>NC_069712.1:27808180-28436794 GCF_027358585.1 Pangasianodon hypophthalmus | reverse complement strand
CACATAACTTTAAAGGTTAAATGCAAATGCCAATTATCTATACGTAATCAAGAAAGCAGTAATTATCTCTTTCACGGCATTGCTGATATGGCATGTGGAGATTGCGTGGGTCTGCCATAATGTTAGTGTATAGTCAATTATGATTTTCTCCAGCTTGTAAATATTACAATGTAATATTCACTGGGAAAATGGTTGGAAAGTATCAAATAACTACCACGTATGGAATTACTGATAAGGATGAACTACAGTTCCTTGAAAGGCACACTTTTTAAATTTATCCAGCTTCAGCAAGTGCTTTATCCAGGTCATGGTCACGGTGAATCCAGAGCCTATCCTAGGAACACTGGGTGTGAGGCAGGAATACACCCTGGAGGGGATGCCAGTCCATCGGAGGGCACCATGCACACACATAGCCAATCAAATTACCAGCATGGTTTTGGGAATTGAGAAGAAACTAGAGGACCTGGAGAAAACCCATGTGGACATAGGGAGAATATGTGAAACTCTGCATAGATCAAAATTTGTTGAGACTATATATATTGAGTTGTCTCATCCTTCTGCGGTATACCACAGACACAGGCTGTGTGTGCCTTAACTTCCCCTCACATAGCACACGGACAAAGGGGGTCTTTGTCTTTGCCTTGCAGGGAGTAGATTTCTCTGTGTGACCTCACTTGCCCCTTGACAGGAAGACCAAAGAGAATTGCGTGATTTTCTAATGAACTAATGAAATTCAGTCTACAAATTTGTTCCCGATTCCTATGATAACTCAGCTGTATTATTGAAACAATTTTGAACAATGCAAATAGCTAATAGTAGCTGCTGCTAGTTTCCATTCTATATACATACTTCACCTGCCCATTGAGTTTTAATCATAACCACAGCCTGCATGCATCGATAACAGAATACAAACATACTAAAGGAAAAAACACTTCATATTATATGTTTTGTTTACTAAAGGTTGATATTAATGCCCAAACTTTCAACTAAAAAAATCTACTCACTACAGCATATTTCTGATGGAAAAAACAAACAAACAAGCAAACAAAAAACCCACAGACCTGGCAATGCTGGAAAAAAGTGATACCGTCAGCCCTACTCACCTTTTAGTCAGACTTCGTTTCCACTGAAATGTGCTGCCCCACCTACAGTGTTTGATAGACAAGGCTATATTGTTGGCAGTGGAAATGCAAATGGGATTGCATAGTTGTTTAAATTTGCCCTGAGGTGGAGAGTGAGGAAGAGAAAGTGCAAACTATAGCGAATGGAGTGATTGCAATTACTTTCTCAAAATGGCAGAATAATACCAGTGAAGACATTGAAAATAAAATATCAAATCAACTTTGCATTTGTATCTGAGTTTTGGCAGCTTTTGTGCTTTGCGTTGCACAAAAATGCTAATGTAAATACTTGTATTGCCATTGAACTGGAGTTATGTTTCAAATTATGTGCACTCGAAGGGGAAATGGAATTTTAAATACATTTGAATGTGCATTTTCTAATAGGCATCTGAAACAAAGTGCAAAAGAATGAGCTGAGAGCAAAAATAAGTCAACAAGAGTCAAGACGTAGGAACGGAAGTCCCTTTATAGTCGGACTAATTAGTTGAGAGTGCAAACAAAAGTTTGTGTGGGTTTGCAGTGATTAGATGTATTAGTTGTATTAATCAGTGCAAACCCACACAAAGTTTTGTCACTAGTCACCTCTGTGAAGTGCTGTCAACCAGGAGCCACTTTTGGAGCCATGGGTTTCCGTGTTTGCACATCACTAGATGGTGCTGTAGACACTGCATCCTCCATCAATCATTACGCTATAAGGAGCTTCCATTCTGTGCGCTCTCAGTTTCAGAATCAGCAGTTTCAGCTCAGCTGCCAGCTTATCCATGAGTGCACTTTAATAATAGGTACTTCCTTAAATAGTGTAATATGATACACAGATTTATGATTTAACACATTTATTGTTATTTACTGTTAATTATTTTACTTTCCTTGTTAACAGTGTAGCCAAAAAAGCAGTTTGACATGTTCTTTGTTGCACAAATAGAAAACTAAAAAATAGTGACATTGTGACACATTTGCTGCTTTAACTATAGAAAAGATGACTAGTCGACTACTTTTAAAACAGTATTGGTCAACTAGCAAAAATTAGTAGTAATGCAACCCCTAGTGTGTCTGTGCATGTGTGTGTGTGTGTGTGTGTGTGTGTAAGCAGTTTAGAACTCCCTAATATATAATTGGTTAGTAATTATCTCATCGCCAGCTCTCATGATGAATAAAGACATTCAACCATAAATAATTAGGTCAAAACAAATGTTTATCCATGTCATCTCTTTTTATTTACTTATTGTAAGGGATAGTGATGCAATATGTAGCAACGGAACAGTGAATTTTGACCATGCTGTGCAGCTCTATATCTCATCAACCTCTAGGAAATCCACTGCCAGTCAACTTCCCTGGTCTATTGATCAACGACTTCACTCTCTCTCTCTCTCTCTCTCTCTCTCTCTCTCTCACACACACACACACACACACACACACACACACACACACACGCAAAGCCCAAAATAACAAAACATAACTAGTACTTTACTTTTTTAATGACTACTTTAAGAATTTTAAAGGCTATTGATAAGAGAACTGTAAAGATTCCATTGTTCCATTACCATGACAATTACACAGTTTAGCTATGGCTTCCATAATCTTTTATGTGATGTAATTATTTCAAATGTAATTAGGGCGGCTGTCATGAAAAAGATCTGTGATTACATTGTTCAAAGCTCTCTAGAATATACCTGACACTGCAGTGCAGATCTGTGCTTTAGTAAGAAGCTGCTATGGAAGATAAAAGGAGAGAAAAAAGAAAGAAGAAAAAATTTCCTGGTCTTACCTCTATATCTAAAAAGTTGTACATCTTAACAATTTGTCATGGCAATTACAGAACAGAAGTTTATTCTTGTATGAGATCATGCAGGGAATCCTTACATTTTGTAGGACCTATTCATTTTATCTCCATCTACACAAAAGTCAAGGTCACACTAATGAATGGCTGCGTGAAGCCTTTGACCATGACTGTGAAGCCGTTTCTGATTATTTGAAAGGAAAGGAACAATGTCCATTCTCCATTCCTGCCCTGTTGCCTTCATTTCTGTAAAGGCTGATAACTAACATACTGACCTGAAATGAATGTTATGCAAGGTACTGAAATGTCATATTCATTTGTGGAAATGTAATGAAATTCAATTTCTGCAGAGAACATACATTTCAGTCTTCTTCTTCTTTCGGCTGCTCCCGTTAGGGGTCACCACAGCCGATCACCAGTCTCCATTATGGAAATCCAGCTTATGATCCGCATATTTGAGTTGGCACAGGTTTTACTCCGGATGCCCTTCCTGATGCAACCCTCCCATTTTATGCAGGCTTGGGACTGGCACTGAGAGTGTACTAGCTTTTGCCATCCCAGTGGCTGGGTTTGGTGCCCAGCATGGGGCTCAAACCCACGATCCTGAGATTAAGAGTCTCATGCTCTACTAAGCATTCAATTCAAGTTTGTAATAGGTAATATATTTGTTTTACATGACAAAATATTGTGAAAGTGAGACCTTTTTTCACGGATTACAGTCTGAACGATTTAGGAAAACCCTTTTAAAAACTGCAGCCTATTAGAAAGCATCTTTTATTAAAGCTGACAGTAAATGAGGCAAGTAGACAGATAAAAGTCTTACATAATATATATGACTTCAGTGGATAGGAATTCAGATTTAATGAAGCTACCCTCAGCTTTGATAAATCTTCCACAGTACTGTCGTTTAAAGAGAACTGTGGCTCTGTTGGCGCTAGTGCCACCCTAGGGCAAGAAACGGGCATACTCTAACTATTCTGGGAGTGTGCACTTCCCAGAGCCTTGTTACCACTCCCAAACACATTGCTAAACTCAGGTGGAGATTTTTTTCCTCTTCCATGATGGTCTACATTTTGTGCACAAGATCAACAACAGAGAAGAGCAGTGGGGGAGCGAGAGCAATGGCATTCGGCACACCAATAGCTTGAGGTTATGTATTCCACTGCAGGTGGGCCAATGCATGTGCCAAAAAGCCCAGGTGCCCTGGAGGCAGATGACAGTAGTCACTAACATAAATGAGCCTGACCTTGCTCCACTCTGACACGACAAAATAAACTCAAATACAGGCTCAGTGTCATCTTAGCAATCCAGTTTTTTCCCTGCTTTATCCTCATCACACTCTATGTACTTCATTCAGGATAAATACCTATAAGTAGCATTAACAAAGTATCTAACACTTGTATTAATTGATTTCTTTTATAATACCACAAAAAAGCAAAATAATCAACATCTGCATTAACCAATGCTCATACTATTAATGATTAAAATTAAGGCCACAATGACCAGTATGACCTAACACATTAATATGCAAATTAATTGAGAATTTAAAATTCAGAACTCAGAACAAATAGTACCATAAAAGCAGACAGATGGATACAAGTGCAGGCTTCATTTTTTCTTAAAAACCACTCAAGTAAACAAACCAGAAGGGCTAGGCAATACTCTAAGGGATAAACAGGCAATGGGTCAGGTGATCAGCAAGCAGTCCTGAACTGCGCAGAGCAAATGGGAGAACAGGTGCAATGCAGAAACAGGACTTTGCAAAGTATAAGTGAGTCTGGTAATAATAAGTTATTATGGGAGTGTTTATACTTTTGGACAGCCTCTGGGTCATGGGCAATCAGGGTGCTCTGTACATAACTCTCTGACGAGTGCAGGGACCCAGCAGCATTCCTTAGGGTAGCCCTCCCAAACAGTGAGGTATTGAAGGAGTCCTCTGTGGCAGTGAAAGTCGGGAATGGCCCTTACAGAGTATGGACATGACCCCTTGATGTCTAGAGGTGGTGCCTTTGGGAGATGCTTTGTCCAGTGGACCAAGAATAACAGGCTTGAGGAATGATGAAAACTAGGAGACAAACAGTACTGACATGTCTGATCCAAATTTTCTGGTATGCTGGAATAGTAGTTCTTACGTTTCAAAGGCAGTGGGCAAGGTCGGGGGAGGGATGAGCCTGAGGGATTTAGAGAAGCAGACGATGACCACTTCACCACACACAATGATGGTTTCAGGTCTCAGGAGGAGGACAAGTAAGTTATGAAATCTATCGCAAGGTGAGACCGTAGACATTGAAAGACTGGTAGATGGATGAGTTTGCCTGCCGGGGGACTTTGGCTTTGCATGAAAACTGAACATTGAATGCCTCGTAGCCTATAGTCCCACCAATAATAATAATTTACAGTTCATGTCATCCCAGAGCCTTGACATTCACCTGTTTGAGGGTCAGGAGATGTTCCCCTGCTCCTTTGCCAGAGAAAGTTGATTGAACATATTGTGAAACCCATCATAATATTGTATGATGTCACTCTTATTCAGACAAACAGCAGTTTCCCACTAGCCTTTCCAGTGAGAAGCGAAATGAGTTGGGCTACCTTGTTTTTACTTTGCGATGAGAAGTACTATGAGCACTATGACACTTCAGTGGATATCTGTCATTTATCAAGAAGAAGCCACTCTGTGGGCAAGCCACAAAACGCTTGGACATACTCTAGGCATGAAAGAACTAGGAAGATTGAACAAAGCTGAGATCAAAACAGTGAGACAAAACAGGCAATGAACAAAAGGCTTAGCAATGTCACAGGCACCATGCTGGAGAAAGACTTCACAAAGTATGCGAGTGAGTCCTGGTTATTTATAGGCGTATGGGTCATTATGAAAAACTAAGTTAAATCAGTAATCTGGTGAGCAAGAACAGGGATAGGAGCGTCCTGTGACATCCTTTGAGATGCAGACATGGCAAATAGCAAGTTCCAGTATTTACACGGGGAGACCAGAGTTCAATAAGTTATCAACATTTAGAAATATGCTATAATTTAAGTGGGCTTATATTTATTATAGATTGAATAAACAATCAATCCAAGCTCATTTTTTTAAACATTTAAACATACATAAATATTCAGTAATGCTGAACTTCATGGTTTGTAAATTATAACTGATGCAGTAAATAATGTTAGTTAAGGGAACCTGAGTGTTACCTATTTATTTATTGTATTGTGTATTGTCCCTATTACAAATCAGTTCTCCTTTTTCTTTTGACTAAAGAATGAACTCAACTAGCTAAAACAGAAAATCCAACCGAATGTAGGATCTGTGAGGTTCCTGGATAAGTTAACTATATCTGGAAATAATGTAAGAATGCAAAATGGTTAGGCTGCTTATAGAGAGAGGCAGGGAGCGAAACTCCCTGAGTTCATCTCTTTTCATCGACTACTAATCAAGCCGACAAGTCATGTGGAAATGCAGCTGCATTGATAGTGGGGGGAATGAGGTTGAAATTCACAGGAGTATGCAGCAAGATTTAATTATATATTTGCTATCTCTTAGCAGACCAAGTGGAAGACAATAGCAAGCGGGTGGACAGAGTGTGGGACAGAGCGCTGGCATTGGTTTACAGAACACTGACTCAAATGCTTTTGGAGAACAACTGAAGTGAGTTGTTTGTTCCTTGGGGTTCTTCGTACATGATAACTAACTCCTATGAGAGCTAATGTGCCAAACTGTGAAACTGAATCCTGTGTATGATTGGCTTAGTTGATAGGCAGCTTGCATGATAATAGTATTTGAACAATGACTAAAATTTGGAGGACTTAGAAGATATTTTAAGGATGTATATCCTATAATATATAATAAGATATAATAATTTGAATAATAATCTGTGATAGAGCATAGCCAGGTTGGCCAATTCATACCAATAAGAAAGGAATTTTAAGCCATCCTCAAAACTGTCCTGACTCTGTGGATGCTGTTGCCCTGCTAAGACAATATGTGACTTCCTTGCTGAGAGAAGAAATCCACAGCTCATGATCAGATCATTCAGGGTCTGAACATCGCACCAGGTTTGGACATCGCATTGATAAAATATTGCATTATGAAGAGACGATTGATTGGTCCATGTTTTTTTTTTTTATTATGATGCCACCTTAGTGAGCTACAATAGAATTCCAATTTCCTCTACTGGTTGACTGGCTGACTCCCCACTGTTGTTAAGGCTGCAACAATTACAAACTACAAAGTGGTAATATTTAAACATTGTGGGGGTTTTTGTTGTCTTTTGGAAATACAATTTTGTCTTTTGGAAATACACTCACTGTTGTTGGTGCCAGAGAGACTGGATTGAGTATTTCAGAAACTGCTGATCTCCAGGAATTTTCACACACTATTTATAGAGTTTACACAGAATGGTACAAAAAAAAAAAACATTCAGTGAGCGGTCAGAGGAGAATGGCCAGAAAGGTTTACGCTGCCAGGAAGTCTACAATAACTCAAATAATCTAATGTGCCAGGAATCTGAGGCTACAGTGGGCACAAGCTCACCAAAACTGTTCTGTTTAAGAGATTGGAAAAATACTAGGTGATGTTATTTTTTCCAGTTTCCAATCAAAATGCTGTTACTGAATTAAAACAGGTAAACAGTCAGTTGTTTACACATGGCAGCAAATAGCAAGATGCATAAACTATACTTATTTTATAGCTCATAAAATATTATGAAAGTTCATAAAACAGACACAGTTAAAACTGACGCCCAGGAGGCATGGTCAGGGCCAAGATTGATCCAAGGATTTAAAGCTTGATAATGAATACATGGGACAAATCAGGTGTGTCAAAGCACAACAATTTAGAAAACAGAAAGGAAATCAACAAACTAGTCCTGGACCACAGATTGTGAATTCCAGAGCACTCAACTGCACCTTGAAACACTGGGTGTTTCTCAATACCAAGAACACAAATTCCAAAAAGTTCCACTGTTTACTTGTTATTGCACAATACCTCTGCCTTGGCTGAGTTCACCACTTTGTCACACTGTTTAATCTTCAAAAGCATGTTGTTTTTCCTTGATAACATTAATATAAAAAAGGTTCTAAAAGGCTGCATAGTTAAAACTGTAAGTTCAGTATAAAACTAATGGTTAATATGTCATTTATAAAAGACTGTTTAAATCTGTTCACGGTTACCCCAGATGTGGTTCCAGATGTGGTTTGTAAACGCTGATATTAATAAGCATAGGCAGTAAGGTGCAAAAAAGAAATGGGAAATCGTTATAACATTTGATCCACAGTGGCGCAGTGGGTAATGTTGCCAACTCATAGCTCCAGGGTTTGATCCTGAGCTCAGGTCACTATCTGTGTGGAGTTTAACGTGTTCTCTTCATGTCTGCATGGATTGCCTTAGGTCCTCTGATTTCTTCTCACCTCCCCAAAAACAGACCCAAAAATTGGCTACTGTAAATTGCACTAGCTGTGACAATGAATGTGTGTGTGTGTGTGCATGGTGCCATGTGATGAATTGTTGTCCCAACCAGGGTGTATTCCCTCCTTGCAGTCAGTGTTTCGGGGTAATGCTGTTACTGAAAATGAATGAATGAATGAATGAAAGAATTAATTTCCAGATGCTGAACATGTGTTAAGTTAAATGAACTTGGGGCATTCATGAAGCTTAACAGTTTTCTACAGCGCTGCAGTATGGGAAATTAAATGATCAATTCTTAGCCTCCTGTGTATTAAACGTCTAGTCTAGTAAATTATGCACTTGCTCACCTTAACAATGTGATTTAGTGTGAGTAAGGGAGGAAATAGAGTGGGAAAGATGGCCATCTCTTATTTGTCAAGCACAACAAAGAGGAAAAAGAACCCTGAAAGCAGAGGGAAATTAAATGACCCAACATATTACACTGACAGCTAAGGCCTTTTTTCTGGGGTCACGCAGTAAGAGGGACCATATTTCCATCTGTTCCCACATGTGAGAGGTACGTTCAAAGCCCATTTGGGTCTGAGCAAGCCCCTGTGACAGGCACCATGTCTGAGTGACTGGGAGAGGGAGCAGTAGTTACCTGGCTTTAGCAGTATCCCATCACCTGTTGTCCAGCTATAATAGAGCCAGGTGGAGACCAGTAATAGAAAATGTGATTCACTCGGCATCAGGCTCCACAGTGAGAAAAACAAAAGAGATTATCAATGCTTCCCCCATACCCTTGCTTCAGTTGGAAGCCATTTCCATACAATGATTCCATTAGGCTGAATTCATGGCGATATGGAACCTCAGATGATGAGAGCAGCCCTCTCTTGGGCTCTCTCTGTGCAACATGACAGAGTCAATCCCCCTCAGAAGTATGGTGACAGCACAACTGGCATAATGGTCCCTATGGAAACTAGACTTTGTTCCAACCAGAGAGTACCAGAAATTCGCTCATTTCCGATGATCAGTTTCTCACTTCCAATTACGTACAATGGAATTGTTTCAGATGCAGAGACCTTCAGGGCTCCACTTTCAAACTGCACATTTGGACTAATGTCCCTTTTCTAATACATTGAAATACATAATGAAATCAAAATGTCTTCACAATCCTTTTGGAAAGTCAAATAGGTTTGGAGCTCACTGCTTTGGTTTGATCAGCCATGCTAGCTGTAATGTCCAAATAAAGATAGTCTGCCTCTCATTCTATGATCTTAATTATGTGGTTTGGTCTCAGATCAAGAAAAAAAAAAAACTATAAAAGGATGTTAGACTAAGGTTGATTTGCTTTTCATATTGCTCATAACTAATCACATCCTCTTTGTTTCTAGCCTTCAAAGTCTGTGGTCTTAATAATTCAGTCAAATGCACATCCTAAGTGGTATGATGTCTGTAAAACCACATGCAAAATGAGAAGTGACTGAAACGGATTACTTTTCAGGTGTTGCAAAGGAAAGCAATCTTTTCTGCTCACGATGAGATTATATGTGATCCTTTGTTGTAAACACTGCTATTAAGATATAACCCAGCTAAAAGAAACATTTATCTGTCCCAAACCTACTCCATCGAACAGATTTTGGGTGTCATTGAAAGAAAAAGTCAATATTTAGAGTATTTTCAAACAAAGTGGCATTTAATAATAGAGAGCAAATAATTAAAGAACACACAGCGTTTGCCTTTACTGAATCGTAGCAGAACTTGAAGTTTGTACAAAACCTGGAAACATACACAACTGAAGTGCAAGTGCTGTATAAGTCAGTGTTGACCAGTATGCTTTAAGCAAGTCTTGAGGCAACTCAGAGTGTTCACTGTGGATGGCTCCCGGTCAGTACTCATTAAATAAAATGAGATGGAAATCATGGAAAAGTCTGTGTGCATTGCATGCATTCATTTTTTCATTTCAAAATGAAAATAATTATGTATGCAAATGAGATGTACAAAACAATAGATATTATGAAAAATAATTTCAGAAAAAATCAGCAGGTTTCTCAGCAGGTTAAGAGGTGATGCAATTTAAGAATATTTTAATCACCCATTTTTTTTTGTCTGCACATACTGATCCCATTTTTATTATATTATATTTTTTAATGAAAACAGAAAAAGTTCCAAAGTACACATCTTAACCAGAGAAGAGAATGTAGAATAGCATACTTGTTTTTTGTAAGTCAACTTAAATGTTCCACAGTGAGTGCTTTTTCATATTTAGATTCATGAATATTTGATTTTTAGACTTCATGCCATGAAACGAGTAGAAACAATTAAAAATGAGTTAATGGTTTAATTTAATTAATTCCCTATTTAGCGTGCCATTTAAAAAAATGTAAAGCTGTTCCATCTTTTCCTATTTTTCATTTCTAAATGAAAAATTTTTGAAAATGAAATACTTTTCATTTCTAAATGAAAAATGAATGAATGCAATGCTTCCTTCCTTCCTTCCCTCCCTCCCTCCCTCTAATCCTGTGACACAACTTAATGGCACCAGAGCAACGTATCACTTGTTGGTGCAGGCGTTTGCTGCAAAAACAAAACAAAACAAAACAAAAAAACCTGGATTATCTGTGAGCAGCATTTCACCTCTGTGGATCCTTTGGCCCAAAATGGCAAAGTTGCTTAATATGGAAGCTTTCTAAAATACGACAGTGACTAAAAAGAAAAAAAATCACGCTTTTGTTTACAATTTTTTGGAGGTAGTATGGCTCACGGCTTAACGGGGATAATAATGGATGTCTTGAGAGCTTGTGAGCCATTCTCCTGAAATTACACCCATCCCTGTTATATATGGAGGAGTTTTGTACTTGGCTTTAATGGAACAACAGTCAATCTCTCCTTGGCTGGATGGGCAATGGCTTAGGGACAAAAGACCAAAGATTTCAATAAAATGAGGACGAGCAAAGTGAAGACATAGTTGTCTTTTATTGTTTCTGCAACCCAGGGGAGTTGTAGGAGTATTATTACATATCTTTGTTGACAAGTTGCACAGGAAAAATGGCATCAAAAATTGATTTTACAGAGAATGCTAAAATAACTATGCACTAATAATGCCAAGCTGTCAAAAGCCAAAATCCACCAGTGCTCTTTGCGGAATGAAAAATAAGGGGTATAAATGATAATTCTCCTTGTTATGTTCAGAATGGACATATGCCATTGTAAAAAAAAAAAAAAAAAAAGCAAAAACCCCTGAACCAAAATGTTGCAACCAATTTATTGAATGTGAGTTTATAATGCTGATTAAAATTGAAATAGCATAAACCAAAGGTCAAGTGTTATGTGTTCTGAACATATCATATCTACATACATATCTATAGCTAAACGCTAATGCAACATAAAATATATCAATTCACTAATTAGTTTCAAAACATAACCTTTATATCCCACAAAGGTATGTTCAATAATATGCTTTTGTATTAAAAAATAATACTGCACATTTCCCTGTATGCTATCCATTTTTCATCATCTTGCACCATTTTCAGAATTATCTAACTTCTGTATAAATCTAGCAATCCTGACATAACCTCCATCTGATGTCGTTGCCTTAGGGCTCATTTCTGGTGCCTTGCGTAATAATATTCTTCCTGAATTGCCTAAACCTATATGGAACGTTGGGACATTTTTGAAATTTCGTAGTGGCAAATATGTACAATAAACGTCAGCTTACCTTTAAGTACTATTACTTTCCTTAGCTATATTTGACCAGATGTTATTTTCTTATGCTAATTATAGTTAAAACATTAAGACATTAAATGTCTTGGCATGTCAGTTGTCAGTCAATTAAACGGACATGAAAACATGCCAAGACAGTTCATTAGACTTGGACATTTCTCCTCTTCCTCAGCCCAAGACTGAATATAGAATTTCCTGAGAAACACAAGCCCTCAGGAAACCCTGAATACTCTGTACTTTGTCTTCATGTTTTATTCCAAGTTTTAGATTCATAGCTGCTGTAGTTGATCAATTTCAATTTCAGCTCCAGCTCACAGCTAATCTGAGAGATATTTTATTACATTCTTCTCAAGGTTTTACACCATCACCACCTCTTCGGGAGACAAATAGAGACCATTCTATTATTTTTTTATACCATCTACTGGTGAAATCAGCAATCTCATTTGCCAACTACCATACATAAAATCAAGCAGCCACTACAGATCCGTTTACTGAAATCGACCCTATTAAGACCACTTAAGGTCTTGATTACAAAACTGAATTTTTATTGGTTTTGAACATAATATTTGCTCTCCAAAAAAGTCCGTCTAGGGAAGATAGCTTGGACTAATTGGCCTAGCTCTGGTAAATAATATTATACCAAGGCACAGTTGAATTCCTGAATCAGAACATGTGGATTAATCTTCTATAACAGCATGCAGCTGACAGTCGGGCTGTAACATAAACAACAGGTTTATATTAATGTGCCAGTTCTAATACGTTATCATTCATATACTAACTACTCATACACAGGGGCTTGTGTGGTGCACACTCCACATAATCTAAGGCTAATTATAAAAATATAAGGAAAGAAAGAAAACTATTTAATCTTTCATGTGGTGAAGCTTTCTGTTAGGAGTCTTCAAAGGACACTCTGGTGTCAGTTGTAACAGTCAGTTTTCCATCATGGGAGAGTCTTCAGTAGAGAGGAGTTTGCACTTTCTGGTTTCTCAGGAACATGACAAGCTCCATTTGTTTTGTCTTATTAACTTCAAGAGAGAGAAAAAAGAGAGGCTAGTGAGGGAATGACTGTTTATAGCTGCTGTAACATAAGAGATAACAGGAACTAACTTGCCTCGCAGATGTTCCGCTACATTAAATGTAACAACAGTTGAACAGCATGATGTGTCATTCATTAATAAATTAAAAATTTTAATCATTGGCAGATCACTGTGGTATAAGCAGAATAAAACACCTTGGGCTCTAAATTCATAAAATAATGAATAATTTTCATATACCAGGACAGTCTGTACACACCAAGGCCACTTTTGTACAGTAATGTCCTGAAAATTAGATTTTTTAAAATTCTATTTTATCTGAGTTTTCCACTCAGAAGCCCAAAATTAGGTAATTGTAATTGTAATTTGTAATTTTTTTTTTAATTGTCGTACTCGATATTTCTGGCATCTAGGCTGTTGGCCCCGAAACATCCCAACTATTCCTCCACAGTCTCTCCCCAATCCTCAGAAAATTCAGATCATCTATGGGCCTGGCATAATGAATAAATGAGGCATGTTGTGTGCAAACATGCAGACAGCATGTCTATGACTCTCAGCTCGGAATGTCCAGCTCTTTTCTTCATCTACAGGCCTAATTAATATCTGATAAAGCACACATGGTATGCTGGACTTTACACAGAAGTGGTCGGTTGTCATGGGAACAAGGAGCTCCAAATTAAAAAAAAAAATACTCACATTAAGGATTATGATTTCACACTTTTAAAAGGGATATTGAGCCAGTGTGTTTCACTGTGTTTTCAACTGTCTTAATTTTTTTTTTTATTTTCTTATTTTTACTTTTGTGCATATGAAAAAGAATTAAAATCAATTAAAAAAATCTGTAATGACATTATGGGCGTATTTCAATTTAGAAACCTTGCACTTTTTTAAAAAGATGAGCTAAGCCTGCTGTTATAGAGTTATAATAATAATAAAAAAAAAACAATAAAAAATGACCCTTTCCCAGACAAATGTCCCAGAGATATTTTTGGCCTTCTATTCATTAATAAATAAAATTAGATTATTGTGCACGTCTATATTTATTTCAGGGTAGCTTTCTGAGAGAAATGACATGTTTCTTCTGCCATTTAAAGAAATGAGTAATAAATCAATTGCATCCTTAAATATAGTCCGCTCCCAATAAGATGCAGCATGCGATACTTGCTTTATGAACTCCGGCTAACAGCAAAACAGATAAATAAACAATTTCAAATCAACAGTACTTTTTCTCATAATTAGCCCACAACCCACTTTTGATAGTGTGCCAGTTAGCAGGCATCCAACAACAGTGCACCAAATGACACGCTCTGTGCCAAGACGCTTTAATGAATAAGGTTCTTCAGTTTGCCCTTTAGCTAGAATTTCCCAGCCCTGGTTCTAGAGTATCTCTCCACACACAAAGCTGGTGTTTTCCTGACTTGAACACCACACCTGATTCAACTCCTGACTTAATCGCTGTACCATGGACCTCATGACCTGAATCAGTTGCTTAACTGCACAGAAAAAAAAAAAAGAAACTGTTCAGTGTGGCTCTAGAGGACTCCAGCTGGGAACCAGTATTGTATAATGTACTCAGTAGTCATGAGTAAAAATAAAAATACCCTTGATGGAAATTATTCTTGGAAATAATAATCCAGGGGAATAAGTTGAAAAATGTATAACTATTGTCATGGCAGAAACTTCTTCAATTCAAAATAAAAAGGACTTCCAAAGACAAGGGGTTCTGGATGCCAAAAATCAATAGACTTTATTGAATCAGACAACAAAGCCGAGATGGTCTGCAGAGCATCTGATTATACAATTCTAAAACAATGATCTCATCAGATGGAGTTTTCTCTTCTTTCTTTTAATCACACTCCTGCCTCTCGCCCCAATTATTTCACTGTCCCCTTATCTTAGTTTTAACCGTGGCGAGAGTTCAGTCAGTTTATGTTTCAAAAACAACATTAGCCTTCAAACACAACCTTCATCTTAAAAACACCACCTACAAGGTCACACCAGTTTGTTCTCACAGAAATATCCTTGTAGGATCATAGGCCTAAAGTCACCCTTCTAAATGTACTAGAAATGGTACAGTGTAGTATATAAGTGAAGCTCTGAAAGTTAAGTACTTACATGAGGTGATTTGGTGATTTAAGCTCACTTTTCAATACTGTTATATAGATACTGATTGACAATACTGATTGACAAATGATATTGATATAGATAACAGGAAAATTATAAATAGGATAATTTAAATAGGATAATTGTAGGCCTATACTGTATTACATGTTTCATATATTGTCCAAAACATTGCTTTTAAACTGTCTTTGTGTCAATCAATAAGGTTAGCGTTATAGCTGATGTAATAATACAACACTTCTGACCGCCATTTTGTTTAATTTCGCCTCGCAGTGAGTTTTACCTTTTATAGGGTTTTTTCTCTGTGAGTTTTACCTTTTATGTATATTTGTTCCTGTGAATTTTACCTTTTATGGGTTTTTTTCTCTGTGACTTTTACCTTTTATGTATATTTGTTCCTGTGAGTTTTACCTTTTATGGGGATTTTTCTCTGTGACTTTTACCTTTTATGTATATTTGTTCCTGTTAGTTTTACCTTTTATGGGTTTTTTTCTCTGTGACTTTTACCTTTTATGTATATTTGTTCCTGTGAATTTTACCTTTTATGGAGTTTTGTGGGCGTCACTACATGCAAATGACCTGTGGGGTGCACGCGCTTTGCACTTTACAGGTGACTGGAATTTATCAACATGCGCACGTGCGTACGAAATAAGTCAGTGTTACCAAAAGCTTTGTAAATCCGGTGAGAATGTTTAGGTGAACCTGGCCGAAAACATTTACACCCGACTTTCCTGAAAGCTTGATAAATGAGGCCGCATGTCCTGCTGTGACTTATGGAGACGGAGTTTGTGTGCTGGGCGTCGCATTCAACCAGGCCGCATTTCAGTTAAGAGTGTACTTGTTTTCGTTAATCCGGACAGGCTGCACCTGTGAAGGATAAGTTTCTGTCTGTTTGCCTCTGCTCGACAACAGTGAGTGACCTGAACTCAGTGGCACAACAGAAATCAGTTAAATGGACACGAAAACACGCCAAGACATTTATTGAAGCATGATGGTAAATAACAAAGAAGAACCAAAATACCAGAACTGTAAAAACTGACTACTCAGGTATGTTTTTGCATGTAATAAAAATGCTGGTCCCCTTTTGCAGGCTGCTATCTGTGTGAAGCTAGATGTGCTACTGGAAAGAAGCTCTGAAAAGCTGGGTCAAGACCTCCAAGATCACACCTCCCACTGAGACTGGTAAGTCAGTGCAATGAATAAGTTTAGTTTTTAGTTATCACTTATCTTGCACATATGTTACTGACATATGATAAAGTGGTTAAATACAGTACAATAATGCTAAATCAGAAATATGGAATAAAAATGTACTATGGTCAAGGTTTGAGGTTGCAGAAAACTCATACTATTCGTTTGGGGTTGTTTGCCCAAGAAGTTTGGGAACCCCTGTAATGTAGTATGGAGAACTAGTGTCTGGTACAGTTTGGTGATTTCCCTATTTAAAAGCACTTCCTAAATCCTGTAATTAGTCATTGATGGTTAAGAGAAGGATTGATTCAGGTATGTAAAGCATGTTGTGTACTGCAGTGTCAGGAGAACACTGATGGACAAAAACACACCACAATAACGTTATCTCAAAAAGACAGTTACATTGCTGTGCTACAGAATAATAAATAACACGATAAATGACATTACCATTGTATATACACGTCATGCAAGTGAACACATTTTGGGGTAAGCTAGAAAACAACAGCATGATCTGTCATGGAAGCTTATTCCCTGTTGAAGTGGAGTCCCTTGTTTAAACCATAAGCCACATTTACACAAACCCTGTCACACAAATCATGTGTCCAATTCCTGGCAAATTATCAAAATATTTTTATTATGGCCATGCTTGTGTTTAATGGTATTTTTTAACTGCTTATATAATTTTAATATCCATTGCCTGACCTGATCATCTGTATTATGTTTGAAACATTTTTCCAGTGGCATGGATGACAGATTTTACATGATTACAACCTTGTATTTGTCTAGGATGACTGTTTTATTTTAAATATTCTTTATGGGTGTTGGTGGCTTTGCCATACTGTTTTTGTGAGAATATGATTTAAAAGTAATAAACAAATGTTATGTCTCCAGTTGTATGATATAGGCTCTGCCCCACCTGCCCCAAACAGTAGCATACTGTTGTACTGTTTGAAGTGGCATAAGCATGGTTGTGTGTGGTTTTGAATGCAGTCTATTTCATTATCTATCAATAGCGGTCATACCCAGGTCTTCACGGAATTAGCAGTATGGCTTTAATGTCGCAGTCGGATGGCTTTAATGTCTGTTCAGGAAAGCTGAAATTTCCCTGAATTAAAAATAATTAAATGTTTCAGAGTATGAACGCATTAATCTTGATCACCTGAAACATGGCATGTCTAATGAGTAAATGTCATTCTCATTAAGATTCAGCCGGAAAGAAAAGTGGCCACGCAGTCCAGCCAAAAGTGACTTTAATGGATTGACCTGTGTGCCAAAGCAAATAATCGCTACTGCTTCCTCTTAGGATTTGCAGTTATTATTGCTGAAACAGAACGTTAATTTAGAAAGGAAGAGAAAAGAAGAAGAAAGGGAACAAGCTGAATTAGGATGTAAACATGTTATCAGTTTCTACAAATTGCATATGCATTTGATCATTATGAAAACTTAAATGTTTATTAGGTCTATGGATAGTATTAGGTCTAAACTGCTGCTGTGAATGTTTTTTTGGCATATGTGAATTGCTTTTATCCATGTCCTATAACAAACTATAAAGAACATGCCATGTAAATGCCAAATAAACCCCTAAACTTGTTAACATGACAGTAGTGTCCTGTTATATACTCACCTCTTCATCCCATTCTCAACCATTGCTATGGAAGCTAAATTAGGAACGAGCAAAACTGAGAATGTTCGGATGGCCGGAAAAAAAATTCGTTCTGTTGGTATATAAGAGATCAAAATTGATCACAGCACACCACAGTGAAATTAACAGTTGCAGTAGTTGTATGAGTAGAAATAATTTATTATAGCTACCAGCATGATACATGCATGCCAAGTTGTATGTCAACAATTTTAATTATGCTTCAATTTGTTATTTTAATTCATTTTGCCTTCGTATGAATATTTATAGAATATTTAAGTAAGACATATAACAACAAATACTGTAAAATGCAGAATGCTGCATCAACTTCATATTTATTATTAAGCATTAGTAGTATACTCTGAGTTACAGTGCTGATTGAACAATCCCTTTTTTTTTTTTTTTTTTTTTTTTTACTTCTGCTTTCCTTTCTTCGAGAACTCCGTTTGAACATCTTAATAGCTGTTCTAATAATTCTCTAGCTCAGTGAATTTTCTCACGTCATATTGTATGAATTGGATTGATTCTTCAGTATATGCCTTCATTTCTGCACACTGATAAAACAAACACATTGGCAGGAGCACTCTAGCCTGGATTACACATGCCCCGGCTTCCAGTACTGATTTCACATTCTCTCATCGATGACTTTTTCACATTTCCCACAACTGAGGTTTGTTAGAGACTATGTGTGTTGAATTCTGTTTCTGGTTACGACTCATTCCTCACTTCCACCACAAGTTGCCAGTCTTGATATATAGGTGTTTTGTCACTTGAGTTTTTGGACTGATAAATGTCTAATCATAACACAGAGATATGGTAGCCTCATGAGTATTAAATAGAAACATAAGATTTTTTTTTCTGATGTGGGTGTTTTTTGTTATGTTCCCTTTACATATAAGTATGTATGCCCAATATGATGGTGACAGTGCATGTGATTTAATTGACAAAAAAAGTAAGAGGTTCCTGAGCTGCTGTGAGTTGCCCTAACAGTGCTGTGTTGGCAGAATTGGCAAAATATGACTGGTCGTCGTGTATATAACACGACAGCACAGATTCGTCAAATGTCATTGTGCTTCAACTTCAATCATGAAAGGCGTACATCTATGTATAGCCACACACACATTGGCAGGAGCTGCAGCCAATCAGGCCAGAGAGAGAGAGAGAGAGAGAGAGAGAGAGAGAAAGAGCATGTGAGTGTAAACAAAGCAAATGAGAGTGAACCAATTTAACAAACCTCACCTTGATGTTCACATCAAACATCAGAATGGGGAAAAGTGTGATCTCTGTGACTTTAACCATGGCATGGTTTTTGGTACCAGATGGGCTGGTTTGAGTATTTCAGAAACAGCTGATCTTCTGGAAATTTTACACACAACAGTCTCTATAGTTTACACTACATTCTGCTGTTTGATGTGAACATTAACTGAGGCGCTTGTCCTGCATCTGCATGATTTCATGCATTTTGCTGCCACATAATTGGCTGAATGGACAACTGCAGAAATGTACAGGTGTTCCTATTAAAGTGAACAGTGAGTGTATGACACATACTGGTCCCTACCACCTAGGATAGAAGAGGTACATTAGAACCTGTTTGAATATGCCTGGTTCAGTGACAGTAGCACAGTTGCAAGATTATTGCTTATTTTGATGTTATTAAGGACTGCTCTCTATAGACCTTTTTATTGTTCTTAAGACCTCAGAGAAAGAGGATGCAGGTATGAAGAAAGCATTGATGACTGTTAATATAACAAAATTACTAGTCATAAGTATTTTGACTTGGATTGAGGGTGAGTGTGTGCATTTTCGGAAGAGTGCACATGCTATTCCGAACTGCAGTAAGGCTTTTGCCATTGTCAAGCACGAGGATGGACAAGAGCATAATAGTACATGGCATTCTAAATATTGCGTGGAGTGCATGGGCGTGCAGTAATTGAAGGTTACCATGGAGAAATGGTGGCACGAATGTAAGCGATAGGGAGTTATTAATATCTGCCATCATTCTTTGTTCTCATCAGGCTTCTCTTGAAATTGGATGCGGTTGACATCGGTGCTTTAGCAATTACATACATTAAGGGGAGGAGAATGGAAGTGTGAAAGTATTTTATTTGCAGCATGTCTGGCAGTGCTGTATTTTAAAGTTTCATTGTGGTGTGATGCACGTAAGCATGGGTGTAAAGTGCAGCCAGTAAGAAGATTATTATTATTATTATTAGTATTAGTAGTAGTAGTAGTCTTTATGGTAACAGATCTCATACACTATATGGCCAAAAGTATACGGACACCTGACCATCACACTCATATGTGTCCATTTCAGAGCACACATATGGCCATTAACACAGAGTTGCTCCCTGCTTTGTTGTTATGACGGCCTCCACTCTTCTGGGAATGTTTTCCGCTAGATTTGGATTGTGGTTTTGGGGATTTGTGCCCATTCAGCCACGAGCATTAGTGAAGTGGGGCACTGATGTCAAATGAGGAGGCCTAGAGCACAGTTAATCCTGAAAGTGTTCAGTGGGGTTGAGTTCAGGGCTTGTGCCGCTTGAGTTCTTCTGCAAACCATGTCTTCATGGGCTTTGCATTGTGCACAGCAGCATTGTCAAGATGAAACAGGTTTGGGCCCTTTAGTTCCAGTGGAGGGAAATCTTAATCCTACAGCATACAAAGACATTCTAGACATTCTAGATTTTGGGGAAGGGCCACATATGGGTGTGATGGTCAGGTCAGGTGTCCACGTACTTTTGGCCATATAGTGTATGATGTGAAATTGAAAGCACTGTGCTAGGCTAGTTTGAATAATGAGACATCCTTTACATCTCTGGGAGTTTGTAAAGTTCATTTCATCATGATTTACTAACACAGCTTACACAGAAGTGAACTATTCCCTGGCCCCACTGACCACAATGACCAGTACGTCATTAGCTACCACTATCTAATGATATTGACTCTGTAACACTAGCATACTTCGTAAGATGTCAGTTTATGTTAGCAATGACCTTTTTTTGTAACTTGCTTGATGACAAACAAATGTTGCTTCACTTTATGCCTTTTATTGTCCAGTGGGAATTTTTCTACAAGAATGGGGTCTATTTAATAAACCAGATCTTAGTTTTGCCATAATAATAGCTAAACTTTGGCCATTTCGCTAATAGAAGTCTACTGTTTTATGGTGATTGTGAATGTAAGGAATATTAATACCAAGGCTGCAGCTATAAGTCTGAATAATCAATTATGAAAAGTTACAGATGTGGTTTTTTTTTTGTGTGTATTTTTTTAAATATTTATATTTGTCTAGTCATTTACTGATCCAGTAACAGAAACGGAAGTGTGTACTGACTTCTATTCCTGTGTAGAATGTAATAGAGTAGTGAAGTCACTGGGGGAAGCAGATACTACTGCACCACACAGCTCTGTGCACAAAACTGTTTCCAAGCCCAACAATGAGGCAGTTTAAAAATAAAAAACACAAAAACAAAGCTAAAGCACAGTTTCTCTTAAAAAGTTAAAAGCAGGCTTCAATGCAGTGTGCACAAAGCAGAGATGGCTTTTATAAACAGCACACTGGTGACTGAAATATACTAAACGATTGACATTACAGCTTTGTATTACATTTCACTAAAGGGGCTTGATTTTATTTTGATGTAGTAGTAAAATATGTTTAACAATTTAATAGTTTGATGAAGCTGTTTGTTTCATTTTTAATTTGTCATTTTGGCTTGTTTAGGTTATTGGTAATTAATGTCTGTGATTTAGTACAAAGTTTAAATAAAGTTTAGATAAAGTGGTAGAGGGAAAGATTCATTTAAATTCACAAATTTCAAGTTTCTTGTGCTATTATTTGAAAATTAATTCCATTCCTCATTTCTAATTGAAGTTGGTTGTTATTTTAACTGGGAATGATCATTAGTGATTAGCTGTTCTCATTTACAAGCCTTGTTTAAGCCAAATTAATTGATTTTGTTGATTAATTCACACAAATATTTGACTATTAAAATATTTATTTTTTTCAGCTCTATTTGATATACATTGAAATGTTACTTTTGTGCTTCTTCAATCAATATTTCATAGAGAGAGTGACTGATGTCAACCCTTCTTAGCGATCCAAATAAAATATGGTCCTGCACCCGTTGTGTTGTTTAATGGACTGTGTCTTGCACACTTTGTGTAAGTCCTGGGGGTTAGACTGTGATGCTAGCACACTCACACAATAAGACCATGTCAGCCTGTCTATGTGTGTGTTTGTCACTGACTGTGAAAGAGCAGCCCAGCTCTGCTTCCCACCTCAAGTAATGCATGTTGGCTCTCATTTCATCTGTGCCACAAGAGTGCTGCATAATACCTCATTAGAATTCACCCAGATCCCAGCCAATTTGAAAGTCTGGCAGATGTGACACTTTTTTGTGAACATGACAGCCATCCTGAATTATGTGTCATGGAAGACCAACAAGAATATCATTGAGAGAGGCAGAAAAAAGAGTCTGGAGTAACTGAAGCAAACTGTAGTACCACTGAAGCAGTATTTGAGAGGAAAGCCAGAGCTGCAATGACGAACGAAGGTCAAACTTCACTAGGTTCAGCCTGAGCTTGAGGGCTTGGGAAGACATGACAACACTTAGAAATGTGATGAAGGCTGAAAGTACTTGTCCGTTGAAACATTATGGTCATGCATTATGGGTTGCTTTTCACAGTGATTGAAAAGATCACCATTCATGTACTTCTAAGATGCTGTGCACAATGACTTTGTCACTTTCACATTACAAACAATTTTGCCACAGAGACAAATTGAAAGAAGGTTCAATGGTGCATGATATTAGGTTTGTGCAAAGATAGAGTAGCCATGGAAGACCAAAAGTTGGGCCATGACCTGAGGGGGGTGATGAAAAAATGTACCAATTCTTCACACCATTAACACATCATTGTATGTTTTTCCCATATTTATGTATTCTCTTAACTTCCACAAGTGTAGTGCTATTTCATGATTCTAATTGAAATACATAATATACTTAATGCAATAAGATTTCTGGTTCCACATATCACTTGGGACAAGTCAATTTTAAAATACTCCTCAGTCTTTGCACCTTGTGGATTATTAGTTATCACTACTGATGTAACCTAGCAAAGAATGGTGAATGGAGCTCAGGTCCATGCCCTAGCAGTTCTTAGACATGGACAGGTAATTACATGACCCTCAAAATAGGTCAGGGTGAAATTTTTTTTTTTTCGTGTGAGTAAAGCGACTTCTTTGTCATTACATGTCCAGAGGTTTTCGTTGCCTGTTTCTGCTCTCTAATCAATGCTGATTTCACTTTGGTATTCAGGTCACACTTGCCCTTGGTACTTTAAAACTCACATTTACTGTCAGGAACAGTTTGAGTTCAGCTCCATCACTGAACCCAGTGATGGCCCAGCAGAGAGAACCAGACATAATAATGTAGCGCAGGTCACCAGGGGCCTCTACGCAAGACCTGTCAGCCATGTTAGTCACTGCTCTCTTAACAAATATTCATGATCACTATACTGCTGTCTGGCCAGATAGAAATACTCCTAGGAGATAGATTAATGAAGGAGGTGCTCACAGAAAACAGTGAATTTTTATGTGCTGAAAATAACAGGAGAGCAACTGGTAAATATATATAGAGTTGTGTTACGCCCCTGCTTTCTATCATTGTGTAGAAGACCAACATAGTAAAAACATCTCAATAGTCTAGTTGGTTTACATTGGTACATTCTTGTATATATCTATAAATGAAATTTATATATAAATAAAATATAAATTTATAATTTCATAAATGCTTCAAGTTTTGATTCATGTAAAACATGGCTTAAAGCTTCAAATTAAAGCTCTAAAGCACATTTAATTCTATAAAATATAGGAGGGTTGAGTACATCCAAACCAGTACATCAGCTTTATAAAATATAAAGTGGCAGGAAAGGGTGTAAAGGGAAAAAAATTGGAATCAGAAAATCAGTCAAGTATTCTACAATGTTGCTGTACATCCTAGATTCAATCTGAATCAGAAAGGAAAGCTGAGATTGCCATAATGCAAATCTATGTACAGGACAATCTGTGTACTCCCTGGTACTTTTTATCAGTTGGTAGTTAGATTTCATGTTGTGGAACATCTGTGAAACTAGTTAGTTCCTGTTATCACCTACATTATAGCAGTTATAAACAGTCATTCCCTCACCAGCCTCTCTTTTTTTTTTTTTCTTTATCATGAAGTTGATAAGACAAAAAGCAGCTTGTTAAACCGCGAAGAGGATGAAAGTTCTCTATCCTGAAGACTCTCCTGTGACGGAATCATTTTGGACCGCGGCTGAATCGAATCGTGTCGATGCTCAACCAAATCTTCAGTAGGGAACTGAAGTGTATTAAATCGTTACTTGATTATCTGTATGGTTTCGGCACATTGTATCGCACACTATGTATCGAAATCTGTTTCAAAGCATCTGACAGAGGGAGATTCACACTCCTAGTGGTAGAGCAACCACTTCACTTTAAAAACAGAATAAAGCAGCTAGCAGTCTTTTCACATTCAGCCCTATGAGGTTATGTGAGTGGCAGCCCACAGAGATGTGGTGGTAGTTGTCGTGAAATAGGGGAAGAACTGCAGGAATAAAACAAAAGAAAGAAATCCATTTTTAATGTACAAACAACTTGAACACATGCATTTTTATGAGCGAATATAATGATCATACTGAAGTGTTCATTACACAGAGCATCTGGCAGAAAGGAAACATTTATCACAAGCTTGTAATGATAAATTATCTACTCAATAAAATCAATGCATTAAAAAAAAAGCTTGTCTTCTACACCTGGATGTTTTTTGTCCCAGTCCAACCAGCTCTCTATGTTTCTATGATTACTTCAATATATGAACAAATGATTGTATTCCATGCCACTGGCGTTACATGCACAAGTTCTTATTTGAGCAAGATCTTTGCCCTTGGCCTCTATTGTAATTCCAGAGTGAATGCTGATGTCTTCCAGGTCAGTAGCGTGTGTACTACACAAACTCACAGCATGCCTCAGATCACTCAGGAAACTGGCAATAGTCCTGTACACTTACCTAATGTAGGGCATTAGAGCCACAGGCACATTGGAGAAGGCTGGGGTAGCATGTCAGGAGCTTCTCGGTTGTGTTTGTTTATTTGTTTGTGTGCGTGGCTACTTTTCAGTTCCCGCAAGCATTCAGTGTGATCGGAAAGCAGCAGATGTCAGCTCCTTATTGTGTGTAATGAGGCATGGGTCAGCTCAGTTTTGACTTGTACTCACCTAATCGGATTTACGATAATAACAACCTAAAATGAAAAAACTCATGGCTTCTCACTGCACCAAAATACTATAACATCATCCATCCCAATCTACTGCGTATGTACATTACCACAGAAAACAATTTCTACACCAGCGGTCATCGTCTGGCTGACCACAGTCCATGTGCGGACCCAGGAAGGTATTTCTCTGGATCGAACGGGGGGGATACTGTAGTAAAGTTCTCTCTGTTTGGGGGGCAACTCGACGTAGTTCATTGGCTTCTGTAGCAAATCCTCTGTTTTAATTTCTCCAGTCACATGCATTTATGTAAATTATTTTTCTAAAGGCAGCTAATTGCACCAGAGACTAGCCTCATTGGGGGGAAAAGGGATGTTCCCGTATGTTCAAAGAAGACACAGGGTCTTCTCTCTCTCTCTCTCTCTCTCTCTATATATATATATATATATATATATATATATATATATATATATATATATATATATATATATATATATATATATATATATATATATACAGTCAGGTCCATAAATATTGGGACAGTGACACAGTTTTGGTAATTTTACCTCTGTACACCACCACAGTGGATTTGAAATGAAGCAGTTAAGATGTGACTGAAGCGTAGACTTTCAGCTTTAATTCACGGGGTTTAACAAAAATATTGCATTAACCGTTTAGGAATTACAGCCATTTTTTACAGAGTTCCTCCATTTTCACAGGCTCAAAAGTAATGGGACAATTGACTGATAAGCAGTTTCATGGCCAGCTGTGGCCTGTTTCCTCCTTATATCATGATAAATTAAGGAGATAAAAGGTCTGGAGCTGATTAAAAAGTGTTGAATTTGCATTTGGTAGCTGTTCATGGGAACTCTCAATATGCCATCCAAAGAGGTGTTGATGCAAGTGAAGGAGGCCATCATTAGGCTGAAAAACCAAAACAGACATATCAGAGAGATAGCAGAAACTTTAGGAGGGCCAAATCAACAATTTGGTACATTCTTAAAAAGAAGGAATGCACTGGCGAGCTCGGCAACACCAAAAGGCCTGGGAGACCACAGAAAACAACTAAAGTGGATGATTGCAGAATTCTTTTCTTATTGAAGAACAACCCCTTCACAACATCTAGCCAAGTCAGGAACACTCTGGAGGAGGTAGGCCTATCATTGTCAAAGTCTACAATCAAGAGCCACCTTCATGAATGTAAATACAGACGGTTTACCTCAAGATGCAAACCGCTGGTAACACTCAAGAACACAAAGGCCAGATTAGACTTTGCTAAAAAACCTCTAAAAAAAGCCTGACCAGTTCTGATGCAAGATTAACTTGTACCAGAATGATGGGAAGAGAAAAGTATGGAGAAGGAAAGGAAGGGCTCATGATCCAAAGCATACCACATCATCTGTCAAACATGTGGAGGCAGTGTTATGGCATGGGCATGTTTGGCTGCCAATGGAACTGGGTCACTGGGGTTTATTGATAATGTGACTGTTGATAGAAGTAGCAGGATGAATTCTGAAGTGTACAGAGCTATACTTTCTGCTCAGATTCAGTCAAATGCTGCAAAACTGATAGTACAGCGCTTCACAGTACAGATGGATAACAACCCAAAACATACTGTGAAAGCAGCCCAAGAGCTTGGAAATTAAATGTTCTTAAATGGCCGAGTCAGTCACCTGACCTCAACCCACCTGAGCTGCTTTTCACTTACTGAAGACAAATCTGAAGGCAGAATGACCCACAAACAAGCAGCAACCGAAGATGGCTGCAGTAAAGACCTGGCAAATCATCTCAAGGGAGGAAACTCAGCATTTGGTGATGTCCATGGGGTCCAGACTTCAGGTAGTCATTGACTGCAAAGGATTTACCTCCAAGTAATAAAAATAATCCTAATATTTATGATTATATTAGTTTGTCCCATTACTTTTGAGCCTGTGAAAATGGAGGAACTCTGTAAAAAATGGCTGTAATTCCTAAACGGTTAATGCAATATTTTTGTTAAACCCCTTGAATTAAAGCTGAAAGTCTACGCTTCAGTCACATCTTGACTGCTTCATTTCAAATCCACTGTGGTGGTGTACAGAGGCAAAATTACCAAAACTGTGTCACTGTCCCAATATTTATGGACCTGACTGTGTGTGTATATATATATATATATATATATGTGTGTATATATGTATATATATATGTATATATATATGTATATATATATGTATATATATATATATATATATATATATTCTCTCTCTCTCTCCATATATATATATATATATATATATATATATATATATATATATATATATATATATAAAACAAACAAATGGGCAGTGACACATGCATTTATTCTCCCTGCTTCAATTTCAAAACAGATGTCTCATCAGTTCAGAGTAGAGCCGAAAAAGTTGTGGGAGAGAGAGGTATTTATGTTAATACAGGCAGTCAAATATGAAACTTGCGGGACAAAGAAAAGCCATGTTCATTAACTTGTGAATGTACACTTTGCTTGTGTGGTGCTGTGTAACATCTTTACCACATTTGTTCATTCATCTCCAGTAACTGCTTTATCCTGGTCAGAGTCGCACTGATTTGAATGACTAATTTATTTATATTTTGGGAAAAAGAATCAAGTAAGTCTGTTAGAAAATTGCAGGAAGAGGTGGGATTGGCCAACCATGTGGGAGCAAAATTTTAAGCGTCCATGCTCGTCGAAAGTGATTAGGCAAAACACCATTATGAAACAAACCTCCATTATGAAACAAACTTCAAATTGTCTTTTTTTATAGCCATAAAATAATCACTAATGGTTAACCATTAAGGTAATGGTCAGTGCCATTCAGACATGTTAGTTGGTTATATGGATCTTTGTAAGCAGGGAATTTCATGTAACTACACCTACAAATGTACATGTTTTAGTTGAATAGTTTATAGAGTTTATAGTCTGTGGATTTCATTATTATGTACTGAGAAGAGACCTGAATTTCAATGATTGCACAGGGTGAGACTATAAGATGTTAGGAGATTGCAGTACTGAGTGTGAATGTAGTTTTTTTAATGTTCTACCTCACAGTACTACACTTTGTAAGCAGGGAATTGCATGTAACTAGACCTACAAATGTACATGTTTTAGTTGAATACCCCCTGTTCTACATGTTTACTTGTACTGAGAAATAAATGGGAACCTTGTTGACTTGAAATTGATTTATTATGGAAATCTAAGTAAAGCAAATAAGCAGGTATTTGTAAATTAAGCCCTACTTTTGAATAATTCATCCTAATTTGTTCAGAGGAAGAATTTGTGTAATGTATGGTGGTTTTCAAAACAGCTTAATAACAAAATTTGTCATGCTCTCCTCCAAATTGACATTAAGAACTGTATTAAACTATATATTAATGCCTCTCAGAATCAGTGAATTTCACATATTCCAGTTTCAGTTCAATTTCTTTGTTTTTGTTTTTTTAAAAAAAACTTTATACAAAATACACCAAGCTCTCCTTCAAACTGACATTAAGAACTTTGTTTAAACTATATATTAAGATCCTCTCAATTTCAGTGTATTTTGTGGGTTTCAGTTCAGTTCAATTCTCTGCTTTTTCAAAGCTTCATACAAAATATGCCATGCTCTCCTTCAAATTAACATTAAGAACTCTGTTTAAACTATATATTAATGTCTCTCAGTTTCAGTGTCTTTCATGTGTTTCAGTTCAATTTCACTCACTTTTTTTCCATTGCTTGTGACCTTTTTCCTGTGGCTTATTCTCAGTCTTTCCTCTGTCTCCTCCTCTTCATCTCTTTCCATTTGATGATGGCTCTGTTGAAGTCAAACTGCTCATGAGAAGGTCCAAGCTCTGAAATGTCCATAAGATTTGTGAGACTTGTATTGTTCAGTGAATTTCTAAATTTAGTTTCGATCCTGTTTTGTGTGCTGAATCCACGTTCACACGACACGCAACTGGTTTGACCATGGCTGTCTGAATGAGTTTCTCCATTTCAGTGAAAACATGACTATGTTCACTTAGCACAGTCTCTGCAAACCGCTGAAAGGACAATGAAGTATGTGAATCACGTTACGTGAGAGATGATGAATATCAGTAAGCAGGAGACTATTTTTACATACTGTCTTATGTTCATTCATGTTAACTTTCGATAAAACGTGCATTTTAAGACAGGGAGATGATGATTTACTCGCGCTTCGTTGCTGCTGTGTTGAGTCGGCAGGCATTTAATGTTTGAATTTCAGGGTTATAATAATATAATTTGGAAGCCGATACTATCTTCGCAAGCAGCTCATTATGACTCAGAATATTAGATCGCGTCACGACAGCCTTGTGTGAATAAGATGAGTGCGACGCAGGGCACGCAGAGCACGCCGATGCGCTACAGGGCTCAGCGACAGTCAGAGATGGCCAGTGCAGCGCTGTTTGTGGAATTAAATTCTAAAATAAAGACAGACTGTTTGAACCGGTGATTTCTTATTTCGCGTCTGTTGATATATTTCATAATTTGATCTGAGATGAAGCAAATACATTTGTGCGGGAATTTCTCGCATTATAAAAGTTAAACTTGCGGGAATGGTATAAATTATGCGCAATCCCCGCAATTCTGCGCTGAAATTCAAGCCCTGGTTAAACTTGTGCAAAAAGGGAAAACGTAGTGCTGTAACATGATTTATTGAACTTTACCATCTCCTCAATCATTTAGAGTTTAACAGATTCCAGATTTTATGAAACCCTAAATGTTGCTCTCTACTGTTGAGCTATTGGCCCACTTGATATTGCAATAACTGACAATTAGAGGAAGGATAGAGGGTTTATGAGGGGCCCTGACACATTCTCCGAACAGAGAGGTCTTTAGACTTTCAGAGTTTAGTTTCAGAGTTTATAGTCTGTAGATTTCACTGTTATGTACTGAGAAGAGACCTGAATTTCATGATTGTATAGGGTGAGATGAGATTATTAGATTTAGGAGATTGCAGTAATGAGTGTGAATGTAGTTTTTTAAATGTTCTACCTCACATTACTACACCCGGGAAGACGGGAGTAATTTTTGAAGTTCCTAATAGGTTGTTGCCGGTATAGTCAAAATCCTCTCGTAGTCTTTGTAATCATATGAGAGGTTACAGTTAATAAATGCTGCCTTTCCTGTTTTATTTTTAGATTTTCTATGATTCATATCTCATGTCATTTCTGCTTTGTTTATAAATGATACTTAATTACACGGCAGTACTAGGTAATAGCATCCTGACTTGAACGACTTTTATAAATGAGAAGAGTCTGGACAGAGACACTATGGATACAGAAGTACTTATCTTCACTTCAGGCTCTTTAGGCTCTTTGTACTATTTCTTTACGAATTTCTTTACTGCTGTTTTTCCATTGCACATTTCATTGAATTCTGTTGCCCTGGAAGTTGGTGCTTTGCTTGCTAGTAAGGGTTAATCAGGACATGGATCAGAGGGAACAAAGCCTCACATTCTTTAGCAATAAAAGCACTTCTTCCTAGATTCTACTTCTCTCCACTACTAAATAAGATCGCTACAGCCATTTCAGCGTTGCAGTGCTAACTTTGAATGAAGGCATGAAGGCTCACTGTATGGTTTGATGAGTGTGGAAATATGTAAATTCTATGCTGTTGCCAGTGTTTTGGAGGAATGGTGTTCATCCCTCCAGTACAGTTTCAGAGGACATGTAGTATCTATGCCAAGGTACATGGTGCCTAACACCTTTCCAACACCTTTGCCTTTGCTACCTGTCTATATTTTGGAGGACAAAATAGTACCGAAAAAGGATATTTCAGAGCTGTATGAGAAACTATGAGTGATTGCCTGGTACATCGCCTGGTCTTTTTTCCAATCATCAGTTGTCCAGTGTCTGAGCCTGTGCCCACTGTAGTCTCAGATTCCTTTTCTTGGCTGATGGAAAGGAAGTTGATGTGGTGATGTGGTGCTCTGCTGTTGATTTGGCATGTTGTGTGTGCTGAGATGCTTTTCTGCTCAACACGGATATAAAGAGTGGTTATTTGAGTATCTAAAGCCCTCATCAGCAGGGCGTGTCTACCAACAGAACTGCTACTCGCTGGATGTTTTTTGTTTTTCACACCGTTCTGTTTAACTTCAGAGAATGAAAATCTCAGCTGTTTCTGAAATATCTGAAGCAGCCTGTCTGGCACCAACAACCACTGCCCTGTCAAAGTCACTGAGGTCACATTTTTCTCCATTTCATATTTGTTGATGTGAACATAACTGATGCTTTTGAGCGATACTGCATGATGTTATGTATTGCAATACTGCTGACTCATGACATTGTCAGTAAGAGGACTCTCTAAAGAAGATATTAAGGGTGCAATGCTTTAGTTATCAATGCACTGGTTTGAATCAAGTCACTGAATTTATTGTAAATCAGTTGCAAGGAAATTGCATGGCTATCAATAGACATGGTGTTTTGGGGAGGTTAACCATGTTTGAAAAGTCACCTGAGCGTGATCTCAAATATCAGATTCTACCCGGACAAAATATATATATATATTTTTTGTCTTACTCAGACAAAAGAGCATGTTTGTATTCATAGGGCATGTTGATTCTTACAATGAGCTATAAACTCCACCTACTTAAACTGTGCTGTGACAGTAGCAGATGTCTGCTTAGTTATTAAATGTTTTTTTTTCTTTAGTGGAGAGCACGAATTAACCAATTTTATTAATTCATGAACTAGAAGTAGCAAATTAAGCTCACAAAGAATGAAATTGTGTGTGTGCGTGCACGCGCACATGTTATTGGGCTAGACTTGTGCAACATATGCCACATTAAATAACTGGTTAAAACTACAGGGGGTTTAATATGCAACAGACTGGACTCTACTTGTTCAAGACACTAACTTGGCTCTTAGCTTAAGGAAGATTTGAGTGCAGCCTGGCGTGATTCTGTTCAGTGTTTATTCAGCTGGGACACAGCTGTCAGTGTTTTATTGTTCATCAGAATATTCACGCTGGCCTAAAACTGATTTGTCACCCGTCATTTTTCAGTCGCTTATTGCAAACCAAATCCATCAGTTACCAATAAAGCTTACATTTTTGCACTTTCTCAAAACCAGCTTTCTTTGGGAATCTTTCACTGGCAGAAATCTGACTGTTGTTGGGACTGCAGATTAGCAGAAATTTATTTTTTGTGCTTTTGCCAGAAAGAGTGAATTTTTAAGACCCTTAGCTCTGAATTATTTAAATCATGTGAAATGAGTTGGAAAGGATGCCTGAATCATCAGAAGATTAGTTGTGTTGATCCTTTGCTGTGCTCTGCGACATTGGTGTGAACACAAAGGCTTAACCTCATGCATTTGTTTGGATATTGCAGGGGAAAATGTGCTTGGTTGGGTGGACAAAATTGCATGGTTAAAAAAAAAAAAAAAAAAAACTGTATTTTTTAAAATTGAATATATATGTATTACAAATATATAAAATATTCATATTTTATAGACTATCTTGAGCGGGTTTTGATTTTTGTCTTATCAATATTATTTTGATTTATCAACTGAGTTCATAATTAGTCATATCTAGACATGTGCGCAGGACTTTTTTTAATCCTACTCATGCAGTTGTTATTTTTGTTTGTGCCTACCTGTGATATTTTCTAAGAATATAAACAAACTAGTGGCCTGATTTTACCACCGTGACCCTGACCAGCAAATTTCTAAGGATCAAAGAATGAACCTTATAAATTACTTAAATTCATTGCAACTCTCATTCCCATTAATGAGTGTGATCTTTCTTGTCCTGCAAACCTTATCTGACTGCTTGCCTGCATGAATTCTTTTTGGTTTTTCTGTGGAATCCCAGTCCAGTGCACACAACTAGTCTCAACCAGGTTTCTGGCAAGATTTTTAAAGAAAAATAATGCATCTGCTATTTGTACCTGTATTTGTATCTGTTTTGAAGACATTGTCTGTTCACTGAGAATAATGTATTCATATTAGGTTACAGCCATAATACAGAGTGCTGTATTAACTAATGTTAAAGTATGCTACCTGACAGTGTAAGCCTTGCTTTTCCATGTTTCTGACTTTCTCTTTGATTTTACATACTAAATTCTTGCATTATGTTTGTAGACTGCTTCATTAATTGACCTAAGAAAAAGATCAACAAGTAAATAGTAAATCTATTTGCCATTAAACGGGGAAAAAAGAATTAATCCATTACCCAACATTGCTTCGGAAAGGCAGTTTGCCTCTCTTTGACCTATGACTAGGGGGGAAAAAAAGTCAGAAGGGAAAAAGATGCATCATCCTCAGGTCAAACTCAGATTGATGTTGCCAAAGAAAGAATGACATGAAATTTTCAGCGAACTGCAGCTGCTGAGTAAATGAAAGGAAGCAGCAAGAGCAACATCACTCTTATCATGTGTGGCACCAGTCCATTTATTAGAACTGACAAGTACGATGATGATGATTTGTTTGACAGAATTGCACTTTTTTATCCTCTGCTTTGAAGAGGAGACTTGCATTGTTGACCACTGTTACAGAAGCAAACAGTGCTCTGATTTAGTCAAAATTCAGGGTGTGCTTCAGCTGTTAAGTTGCAAGAGTCTTCCTCAAGATTCATGCAGAAGTTTGATGCGTGCTCTTCTCAGAACATCCTGATATGCTAAATTATTCCTTATGATGTCAGTGTACATCATGAATTTGTGTGTTATGGCTTTTGAGCTTATGACAGAAAATCCTTTATTCATGTTTACTTCAGGGCCAATAGAAAAAGAAGCTTTAAATAAGATAGACAATGTTGAATCCAAATACTGACACATTACTCTAATTGCAATAGAAATAAAGTACAGTAAACCGTTTTGATGTGATATTCATCAAGCTCAGCCTGTGTTTAAAAATGTCAAATTTGTGCTACAATTTGTCCCTACTATGATACAGAGACTGACAAGTTAAATGAAGAAATGGAGAAATAAATCACCTAGTTTTTTTTTTTAATAAAGTGTGTGTGTCTGTGCCACTGCAGTCTTAGATTCCTGTTTTTGACTGACATGAGTGGAAACTGTTGTGGTCTTCTGCATTTGTAGCTCACCTGCCTCAAGGTTCAGTGTGTTGTGCATTTTGAGATGCTTTTCTGTTCACCGTGGTTGCAAAGAGTTTTTTTTTTTTTTTTTTTTTTTTTTAACGATCTGGTTATTCTCCTCTGATATCTCTCTTCAACGAGGCATGATGTACGGGCATTCTAATAAAGTGACCAGTGAGTGTGTGTGACAGTTCTTCTGATTCTTCTAATTCACTTCTCCCTGTCTCTATCTGCCGTGAAAAGCAAAAATGATTTCTATCACAATGTCTATTGAAACATGTCTATTGAAATGCTTCCAATTCTTGTGCTAATATGATGATACTGTTATTGAATGCATCAAGGCCAAAACCACTTCCGTTCTTTATACAAGACTTGACATTAGATAAGAAATCTCTGGCACTTTGTCTTTGCCTCATTGTAGAGAACTAGTGGGGGGGGGGGAACCTATCAAACGTCAGGGTTAAATGAGGGCAGCTGCCCCCATTAAGCCTGATTATCCTTTTCTACAAAGACATTTAATCTTCAGTATTCTCAGAGAAATAGTGCACAAAACATCCCAACCTTCATTTTGAAGATAGAATTTTCTTTTTGAAAGAAGTAGAAAGATGATGAACATTTAAATAGCAGTCATTTTCTTAACAGCACTTTTTAAAATTACACTGTACAACTGTACTTCTGTATGGGATCTTATCTTTCTAACCCTCTTCAAAATGCAAGCCCTATGTTGTATGTTGTAGGACAGCCCTGGAGGGACACACTAAAGAATCATTTAGGGTGCTAGATGGGAACCTTCTTTTTTGAAGAGTGTAGGAAAAGTTAGTACTCTCCTGGGTTAAAAGCGGTAATTCTGACGTGCCTAAGCTTGGACACACACCACACCCTTCCTTGCAGAATGTTTGTAGTTCTTAGATATTCATGGGCTGTCTGCTTACATATTGTGAGTCCCCTGTGTTAGGGGACTTCCAAAAGCTTCACCTTGCATTTCCTTAAGTAGTTCATGATGCATGATGTAGCTTCAATTTCTTGTGTCACATTTGTATCCATAATGTCCTGGCTTTCTTCCATCTGCAATGCATTGTAATGTTTTATGTGCCACTGGCTGTCACATGGTCCCAAAGCGTAATAGGTCTACCCCCATGTTTAACAGTTGGCAAGGTGTTCTTTTCATCAAATCCTGCTCCTTTGTATCTTCAAACATACCTTTGGAGATTGTGGCAGAAGAGTTAAATTTTTACTTCATCAGTCCACAGCACTTGTTTCTAGATTGGCTCTAGCTTCTCTAGATATTGTTTTGTGTATGTCAGGTTTTCATTTTGTAATGAGGTCAAAGATAAAGTTTCCTTCTGATGACTCTCCCATGCAGGTCATATTTGTGCAAGCAATGCTACAAAGAATGGTGTGTCAGCTAAACCTTCCTGCGGGTCCTTGCTGTCATTTGGGGGGGTTTTGCTTTGCCTTTCTGAGCAGCATATAGGCAGTTTTATCTGAAAGTTTTCATGATTTTCCAGATCTTGCTTTTACTCGTTCCTCTTCCATTTCTTAATGACATTTTGGACAATGAAAATTGTGAGCTGGAAGTGCTTTGATATCTTTATAGCCTTATCCTGATTTGTAGGCATCAGTTAGCTTCATTTTCAGATCCTCAGTCAGCTGCTTAGTGGAGCCCATGGTTGTGCATTATGTGCAAAGTTTGAAGAGTCAGAGAATTTATTGAGCTCTGGAATTGTTATTCCTAATGACAATTTTTTTTAATCTGCTTCATGAGTCCTAATGAGTCAAATAAAGCGTGACAAGTTTTGAGACTTTACAATGGGAAGTGTGTCCAAATGTTTGTACATGCCACAATTATGATTAATTTTTTTCTATTTTTTAATTTCACCAAATATAAAGCAGCAGTGTAATAACATTTAATAAAACACTTGCAGAAAAATGTTATCTTTTAAAAATAGTTTTCTGCAGAGGTTGTGTTTACATATGTTATTGATTTTTTTTATTTTTTTTATTTTTTTTTTTTTTGTGAAAAGTAATTTGGCCAGGGGTGCCCAAACTTTTGCATGCAACTATACAGCAAGTACTGTAAAAGTCAGAATAATCAATCTAGAATTTTTAGCCTGATGACCATGTGTACATTGTGAAGATAATTCCATCTCAGTGATTTATACAGAGATGACTTATCCCATGAGAATCAATCAGATGTCCTCAAGCAAAATAATGGAAATCTTATCCTGTCCGAATATACAGTACTATAGATGGTGCAGAGATGGAGTTATTGCCTTTTTACCTAGGTATATTGTGATATTCCAACAACAATGCATTCAGATGCAGTCAGATATTGCTTTATCCCCACACTTCAGGAGAATGATTATATTAGATTAAGTGTGACAATGATACATCCATACATCTTTTTCTTGTCAGTATTTTTATAAGAAAAATGGGGGTTATTCAGGATAACTTCTAGAATACCTTTATCATAGTGTAAAAGAACCATCAAAGAATGACGACGATGACTCCACCTGTCACAACCCATTAATTATATACACTGCCGTATCAATGTAATTGAATGATTTGACTATTATATATAATTAGATGGCGTTATTGTGACCACCTTAGTATGATTTATGCAGATTCTGGAAAGGTCTCTAAGGACCAAATCAGGAATCCAGTGTGTTCATGTGTAAGAGCCTATGAACCATTTTAATTTTCTTTCAAATATCTGTAGCTTCTGTTTAAATCATCATTAATGTAGCCAGAGCAGTGTCATAATTACAGGTTTTGCATGTACTCAAATTATGCTGACTGGCCATATGAAGTAATGCTTTCACTATCACTTTTACTGTCATTTTGTGTAGGTTAATATTTTTTTCCCAATTCTTAGCAAAATGCTTGTTTGTGAAGGATTAGCTACAAGACACTCTAAGTCCAATTCAGTCAACTCAAGTGGTTATGCAAGATGTCTGATTTTAATTAGAAATGCTGGAACTCAATTTTGCATGCTGCAGTGTATGAATGACAGAAAGGCAAACCGGGATGTCAAACTGTAAAATCAGATTCTCTAACAGTTGCCAAAATATCATAAACATTAAAGGGCACTCCGGATGTTAGTGTCACTGCAGCTACAAGTAATACATTGAGCACATTTTGCCTTGGGCATTTTTTGCTAAAACGAAAGTCGAGACCAAGTTAAAAGCAAGTCATCACCTTTTCATTTAAACCAGGAAAACGACTCCTACGGTATTTTTCTTTATTGAACCTGTATTTTCTGTGTGTGGATTTACTACTGAAGTGAAATAAAAAATCAGCAGCAGTTATTTTCCTCAGTTACTTTCCTTTTGAGATTTGCTGCATGACAATCATGTGATACAGGTCATTATCTATATATCTATATCGTGTGTGTATGTATGTATGTATGTATGTATGTATATACATGTATAAAAATTTTTTTTACTCCAATCAGCCATAACATCAAAAACACCTACAGGTGAAGCGAATAACATTCACCTGTCAAGGGGTGGGATATATTAGGCAGCAAGTGAACTGTCAGTTCTCAAAGTTGATGGGCAAGCATAAGGATTTGAGCGACTTTGACACGGGCCAAATTGTGATGGCTAGACATCTGAGTCAGAACATCTCTAAAACGGCAGGTCTTGTGGGGTGTGCAGTCGTTAGTACCTACCAAAAGTGGTCCAAAGAAGGACAACCAGTGAACCGGCGACAGGGTCATGGTTGCCCAAGGCTCGTTGATGCGCATGGGGAGTGAACGCTTGCCCGTCTGGTCCAATCCCACAGGAAAGCTATTGTAGCACAGATTGCTGACAAATTTTATGCTGGCTATGATAGCAAAGTGTCTGTACACACAGTGCATCGCAGCTTGCTGCATATGGGGCTGCGTAGCCACAGACCGGTCAGAGTGCCCATGCTGACCCGTGTCCACCGCTGAACGCGCCTACAATGAGCGCGTGATCATCAGAACTGGACCATGGAGCAATGGAAGAAGGTGGTCTGGTCTGATGAATCCCACTTTCTTTTACATCACGTGGACGGCCGGGTGAGAGTGTGTCGCTTACCTGGGGAAGAGATGGCACCAGGATGCCCTATGGGAAGAAGTTAAGCCAGCAGAGGCAGTTTGATGCTCTGGGCAATGTTCTGCTGGGAAACCTTGGGTCATGGAGTTCATGCAGATGTTACTTTGACATGTACCACCTACCTAAACACTGTTGCAGATCAAGTAAAGCCCTTCATGGCAGTGGTATTCCCTAATGGCAGTGGCCTCTTTGAGCAGGATAATGCGCCCTGCCACACTGCAAAAATTGTTCAGGAATGGTTTAAGGAACATGACAAAGAGTTCAAGGTCTTGGCCTCCAAATTCCCCAGATCTCAATCTGATCGAGCATCTGTGGGATGTGCTGGACAAACCAGTCTGATCCGTGGAGGTCCCACCTCTTACAGGACTTAAAAGGATCTGCTGCTAACATCATGGTGCCAGATATCACAGCACACCTTCAGAGGTTTTGTGGAGTCCATGCCTCAACCGGCCAGAACTGTGTTGGTGGCACAAGTGAGACCTACACAATATTAGGCAGGTGCTTTTAATGTTATTGGCTGAACGGTGTGTGTGTGTGTGTGTGTGTGTGTGTGTGTGTGTGTGTGTGTGTGTGTGTGTTTGTGTGTAATATACACTGTGTATATACTATACACTGAAGACATTTGTGTTTGAAATCAAATTTGAGACAATAGATCAAAATTTCAGCTTTCATTTCCTGACATTTACATCTAGATGTGTTAAACAACTTAGAACATGGCACCTTTGGTGGCAGACCACCCAATTTTTAGGTGAGCAGTAGCATTGGAAGAGGTTAAAGTAAATAACACTTATTATTTGGTTGTATATCCCTTGCTTGCAGTGACTGCATCAAGTGTTTGTCCGGAGGGGTTCTCCCTTTAGTCTCCTCTTCAGGAGGTGAAATGTAAGCTTAATTAGGTTAAGGTCTGGTGATTGACTTTGCCAGTCTAAAAACCTTCCACTTTTTCCCCCAGTGACGTCCTTTGTTGTGTTGGCAGTGTGTTTTGGGTCATTGTCTTGCTGCATGATGAAGATCCTCCCAATTAGATTAGATGCATTTCTCTGTAAATTGGCAGACAGAATGTTTCTGTAGACTTCTGAATTCATTCTGCTGCTACTATCATGATTTAACTCATCAATAAAGATTAGTGAGCCCGTTCCAGAAGCAGCCATGCAAACCCAAGCCGTGACACTACCTCCAGTGTGCTTGACTGATGAGCTTGTATGTTTTGGATCATGAGCAGTTTCATTCTCCACATTTTGGCCTTTATCACTTTGATAGAGATTAATCATGGGTCCAGAACTTTTCTTGCTCACTAAATTCACATATTTACAATATATTTTTTTGAACCCATTTATTTCTGTAAAGCTGCTTTGTGACAATGTCCATTGTTAAAAGCGATATACAAATAAAATAAAATAGAATTGAATCTCTATTTTTTGCAAATTCCAGTCTGGCCTTTTGATTCTTGTTGGTATGAGTGGTATGCTGATCTTATGGTATGGGCCGTGTATTTCTGCTCTTGAAATCTTCTTTGAATGGTGGATTGTGATACCCTGACCCTTGCCCTGTGGAAGTTGTTGGTAATGTCACTGACCATTGTTTTTTTGGGGTTTTTCTTTCTAGCTCTCAGTGTTTGACATCAGCTGCAGCTGTTGTCCTTGGCTGAACTGCTCGATGTCTGGTTGTTCGTACACCAGTGGTTGCTTTCTTTCTTGGGACATTCCAAATTGCTGCCAATCGATTTTCTTTCATTTCTTACCTTTAAAATGGCTTGTTTTCTGCCATAAACAGCTCTCTGGTCTTCATGTTGGTTTATCCTTTTTCACAACAAATGTGGTCTTCACAGGTGAAACCAATGGCTTAAACTAAGAGTAGAGTAGAGTTTTAGAGGTATTAATTGCTGAAAGAATCAATCTAACATGGCATACCTTGGCAACAAGAAACAGCTGTCAGCCATGTTTCAATATTTTTGATCACTTGAAAAATGGGTGGGTTCAAACAAAAGGTGCCATGTTTTAAGCTGGTTAACACATCTAGATGTAAATATCAGGAAATGGAAGCCGAAATTCTTTAATCTCTTATTCAAATTATCTCCCGTAAAGCATTACACAAAGCTTATAACCACAAATGGAGAAGATGATTAACAAGCTAAATGCAGTCACCAGGACAAGGTGATGACCTGATCACAAATGTGGTCTAAGCAGGGTAATTGTAAAATGCCACTGATTATATTGAGATTTTGCCAGAGTAGTACCATAAACACTGACAGTCATGAGCTTGTTAAGTAAGTAACTAAGAATGCACCTGTGTCTTCCAGCCTGTTAGGTTAGGAAGACAGAGTGTGATCCAGAACAGACTAAAGTCACTCAACTCACCAAATGATTGCAAAGCAGGGATTATGTATGGTACTCTGTAGGCAACACCTTTAAGGAATCAAAAAGGAATCAGCAAAGGTCAATAAGACAACAGTTGTCCAGTGCTCACAGAGAGGCTACCTCAGATCAATATCATTGACTCTGCTGTGAGCTTGTGAGAAAAGTAATTAAGAGGAAGTGCTAGATTTTCACTGAAACATATTTAGGAGGTATACACACCTGACAAGCCAATAAAGCCCTGACTTTCATAAAAAACAACCAAACAAACAAACTATACACTCCTGGGCAAAAAATGAGCCAAGCCTAAGATGGCAAATATTAAGCTTTTAATGGTCTTAACAAAAAATCATTGGTCAGAAAATTAGCGAGAGTTAAACAAATGCACTCCTGAGAGCTCCTGTGCCACCACATGCTTGTTTACTTTTGCTGCAGTGAGCTGTTTGGAGGAAAAGCTGGAAACAGGGAAATTTACTTACATAGTCTACTTGTACGCAAAGGTAAAATCATGATAATGATTAAAATGTTTGATGTAAAATTCAATTCTGGGTGCACAACATTTCCCAAAAATATCTTCTAGGATGTTTTTTTTTTTTCTTTTTTCTTCTTAAAAGATTAGTCATTATTTGGTTACCACACTTGTTGCAGCTCGTCAAGGGCCACAAGGCTTGAGCATTTAAAGAAACCAAAGGGAAAAGTTATCCCATACTAAGTTCCTTTACTGTGATGTTTAGCTAGTATCCTGTCTATTCCTGTCTGTAAGCTTCGTGTGTGAACCACTGCTCCACTTTGCTGATGCTGTTTGTTCATGTTGGTCATACTTTGCCATGACTTTTGTGACTGCTCCTCTTGAACCACTAAATAATTTTCCAGTCTGCTAGCTGCCTGAGCTGTCACTCAGTCTCCACCATATTGAGGCTGTGGCTGTTCCCCTAGCTAAACATTAAACATTGAGAATCTCTGTATATTTATTTTAGTAATTCACTTTAAAATTATATCATATCAAATGAACAGCCAGCACCTTTGATTTAATTTAAGGACTGTAAAATATTAGATCTAACACACTGTTTGTAAATTATACTATAACTGATGAGGGCTTTAATGTATTTTAACAGCAACATAATTAGCCCAAATGAGTATGTAGCTTTAAATTAAGCTAGCTCTCCTGGATACAGCTATATACAGTACACGTACATAATTGGCCAATTCAGTGGAAAAGTAATTATGTATTTATAATTACTCTAGATGTGACAGAAGTCTGGATATGAATTTAGTTCTTTTGAAGTACTGGTTATTAATATAGCAACAAAAAGTTTGTTTCCCTTTCTTCTCCTCTTTATTGTCAGTATCTTAGCTTAGCAGCCAAGTTCATAGGAATCACATATGAAATATGTCTCATCACATTACTGAGTAGTAAATGATGTACTACTGGCCTCTGATTAGTGTTGTCTCTTTGCTTGTGTTGCTTGATCTGTTGAGGCCTTATCTGACTGATTATCAGTGTGTAAATGTTAATGGTGACTTTTTTGTGCATACAAAAGTAATTGTTGGTGTTCCACAAGGTTTTGTTGTATGCCCACTGCTGTTTCCTGTATATTCCTCTATAATGTTTAAAGGGAATGTGTAAAGGACATTAGACATTAGACACTGGATGCTGAGTTCCTGCTGCTTGATTCAGACAGAACAGAAGGACTTTTACAAGGGCCACAGGAAGCTAGAAATAAGCTTTCTGCTTGTGTAGCAACTCTGAATGGCCTTTCAGTTACATCATGTGCAGCACTGAACGTGCGATTATTGATTCTATTTTCTCATTTGAAACTCGTATAGATAATATTTACAGGGTATGCCGCCCCCCGAGACATCCCGAGACATTGCTAACCTAAGAAATATAATGCATATAATGCCAACTTGGAGTACACTAACCTCCCTGCTGCTACAGTAACCATTCTTAAGGTACAGGTTAAGAACTGTGCAACTAAGACACACTAAGCTGTCAGAAGGACAACAGTATAGAGTGCTTTAGACCCTGTATTGACCTTCAAGGCCTAATTGATAGAACGGTAACATTGTTACCGTTGAACAGTTCAAATATTGAACAGTTCAAATATTCATGTATTAACATTGTCAACCTACAGAACAGATGTGGATGAATCCAAGATTAAAGCCATGGTTTAGTGGCCACACCCCAAAATCATCAATGAGCACCAATGATTTTTAGGCATTGCCAATGTCTGCAAATGGTTCATTCATTTATCCAGCTATTTTTCCCCTGTTCTCTAGTGGGAACATACCTCTCCTGGTATTCAGTGAACTTGGTGGCTAGTGAGTACCAACTTCTGATGGTCAGCACTAAGAGAGATGAGAAAGTATGCAGGTCCTGTCTGTGCACAGTCCACATCAGAGTGACAACTTCCTGCAGGCCTTCTTAAACCCTTTCCTGTTCCACAGTGCCCTTGGTCTCATGTGGAATATTCACCAAATGATGAATGTCTTTAACAAACATCCTATTTATTTAATTTATTCCCAATGACATTTTCTTGAAGTGATTACTGTGAGTAAATCATGACCGGTTGGAGTAAACTTAGCCTTAGCAATATTTTTAACCACTTCATCACAGTCTTGATTGCGAAAGCCATTTTAATTTCAAAGCCATATTCATAAAATGTCTGTGATTCCTCTATCTTAAAGTTTGCTATTAGCAAACATGAGCTAATCTGATAGCTCATGTTCCAGGAATAGTCACAATAGTAATCAAAAAATTAGTAGTTGTAAATGCCCATAACCATTATCTGACTGCTGAGGACTACTTTCAACTGTCAGAATTAGTTACCTGATTAGTTGTTTTATTTATTTATTTTTGACAGATGCACTAAACTAACATAAAAAATACTCATAAATAAGTAAAAGTAGCTAACATTTGCTTAGCTAAAAGGTTTCATGTATAACTTATCAAAGCCTTAGTAAAAGGCTTTACTTAACATAAGATACATTACATGTCACATAAAACATAATAAAATACATATAGCCAATTTTTAAATAAACCACACTGCACCATCACGTGAATTTCAGATGGTTACATGCACTCTTGAATATTTAAACTGGTTTGCATCATTCTCTTTTATGGCACTGGGCCGGATCAATAGAATGGTACTGTGCTCCTGGTGGGCTTGGATCTGTCATCAAGGCTTCTCTGCAAAGGCGTCAGACCGAAGGCATGACATGACTGTGACTGCTGAGCAGATGTGCTGTAGGTTAAAAGGATCTGGACAGATCTGGGGTCAGTTGGCAATCAAGCTGATATAACTCGCCCGATATGCTGTAATTCACCTGTTTGTAATTGTGATTTATTCCGTTTAAAGTCAAGGTCCTTTTTTATATAGTGTTTGTTATTCTGCAGATATATTTTAAAGGTGTCGCCGATTAATACAATCCGCTGAATAAGATTGACCTGCATGACTTGTTGACCACTAGTTATAGTGAAATCTTCATGCCCTGGATGTTTTAGGTGGAAATAGTGGTGCGCCTGCAAATCATTTACCAAAATGAATTCGAATTTCTGCGTCCATTTCACTCGCATCCTAGTGTTTGACACCTTTAAAAAGCAGGACTTATTCTGCCGTGGCATTTCTTATAGCTGTTTCCTTGGTGATGCTCTGCCAGGTCTATAGCACAGCCATTTCAGTTACTGCTTGTTGTCTTCTGTGGGAGAAATGCAACTTGTTTTCAATTTCAGGCCCTGAAAAAAAGCCACAGTTTACTGTACTGTTGAGGGATCATCATCTGAAAATTTGAGTTTTCTACCAGTCATTGCTCTGAGGTCTGATAATGTGTGGGATAAACAGCATGTGCTCATTATTTACTTGCATTGTTCATCCTTGGACATGTTGTCAAATTGCAACAAAAATGAATATTTTAAAATACTTTAATATTTATCCGAAGTAATATTTTTGAAAATATGTGTATTTTAACAACCTGTAGTACAGTTCTCTAGGGTTTTCTCACGTCAAAGAACACATACGAGCAAGATGTGTCATAAAAGCTCGTACATACTGACATTTGCTGGAAAATGTTTCAACCATGGATATATAGTTACAGGTAGATAAACCATTAATTTACATTTTATACAGTAAAAACATTTATTTTAACAATTTTAACTACATTTAATCAAAAAAGTACAGCATATTTAATCATTTTACAAATTCCTCATAAAAAATAGATTTCTGTACAAAACCATTTTCTTTTGCACCTACTTCAAGTCAGCAGCACATGGAGAGAATGACGTATGAATGGTGCGACTGTTGGTTTGAACGCAGTTTTACAGCTTGTGAATTGATTATTTTACAGTGGTGGGGAAAAAACTATGTTAACGTTATTGCAGCAAGCCTGAAGATAGGCATGACATGGGATATCTGGCAGACTGTAAGAAGAGAGAGTGTGAGGGGGTAAATTTGATATTATTATAATAATGCTTAATAACTTCATGTGACTGGTCCAACTTGCTGTACCCAACACTTGTGCCTCAATCTGTCTGACAGCTACATGGGGTTATAAATGTTTTAGGAAAAAAGCAAATTCCTCCAGTTCTACAGAAGAGTGTGGATAATACCATGGAAAAAAAAAGATGATCTCTAAAAGCACATTTACTGCAATCTCATTGTGATTGTGGTCAAGTATAGAGTTCCAACAATGGTCCAACAAATGGTCTCTGGTTATTAGAATTCTGACAAATTTTGCTCGAGACTTTGCTCTCTAGCGCACCAGTGCATATGACAACATACTTTTTGAAACATAGAACAAATTTGGCTTCAGGTTGTTTGCAGATTTAAAAAGAAACAGCATTTACATGCATGGTCAATAAAAGCCAACAACTGAAGAGGTTAAAATCACAGTGAATCTGCACCCGTGAAGCCATATATGCTCCTCACTACAGATGATATGGATCACTGAAAATGTTTTTTGAATCTAATAAGGCAGTGTGTCTTTGAGAGTATGTGTGATCTTCCATTGATTCAGGATCTCAGAGAAGTTGAGGAAGAGACAGTTTACATTAATGGGGAGAGATGACAAAGAAAGAATGAAGTTAAGACTGGACAAACGGCATGAAGGCATTTAACGCAGATGACTACAACTGGCATATAAGGCAAGCATGTCAGTAAGGTCACAAAGAAAAAAAATGTAGCATTAATGAAGCATAGATATGAACCTGCATCAAAAAAAAAAGAGAAAATTTATCATTTTCAAATAGGATAAAATCTGGGATAAATTATGCTAAATATTCAGTGAAAAAGTAATGTTTTATGTCCAGAATTTCACTTCAATTAGATCCAAAAAAAGAAAATGATTAGACACATTAAACATATTTCTGGAGGAAATGAATGAAAAGAGTTTAAAAAAAAAAGGAACAACAACGAAAATGGAATGAGATGTGAAGCTTTCAGAAAATCATTCCAAAGCCAAAAGTGTCATTATAACCTTTCTGATAGGTTTATGTAAACATAAACATAACTTTATTTGCAGATCTAATTTAGAAAATAGAATCAAGCTCTCTCTTGATAGATATAGCATGACATCATGCTCTTTATGGATATGGAATTACAATGTTTATATACATATTGTCAGTAACCCTGTGTTTTTTTTTTTTTAATGTTTATTCCATGAACCCATTTCACGTCCTTCTCATACTAGTGCAAAATTTGTGCGATAAAGTTTTTTTTTTTTTTTTTTTTTTTTAAACCAACACGGCAGTTGACAGTTCCATCCACAACCCGGAGTTTACAGTTTTCCGTTGCGTGCAGTAGCTTTACGTCTTCTTTTTCTTGGAGCTGTCCAGTGACGTACACTCAGCCACACTATTCCAGTGTCTGTTATACTTGTCTTTTGTCTTCACTGAAGAAAATACACTTCGCAAGAAATTCTGTGGCTTTTAAAAGACACTTAAACATCTTCCCAAATGAGCTTGTTTGATTGGTTGGGGGAAGAAAGACATGAAAAAAGGGAGGATTAAAAAAAACTCTTCCACCCTATGTGTGCTGTTAGTGGTGCTATTCTTTGCTCTGAGAAACTTGTCCATGTCAAAGACAGCACGCAATCGTAGTTTCCCAGAAAATGTGGTTTTTTTTGTTTGTTTCTTTGAGAATTTCCATTGTTTTTCCTTTTGTGGTCTTAAAAAAAGCCGTCAGTGCTTGAAAGTGTTCACAGCAGGTTTACAGCGAAGAGTTCACATCCCTACCAAAGTGCATTCAGTTATGAAGGAATTGGCATGTGGTTCCCAGTGTCTGGAGCTGCTAATGAGGGCTATACTACTGTGCACACTGTGTTGAGCGTTGTGTCAAACCTCACGGCTTTGGCCTCAGTCGGCTTCATGTTCGTGTCGTACATGGGGTTCTCAAACGATGCCTGTCCGTTTGTGTTCTCGTGCCCTGCGTAGCCATTGTACTGGACTTTTGGTCTCGTCCTGCCAAGGAAAAAAAAAATAATTCAATCCCGTTACCGTAGAGAAGTTATGTCTTGTATTTTATTTAGAAGTTTTTGTCATGTAAGTGGGACAGTCACAAAAAAAAAAAAAAAAAAAACCAGTAGCAGTACACTGTACACTATTCCAGAGTACACTGTACACTATTAAGGGGTGGAAAATACTTGAGTAATTGTACTTCATTACTATACTTAAGTATTTTTTTTTTTTGGCCATATTTATACTTTATTATGAATAATGAAATCGAATGGTTGTACTTACTTACATTTCCAAGAAAAAAAAAAACTTTTTACTCTTTACATTTTTATTTAGACCTTCAAAGTACTTGTAAGGTCTGTTCTCTCAAGTACAGTACAGTGCATAAGTCAGAGAACACCCTTTTGTTTTAAATCAAATGGTCATTCAGTATTTATTGTTAATTATTTGTTGGCAAACAATAAGGCAAGACAATAAAAAATGTGTTTGTGTTTTTTAAAATTTTATTTATAATACTGAACTTTAATATTGACAAAAAGCACTGCATGGCTTTTTGAGTGGAAACGAAATTAACATACTGTGCATTTTCACATAATTGTTGTTTGCCACTAAATAAGTAACAAGAAGTACTAAATGGCCATTCAAAGAATGGGCTCAGTTCAAGAATCATGTCTATTTGTATTCTGCTGTAACCTTGTGCATCTGAATATGGATAATCAGTTCATCAGTTAAAAACATTTACTCTCTGTTTTTTAATACACTTGTGTAGATTGGCTAGATAATGCCACATTTGGTAAGATTTTCATGTTATCTATGTGTATAATTTCTCAGTACTTTTTCCACCCCGTTTGTTAAAGAGTAAAGACATAAATGTTAGATCAAGCAAAAAAAAAAAAAAAGAATAAAATGATGCCCTAATCCAAGGGTGTGGTGGGACAGATGTGTGCTAGTCAAGTTACTTTAAAAAAAAAAAAAAAAAGTCAAACTTAGGTAAAGACATAGAAATATAAATTCTCAACATCTTTATCACATCAGCACACAGATCAAGATTGCACCGATTACAATTTGAGAGTAGCTATTTAACGTGCACCATTGCTCAGCTGTGCTTTTCCACTACAATGAGGTAAGGTTAAATGTTAAAGATGCCTGGGAGCACAGAGCCTCGTGAATTCCCACAGCAAAGCCCCATGTTTGAGCAGGAGGCCATTAGCATGGGTGAGTGTACCTCGTAACATCAACTCTGTTTTTAAACTACTGCCAGTCTCTTTTGGAGCGTGAAAGTAAGGGCGAGGTTATTAGGTCTTTTGCTGGCTAAAATTATTATGCATTATACACAGCAAAATCAGGGCCATTGCTGTGGCCAGAAGCCAAAAAATCAGGGAATATTATAATTTATAATGCCTCTCTGCATAAGAAATGATGTGCAGAAATTTTTGCTCAGAACCCATAATTAGGGTCTAAAATAATGCAGCTCCTGCAAAAGGTAACTGCTTTGCTGATCCATAGAAGTTGTAAAGCTGTAACTGATAGCCCTTTCCCCGGCTGCCCATCATTGCCATGATTTGTGGGTGCTCACAGTTTGTACGATAATCTAAATAAATGACCTGCATTTTGAGCCAAATTTCACATAGTCCCTTCCTCCCTCCTTCCCTCTGTCAGCCCTGCTTGGAGCACATGGGGTATTTCACACTTCAAAGAGCTTTAAAGAATGCAAAACGTTTAGGCAAAATGCCTCAGTGGCACATTTGAACAGACTGAAAAAAGAAAAAAAAAACAAAATGGCTTTTAGCCAGTCAAATTAGGGCGACATAAACATTGCATGGCTCTCTCGTCCCCTTCCCCTCAAAACACACGCACGTGCAAGCACACACACACACACACTGCATCCCACTTTCTCTCTGACAAGATGAACAAAAAGAAATGGAAGATGAGGATGTTGTGGCAGCTGAGGGATTGTGGCCCAGTGATTTAGTTTCGCGGTTCTTACCTGGAGCCGGCCCTGATTACGTCTTTGCGTCTCTCATTCTCATCTGTTTCTTGTGATAGTGCCCTGCCAATTTTTTTTATTTATTTTAATATTGGGTAATGGTCACCCGTCAACTGTAACTGTATGTCACATTCATCTGTCGCTTGCTTTGGTAAACATAGGAAAACTCCAATGCTCTTTTTTCCATTTGAGAATAATTTTATAAAGAATACCACGGTTTTTTGGTAATGTTAAGTTTAGCAATTTGGTGAATCAATCCTGCTGATAATCAGCCACAATCTCTGGGCAGGCACAGGAGTTTCCCATAAAGTGTAGCGAAACAATGCAGATCAACATCCAACATGGACAGAATGTCATAGATATGGAGAACTGAGTCTGCCAAAATGAAAAATTAATGAAAGAATAAATAAATTCATTAATAAAGCAAATAAAAGTATTTTAACAAGCATTAAATTATGCATGTACAGTTCTTGGGTACCCCTGGCCAAATTACATATTTTTTTAATTTTTGAAGTGAAGTAAACACAACCTCTGCAGCAAACTATTTATTTATTTAGCAAACATTAATGCACTGTTACTTTATATTTGAACTTAAAATAGTAATTGGGTCATGTGCAAATGTTTGGGCACATACTTGGTCACACCCCCTTTGGAAGATATCCAAAGCTACTATTCTTTAGTTCATTTTCACCCACTCGTCCTTGTAAAAGGCATGTTTAAGATCTGCACTTAGAGTTACTCAGTGATGTTCAAGTAGGGGTGTGAACATTTCAACCGCTTAAGCTTGCATTCCTTGAAGTATTTGATGGAGGATTCTGAGGTATGTTTTGGATTATTGTCCTGTTGTAGAAGCCAATCTCTCTTCAACATCAGTTTCTTGACTGACTTCATTTACATCCAGAATTTGCTGATATTTACTTTAATCCATTCTTCTGTCTACCTCTTCCACCTGTTCCAATGTGCCACTGGCTGTTACACAAACCCAAAGCATAATAGATCCATCCGCACACTTAACAGTTGGCAAAGTGTTCTTTTCATCAAATGCTGTTCCTTTTTTTCCCTTTGGTGACTGTGGTAAAAGACTTCCATTTTAGTTCATCAGTCTATAGCACTTGTTTCCAAAACGCTTCTGGCTTGTCTAGATATTGTTTTGCATGCATTAGACACTCGCTTGTGATGAGGTCATAGATAAAGGGTTCTTTCTGGTGACTCTTCCATGCACATCATGTTTGTGCAAGCATTGATGCACAGTACAATCATACACCACCACTCCTGTGTCAGCTAAATCTTCTGGAAGGTCCTTGCTATTCTTTTTTTTTTTTTTTTGGTCTTGTTTTTTTTCCAGCATAATAGGGGCAGTTGTATCTCAAACATTTTCTTTCCGATAGAATGATTTAAAGAGTCAGAGAATTAATGCTCTGGAATTATCATTCCTAATAACAGTTCTTGACCTGAGCAATGAGTTCTAATTAGTAAATTAAGGCCAAATTAAATTAAAGGTGCATTCCAGCATAAAACTGTAACTTAATATATTATGTGTCATCGTATGTAGTATGTCTGGTATTGTATTGCTTAGTGTCAGCATTTTAACAGAATTCATGATTTTGATACTGTTTTTCTGTTTTCACCTACAATATAGCAACAATCCAATACCCAACATGCAAATATGTAATTGGGAACCATTAACATTGGAAATCCCTACTGTAATAAACCAATCTGGACATCTGAGTGAGACATTTCACTGAAATGTGCCTCCTGTAAAAACATGGAGGGAGACTAGAGATTTTTAAAAGCAGGTCAGAATTTGTTTTCTAAGATGTCCCATTGTGCTGTTGGGTGTCAGCATCATGAACATTGTTTTTACCACATAATATCAAATCGGACACCTTTGCAAGCTAACAGAAGACCTTTCTGGTTAAGTACGTAACTATCAGTGAAGTTGGCACGCTACATAACTAAGAATTTAACAGACTTGGCTTGCTACTTGGCTAACATACCTAATTTATATTGCTTTAACAAACCTACATAGCTCACCTAAAATCTACATCAAGAAAGTAGCTAGCTAACGTTAGATAATTAGGTCACATTCTTACTGAGGAGTTGCCTACAATGGACACGTTTGTTGTAATCGTAAAACATCAAACTACAAAGTTGTAAGCATTCCATCATTGCAGGCTAGACCATCACTTAGGATCAGTTAGCCACTGACAGAATGACAGTTTTTTTTTTTTTTTTTTTTAAAACAGATTATAACAAAGTAGCACCAGATTGTGCACACCTCTTTTTTCAATTAAGTACTAGATGGTCAATAATGTCACTAACACAAAAGTAGATAATCATGTGACATTAATTAATATTGTGGTAGCCACTTGTGTTGTTGCTAACTTCAGTTATTCGGTTAGTATTCTGGGTTTCCCCAGTATTCAAACTGAGAAATCTGGCTGTAGAGCCCTCAGTGTCATTGCTGTGATGCGAGTAGGCATGTTTACAACACTTGTATTAATGGTTGCATTTTTGATTGTGCTGGTGTGTCTTTTCTGTGTTCTTTACTATTCCATTTTTTTTAACCTGTGTATTTACTTATTTATGTATTTCTTTGTCCATATAGCAATGAGGGGGCGAGTTGTTCACATTCACACAGGATAAAAGGCCAGAGTGGGACAGTAGGAGAGAGTTTAGGAGTGCAGTGCTGGTGAGACAGTGTTTTTCACTTGCATTGGCTGTGATAAGACTGATCATCCTGATTGCTGGAGGAGACTGTGATGGTGGTGATAGGAACATCCGCATGATGTGCAGTTATAGCCTGTGTCTGTGAGAGTCTGAGTGAGCTAGCAGAGATTTCTGTACACGTGTGTTTTGGTGTCCGACAGCTCAACATTTCCCAATATAGTTTTTCTTACATCAGTCTTTGCCTTGTCCATGCGAGAAGCCTAAAGCCTACGCTAGGCCCAGCTTTTTGGCCCTGTATTTAAACGACTCAGGAATTGGAAACATCTCTTGAACTAAATTTATTTTTTGAGTTTGTTTGCGTATGTTCATAATAGTGGTATGATGGGCATTTTGTAGTGTGGCAACAGCTCTTGAAATTGCTAACCACTACAGGATCGAACTGTTGGCCACAACCTTTACACGAAATACTAAATAATCGGAACTAGGTAATTTTCAGCTAGCTGTCTCATGCTGGTGTTCTGTACATTCAAAACAACTGGAGCCAGGCATGCACAATTGATCTATGGACTCTGATATTGATCAACTAATGGGAATAAGGAGACAGCAGGACATGCTTGATTGTCAGACCCAATATAGCTTATGGAAGAGGAAGTATAGAAAGAAATAAATAAATACAGAAAGGGAACTAAAAGAACAGAAAAAAATAGGAATATATACATATAAAATTAATAAAGAAATGTGTAAATAAAAACATTTCTTTATTAATAAATTAACTGAGGAATAAATTGAGGACTATGTAAAGGCAGACATTCATCATAAAGACAAAAATCGAACTAAAGAATATAAACAATTTTTATTTATCACACTATTTATTTTTCATTTTGGCAGATATAGTTCTCCATACATAAATGCATGGCTAGGGTTGTGTGAGGAGTTCTCAGCAGCTCCTACCTGTGTTTGTAGAGGTAAAAGGCGAACCCTGACAGAATGAGAGCGAAGAACGGGACCAATATGGCAGCTGCTACTGAGCTGCTGTTGGTGCCATAGTACGGATTGGAGGGATCCATATCTGTAGTGACAAGAGCTGAAAGTGTAATGAAATGTGAGCACTAACAAAAAATATTCTGTAACATACTAGCTAGAGACAAAATTTGAATTGGTGTCTAATGTTAATTTTACAGGAAAACCTTTTTTTTTGTTTGTTTGTTTAAACGTCCATTAACATATTGGTCTGTTTCACTTGGGTTAATGTTACCCACAATGCCATTCAATTACCCAGTGGTACTGACAGTGTTGGTGGTGTCAGTGGTACTCAGCCCTAGGTTGTGTTTTCTACCTAAAGACAACGATGCAGCAGTACTTTACATCTTTAATCTGTTAAGCTCCCTCATCTGTTTCCTCTGCTTAAACAGATCGGCTTCCAGAGCTTTGCACTAATACCACAATCATACTTGTCATTTCGTAGCTTGCTAACTAGCTGAGCTGAATCTCTGCTGTAACTCAGCACACCACCAACAAATTAACACCATCACTGAGCATGTCACAAATATTTCAGTATAAACATATTTACTGTGCTTAAGGGTGGAATTATTCTTTCATCTGAGAATGACGACTGCTGATCTTAGAGTTATATAGACACAGATCATACATCAGTCCTCATCCTCTGAGACACTCAAACATGAGGGTGGTGGTATTAGCATTAAAGTTTGAGCTTTGGAACTTTATCTGTTCGAGCAGTGGTAAGAGAGCTGGACAAGAACTAATTCTACTGGCGCCATATGTTGAACAAAGTAGTTAGAGTTTTCCTTTAAGATAATTTTCACAGCAAACAAACAAGTAAATATATAAATAAAGTCTTTTGATTTGCACTCCAGTGATCATTTTACCTTGTCTTGTCAGCTGAAACTTGCCAAAATCTTTGCTGTGGATGTGACCTTGGTAAACAAACATTTTCTTTTCAGACTCGGCTGTCACCTTGATCAGAAGAGAAAGAGAGGAAAAATAAGACAGATAACATAAAACACCTTTTATTTATGCAAGCTCATGGATGAGTGAGCATTATCTCACCATAGCCAGTCAGAAGAGAAACAATAACTTCATTGTAACATTGGCTCAATGGTTAAAGGCTCTGGGTTACTGATCAGAAGTTTGGGGGTTCAAGCCCCAGCACTGGCAAGCTGCCACTGTTGGGCCCTAGAACATGGCCCTTAACACAACCTGCTCCAGTAGCAACATATTATAGCTGACCCTGTACTCTGTAGAAAGCTCTGTAAAAGCAAAGTAAATTTCGCACTACTGTAAAGTGCAGTCCCCTCTGAAAGTATTGGAGTGGCAAGGTCAATTCTTTTGTTTTTTGCAATACACTGAATACATTGGGGTTTGAGATAAAAGATGAATGAGATGATGGATCAGAACATAGCACCTTTTGTTTGAACCCACCCATTTTTCAGGTGAACAAAAATATTGTAACAAGCCTGACGCGTTTCTTGGTGCCTAGGTGTGCCTTGTTAGATTGCTTGTTTAAACATTTAATAGCTCTGAATGTCTGCTCTTGGTTTGAGCCCTGGAGTTTGCCTGTGAAGACTGCATTTCTTGTTAAAAAGGATAAACCAACATGAAGACCAGAGAGCTGCCTGTGGGAGAAGAGAGGGCAAAGTGATCAGACCCATTGCACAACCACTGGACATAGCCAATACAAGAAGTTGGAATGTCCTGAAAAAGAAAGAAACCACTGCTATACTAACAACCAGACACTGACTAGGTTGGCCAAAGAAAACAACAACAGTTGATGACAAACATTGTGAGAGTTGTGAAGAAAAACCCAAAAGCAAGAGGCAGTGACATTGCCAACAACTTCCACAGGGCAGGGGTGAAGGTATCACAATCCACCACAATCCAAAAGAAGACTCCTAGAACAGAAATATAGAGGCCATACCAAAAGATCAGCAAATCACTCATCAGCAGTAAGAATTGGAAGGCTAGATTGAAATTAGCAAAGAAATACAGAGATGAGCCAAAAAATTTCTGGAACCAAGATTAACCTGCCAAAGTTTGGAGAAAGAAAGGATCTACTCATGATCCAAAACATACACAATCATCAGTCAAGCACAGTGGAGGTAGTGTCATGGGGCTTGGGTTTGCATGGCTGCTTCTGGAACGGGCTCACTAATCGTTATTGATGCTGTAACTCATGATAGTAGCAGCAGAATGAATTCAGAAGTCTACAGAAACATTCTGTCTGCCAATTTACAGAGAAATGCATCCAATCTAATTGGGAGGATCTTCATCATGCAGCAAGACAATGACCCAAAACACACTGCCAACACAACAAAGGACGTCATTGGGGGAAAAAGTGGAAGGTTTTTAAGACTGGCCAAGTCAATCACCAGACCTTAACCTAATTGACTATACATTCCACCTCCTGAAGAGGAGACTAAAGGGAACCCCCCCCCAAAATAAACAACAACTGAAATAAGCTGTGGTACAAGCCTGGAAAAAGCATCACAAAAGAAGAATGCAACAGTTTGGCGATGTCAGCTTGATGCAGTCACTGTAAGCAAGGGATATGCAACCAAATAATAAGTGTTATTTACTTTAATCCTATTGTTCACCTAAAAATTGGGTGGTCTGCCACCAAAGGTGCCATGTTCTGAGTTATTTAACACATCTAGATGTAAATATCAAGAAATGAAGGCTGAAATTTTGATCTCAAAACCAAATGTCTTCAGTGTATAGCGAAAACAAAAGAATTGAGCTTGCAGCTCCAGTACTTTTGGAGGGGACTGCATATGTGACATATGCTTCTTCTTCTTCTATTTATCTTATTTATTAGTTATATATTAGACTTTGGGATTCAAAACCACACTATGGTTCTAAAACTCTAATTTCCATAAGAACGTGGAGTAATTTTGTGGTACTTACATAACCATCCATTGCCCAGTTGTCATTTTTGAATTTACTGAAGTACTGCTCTGTAGGACCTCGTATCTGGTAGACTTTGAGTAATAAATGATTTTCCTCCTTTTTATAAGTCCCTGTAGAAGGCAAAAAAGTCAAAGGAACATCAAGCATGTCTTACCAAAATGTTAAAAATAAATAAATAAATAAATAAATGGCTTAAGCATCAGCAGTTTTTAAAATCACACCACATTTTTGTTGAATTCATAAATCTGATTGGTCAGAAGCTGTTGATTAATTTTCTATAACAGCAGTTGTGATGGATTATTCAAACGTTTATATTTATGGGCTTGTTCCAATACCTTATTGCTCCTATAAGTAACAACTCATTTACGGGGACTTGTATGATGGACGGTCTAAAAGAGGATTTAAAAACTGGTTTTTATTTAACAAAATGTTTAATTGATGTGGTGATATTTTCTGAGTCAGTCGGCCAGTTTCAGAGTGTTGTATCCATCAGTAAGACTTCCACCACAGAAAAGTCTTCAGGATAGAGGAGTTTCTGGTTTGTCAGTAATATGACAAGCTGTGTTTTGGTTTTGCTCATTCTGACACAAAGATCATTGCATATATTAGGTTTAATAGAGAGAAAAAGGGAACACCTGTTTATTAGCTGCTATAACATAGGTGATAACAGGAACTAACTTGTCTCACGGCTGTTCCACAACATTAAATGTAACTATAAATGTAATTATGTGACAAGAAGAATAAAACACTTTAGGATTTGCTGTTATGATGTAGTATCGCACCATCATGCCATGAATTATTTTCCTAACACAGCATTCTCTTAATAATGCACACACCTTAATTATGCATTGTTGATAAAGCATAATTATTACTGTTGCTTGCTTTTCGTGGTTCAAATCAAAACTTGTTGAACGAAAGGTAACTACCTTTTTTATTTAATGAAACATGTTAATTGCACCTGCATTTCATATTGCCTTTTCTAGGCCTTCGTGAAATTTTTAAGCAAGGATTTAACAGCTCACCTGAAAGCTTGATCTGCACCCCGCTTTGTTCTAAAAGAGTGACATTGACTCTGCTCGTTGTGGCGTTGAAAGCAGTGACTGTTATTGTAGCAGTCTGCCTCTTGCCAAGGTACTCATAGAAACCAGTCCAGCCAGAGTTTAAAGAGAACACGTCTGCAGGCACTGAACACAAGGGAATAATCAGTAAAATCAGTATATGTTACTGTGCACGCACATTTCAAAGGAAATATTCAGAATATGATTGGTGCAATTCATAACTTGTCTGTCCTTATAGAGTTTCACATGCTAACCATCTTATAACAATAGTGAAATTGGCTCGGTCCGGGTTGGCCTAAGACACTCCTATCATGCTAACCATCAGAAATTCGGGAGATATAGGTCAAGGAATAAAACACATTCACTCACCTACTGATTAGTCTTAGAACAAACTAAACTATGGTAGTGTCCTTAGATTCAATACTCATATAAGTTAATGCTTATACAAGTATGATTCTTTAGGCTGTTTAAGAAGTCCCAAATTCAATTATGAAATATCCTGTTTGCACATCATTTTTAAACATTAACACCACTAAGATTTAATTAGCATAATGCTTTAGACATAATGCATTATGTGTAGATTTATACTGCTTATATTAGTGAAGACATTTTAAGAAAATGTGTACAACAAAAACTTTTAAATTTGCAGACACTGTGGCGATAGTAGAGAAATGGTTACGTACCCCGAATCTTGTTTTTCTGTATGTCTGGGTCTCCCTTTGACTTGGTGTTTATTTTTGGTCCAACTAGAAGACAGATAATTGACAAGTTGACATTTTCAGGTGCACTCTGTCCTTTCTGCCCTTACATGTGTGCACAGGGATAATGATCACAACTTTAAACATTGTGGTGCATTAAAAAAAAAAAAAAGATTCAGTTGTGTAGTTGAATGAGCCACATCCCATAACCTGTAGGTGACTGCATCAATCTGTAGCTTTAAGTAATACGTAAAAGCGTGAACAGTTATTTCTACAACAAATAAATTTCTACAAGCAAATTCTTCACCATTTTTTTGAACATGAAGAAACAGTGAATGTGAATGAGTAGAAACAATGAATTTTGGTTTCTGACTTTTAATTTACGTGCCGATATTTGGATTAAGAGTATTTGTTGCAGTATTCGTAGTGTTATTTTTGGACAAATGCAAAAAAGTCTCCAGTTATACGCAAGCACCTGTTTTTATTCTTCACGTTGCGAAATGTTCTAGCTGCAGTAAATATTTTTGATTAGAAATGTTTGCTAATTTTCACATTTACACAGCATACATCACCATAGATACATCATGGGTCATTACGCCCCAACCTTAGCAACAGAAGCACTAGGATTAATATTTCTACTAAACACTTTCTACTCACAGCACAGATAAGGGTCAGTACCTTTGCAAATAGGAGGTTTGCCCGACCACCGGCCATCTGGCCTGCATGTCCTGTGCTCAGATCCCCCGGCCAAAAAGAATCCATCTTGGCACGTGTACATAAGGGTGTAGCCCAGTGTAGGCAGGTCAATGGCCCTCACATCCACGTGAGATGGTGTCTCAGGCTGTCGGCATGCGTGAGCTGCACAGGACAGAGCAAAATGTAAGGCTGGGAAGGAGACTGTTTTTTTTTTTTTTTTTATTTTGCGGGTCAAGACAGTGCTGTGGCATTGGTGGGAAAGGTCTGGTACGTGAGCCATAAGTGCACCTTCACACCTTGTGTGAAGATAGGAGTCAACTAAAAGCAATCAGACTCAGGAAGTGAAGGTGCTTTTTATCAGTGGTTCTCAAATTAGGGTCACTGAAGCATAACTGGGGTCTGTGACCTATTTGATTTAGGTTAAGTGGTGGAAATCACCTCCCACCATTATCAAAGTCATATTTATTATTGACTTCTTATAGTTATTAGCCTGTTTGACTGGTCACTTGAACCTCAATTACTCAAAAACAAGTAGGACTATAAATAATGTCAAATTGAACCTAATGTATTTTATCATGATAAAAGTTCAGGAATATATACCCCTATAGCTCCAGTAAATAGTCAGAATATTTATGTATTATTATTATTATTAATATGTTTCTGTAATACAGTATTACAGAATATTTGAATATTTGGATGATGTTCAGAGTAGGTCTGTAGAATTTCTTTTATAGTTAAATGGGTCCCTGGCTGCAAAATGTTTGAGAACCCCTGCTTTATATGATTGAAAAGTGGCAAGGCAATTTCAAACAGGCTGTCACACCTGCCTTCAGATTTATAACTCATGTGACTTAATCTTAGCTAACTTTAATTCTTTCTTCCAAGGTTTGCAGTCTTAGATTTGATCCTTTTTTGGAATTAACAATTTTTTTTTTTGCAAGTGAACTTCACCTAAAAACAAACTTCCACTGATTGATTTCTAGCCCATATGTACTGTTTTTAGGACATAATCCAAGCATAAATTGTAAAGGGCCTCATCTCATGAAGACGACAATGAGATTAGATCTAAATTACAACTAAAGCACACTAGTCTTTATCTAGCTACCAGATCCATACTTTGTTATTTTATAAATAAATGTAGTTATATAATTAACAGTTTATCAGTGCACGAAATGTCATGAACCCAAAAATGTCAATATGGACATACTCTCACCCTTTTTTTCCCCCCTCGTTTTTGTATTTTTTTTTTTTTTTTAATCATCTTTTTTTGTAAACATTTTTCCTGTGTCCTTGTCTAACGAAAAGTCCTTACCGACGCACTCCGGCTGCACGCCACTCCAAGTCAAATTTTCCAGGCACGTTCTGGTTGTGGACCCGAGGATATGATAATTTTTTCTGCATCTGAAGAAAACCTTACTCCCCACCTTAAAAAAAGACATTCACAGTAATTATAACAAGCATGAAAGAAGCTTCTTTGCAAAATTTTGGATTACTACCCTTACCATAAATCCCTGGGCTTGCAGTGGAATTCCATACGCAGGTGTTCCTGGATCCTTACATGCATTATATGCTGGATCTGTAGTCATACATGAATCATTAAACACCATCCTGAAGCTTAAACCCCACTCACCATGATGATTATAAGGATGTTCATAGGTTGAGGATTACACACCGATGCAGGAAGGCTGTATTCCGCTCCATGAGCCATCCTCCTGACACACTCTCCTAGAGGAGCCCACTAGCAGGTAGGGGGGACGGCAGTAGAACGATACTTCAGATTTGTAGGTAAACTGCTTCCCTTCTCTGTAGCCCTCTGCAGGAGTTCCGGGGTCCCCACATAACACCGCTGGACAGGACACACACAAACTTTGTGAAGTTATCTGCGGCCATTTTTGTGTGTTTTTCCCCCCCCTCACAAAACCAGGAGTAAATTACTGGCATGTATGTCGCGTATTGCCAGGTGCTCAGCTCCTCTCTAGAATCAGGATACTTTTGAAATGCCAGCGTGTTTTGTTTTTCCATTTATTTTCACAGATATCTTTCCTCAACATGTTGCGAGATGAGAGGACATGATACTACTGGAGTGACCAATTACAGAAAGAATAATTTCAGCCAGCTCCACCCATGGCAAAACCAATACTGATATAAACTTTATGTATGTGTTTTAATATAGTCACTTGTTTTTATGAGAAAATAATAGACTGTTTCACTTGATGGAGCATACCATTTTTCTCATTTCAAATAAAAGATACACAAAATGGCTGGATAAGAGGCATTGATCACTTCTAGCACCTCCTAGCAATCCATTTTCTTATGATGACCAGTCAGGTTGAAACCAGATCTACTCTTTATGCTGTCTTTCTTTCGTCTACCAAATCAGCTTTAGGGTTTGCATTTCAATCCAGTGCAGCTTGCAATTAGATGTTATCTGTAATTAGCCACTGTAACTAGCTGTCCTTGGTGGACGTGGCATTAAAATCCATTATCAGTGAGACTGTTGCTTAAATGCTGTTTTTTTTTTTTTTTCCCCTTCCCCGGTAATCACCTTGCTGCCTAGCCAATTTATGTTAACTACTGGAATTGATGTTATTCTAACCTGGCATTAATCAAAGGAAACACGCAACCTTAATGTATTAGCGCTCAGGTAGCTTAACACTACCAACGTTGTGTAGAATGAGGAGGTCACAGGAGATAAACTTCTTGATAGTTTTTCTACATTGATGACCTTGTTTGGATGAACTGAAATGGCTGGATGTTAAACTAAGCCCATTGAATTCATGTATAGCATACAGTCATTGGCTTGATTTTTTTTAACCTTTGAGATGTAATGAGTACTTTGAAGGTCGAAATAAAAATGTAATAAGTAAAAAGTACTGCTTTTAAAAAAGTGATTAAGTAAGAGTACAAGTGTTCAGTTTCAATAATACTCAAGTAAATGTGTTGATGTACTGACAAAGAACATACGAACACTCCATAACCAAAAACTATGTATGAACAGAAAAATTCACCTTTTGGTAACAAGGAGGCACTGAGAGCCACAAGGAACAATCTGCAACCCGGCATTAAAGCAAATAAGACCACCACCAAACTCCAAATAGACAGTCAATTTAGCAGTAACTCCAATCCAAAGCACATGTGGGAGGGAATAGATAAGCACTGAATATAAGTGTAGGGTCAACAGTTAGAAAGTCACTAATGCCTAGCTACCAGATGAGCTATGAACATCATCTGTGCCTTCTCCAAAAACAGTTACAGTCATGAATACAGAGTCCATTGCTTGTTAGTCCAACTGACCTCACAAGTACATCCATCTATATATATCCACCCACTATGGTGATATTGTAGCAAATATGATGCACATTATTTATCACTTTATCTGTACAAAAGAAACGCTTACCTTTAATCTTACCACTGTGAACTGCGTTGTGTGTAAAATGATATATGATGCATCTAGCTCAATACTACAAGGCTAATTGCACATTTTACCACGCATAATTACTGTTTGTACATAATGTCTTGTAATTATTGTCTTGTATATACAATTTAGTATTTAATGTTTAACCAGCTAACAACAATTTGTTATACCGTACACCAGTATAAATGTTGCAGTACAGCTAAACTGAATTAAAATTATGAGACAACTGGATAACTTCAGTGAAACAGCTATTCAAGGAAACTGGGTTTTAATACAGCTTGTCCATTGAGCTGCATTTAATATGCACAACCTGACTTTTTTTTTTTTTTTGGATATTACCAATTTTCTACAATGGAAAGTTCATTCATTCATGCTCAGTAAGTGCTTCATCCTGGTCAGCCCGATCCAGAGCCTATCCTGGAACACTGGGGGGCAAATCGGGAATACACCATTGATGGGACACCAGTCCATCACAGGGCACCATGCACACACACATTCACACCCAGGTGTGATTAAGTGTAGCCGATCAACCTACTGGCATGTTTTTGAGAGGTAGAAGGAAACCATGTAGACATGCACAGAAATGCCACACAAACAGTACAGTGAGCTCAGGATCAAACCCTGGAGCTGCAGGTTGGCAATGCTACCTGCTGGGCCACCATGACACTTGGAGTACAGCTTAATGACACACATTTATATGAAGTGGATTTATCTGTACGCAGCAGTCTTTTCATTAAAGCAAAACCACCTGGGGATCTAATGACATATCAGCTGTATCAACGCTCTCCACACCATTTACCTGTTCTGACACGGGTGTCTTAACTTAATATAAACTTCATTCATTACCATAGTAATCACTCTTTGTTACTGAAGTTTCCTTTTTAGTCCTAGGCTTTTTGACCGCTCAGTGGTTTACCCTTTTCACAATTTCACAGTGCCTTCAAAATAGCAATATGTGCTTCAAGTAGTATAGTTAGAGCAGAATAAAGGTATAACACAATTCCACTGTCTGTAACTTTAAGAATATTAAAGAATAGCCGGTTGCCCCCAGACAGTTGTCACCCCCTGTATATTATACATTTGGTACAGGCAGCTATCTATGGGCCAAGAAAAATTTCATGCACCAGATGTACTGGCAAATAAAAAAGATTCAAATTCTGAGGTTGTTCATGTCCTTGTGCTGTCTGTCAGGCTGTTGCACTTCTTAAGTTTTCATGCAGCCAGAATTGCTTCCAGGTTCGTTACTGCTCTGCGAGAGTTACTTCTCCCCTCTCCTGAAAGCCGTAGATGACAGGCCATTTGGGGCATGAAGTTCCCAGCACTTTTAACATTTCCTCTGACACTGTGTCAAAGGATTAGACTCAGAACCTGTAGGCTTTAGCAGTAGATTGGGGCCAGGCACCTTGTGTATCTTGCATACGGTAGGAACTAGCAGGAGGACATATTTGTGACATGTTGACACTTGTTTTGGAAATGTCACAGCAGTTTAATGACCTGTCAAAGGCTGCATCTTGCACATTCATGTCAAAAAGCCTAAAATGCTCCCATACATCCCAAGTCCCTGGATCAGGTTTAATGAATCAACAAAGCTGAGGAGCAAAACATCTACATTTGGCCTAGAATTGCAAAAGGGGTTCCGCAGTGAGCTCTGTAATTTCAAAGCTTTGTGAAAATCGTAATAAACCAAAGCTCAGAGAATGCATTTGCTTTCTTATTCATGTGATAAGCTTTTCCTTCCTCCTTCCCTCCTTCTCTCTTTTTCCTTCCCTACCATCCATCCAGAGATCGCAGAAATCATGTATGTAACTAGTACAGTGCTGCTTAGCATTAAAAGCTATATATTTAAAAGTGTTTCTCATTAGAACAACAACAACAAAAAAAAAAAACATGCTGGAAAGTGCACACGCATTAGTGACGGTAGCGTTTGCTACAAACCCAAAATATACAAACTAATTTTATTTCTATATTTAGGTTATTGCCAGTTGCAGTGCTTTCTCGGGTAACACCAGGCTAGTGTCAAACAAATTTTTATGTTGCACCTCACTACTAGCTAAATAATACTAGCTCTAACAGAAGCCCATGCAGGAGTAATAGATGCTTTATAAAAGTTTTCAGTGTGAACTGGCCTTTAGGAGCCATAGCTGACTTGTTCTTTTTTTGTTACAGGTATAATAATCAAGTCTGTTGTATTTGGTTAGTATTTGGGTAAAATCTGAAATGGGTTGTAAGGCATGGGAATAAGCTTTTAAAGCCGTCCTTGATGACAAAATTTTGTCCAAACCCTGCACCAATGCTAAGAGGAGACCCCGGGAAGCGATAGTTCCCGCACAATTTTAGACCAGATGGTTCCAAATTTTCCTCTGAGTCAGTAGATTTTGGGTATCTCACACTTTTTTGAGTCCCTCAGTCTATGTCAGAACACACTGTGTTAATTTATAACCACAAAAATAGCAACACACCAGTGTTATCCAGCAAATTATGCTTCCCTCGACAAGTAAAATCACTTCAGAGATATAACTAATCAATTATACTTACGCAAACACTGAGGGATTTCACCACGCCATGTTCCATTCCCCTCACATGTGGCTATTCCAGGAGAGGATAACTGATAACCACTGAAACAGCTGTAGGCCACACTAGAGCCCCACTGTAGATCCGAGCCCTCCACTTTCCCGTTGCGGATAGCCGGGGGCTGGCCGCACATGATCACTGCAGGCACAAAATACGTAATTATCATTAGCATTGTCTCAGTCATCATGATCCTAAGGTAACCTCTCAGATTCCTACTGTCAGAATTTAGCATTATTCAAATGCTTCCTTGATTGTTATGTGTCATTTGTGGATGTAGGGGGGTGGGAGTGTATGTATGTATGTATGCTTTGGAATGAGATGAGAGTAGAAAGAGATGATTAACCAGAATTACTCTCTCGATCCACTGCTTGCCCCAGAATATGTGCTGCATTTCTCATGCTGCGCAACAGATCAGACAGCTCAAAACCAGAAGCTGGGAGTGTGTTCACTAGCTCTGTATGTGACTCAAAACTGACATCTGATAACAGAGATCTTATACCTTTTGCAGGTATTATTCCTTCATTGTGTAAAACGTGAAAAAAATCCTCTCACTGTGGGAATTAGGGCAAAAAAAACTTGGAGACAAGTTCAAAATCAAAAAAGCTTTTGATGGGGAGATTCCAGCAACTCCAGTTTGGCATTGTGATATTCACATCTAAACCATTCTCTTGGCAGCAATATTTATACTTTTTTTTTTTTTTTTTTTTTTTTTGCTTGTTGGTCATGTCATCTGTCTTGAAGCCTGAATGTGTTAAAATAGCAGGAAAGTGGAGAATTAAACTGACAGCGCTTTTTCGGCTTTCCACGATGCTAACAATAGCCTCAAACTTTTAGATCTGTGACATTTTAAAAAGTTTTATACCCCAGTTGATGTCGATCAGTGTTCTATAACAGCAACTCTGCAGTAGTTTTAGCTGTAATTCATATCACAGGTTTATATTAATGTACTTATTCCAATACATGATGGCAGATGCTTCACATAAACTGTGTCTATTAATAAATGGATTAAAAGTGTTGTTATTTAACAATGAATACAATATAATAGTTGTTAGGTTTGTTCTTCTTCATTTAGTGCATTAATGCAGACCCTTAATTTTCTTTTCAAAAGTTAACATGCAACAAATCCCAAAACTGCTGTTTTCATCCAAGCATTCTTCTATAAATGATCTAACTATATAAATTGTGTTTGGAAATTAGAACATTTGGCAAAACATCCATGATATCGCTAAACAGTTTTACATTTGCCATTTTAGTTTCTTCTGTTTAAAAATAACTGTGATAAAATTTGCCTTTTGTAGTGCCGGGATACTGATCAGTGTATACAAATTCATCTGTTCATCTAAAAATTACTAATGAAAATAGAGCCTGTTTTGCGTATTTTTATACAACTCAAATCTTTTGCCAATTTCCACCATGTTAAGTCTTTAAACCATTAACTAGAGATTTGATTTTTGAGGTTTGCAGTTGCTGTGTTTTGGGCATTTGCGTAATATAATGCCTCTGATTACATCTTTTGGCTATGTTTTTACCTCTGCAGCTTGGTTTGGTCTGATTCCATGTGCCGTCTTTGGAGCAGTAGAGAGTGTCCCGCCCCGGAGGGTCCATGATGTAACCAGGGTTACAGCGATAATGCACCGTCTTATTGAAGGTGAACTCATTCCCCATGTAAATTCCACTGGCAATAGGACCAGGATCTCCACAGCTGATAACTATATTTTAAAAAAAAAAAAAAAAAAAAAAAAACACTTTCCATTAAAGATAGTCCAGATTTAAATTAAATCACCTGGTTATCATGATGTCAATTTGACTAACAATGCACTAATTAGCATAATAAACTTAACTATTCTTTTAGCCACAGGTTCAGTGGATAGTCCAATGAATGGAAGTTGGTAGCCAGAAATGATTTATTCTTGTCTTTTTGATGGGTATATATGTTTTCAACAATCAAGTTCCAAAGATTTGATGGAGCAGGTAACCTAACACAGCTAAAAAATATCACACACCAATTAGCACAATGTGTTTTGCATCACTATTTGCATTCATTCATGGCTAGCAACTAATAGATCAATTAAACATATTAAGCTATAAAAATGAATGGAAGCTTATAACCACTAATTAGCAAGATATCATCATCATAGTTTGTGGATATTCATTTTCATTAACCGTTAACACAAATAGAGGGATCATGCCATGCTCAAGCATGCCACAGTGAATGGAAGCTATAGGCACTAATTAGCATGCCATTTGCCTCATCCTGCTTGGTTGCTAACTGTTCATTCATTCATAACAACACTTGAAATTGCTTGCAAAAAATTAAAGCAGGCCTGCAGTAAACAGTTAACATGATATCCCAGATTATGGCTTGCTCTTTAAAGACTAAGCCTCAGCTCCAACCTGTGCAGTCCGGAGCTGAGCCGGTCCATGTGCCGTTGGCGGTGCAGTGGCGAGTTGTGAGGCCTGTGGTCTTGTAGCCCTCCCAGCAGGTGTACGACACAGAGCTGGAGAAGTGCATTCCATCACTGAATACGATCCTAGCATAGGCTGGAGTTCCAGGATTCCCACAGGACACAGCTGGGAAAGTCAATGTGAAAACACAGCGTGACGCGAACAGGCTTAGCATTATTGTCACAGTGAAGAAGGAGAACAGCAAAAAAATAAGCCCTCCTGTCAATAACTGAGAAGATTATGCAGAAGACCTCAAATTACTCTTAGAAGATTTTTTTCAACTGTGGAACCCAAATATTAAGGGTAGAGTTCTGACTGCAAAATGGCTGACCCTAACTCTAATCCACACTTGATAAAGGATATAAGAAGTACAAGTTGTTAAGTCATTGATTTTGCATTTAATTAACCCTCCATGTTAAGAGTTTTCAAACTGATAAACTCCTGATGATTCCACTGCAGTCTATGCACACAAGGATCCTCATAGATTCAAAAGATCCTAAAGATTCAAACAATTCATACACCTTATAATGATAGACACTATGAAAAGGGTATGTAGAGGATATACAAATAAAACTACTGACTGATTTTCTTTTAAAATTTAATTTGAAATTTTATTCAAATATAGTTGTTGAGATTTTTTCAGTGCATTAAATCCAGCCCACCACACCTTTTTCGAGCTGCTAGAAAGCGTTATCTGCCCTCTTTCGCAGAAAACTGCTCAAAACTGACACCAATTTTGCTACAGATTGTTGTGATTTTTTTTTACTCACGATCTCCCGATGATGGGGTGAACGTTTTTCTGTTGCACCACTCGGGAGCCAGCTTTATACCTTTTTGACATGAGTGTAACCATCATATACCAATATCTAAATGTTATTAGAGTTGAGCGGTTTAGCGATGCCGCTTGCAATGTGCTATTATGTTAAGAGATTTTCATACTGGAGTTGACAATCGCTTATCCCCCATTTACTTTCAATTAGGGGCTGTGAGCAAGAAAAGTGACACAAAGTCGGAGCCTTATTACTGCTTGACAGCTTGTTGCTTGGCATGTGTTGAATTAATGATGCTGTTCAGGTTAGCTAGGTCTCTGGTTACCTCATTCTCTGTTTATGGATATTGCTTGTTCGCTGATCTACGCTACAGACCAGGACTATGATTATTACGCCTGATGATGATTACCCCTAAGAAAACCCTTGCTGTGTTTACGTACTTGTTTCTCTAAATTTGGATAAATTGCATTTTACAATTGAAATGCACTTGAAATAATTCACATATATAATGCATTAATAAAATCTGGCAAATGTAAAATTGCCCTGTTTAAATGGTCACGTCGTGGATCCCATCACCCCATCAAAAGCCCATTTATTGTACTGACATGGAGCGTGTTTTTAAAGAGAATAAAGCAGGTGAAATATCTGATAAATACAGACAATTTCTGTCAAATACATTAGGATTTAATGTAATTAGAGGTGGCATTATTGGATGAGGGCTATAATTGTAATTAACTGCATTAGACTGAAAGCTTTATACAGGCAGTCCCTGAAGTAAAGACCAGTTAGACTGATTTTCTGCAGAGAGAGGACTTTCCAAACAATTCATAAGCAATAAAAATATAAACCATTGAAATTACTCTTCCTTTCTTTTCAAACAAGCATTCAGTGAACAGATAAAGTTTTTTTACTCTCCCAGCAAACAGAGGTTTCTAACAAGAAATGATTCTAGACGTTTCGTGCGTATGATAAATGACTCGTTTCCCAGCTAAATCGTATGGTTGTCAAAGAGGCCAAACCCATTAATGTAATGCACAACCCAATTCATAACAATCATCCAAAGAGCACAAGTTTTAAGTCTTAACCTCTCGAGGCCGTTCATCATAATCAGTGAAACTGTTACTGCAAAATTGCTACCTCACTATAAACACTGCCAGTTTATTAAATAGAGAAAAAAATGGTTCAATAAAGAGTTAATGAGATCTCTGTGGAACGGCTCTGCTCTGGGCAAATATATTTCCAGACTAGAAGTTGTTATTTCCAAGTGGCAGCAGGTTAGTGCTTCTCCTGTAGTCTAGAATTTACATTTAGTACCCGTGTGGTGTTATTTGTATCCCCAAGACAGCGCCGCAGCCTCCACCTGCATCACCCACAGCACCCATCCATCTCTTCTCCCTTAAAGCAGCCGTTAAAAGCCCCTTACTCAATTATGGATGTCCTCTAAATAATGCATCTTATTGATCTTGTCTACACAATCCATAGGCTTATTGTCCTCAGTTTGGCAACGAAAAATCAAGGATCGAAGAGTTGGTGATCCCAGATGGATTTACCGTTTAACTCTTGAGCACCATGTTTCTTGCAACTTATGACAAATGACCTGGAAGATATTCATTTATATTTTAAATAGTGTGAAATGATATAGAAAATAATTGTGTTTGTGTGCTAACAGCCACTATTTAGAGCAATTTTCTCACAACCGCTCATTAATGTAGTGCTTTACATGCTCTGCCATAATTACGGGGCATTTGTGTATCTCCGCTAACTACAGTCATTGAATTAACCAGTAATTACTGATTTTAGGCCTGTCAGCATCAAATACTCATGAGTGGACAAATGACTAGCCTGAGCATCTGGGCCAAGCTGATTTCTTGTCCAGGATATTAGTTTTTTTTATTTGCAGTTGCCTAGCGGAAGGTAGCTTCAACCTAGGAGAGTCCTTGGTCCTCTCTTGTGGACTCTCCCCTTTACCTTGCCCCACAGGTTTTCAAAGGCGTTTAGGTCAGGAAATTATTGTCCTGCTGGAAGTTCAAATCTCTAGTCATAATCCTTGGAGAAATTTTTGCCTGTCTAACCATCCTCCTCACTGTGAGTGGGCAAAATACACTTGTGTCCTCTAAAACAGATTAAATACAGTTCTGGTTGTTTTAATCTTTTTTTTTTTTTTTTTTTTTTTTAAATTATTGCCGTAACAGTGGCTATGGGCATTTTTAGGTGTGTAGCACTTTTCATAGCCATTGCCTGATTTATGAAAACATTTGTCACTTTTTGTCAGACTCACTGAAACTGGACAGTTGAAGACTGGAAAAAAACAGATGATTTTATGAGTTACTATATCCTTCCTGGCAGCTCAAACCAGTCTAGTCATTCTCCTCTGATCTCTCTCAACAACAAGGCATTTCCACTAACTAGAACTGTCACTCACTCGGGGTCTTTTGTTTTCACACCATTCCGTGTAAACTCTAGAGACCGTTGTGTGTGGAAATCCCAGGAGATCAGCAGGTTCTGAAATACTTCAACCAGCCCATCTGGTACCAATATCCATGCCATGATCAAAGTCACAGAGATCACACTTTTTCTTCCTTCTGATGTTTGATTTGTACATTAGCCGAAGATCTTGACCTATATCTGCATGATTTTTTTGCATTGCGCTGCTGCCACATGATCAGCTAATTAGATAACTGCATGAATGTTCAGGTAGACGAGTGTTCCTAATAAAATGGACGGTGAGTATACACAGATCAGCCATATCATTAAAACCACCTACCTAATATTGTGTAGGTCCCCCTTGTTCCCCCCCTTTAGCCACTAAAACAGCTCTGACTCCTTGACTCCTTGACTCGTTGACTCGTGGACTCTACAAGCCCTCTGAAGGTGTGCTGTGGTATCTGGCACCAAGACATTAGCTGCAGATCCTTTAAGTCTTGTAAGTTACGAGGTGGAGCCTCCATGGATCAGACTTGTTTGTCCAGCACATCCCAGAGAAGCTCAATCGTATTGAGATCTAGGAAATTTGGAGGCCAAGTCAACACCGTGAACAGTTTTTCATGTTCCTCAAACAATTCCTGAACAGTTTTGCAGTGTAGCAGGGCGCATTATCCTGCTGAAAGAGGCCACTGCCATTAGGGAATGCTGTTGCCATGAAGGGGTGTACTTGGCCAGCAACAATGTTTAGGTAGGTTGTACGTGTCAAAGAAACATCCACATGAATGCCAGGACCCAAGGTTTCCCAGCAGAACATTGCCCAGAGCATCACACTGCCTCCGCCTGGTGCATCCTGGTGCCATCTCTTGCCCAGGTAAGCTATGCACACGTACCTGGCTGTCCACATACACAGCAAGCTGTGGTGCACTGTGTGTTCCGACACCTTTCTTTCATAGCCAGCATTAACTTTTCGGCAATTTGTGCTACAGTAGCTCTTCTGTGGGATCGTACCAGAAGGGCTAGCCTTTGCTCTCTACAAGCATCTATGAGCTCTGGGTGCCCACGATCCCGTCACTGGTTCACCAATTGTCCTTCCTTGGACAACTTGTGGTAGGTACTAACCACGGCATACTGGGAACACCCCATAAGACCTGCCATTTTGGAGATGCTCTTTCCTGCTTCCAACCCATCTACTTTGAGAACTGACTGTTCACTTGCTGCCTAATATGTCCCACCCCATGACAGGTGCCATTTTAATAAGAAAATCAATGTTCTTCATTTCACCTTTCAGTGGTTTTAATGTTATGGCTGATCGGTGTATATATCTTTACCAAGTGTACCAATAATTGTGGAGCTGACTGTAAGCTATTGCTTACATTCTTTCTTGTTAATTTCTAGCTTTTCTGTTTGTTTTCTTACACTCATTTTTAAAATTAGCATCAGCCAGGTCTATGGAAACTTGATTTATGACTGCTTGTTCCCCTCCCTCTCAGTCACGCATCTGTGTCTCCTTACCCTCACACACAGGCTGGGTGCCGCTCCATGAACCATTCTGCAGGCAGGTACGCTCCGAGGAGCCCATCAGCATATATCCCGCCTCACAGGTGAAGCGCAGGAGGCTTCTGACACGAAACTCCTCTCCCAGACGTGAGCCGTGTGGCGGAACACCTGGGTCACCGCAAAAACCCGCACTACCACCTGCATTTTGTAGAGAAATGTTGATTTTCAATTAACCAAACTAGGTGAAAAAGTCCCAAAGATTGAGTCCATAATAACTATTTTTATTGTTGTAAAGTCATATATTTTATTCAAATGGTAGCACATGACCCCAACTTATTGTGTTTATTGTGGTCATCTTAGTTACCAGCCTCTGGCATTCCCTTAATTAGTGTCATCCTCTTTGCATCATGTATGTGTTATGATAGCCTCAAACTTTATAAAGTTAGATTTGTAAAGAATTCTGTAATAAGTGTTAAGGAAAAAGTTGATCAAACTTATATTAGTTTTCCATAAATGCTGTGACAAAAGCACTTCTTTGTAGACAACTGAGGCTTTTTTTTTTTTTTTTTTTTTTTTTTTTTTTTACTGTACATTCTTAAAAGATACATTTATGCTTAGCTTTTCCACAGTGGCATTTTGTTCTAATGCTCATTTTATACAATCTAATACTCAGCTATAATCTATCCAAAACTCTGCTGGGCTAATGGGCTAAATTGGGCATGAGGGGTCTCATTTGAACTTAATCACTGCCTTCAGGGCACCATTTCCACCTGAGCCATACATCATTAATCCTAAATATACTGACCTAGGCATCAGCTAAGATATTGTTTGAAGTTGTAAAGCTATACAGTGGGTGAGTGACACTTTTTGCACTACGCTCAGAGCTGCTGCTTGCCATACCTGAGCAGTAGGGTGGCGAGCCACTCCAGCGCCCATCCTCCTGGCAATGGAGCGTGGCATTTCCCACCAGGGTTCGGCCCTGGCTGCAGGAGTAACTCACTACTGCACCATTGGTGAACTTCCTGCCTGAGAGGATGGTGAAGGGAGGAACGCCTGGATCACCACAGGAAATAGCTGTAGAAGAAAAACATGGAAGAATGCAAGGGAGAAAGATCCTTAAAATCTTCAGAACAAAAACAGGAAACTAATATTTATACATCCTACTGTCTATAAATAGACTTTCACAAGCATTGCATTTTACAGTAACATTCACACTTGATTTAAAATACAGTTTTCAGCTGGTTACATATATGATGGCCCATAAGTGCAACACATATTAACAAACCAAAAACACAACCGCAGAAATGAGAAAAAAAAAAATTGCTGTCATGTTCCTGAATGTGCTGTTGTGTTTTAACAAACCAAAAATGCAACAACAAAACAGAAAACGCAACAGCAAATTCAGAACATGGCAGCAATTCTTTTCTTTTTTGAATTTGATTTGTCATGTCACCAAATTTGTTGCTGTGTTTTTTTTTCTTTAGGCCACTCTACATTTGTTGTTAAATCTGCCCACATCTTGGCTAAACCTAAAGCTTGTTTCAGTAGCTGAATGTTGGTTTTGGCAGATAATATGGACTCGTTTTTTTTTTTTTTCTTTTTCAAGATACATAATGATTTTAATAACATTGTAGTCATTTGTATGTTTATTCTTGTGAGTCTAGTTAAGTTGAGGAAAACTTACAGCAGTTTTAGTCGATGAAAATAACTTTTACACCCTCTGAAGTACACTGTATAGCAAACTAGGCACTACTTCAGATGAACTACAGTTGTAGCTTTGAAGTGCTGCACCCACTTCAAACAAATGTATTGTTACACCCAAGCTAAAGACTGATTCTCTAAATCCTCCTTAAAATCACTAAAAAGTTTCCTTTTGTCCAGTTAACTGTTTGTCAGTTTTGTCACATTTTAATTTGTTGAGGAAAAATGTTGACATTTTATTATGGCTTTTATGCACAAGGATGAATTTTCTTTAGTTATTTTTTTAGTTATTTTTAAAAAAAATTTGTCATGAAAATTAGGTCTTTGAAAAACATTTTGTCATAGTTTTCATCAACAAAATTAACACTGTTGTTTGAATCAGAGGAGAGAGAGAGTATTACTCACAAAGGCACTTAGGAAGCGATCTGTCCCACAGGCCGTTTGACTGGCAGGTGAGCACAGATGAGCCGAGCAGATAAAAGCCCTTCTTACAGTGATACATCACTGTGTGTTGGTAGCTGAAGCTCTCAGGATAGCGATGTGAAGAATGACGAACAGCATTCTCCACGAAGCCTGGATCAGAGCAGTTTACCACTACGAGGTGAAGAAAAGAAAAAAAAAATACAGAAAACGAATAATACAGTTAATGTGTTATGGTGCAGAGGCAAAGCATGGAGGAAAGTGAATAGTGGATATCACTTCAAGTCTCTAGTGCAATTTCAGTCTTCTTTTGTTTGTTTGATTTTTGAACTGTCAGAGGAGCTTGGTAAGACGAGTTAAGGGTCCAGGATATCGCCAAACCTTTCACAGATGTGGGGTACCGCCTTTGAGTGCGCCTTTTCAACAGTGCACCGCAGCATCCAAGAACCCCAGGAGATGAATTGCTCTTAGTGCTCCTAAGGCGATTCTGCACAAGGGGAGAGAGCTATTTGACTTTGTATGGCCATGATGATTGATTTAACTGACCTTCACAATGTTGTCTGAGCGGGCCAGGACATGGCAACATCTGAGAACCAGCTAGATGAACTTCGGAGCCAGATGGACTGCTCTCAGTTCTAGCTGGTTGATGTTCTGACCTTACACTGGGGGGCCACATTCACCAGTACCACTGTAGCACAGCCTGAGACATCTACGGTTGGGTCACTCCCAATCAGAGTTCTATTAGGAACACCCTGCGTCACCAGGGGCTAATGCTTAGGCTCCATTTACCGAGGCAAGGACATGTTTAAGTTCATGACATTTGGTTTGGGGGAGGAGCCAAAAAGATAATGTGGCACAGCTGTATTTTAATTTCAATGGCCTATTTATGTTTTTTCCTCTCTCCCCCCAGAGTGACTGCATGAACTCTGTGTGTGTGGCGCTGAGCATCAGAAAGTGAGAACGAGCTGGAAAGCCATGATCATTTTTTGTTTTTGTCTTTGTTTTGCCGTCTGGCCCAATGCCCCAGTGAGCCAAGTGAATAAAAGTTCAAGTTCAAAGCTTACCCTTGGTTCTGCTGTGTTCTCTGGGCAAGGTGCTGGTGAATTTTTTATATTAATAAAACAAACAAATGCAGCTCACACATGGTAACGCATTGTAACTGTTCCATTTCACTCACTTCAAAATGTAGCTGGGATTAGGTTGCATATTTCACAACACCAGCAAATGCCTGTTTTTTGCACATCGGTGATGGAACTGTTATAGCTAGACATGCATGGGTAGACCCATTTAATGTCAGAGGGTCTGATGTTGGCTCAATTAACTTTGAAACCCAGCCCATCATAACAGAAATTAGAATCTGAATTATTTGTAAGGTATCTATTGCAACTTATTGTATATCAGCAGACTCAGCCTCACAGATATTTGCTTCAGTCACCCAACCAGTGCAGCATGTCGGTCAAACAGCCTCTTATAATGATAATCAGGGTCTAGCCCATATTTGCTGAGATTTTAATAACAATAAAATCAAAATACCTATCGAGATGCTGCAGGTGCATAACTCTCTTACCTTTGCAGAGGGGCAGTGGGTTGCTCCATAGGCCATTCATACGGCACTGGGCCCGAGCGGTTCCGTGCAACACATAGCCAGTGTTGCATGTAAAGTTTACCACGTCATTGAGGTTAAACTCACTCCCGTTTGTCCGCCCATTAGCTGGGTTTCCAGGATGGCCACAGGTAATGGCTGTTAATGAAAATGAATGGTCAGAATGTACTAAAGTTACTCTATATTATTCTTACATATGAAGAAAAATAGAAGAGCAGGCTCCTTGTTGCAGAATAACCATGATTTGAACCTGACTGACTAGAACCATTGCTTATTTACTAAAAAGGTAAATGGGTGAAAACCTAAGAACCATGAGGAGGATGACCCTGATATTTACCCTAAGCACATGGACCAGTGTAATCTCATACCACAGTCATATATTGTGTTCGCACTGAGTACATGTATCAGGCATTTATGGCCCCTGGGAGGAGGAGAAGGGCAAGATATGATATCACAAGTGTAACACACTAGCAGTGCACAGGGCCCATGTAGCCTCTGGGTAGCTTTCAAGATAATAGTAAACCAGTGTATGCTTGGTCCAAGTATTCTTTGTGTTACCATGCATTTTGAATGAACCAATCATGTTAGGCCACAAGGGACATGAAGTGGGAACACGTCCAACTTTGGTTTAAAAAAAAAAAAGTGGTGTATTTCCACTGAAACCTTGCAGTTAATTTGCTCAACACACGAAAAGAGTGTCAGAAGTGGGATTCAAGAAACCCTGGAGTGCAACAAACTCCACTGACCACTAAGCCAGAGGACTTATTGCTCGAACAGAGAAGTCCACGTGGATGAGTAATGCCTAAGATATATGGGCACACATCCCATCTTTATGAATCCTCTGGCCTTTCCAATTTTTCAGTGCCTATAATTATTGTTGGAGAAGCCATAACTCACCATACACCGTGGTGGAGACTATACTGACACAACATACTGGTACCTTCGGCTATGAAGGTACCGGTGCCATACAAAATCAACCCACAAGTCTGACCAGGCAACCATGACCAGTCCTCTCTGGCCCACAAAAATGGGGGTGGGATTTACCATCTTACCAAGGATTTTACTGCCTTTAACATGGTAACCATGGTAGCAACATCCATTTTCCTTCAATATGTGGATGATTTCCTACTCATTAGCCTGGGACCGCTAGAATGCCTCAGTGCTACAAATATCAAAAATTGCATATGGTCAAATCCAGTTATAAAATAAGAGTTAGCAAATCCCACTGACAACTTCCGTATTCATTAATTGGGATTTTTTGGATTCCACAACCATTTCATGTAAGACAAGAAGTGCATCAGGTCCCACTGTGTACTTTATACATCATATAAGTGGCACACTGAAACTATAATCAAAGCCCAGGGATCCACTCAGCCTTCATATTAATATCTCTCTGGCCTAAGGATGCATTGGTGACATTTTTAAAATGTGAAATGAACACTGAAAGCTTCAAGAAAACACTTACGAACACAGACAGGTGCTCGTCCTGACCACCTGTGGTCCTGCTGGCAAATGCGCACTGAGGTCCCAATGAGGCGAAATCCCAGGTTGCACTGGTATACTACTGTGTCTCTGTAGCTGGAGCCATCGCCGCTGATGTGGCCATTAGTGATGGGATCGGGCGAATCACAGTGACCAGCTGTGATGTATCAAAGCACAATTATTATTCGAATTATATTATATATTCAAATTATTCCAATTCTGAAGCAACACAACTATTCTAAATTTGCTGTTTTAATATCAGTTATCACTTTTAATATCAAATTAAATACCATTTATATCCTTAAAATTCTGCACAGTCACTACTGCATTACCCTCCGATCCAAATTCAGTGTCTTACATGACTTTGACTCATATGTTAGTGTTTGAGAACATTTGATGCTTGGGTTGCCTTTTCCTGATTGACCCTTAAAATTTCTATAAAACATTAAGTAACAAGTGTCCCTCCGACACAAACATGTTTGATCCTATTGCATTTGAGTAGTGAAAGTTCAGCAGTTGAGTTCAGTATGGGAAAAGCAATGACTGACTGAATTCTGACAAACAGTCAAAATAGGTCTTAGTAATGCCTACAGCATATTGATACTGCCACTTTAACAAACCATAAATATATTCCACTTTGCTATTCTCTGAAAATAATTTTAGTAAGAAAAATATTTGCATTAAATTAAAAAAAAAATGCTAGAAAGATTCACATTATTCAGTGACAAAGTTTCATGTTGGACTTTTTTGTGGTTTAAGCTTTAGTATAAATAAATAAATAAGGGCATTTTGAAACAAACAGAAATAGTGATGGATTCAGGTAATTCCTTTAGACCCTAAATTATGGTCATGTCCCTTGCCTTTACCTCTGTCTATGAATTCTCTTCTATTAGTGTATGGGAATATTCAGAGACTGTATTGGCTCTTCTGGTTGTGACAGTTTAGAACTGTCTGAAGTGGCAAAAATCCAATATTTGTAAGCAATACATCAACTGCATTTAACTACACTTGCATATGCCTTTTAAAATATAGTAAAGTATTATAAAGTATAGAATTCTGTACTAATGGAGTATAGAATACTGTAGAGAACTAATATTTATTATTCAGGAAGCAGGTGTTGAACTCCCTTAATGTGCCATTAAATCCTAAGTATGCCTTTAAAATGCTGAAGGCTACGCATATAGAATTCTCTTACCCAGACATTTAGTCTCCACTCCACTCCAGAGGCCATTGGCCTGACACTCCCGCACGTGGGAGCCGACTAGTGTGTAGCCTGTGTTGCACATGAAGATGGCTGTGGCACCAAAGGTGGTCAGTGTACCCATCTTCTTGCCATTAGGAGGAGAAGGCAACTCCCCGCAGGAGATAACTGCAAATGACAAAGGCAAGCTGGAACAATTCACAGTCAGGAAGTGTAATGATGAAAGCTAACCCTAAGTGCTATTCATGCTTATCATGACTTCTGTGTACATGGAGAGGAGAGGGAAAACTATATGCTCCATTGTTAGTGCATATTTTATTTACTGAAAAAGAAAATCAACTGAGATTTCAAATCTTCTGCCATAGGATTAATATAATTAAAACAAAATATATCAGTGGCTGCAGTAAATACCAAAAGGAAGAATTCTTTCATAATTTTCATCAACAGACACTATTTATATGTCCACTATTTATAGTACGTTCTCGTTTAAAGCTTCCATTCATCTGAACTTTATCTGAACTCTGCAGTTGTAACAGCACTCTGTACCACACCACAGCAATATCAATTTACATTCAACACAACCCCTCTACAGTCGACACACATTTTAATATTTGTTAAAGGATACAATCTTGCATGTATCCCTGATCAGCAGTATCAAGTTGTTTATCTAGAAGCCTGCAACAGTGGACCAGGGGGATGCATGGGTTTCCCATATAAACAAGGCTTTCTCTTTACATTCACTCTCTGACCTCTAATTAGCTACAGCACATTCCAAAGACAAAATCATTGGTGTGTTGTCTGCTTAGCTTGTCTCTTAGGTATAAACAGATATGCAGTTATATGTAAACATATATGTAGATGGGGAACAAATTACAGCAAGGAACAACATAAAGTGTCTTAATAAAGTGTTGGGCCATGACAAGCTTTCAGGCCAGCATCTTAGAATAGATTCTGCTAGAACTCAGACCTGGTGACTGCAAAGGTCATAGCATATGAGTTGCATAATTTTCATACATCAAACCATTCAGTATGCCCTTGTGTCCTGTGGATAGGGACACTGTCATCCTGGACTTCCATCAGGATAGAAATGTGTCATCATAGGATAAAGGTGATCAGTTGGAATAACTAGATTTGCAGTGAATCTTTGACGTGTACCCAAACAACGGCAGCAAAATGCTATAGCAAAAGAGAGCCACTGTTTTTTTTTTAAATTTAATTTAATTTTATTTTTTTGGTCACCCGTCTGTCTGTCTAGCTATAACATTTGTGCTGCTGTGGTGGTCCTGTGATGGCTCTGTTCCAGTGATATAGGGGTAAGAACAAATTACTTAGCAACAGATGGATTACAGTCATTCATTGTAAATGTACAAAATGCATCTATCTAATGGGGTTTTGAAATGAAGTGTCAGAGAGTGTGTGAAAGGGTACATATGTGTTAGGGCAGTGTATGCTTACTTTTGCAAGTTGACTTCCCCTCCAGTCCTTCCCAGGTTGCATTTGCTATGCACTTGATAGTTCTTTGGCCCCCCAGGTAGTAGCCAGGAATGCAGCTTAACATTATCTGAGAGTTGAGTTCATTCAGCGTGCCTGAGATTAGGCGCCATACCATGTTTTCTGAAAGCATACTCTCGATGTTGGGACACTGAATCGCTGCAAGATAAAGCCAAGAATGAGAAATTGTGAATTGAAAAAAGAAAAAAAGCATACCTGTCAAAAATGTTACATATTTGAACTTTATTCTCAGAAGGCTGAATTATTATCTATTTCACTGTTATCAAGAGTCTTTTCAAATACACAATTGCATTAACCTGGTCATCCATTTTTTTTTGTTAATAGAGACTGATGTAAGACTGAGTCATTCCTTCTTCTAACTTAAACTAGTGGAATTTCTAATTTGATGCAGTAAGAGACCTGCAGTTAATATTGAACAGATGGCCCATTTAAGAGCAAGATGGTTTCAAAAGTACTTTTTAAACTTTCGAGACTCGTTGGCATGTCCAAATTGGCACCATTAAAAAAAATCTCACTTTACTTAAATAATAATGCAAATACCAAATAAAATGAGTTCATGGTAGCCTAAAAAACCAAGTGCTGTCTCTTGTTTCCTACGTCAGTTTTAATGACCGCTGACCTGGTGCTGCATCCATTATCAGCTTCCAGGGATATATCAGCTCCAGAGGCCATTGCTAATTCCAGGCAGAATGAGGGAAAAGTAGGATAGGGACATGCCCCATCATAGCATTTACCTGGTTTTAGTACCAAACAAGTAAAAATCAAGTCATTATCAGTCATTTTGGCCAATTACCTGCCCTACACCATTCTCAGATGGAGAGGATGGAGTTGAGAGAGGCCGATCGATTAAGTGGTGCAAATTTGAACATGCTGTTGGCATAGAGATGGAAAAAAGAGGAGAAAGAGGCTCACGTAAGCAGCGAGGAGGATGGGCTGCATTGCTCCAGGTGCCATCCTCTAGGCAAACAGCAGACAGCAGTGTGGTATTCTCGGCCCAAAAGCCCTCATCACATTCATACCGCACAGAGCTGCCCACGGTGTACTGTAGCCCATGGAAGGAGCCATTGCCTGGGCTTTCTGGAACGCTGCATGATATTGCTGCCAATCAAGCACAACACATTGTTACAATGCAGTGGAGGATGGCTGCCAAACGACACAGAACGTTGTTACCCATATCGACATTCAAGACGTACAGCAAAATCCCCAGTAATTTTCCATACCGTTTCTGGTCAATAAGAACACACTATTTGGACTTATTAGTGACGAATGGTGAAAAAATGACAGTTCTTTAGTATCCATCCATCCATCCATCATATGCAATCTTCCCTACTGCTTCCAGTCAGTAGAAACATACTATTCGGATATATTAGGGAACAATGATGGAATAACAACAGTTCTTGAGCAGCCATCTGTCCGTCCATCCATCCACCCACCCATCCACCCATGCTGTGCAAAAGTGAGAAATGCAAAGTTCAACACATTACTGCACACTACATCTGCTCTATGCATAATGAAACTTAATGAGAGTGTGTGGTCAGATCTGAGATAAAAATTGAAGATACACACAGGCAAACAGATGTTTCCACTGCTTAGGGTAAAAGTGATGGCACCAATTAAAAGTGATACTGTGGCAGATCGGATCCTGTAAAGGCCATAAAACCAACATAAATAAATAAATAAATAAATGTGTCTGAGGTCCTTGCCTTGGCCTCATTGACTTTTGCACTGACTGCAATGAATTGTTCTTGCTGTTTAAAGAAATGATTGGCTTTAATTAGCTCACGTTTTGGCTCTGTGCACTTGCTCTGAAATGGGGGAAGAATATCAATGCCATAACCTCCAATCCTTCAAAAAGGATGTACCGTTCATGTACCGTTTCATAATTACCCGTAATGGCTGTCCCTGCTTGCAACGTCACTTTGCTTCCTGAGCAAGGTTTGTGATTTTGAGATTAAATGTCCCGAAACAAATTGATGCTTTTACACACACACACACACACACACACACACACACACTGGAGTCCAAAAGTCTGTGACCACATGGAATATCTAGGATTTTTTTTTATTTAAAATTGGAAATAAACAGAAGGTTTTAGAATTTTGAAAATGAATGTACAAAGAATGTAAATGTTCAGTATCTTGAATATTTAATGTTCAGGTTTTTGCACTATTTCTAAGTCCGTATTTAAATGTAAGCAAATTTGTGATATTGACCATGTTATATATGTACTGTTAGTGAGTTTGTAGACTAATTGCTACAAAAGATATTTTCTCCAAAACATGCTGAAAATGATTTTGTGTTGATAGATAATAATACCCATTTACAGACACTTAAGGATTACAACCATGTACGGACGGAACTAGATAATGGGAGGACTACTTCGATTATAATTCCTTGTAGCCAGACAGCTGTGAGGGTGAGTGCCTGTCTCTGTGTGTGCATGTGTAATTGCACATGCATTTCCACATAAGCTATACTTCTCTCCAACCTCAAAACAGGTAATTACCAAATATAAACTCCCCCAAGCATGCACTCATGACAGTCCCATGAAATAATTAGCCCTGCATAAATTTCAACCATCTCCAACCTCCAAATATATAACCTATTTCTTCTAGCTCGTCCTTTCCATAATGATTAAATAGAGAGGCTTTGAGAATGACTGTTTCTGCATCAGTGGACGGGGAAGATGTCCAGCAGTGACTGCGTGGGCCAGAAAGCAAGAGGAAATGGAGGGGACAGACACTGGCACCCAAGCTGAAGGGGAAAAATAAACCTGATCAACAGAAAAGCATGGACAATAAAATTAAGATAGGCTGAGACACAGATCACATTTCTGTCTCAATCCCAGCATTACAAGCAACACTCGGATGAAGGACACTCATGATGTCAGTGAGTGTTCATTAACTGAAGGATGTAATGAGATGGCCCAAGAGATCGTAGATACTGTCATATACAATAGGGCTTTACAAGCAGGGTAGCTGAGTAAAGTTACAGCATCACAAATGAATTGGAGGGCATATATGCATATTTAATTGCCTGTAGTCAAGGTTAAGATAAGACATATCCATCTTTCGGGTTCAGAAGTAGTCAGGTTTGGGTCATAATCCAGAAAATGACAATCAAAGCTCCACAAAAACACAAGGTAAAATGCAGGGACTATATAGTACATATGTTTGAATTACATAAATTGCAAGACAACACAAGCTGAAACCAACTAGACACAGGTGAAAACAATGATCAAGGGGATGGTCAGGATAGGGCACAGCAAAAATAAGGACAAGAGGAAGCTACCTTGACAAAGTGGAGGTGGGGCATCCCACTGATAAAGTCCATTGGGATGGAGTCGGCATGTGGCGTTGTTCTGACCAACAAGCCTGTAGCCTGCGTTACAGTAGTACTGAATCCGGCTGCCTGGCCGCTCTTTCGTCCTGTTGGTGATCCCGCCATTCCTGGGTGGAGCACTCACGCTGCAATATGCCGCTGTGTTTATTAAAAAAAACATAGTGCTGTATGAGATCGTTGCAGGTTAAAAATGAGACTGTGTGTAAGACTGTGGCGTAATATTCTGAAAATACAACACATACCAACACGTACCACAAGTACCAACAGACAGAAAACCTATTAACTCCAAAAAGGTCTAAGCTTATTTATAAATCATCTTAAATAATATCACTCAGTAATGGCTACAAATTATTTATGCGCTTATGAAAATGAGGAATGCATGATTGGACTAACCTGGGAGTTTAACAGCACACAGTTAAAAAACTACATGTCTTGAAACTTTTTGAAACTACATGCTTATGAACTGACTCATCTTGGTGTGAAATTATAGGCCCTGGGAAACTTGGAACTATTTTTACCTCAGACAACTGAAATCAAATGCAACATCACACTAAGTGAGCCGATGCCTTTTACCCAGTCTTGGTAGAGAGCAACTAGACTTCATTTAAAAAAAATAAATAAATCCCATGCAGCATGGCCTTCTAATTTACTTTGATAAAAAAAAAAAAAAAAAAAAAAAAAACCCCAATGGAGTGTTTAAAATGAAAAGAAAATCCCCCACAGAAAGAGCTAAGCCTCCGCTCCCACCAGAGTTTTGTAAAGATAAAATGAGATAGACATGCATTACAGCCTGCTGTTCAACGCTCGCTCATTGTTCAAAGTGTAGCCAATAGCTATTTGGAGGCCTTCCCATATTTATTGGGGCTGCTGAACTCTATGCAAAAGTAACTGCTTCCTGCAGTGAAATTATTGTTGTTTCCCACCTCTCATTCCTTTAAAGTATGATTAGGAATGTGGAAACAAAATTAAAAAAAATATTGCTTGGAATGGCAAAGGGAAAAGGAGAAAGAGTTAGAAAGAGAGAGAATGTTTGTATGTGTATGAAAAGGGAAAAGGGAATTAATCACTGCCACCAGCCATTGCACATTATATATCAAGTTTGGCCATTGGTCAAAATGTCAGTTTGAGGCATGAGGCACAGAAACTATTCAGCGAAAATCATTACAGCATCTTTGACCTCTATTATGTCAGACTCAATCAGTGGCACCCTGAAGGTACAAAACATCTGTTCCTACTCTAATGAGCTCTAACTTAGAAAAAGCTGACTTTCTTGCCTTCTCTGACCCAGAACTACATCTAGTGTAACAGTATTCGAGGACTTAGTAAGTAATCCAACCTTGACACAAAAGGCTGAAAAAACAAAAACAGAATATACTGTCCACTGCTGGCATTCTACATTTCAGCAGCACTGACCACTAACAGACTGCAACACAACTTGATTCTAAAAAGGTACATTGTACGGGGGTAAAAAAAAAAAAAAAAAAAAAAAAAGAAACAATATAAATGACGCATAAACCTGTGTAGCGTATTTTGAACCCCCTCTTGTTGGTAGCATGATCAGTTGACCATCTTAGGTAAAGCTGGTTGGTTTTGCTTGTGAAGTTCAGTTGTGTTGAGTGGTTTCCACTAAGTGCCACCAACAATGGACTTTGTCCAGATGGCCCTGGAAAACAAAATGAGACACCGGCAAACAAAATAAAACTGAATATTTCAGACATGACACATGGCCAGAGCATTACAGAAGGAAACTTGTTATGCAGTATTAATGTTCTATATTATTGTGGAATATTATTGTTCTAAATCTTATTTTTATTTGTTTTGATGGAATTTATTGATAAGTACATAGAATTGACTGCATATCCATTAGAGTTTTACACACTGCGTGCACTCAATACGCTACATTACACTTACATCACATGGTTTACTTCCTTTTGATAAAAATATAATATACATTGAGACCTCTTTAATTACACACCAAAATTGATAATAATATTTCCTGTACACTGCACTAAAATACTTAGATGATTTATTAAGCATATTAAGTATTTTATAATATTAAATATTAATGTTAAATATTAATATAAATGTACACTGTCGAACGTTTTTGAACATCTCGATTTTCATTGTTTTCTTTTTTTTTTATTACACTTTATTCACTATTATTGTCACAGACCAAACAAAATTATACAGAAACTTCAATCATTGTGAAACTCACTAACTGATTGCTCTCAGATGACAACAAAGACTCTAAATGAGTGCTTTATTAAATGCATTCTTGGAAGGTAAACATGTCAAGTCTATAGAGAAGACTAATAGACAGTGCTAGTATTAACTGTAAAACATAGGCACATGTGTCTAATTAGTCATACAATTTATTAGCCTTTTCTGATTAAGTTAGATCTAAATTGTTCCAATGAACTAAAGTCATTTCTCATTACACTCATTATATTTCAAACAAAAACTTTTGACTAACAGTGTGAAATACGATTAATTTGTATAACATATCATATAATCTATAACAATATATAACCAATAAGTGTTCCATTTGTGTTATACCACAGCAATTTGCCAACAATTACACTTATTTATTCATTAAATAAATATATTTTATACATTTATAGCTGCAGTTATAGTTTTTTGCTAGAAGAAGTTTAGGGGAGGACTTTCTTTTGTAAGTGCTTTGCAACAGTCACTATGCTTTGCAAAGTTTCCTAGCACAGGAAGGTGTTCAGGATGGAGTTTACGCTTTCCAGTTTCCCGGTTAAATGACAGGCTGTGTTTTGTTGAGAAAGAGAGAGCGAGAGAGAGAGAGAGAGAGAGAGAGAGAAGCTATAACAGGATAACAGTGAGAACAGGAACTAACTTTTCTCTCAGATGTTCCACAACATTAAATCTAACTATTAACTGTTAAAATAATCATTGCGTCATTCATTAATAAATTCAACATTGTAATCATTGTCAAATCACTGTGGTATAAGTGGAATAACACACAACAGCCATGCTGTTATACAAAAATAATGCAGTTTGGGGTGGTAGCGGAATTCCACTTCGTGCATCACACACCACTGATGTGTATTGTTTTCGTCTAACCACACGGTCTGTCATGTATTATTCCTTACATGATGTAATATGTTTTTACCATCAAAGATTTCCAGCTCATCAAACTGCTTTTCACTCTGAAACAACTCCACATAAATGGAAATGGTATAGGTGGGCAACACTTTGATGATCCAGGAGCAGGTCTGTGAGTTGGGGTAATTTTTTGGGAAGCCCGGACTCAGGATTACCCCAGAGGACTTGGACAGCTCCTCATTTGCAGGACATTGAGCTGTTGAGATGTACAAGGCAGAATATTCTATACATTTAGGTAAATTTCACATTAACATGCTTTCAGGAATACTGTTTAATCAGTGTATTTTTTTTTTAAGATGTTGGGATTATTACTATTATTGTTATTATTACTACTACTACTACTACTACTACATGAGTGAATGTGTTAGGATCAGAACAGCACTTATCACTAACTAGATCTTACCCCAGTCTACTTCAATCCTGCTGAATCTTTTTATCAGTCTACTTCCTCATCCCTTGTATTATATCTTCTATCTGTTAATACTGAGAGTGAAGCTTCTCAAAAGCACCCTAGCCATTTGACAACAAAACACTGAGGATCTCTGACCATTTTTGCTGTCTACCTCTGTGTTTCCTTTTCTATGTTTTTTTTTTCAGCAGTGCTGCCTATAATGTAATCATCTCAGCAGGGATTTTTTGTTAGATGTGTTTTCAAACCTGACTGTGTAATTTGTTTCCATTTACCTTCACACACTGGAGGAGGGCCTTCAAACTGCAGGTGGGAGTTAAGCTTGCAGGTGAGCTCATCGTTGCCAACCAAGGTGAACCCAGGTAAACACCGATATCTTACAATGTCACCTGAAATGTTACAGTGTCAACCTTTTGACATTCCTCTGATAATCATGTACAAAAACAAATTATTAATAACATCGACCTGTGTAGTTAAAGCATCTTTCACCTACTATATCCGGGTCCACTACTAAGAATTTACTTTGCAATTTTCTATGAAATATAATTTTGTCACATATATCATTTAATTTACATTGATTTTTTTGTCACTACATAACTCATAGATGATTGTATGGAGATAAAATCAAGTATTAAGAATGGATTAAAATGAACATTACCATTTAAATGACACACTTTAAAACTGTGTGTAAAATTGTGTGTAAACAGGATATTAAGATGAAATTAATTCAGTTAGGGGGAGCAAGCCCAAACTGTTTGATCCTGTAGGTGAAAGAAAACTAGATTCAGTAGCTTTTAGGTTGATTGTGGTACCAGAATCGACTGCGCAGTGAAAACTGCAACAGAACATACAGTCGCTGTCCCCTGATGTGGAAACCATCTGTTGTGTTACAAGAAGGTTTATCCACAGACGTGCCACATATTTAATAATATCCTGTCAGTCCTGTCAGAATCTTCTCTGGAAAGATTCTAGCTGTGATTTCTTTATCTACCATCTTCCATTTTTTGAAAACAGTAAAATGAGTAAATCAGCTAAATATAGACTAAATTGTGTAGTGTCACATACCTATTTCATAGTCTCCATCTTCATATAATATTTCTGCCTCATCCACAGCAGGAGGAGGGGAGCATTTCTTCAGAGGATAAGCTGAGAAGAAAGGAAATATTTTGAAGAATGCTTCGCCTCATTTTTATAACTTTAATTGAAGCTACTTCAGCAACACAAAATGTCAGGATATACTGCATGTATCTGAAATTGTTCTATATATTGTGCACTATAGCAGGATTTCACATCCTTTACATTACAGATACATTATATAAGTAAGCAAAAAAATCACAACGTGCTGTTATTGCAAAAATAATCCACACCACCCGAAGTGTTTTATTCCTCTTAAAGCACAGTGGTTTGCCAGTAAATACAATTTTAATTTATTAATGAATGACATATCGTGATGTATAGTATAAAATATATAAACCAATTCCTCTCATCACATATGTTAGAGCAGCTACATTTGTTCCCTCACATTTCTTTCTCTCTTGAAGTTAATAAGACCAAAAATATATAGACTTTTAAAGCCTCTGTTCTAAAAATGCTCAGGAAAAAGCACTGCCACTCCTTAAAGAAGGCTTCACCTTGTCAGAAATTATGCTTTTCTTTGTTAAATAGCAACAATGTTTTTAAAAATCTTTTTAAGTTTATTAACAGCCTTTATTAGATTACAATTAGATTATGAAGATCGTCTGCCATAAAAGTCCCTATGAATGAGCTGTTACTATAGAAAGCAGAAAGTTCATTAATATAAATGTATCATTTAATTACAGCTGGAACTACTGTTGTTGTTGAACAACAATGCTGTTCTAGAAAATTTATGCACACCTTCTGATTTGAGAACTCAGCAACGCTTGGTATAAATAAATAAATAAATAAATATATTTTTTTCCCATATGCTTAAGTACAAGGAAAGCAAGCTCTTTTTTCTTTCTTTAACACATACTTACATTCTGACACAAATACCAAACACAGGCGCAAAAGAGGCGTCTTTTTATGACAAGTCTAATCCTAAAAAATGCTGATGTCATCAGAACCAGTGGCTGATTTATTGGATATCGGATAACAAGATGAATCTCGTGTTTTAGCCATTTTCCCAGCTGACTTTGCATGATATGTATTGGTTTGGTTGCAACATATTTTTCATTTCAAAGAGAAACTAACCATGGAAATTGAGGACAAAGAATCCGCTGGTGGAGAAGTCACTGTGAAACTTGATAAGAACCTGATTGAAAGAACTGTAGGCTGACTCTAGGGCCGTATTGCCACTGAAGATTCCAAGCTGCGGGTTGCTTTGCTCCGGTCCATCCCTGCAAGAAAGCGAGCACACATTGGAAATGCATTACTCCCAATTCTTGCATTAAATAGTTTAATAACGCCTTGCTTTTTTTTTTTTCTGAGTGGTTGGAGAAAATTGATTTGCTTTCAAATCTATGTCTGGATTTTGTGCTGACGTTCATGTGAAGCCATTTCATTACAGGCCATGTTGAATGAAAACCAGGAAAAATGATGACTTAACAGACTAGCCCACTCTTTTAATGGCTTTTGAAGATTAATGGCCTACGTAACTAAGAAAGTGCTCAGATAGGCTGCACTTCCTTCAGTGCTACACATCTTTTTGATCCAAGTGGGGGTGTCGGATAGAATGAAATAAAAACGTGTTGTATGATATAACTATAATGTTCTGAACAAATCTCATAAGATTCCAGACAAACCATGCATAAGGATAGAAATGCTTTATCACAGGATAAAGGTGATCAGTCAGAAGAACTGCAATGACGCTTCCCTCTAAGGGGACAAGTGGACTCATACTATTCCAGCAAAATGCCCTCACAGCATAAGAGAGCAATGTTTTTCCTTTCTCACCAGTCTGTATACACTTACACGTATTGACAATTATAAATCTGAAAGTTTTTTTGAAAATATCATGCTATTGATTATCTTAAAGCCTATGTTCTATGGCAAAGGCATAGTACAGGGGCGAGATTTTGGCATTTGAACCCCCACCTGAAATATTTTATAAAGGTTCCTAATGCTAATTCGTGGATGTTTAACATAACACACGTACAGTTTAGCTGATTATATATGTGTCAGATAACATGTTTAGAGCAATATTTGTGTTGCTATAATGTTCATAAAACGTCAAACAACAACAGAAACAGGATTAACCAATCAGAAGCATGTTTTTTTCCTGGTAGATTTGGTTAATTAAGATGAAATTTATGCCACATTACTAGCATATTATTTGAATAATTTTCATTCTCATAAGGTTCCTATTTCCTGTTAATATGGCAAGACTGGTTGACTGATCTGAAACATGCAAAAACAGTGCTAAATTAATCTCGCTTGCCGTGTGTGCATGAGGCGAATCACTTTGTCATTTTGTGCATGTGGAGTTGATTCCAAGGTTTTGGGGTTGACTCTTAGTTTTTAGTGCCTGTAATCAGGCCAACTAATCAATAATGAAATTCTTTGGCAACTATTTTTATTGTTGAATTTGACTGACTTTGTCAACTAGTTGTTGCAGCCCTAGATCTCACAGTGATTTTATTTAGCATATTTCCCCATCTTCCCTTAAAATTAATTCCTGGCTACACTGCTGTTCTGTGCTAAGAAGAACTCTGTGGCTCTGTGTTTCTGATATGTTCTTTTTGGTGTGATCAGTGTTGAGCACTTACCACACTGCAATGTAGTCGGTTACAGGCTCAGTCTGGAGCAGTGTAAAGTTGATGTACACGCCATGGCCGTGCGGCACCGTGATGAGCCACAGGCAGTCCTGTGAATCCGGATACTCGTTGGGGTATCCGGGTGAAAAAATTGTGCCGTTCAGAGCCGTCACATTGTAGCCACAGGGTGCTGTGCACAAAAACATACACAATTCAGGAACAAGCGTTATGATAATTCATCTTTCCCAGGAAGATATTCTGGCAGATGATCAGCAGTGGGGAAGTGTGACATCATCATACTAATGATAGCACTGTCAGGCAGGGGACCATGGCCTTCTGCTCAGATTACTAGAAGAATGGAGAAAAAGAAGGGGTTCCACAAAGGGGAAGATGGGGAGAAAGACAAAGATGGTACAAACAGTGCTACAAAGAAGGAGGGAAAGCGGTAGTGTCTGGTGCTCAGAGACAGGCGGAAGAAAGGGAAAATGTGCAGTGCTGTTGATTGATTATGGGCCAGACGGCTTTCACACTGCACTACTCTGATTGATCATCAAGGCCGCAATTTAAAGCAGGTCCCTGTAGTCGTGGTCTCCAATGGATCAGTCTTCAAGTTGCTTAATTTAAAAGGCAGCTTTGGGGAAAAAAGCAGTCCTTGTTATGCTGTACCAGTATAACACAATACAGCAACACTTCAGTTAAAGAGCATCATTAAAAGGTCTTTGGGGAGGCGGAATGGTTTGAGAAAATCTGCAAAATTATCTTACTGAAAACTTGTAGCATATATGAACCTACATTTGCCTCTGAATCTCTTCAGAGAGCACATTAAGCAAGCAAGAAAGAAAAAGGAATTTAGATCAGTGAAGAGCACTGAAATGTTTTAGGAGTCTTGCAATGTTTGCCACTTACCTTCACAACGTGGAAATGGATGGTTCCATTTACGGTTGGTTCCATGCTGGCATGTTAACACTGGATAACCAACTAGAACATATCCAGGATAGCACTCAAATGTTATGGATTGCCCTGCACTGAAGTCACTGTGGATTATATATCCATTATGGAATGGATATGGATCTTGACAATTTTGTAATTGATAGGCTGGAAAAAAACACAACAACAACAGGAAAGTCTATTAATCGTTTTCAAAGAGACAGATGGTACAGAAATTTGGTAGTATGGTTACATAAATTCAGTAAAATTGGGCACTCTCATTCCTAGTTTAAAATGTTTTTCATATTTTCATATTCAGTTTGTTCATTATCATCTATTATGAATGATCTATTCTACGCACTTCAGTGAGTTTCTAGGATATCAAAAACACGTAATTGATTTCTTCTTCAGGCAAACAGACACTGGAGGCTTACAAATCATTCATCATCAACTCAGATCATTTCAACTCTTGAACCTCCGCTGGGGGAGAAAAGAAAAGGAGATATAAGAAGAGGCACGGAAGCTATCTGACCTACAAGTGGGCGATGAGGACAACAGTGGGTTATTTTTATCAGGTTTTTATCAAGTGAGAATCAGAAACACAATGTCCATATCCACCTATTGATTTGAAAATGTTTTTTTCTAGAACAAAATAAATCTCTCATGCCCCACACCCCCCACCCCCAGCCCTTCCACCAGACACTCCAACAAACACTGTAGATGCTTCTCATGATCAGAGGGTGCTGGGATACTCTGTCATCCCCTAGAATGCACACAAGCTTTCAGAGGAAAAACAATTTATCCAGTCAGACATGAAAAACCCCGTGCGGGAGGGGAACTTGGTAAGTAAGCTCAAAACCTTGGAGATTCTGTGAGTAGCTGCTGTACAAATGGTTAAGAAGATTCACATGTACCTATTGATTTTTTTTTTTTTTTTTTTAAAGATTTTTCCCCATTTCCCCCATTTGGTCACCTTCCAGTCACCACCCAGCTTTCCCCTATCATACGACAGCACCCAAGCCTTTTGAGGAAAAACATAGAGTCCAGTAAGGGATTAATACAGTCAGGAATGGAAAGTCTGATAATACTGCTCACCTTGGTACGTGAGCCTGAAGCCCTGGCGATTCTGCGAATGGTCACTGTAGAAGTGGATGACGGTCTCATGAGTTGTGCTCAGGAGAGGAGCAGGAAGTTCACTGCCACTGTACTGGCCAATCAGTGTGCTGCTATGCTGAGGTCCATTACGCACCTCCAGGAAGTCATGGTTATCTTCGGTTGTGAAGTTCAGGAACTGGATGTGTGCTCCTATAGAGTGTGGAAGCAAGCAGACTAAGGCACTAGACAAATGGCCAAATACCTGGTCAAACTGCGTCCTGTGGTTAAAAACACTGATTGCAGCCAGCATGCTAAACTGCTTAGAATGGGCAAAGTTCCAACTGCTTTTCACTTACATTAACACCGGCAGGAAAATTCACACAACCTGCTTTGCTCATTAATCACCTCCTTATTAAGTGTGAAGATTGGCAAAACAAGAGGATGGAAAAAATTTACAACATTGTAATAGTTATTATTTTTCACGAAGTGTCTTTCAAAAACACATATATACTGACAGCTTTCCTTTATAATACACCAAAACAATAACACCCGAATTTACAAGCAAAATATTTTTTTTTCCTTACTATTTTCATAATAATTGCATGTAGGAAAACTTTCTGTGACTTGAAAGCATTCACCCTTCTGTACTTTTTTGCCAAACATAAGAAGACAGTTGATACTGCACCAATTAATATTATGTCCTATAAATAGCATCATCATAACTGGTGGATACTACGCTTTCCTTGAAAAATCTTTTAATAATCATCCACATTAAACATCAGAATGGGGAAAACTGTTATTTCAGTGACTTGATTGTGGCATGGTTGTTGGTGCCAGATGGGCAGGTATGACTGTTTGAAAAACCGTTGATCTCCTGGGATTTGCACATGCAACAGTCTCTAGAGATTACACAGAATGATAGAAAAAACACACAAAAATATATTCAGTGAGCAGTAGTTCTGCAGGTGGAAATGCTTTGTTGATAAGAGAGGTAAGAGGAGAATGGCTAGACTGGTTCAAGCTGACAGGAAGGCTACAATAACTCAAATAACCACTCTTTACAACCGTGATAATTCAAATAACCACTCTTTACAACCGTGATAACTCAAATAACCACTCTTTACAACCGTGATAACTCAAATAACCACTCTTTACAACCGTGATAACTCAAATAACCACTCTTTACAACCGTGATAACTCAAATAACCACTCTTTACAACCGTGATAACTCAAATAACCACTCTTTACAACCGTGATAACTCAAATAACCACTCTTTACAACCGTGATAACTCAAATAACCACTCTTTACAACCGTGATAACTCAAATAACCACTCTTTACAACCGTGATAACTCAAATAACCACTCTTTACAACCGTGATAACTCAAATAACCACTCTTTACAAGCAGAACAGCATCTCAGAATGCACAACATGTCAAACTTTGAGGTGGATGGACTACAACAGCAGAAGATCCCATCGGGTTTCCCTCCTGTTGTTTGTGCAGTCATGATGTGCTACTTCAGAAACTTTGTCATCTTTTTGTAACCTAATCTACCTGTAAAGGTTCTACATACTCTCCCAGCTACCCTTACCAGTCCCGCAATGCCCATGGTCCCATATCACAGTACACTTGTATCACAGTATCACAGATTGGCCCTCCTCTCAAGGCCAGACCTCCATATTAGTAGTGAGAGACTGCTTTTCACAGTCCCTCTGTCTCATTCCACTTCCTGCTTTACCCACAGCATTTGAAACAGCAGAACCTCTGTTATAGCATCTTTTCAGACTTTAGTATGCTTTAGTAGAAGGACATTGTGTCTGACTGAGGACTGCAATTCACATCTCAATTATGGAGGGCATTGTTATCATTGTGATTAGTGTTTTGACCACAGCTTGCTTCATGTTTCCTGATTTAGTCTTTTCTAGTTTTCTGCCTGTTTACTGATCACATAACCATTTGCCTGCCTCAACTATTGTAATGAATTACAGAATTTTAATAGGACATTAATTCAGCCTGACTCTGCACATACTGTTGGTTTTAGTTTAATTGTGCATTTGTGTTTTTCTCTAATTCCCTTCTCTTCTGAGAGAAAGCCAGAAGAGACATTTAGGTCCTCAAAATATTCAAAACATTTTCTTGTAATTATGACAATATTACTGACAAAGTTGGATTCATATTAGATATTCTCTGCATGTTTGAACCTCCAATGCAAACAGAATTTAAATAGCACCTGTAAATGTTTGATTCACAGAAGACACACTAATGTGTACACCTTTTTTTGCATTCGTATCATATGCAAACAGTTTTTTCTGATGCATCTCATTTACATATTGTTTTACTTTGCATGTGAGATTGTTTACACAATTCAAAATACAATATGTATGCAAAATAAAAAAGTAGATATGAGTGTGTGTTCTGTTCATAAGGTTTGGTGAATGAAAACCTTTTCATGGGTTCTCCTTAACATCACTGGTATCAGAAGTGTGATGGTATAATTAATATTAAATATAAAACCGCAATGATGTTGAATTCTGTTTGATAACAATTAACAAGTGCTGATTAATCGACAAGTCACAGGTTTATATTAATGCTCTTGTTTTAATACATTGTTTCTACTGTGACAACAAACTTCTTGTCTAAACAGATTTTTAAGGAGAAAAACTGTTATTATTTAACAAGAAAAATGTACAATCATTATTTTAGTGAAGTTTTTTTTTTTTTTTTTTTTTTTTTTTACTGTTTACCTATAACACCACACCTCATCATAACAGCGCACTTTCTCATTAAAACTTAGTAAATGCTATCATTTTACTTCTAACTGTTGGAAATGGCTTCTGCAAATTTAATACCTGCCCTTTCAGATCTAGTAAATCATATGGTGGTGCTAAATTGATATTTTGGGTTTGACCCCATGCTGTATTTTGCACCTTTATGTAGAAACAGGCAAGAAGTGCAATTTTCAATTCAGTTTTCCTCTGTAAACCCTGTTAGTTAACCAGCTTGGACTTTTTTCATGCATTATCAAGTTTGCACATATATTACACTCTTTAGTAAATCAGGGCCTTAATCATAAGGCAAGTAACCATATCTTGAATATATAAGGTGTCTGAAAAGGAATCAGTGAGTGTAAATCTACATATACTTAATTTTATATGTATTATTTATAACATATGCTCTACATGTTCTCCCTTATCCTCTATGCATTTTCTCAGACACTGTATTATGTTTTTGTGGATTTTGCTCAACATATTCAAATCAATATATTTACACAACATATTCCCATTGGTTCCTGACTTTTCCGAAACCCTGTAGTCAAAGTATTTCTTGTTATAAGAGCGCAATAAAGCAAATACATGATTGTTAAACCTATTTCTCTTAAAGTTAGGGTTAGAGTTACGTTTATTTAATGTATTTGTTTTGAGATTTAGTTTAGATTTAGGCGTAAGTTAGTTTGCTCACCATATCCGATGGGCAGGAGGATCCTCCATGTACAGTCCAAGTTGCCAGGGTAGTTTCCGGGGAAGCCGGGGCTCAGAATCACATTACTCATATCATTAAGTGTCCCACCACACTTGGCTGGTTTCCATAACAGAAATAAATGACAATCATAAGTTTTTGTGATCTTTTTAAACTGAGTGCAAATATATATGCATTAGTTATGATAGGCAGTGCAGCTCATTTAGTGGGGTGGTCATACCAATACACAGCGGAGGCGGGTAGTTCCATCGTCGTACAGTGCCTGGCATACATGTGATATGGGAATGCCCCTAAAAAAAAGTTAAAGATACTATCAAGACTCTCAAATGACGGACACAATAGAGTACTTAAAAATGTACAACTATTTGGGTGCTATCAAGAAACCTTCCTTTTTTCCTCTCTACCTCAGAAGCAGGCCCTGTTCCTTTCATGTGTCTTAAAAAAATCCAAGATAAAATGATGTACACCAGATTTACTAATCATGATAATTACAAGTATTTCATTAGTATAGCCATGACCATCTAGTCACTGACTGGTTAATGCAAATGGTATGGAAGTCTGGACAGGCCATTAAAAGTTGTTCTTGTGCGGAATGAATTATAGGAAAATGTGACAGTTTTAACATTGTTGGGGCATTTAGCTGGTCCCCCTTAGGAACTGTATTTTTAGTAAAAAAAAAAAATAGTTTTCCTTTTGGCTCCTGAGGTTAAGATTAGGGAAACTAGAGAGTGCACTTTGGCTTACTTGCAGCACATATCCTGGCTCGCAGCTGAACGACACCACCTCATTCACCATGTACCGCTCTCCACTCTTAATGCCATTGGCTGGCACAACCGGCTCCGGACACGCGGTCAGGCCTACAGCTGAAAACAAAAAGAAATAATAAATAAAACAGATCACTTCACTCACTACCATTCCACTGCGGGGAAAAGAACAAAACAAATCAACACAGATAGCTAAACGTGGCCTCACAGCTGTCTCTGCACATATATTGTATTCATAAGAGGCAATTTCTGTGAAAATATTCGGTATGAATGTTTGTCAAAATGCCAGATTTTAAGTTTTAAAGTGTAGATTTCCTTCCAACTTTCCAAAATTATTATAGGAAATTGTTAGAAGTCCTAAATTTTTTGGGTGAGAATGGGCTGAAGAGAAGATTTTAATACAAAGAGGAAGTAAGTGAACTAGCTTAATTCAATTGTGTCCATAAAACGAGAGAAAACAGACCATTTTGACTGCGAATGCTCTACATTGCATCTGACTATGCTTGCTCCATTTTGATCACACATACAGTATATCTTAGTATATGTAATCAAATGATTGACAAGGTGTGTCCGTTTGAGTAAGTGACGGAGTTGCCCCATGCTGGAAATCATAATGCGCATTACCGTCACTAATTCAGAACTGACATTTTAGCCTGTGCTCAGATTCTCAGCTGAGCCACTACTCCACCAGAGCTGATTGTTATTATTGTACTTCTATGGACCATTACACTGGCGGCGGGCCTAATTGGGCTACATGTTGATGGAGTGTGCCATAACTCTGAGATGTATTTAGAGTTCACTGATTAACTGCGATTTCGTAGAAAAGAGAGCGGGGAAGCTCAGGGAACCGAAAAATTCCGGCACTATTTTTTATTTATTTTTTGCAGCAACCTGATAAGCATGATGGCATGCATTAAGATAAGGGAAGTGCTTAATGCTCTTTTTAAGGGAGCATCATTTTGTGTTACATCGCTAGCACTAGCTGCTGAGCAGCTCTCTAAATGGATGCAGGCAGAGAAGCAGACAAATTGGACCGTGTCAGTGAGGGGACTGAGGATAGAAACAGACAAATGAGGAGATGTGGGGAAGTGAATTAGGTGAGGTGTTGTACATCAGGGCTGGGCAGACAAAAAGCCATGCTATAAACACATGGACAGGCATACACACACACATCCATTTTCACAAATTCAGAGGAACCCTGATGCTATCTGAATCCGACTAGTGGTCTGAACTGCATCTCAGAGTACAAAGGGGGAAAAAATTGCTGCTTCTTTAAATTCCAGCACCGGAAATGTACACTGTCCCCACCCCAAGAGGAAATTACTTGCATTACAATGCTTACCACAGAAATGTCACCCAAAACTTGCTTTGTAGACGATTTTTTTCTATATTGAATAATAAATTGCTTGACATGTTAGAAAAGGGCAAAGAACATTACCCTTATCAAGAAATCCTGATTCTCTGAATATATTCATTATTCATTCATCATTAATAACTGCTTAATTCTGGTTAGGGTCGAGGAATATATCTCTGGAACACACTACAGATGGGTTGCAAGTCCATTGCAGGGCAACACAAATACACAGTCATGCACCTAGGGGCAAATTAGAGTAGCCAATCCACCTACCAGGAATCCAAATAAGCTGGTGGAAACCCTAGGAGACATGAAAAACTCACATATAGTAACAGAGCTTAGGATCGAACCGGAGACCCTGGAGCTCTGAGGTGGCAATGCTATCAACTGAACCACCAGTTCTTTTTCCACGGCAACTATATTCAAAATACCCAAAGGGACTTAATAGTAGTAAAGCTGTAGGCATGATAAGACTCCCCATTGTCGCCACTTCTATTTGCGTTAGCAATCAAGGCCTTAGCAATAATATTAGATCGCGGTTTCACAGTTCACCACTTTCAACATGTAATTTCTCAATATTCAGATGACATAACGCTATACCTTACCAATCATCCTTGCCAGTCTTAAAACTGTTCTTAGAGGATTTTCGGTCTCTATCTGGTTATAAAATAAATATGAACAAGAGTGAAATTATGCCTCTTAATTCTGCTGCCACACAAACCTCCCAAACCAATACTCTCTTTTAATGGGGGGCCAATAAACTAATCTGTCTGGGCTTGTGAACACCCAGCGATCTTACTCAAGTGTAGAATTTAAACTGTGCTCCCTTATTTAATGAAATACATGTAGATAGTGGGAAAAAGACTTTAATTGGCTGTGTAATTTGTGTCATAATGAATGCATTACCAAATTTGGAGTGTACAATCCAAGATGTGGGAAACAAATTGTGAAAAGACTTTTTCTTTTACTATTCATCATAAATTGATCCAGTTTATACCACAATGCTACAGAATTCTCACATCTGACTGGTCAGAAGGTGTTGTGTAAGCACTGACAGTAGTAATTCCAGCTGTAATTCAAATGATTTATATTAATGCACTCATTGTAATACATCACTCTTTCTATAGTAACAACTCGTTCACAGGGACTTCAATGGTGGATGATCTACAAGTCTAACAATGAGCAGATTTTAAAAACGTGATTTAACAAAGAAAAATGTATACTCCTTGATATGGTGAGGTTTTCTGTGAGGACAGGTTCATATAAGATTTATGGATGGACTCTCCTGTGTCAGTGCTTTGTAAGAGTTTTCCACCACGGGAAAGTCTTCAGGACTTTCTAGGTTCTTGGTAACATAAGCAGTGTTTTGTTTTTTGTCTTTTGTCTTATTAAAATAACAGAGAAAAAGGAGGCTGGTATAATGTAAGTTTTATCCTATGAAAATTTGATCATTTGTTTAAAAAATATGTATCCTTGATAAGAATAAGAATAAAAGACTAACACATACTGATAAAGTGGCAGATTGTGGTAAAAGAATTTTTAAGCATGACAACAGCAAGTCTATGGAAGGTCCTTACAAGGAAAGTAAGACAAACGTGTGTGTGTGTGTGTGTGTATACGCGTGCCTGTTTGCATGTGTTTTTATATGTATATGTGGGTATATGAATACATGTGGCATGTGTATGTACCTGCTTGAATTTGTTTTTATATGTGTATGTGAGTATATGAATGCATGTGGCGCGTGTATTTACATGTAGGTATATGAATGCGTTTGTGTTTTCCTGTGTGAAAGTGTTTTTGTATATGCATGTGGGCATTTGAATGCAGAAGTTCCATGCATGACTGACTATGATAAATAAAATGTTGATTTGCACTGAACCACTCCAAGGTCAGACAGGGGAACAGGCTGCCAAGCATACCATGTTCTTTACTCACTTTTGTACTCCAGGTGAAATCCAGCAGCGACGACGCTGATATCAGTATGGAAGTGTAAGTAGAGCTGGTTAGACGTGCTGTTTAACAAGGCTGGTGCTGTTGTACCTGAAGCAGAAAATAAACGAAGGTTAACAGAGAAAACAATTTTAAATATTTCAAAAGCGACATGAATGGCAAAACATTCTCTTTTGTTGAGCCCAAGGATGACCGAATTAGCTAAATGCTGAAAGGAGGACGATGGTTCAAGAGAGCAGGCGTAGGTGGGTGACTGTTCTTACCATCTTACCACATGAAGTGAAACCCTGTTTGGAGGTCATTCAAACAACAACAAAAAGTTAAAAGAGACTGAGGAAAAAAAGAAAGAAAAATATTTTCACAGGCTCTAGTAATTGATGTTTGTCACTGGCCTTCCAATGCCATGAAAGAACTTTCATCTTGTGTTTCAAGGGGAGTCTTTTCTGCTCTGAGTGGCCTCACATTCTTTAAATAACAGGATAAAGCCATTCTGTATATCAGATGTACTCATCATGTAAAATCATTAATTGTTATTTAAGAGAGCCTCAGAATTTGTTCAGAATACAGTGAATTATACTGTACACAAGTAACCGTAGTTAGAATTGAAGTGAAGTGAAGTGAAGTGAAGTGACTTCATACTCATGACCCATACTCGGAATTTGTGCTCTGCATTTAACCCATCCAAGTGCACACACACACAGTAGTGAACACACACACACCGTGAACACACACCCAGAGCAGTGGGCAGCCTTTTTTTTTTTTTTTTTTTGCTGCGGCACCCCGGGAGCAGTTGGGGGTTTGGTGCCTTGCTCAAGGGTCTCACCTCAGTCGTGGTATTGAGGGTGGGAGAGAGAGCGCTGGTCATTCACTCCCCCCACCTACAATCCCTGCCGGACCTGAGACTCGAACCCATGACCTTCAGGTTCACCTTCGGGTTGCAAGTCCGACTCTGCCCCCATTAGGCCACGACTGCCCCCATTAGGCCACGACTGCCCCCAAAAGACAGCTCAAAGGCCCCAGCGAGGATTTGTGATGTTAGATGGAGGCCTTTGTGTGCCTTTGATATTACTGTGTAGCGTATGCATGGCACTCATGTTGTAATTCATTATATGACCTCGTAGCTTTTTAAAGAGACAGAATTCAGGCCTGCTTTAGATTAAACGAGTAATTATTAGTATTCACAAGACAGAAATGTATCAGTCTAACCAAGCTATATTTCTGTGAGATATTCTTTCCATGTGATGTTCTTTTGGGGATTTAAATACTTGGTAAACATTGAAATTGGCCAGACTAAGACCTCACCTAAACATCTCGGGCCATATTCATAGTTCGGTTGAGCATGTGTAGTGAGGATTTAATACTGAAATTGCGCATGTCAGTATGCAGACTCCAAACTTAACTACAGACTTCATGTTATAAGCTGCAAAATAATGATAACGGAAGCCCTATTATTAAATTCAATTTGCAGTTATTGATGTGATAATTATAACTAGAACTGTTCACACAGCAATATATTGGCTACACACTAGACTCCGATTCAAATTTATTTCAATTCTTCTCATTTATAAATCTTTGTCTTTTTCATTTTCATTTTTTTATTGACGCTCACTTTTATGTTACGCTGTATTATATTTGACAGCAAAGGAGGGAAGAAAATCCACAACTTCCTTGTTCAGTCTGCATTTTCAATCCATGATTTTTTTTGTTTTTAAAGTCAAGTGCTTGTGTTTAAACCCGATGCTCGAGACACTATTGAAAAACTCTGTCTTGGATGTTTCTACACAAGAAGAGATATCTGGCAACCCCTGAGGCATGAAGTAAATGCAGGTAATTTGCATAATCTGAATGGGAAGCCCAGAAAATGGACTTGTTTGTAATCCATCGCTGAATATGTATATCTTTTTCTCATTCACTATAATATCTTCAACCACAGCAGAATCTGTGATCTATTTAGTGATCCCAGAGCCTACGAATGGCTAAACTATGCCTTTTTCTTCTGTCCAGTTCACAGCCTGATGGCCTGAGTCATGCTATTCTAGCCAGTAGTAGGCATGTATTAGTCCTAGTGCATTACACTGATGACTGAAGCAGGAAAAACGCTTGAATGACCTGAGTAATAATTTCTAGATGAGGTTTGACAGGCGCGATAGAGCTCCATCCAGTGTCTATCTATTCAGCACATCTTCATTTCCATGAGCGAGACAGCAATCTACTGCATTCTTAGACCTGTCAGATGAGAGTGTGATGGGCCTAAATAGATTTTGCCGTAGCAACTGTAACGATAGAGAAATTTCTCACAGGAAATATCTCTGTTAGTGATGCATAGATTTAGTGTGTGTGTGGTCCTTCCATGTGATGGGTGGGGAGCATTCTTCCAATCTCCATTAAATACTTCTGTAACACTTTACTGTAAGGTCCACAAATAAGCAATATTTTAATACTTAACTAACGCATACTAACATGCACTAATCCTTAGCACATCAGGAAATAATGAAGCATGTACATTAATAGCTACCAACTGAGGCATACTGAGCCATTAATAATAGTAATAGTTAAATATTAACATTTTGTTAACTCATTCTGTTAATATTGCGACTTAGACTGTATTAATAAAGATTGTTTACATTGTCTTTTTGTATACAGTGTAGCTTAACCCAAACTATATAAGTAACTTGGGACAATTTGCAGTGTGAAACACTGCTAACACATGATCCAAACCATTTCACAGATCAAATCATTTTAGTGGTAAAAAAAAAAGTAGCTGTTAAGGAGCAACTTAGACTTACGTATAGACGTGAGTTTAGAACACTGTATTATAAACTGTATGCTTCAGTTTAGTAGTAGTGAAAATTTGAACATTGGCTCTGGACATGAACAGATTTGTAAAATTTTTGTGGGTGCATGTACACAAGAAATTTGATGAAAATCCTGCAAGTTCATAAAAATCCTACTCATGCTCCCGAGTGTGTGTAAATTTCCGCGAAAGAAGACTAGTAATGCAAACCTCGATTAATTAGCTTCAAATCGTATAATTTGTGATGAGTTACTGCACTCGTATACATGGATTACGTTGTCAAGTTTAAATAGTTTATGCATTTTACAAGTACACACACATTTAATGAAACTTCTGTAAAACTCATTAATTAAATTAACTAAAGAAATATTAAATGTGAAAAAGATTTAAGAAAGCAAGCCAACATAAATCCAGAAGTTAAGACAAATAAGACCAGTCATTTAATTAAGTAGAAATTCCATATAAAAGAAGGATGGCTGCGATGGCTCAGGAGGTGTTTAAGTCAATTACATTTGCCATGGCATCTTCTTTTAATGCTGTGCTACACTTCATTAGAGCTGGCACCAAGTTACCCATAAGTGACCGAACTGGTATGTCTCAAGCTGCAATGTGCTTTATACTCCCTAGTGAGCTATATGCTAGCAACAAGCTAGCCATCTGACATTAGTGGTCATGAGTTTGTTATATTTACTTTCACAAAACAGCCAGCTATATGGTCAATGTTATAGATTTAACCAATTTATGTGTCTGTGTTGACTGATCTAAAGTAAATACTACTATAAACTCATTTAAAGTAGTGAAGTGAAATTAATTTACTGTTGATTTATGAGTTCAGAATTCCGAGTAGAATTCCAAGTTAAGGGGGCTTTTTCTTTGGTTTTTCCTAGTTGGAGGTCAGACATTCCATGTTACAAGCTTTAGTCAAATGTGGCATAATACTCACAAGTCATGATATTAATTAACAGAATTAACAAGATATAAACGGCTATTCATATACGACTCGGGTGTTAATGTATATGCTTCATTATTTCCTGATGCACTAATGATTAGTGCATGTATAAATTCACCATTATGAAAACATTAGTTAAATATTCATATACTGCTTATACAAATGTTTATATGTATCCTTTCTTTTATATGAATGTGTCATGCTATACATGTTTCCCTGTAGAACAGCTTCAGGGCAGTGTGTGGTGGGTTCTTGTCCCATGGCTGCTGGGATGGCAGAACTAGAAGGTTTGTTTGACTAGATCGCTGCCTCAAGACAAGCATCTTTGCAACCCACAGATAAACTATTTGCATTAGTCTTCAGACTATCTGGTTATGAATCTTTTCAGATTCACTAGATACTTGAGGCTATTTTCACATTTTATAAGTCTTTCTGGATCATCTGCCAAATGACTAATGACAAATGACTAAATGGAAATGTAATGTAAATGCTGTGAGCTGAGAATTTAAGTCGTCATGCTACATCCTCCACCTAATTCCATTTAATAGTATTCACATTTATAAAGCATATAATTTATTGCCATTCTTTACCTTGAGGCTTTTGAGAGAATCATCAGAGGTGGCTGGAAAATTGTTAAACACTGAATCAGCAGTGACACACCGCTTCGCTTTTGGCAGTTAAATGTAGACTACATCTCTGTATAAAGGTCCATGATGAACAACACCCTATATGTATAATGGATTGTAGTAATATTCTGCGTTCTGTGGGATTTCGAACGAAGTATATGGGGACATGGTAATTCATCGCTAGCCCATTTTTCAGCAAAATTGGCAGGATTCCTCCAAACGGCCTTCATGGTGAAGAATTGCAGCCATATATTATGGATTTTGTGGAATGCGCCTTTAATATAGACGCTAGCTTTAATGGGGAAAAAAATGCAGCTTGTTATACCTTAATATAATTACATGTCCCAAACATTTTAAGTAAATATAAATTGTATTGAGTCACCTAAAAAGGAAAAAAAAACGTATTGCTTAAAAGTAAGGGGGAAAAACCTTGCACTACTGTAATTGAATTGGTAAGTGATGAGCATCAATTAGTCCTGCATGATTTAAAATAAATAAATAAATAATTTAAAAGAATGGGAGAGAGAAACACAAAATATACCTGACATTTTAATTAACAATTTTTGAGCTTCTTCAATTTGCTGGGCACATTCCTAAGTGGTTGGTGAGTAAGCAGGGGGCCTCAGTGTTCAGCGTCTGTGCTGGGAGAAATAGGAGCAAGGCAAAGGGAGCTGTGCGGGAGTCAGAGTGAGATCATGCCAGTCAGAATGTGCCGCAGGCCACTCAGATGACCTTTTGCTAGTGTCCCTCTGTGCCAGTGGGCTGAGTCGAGTACAGACATGTTGAAAGTGGTGCTTCAGGACTAGCCACATTTCACTCCAGGGGGAGGACACTGGGAAAAAGATTAAACCTCCCACATTTCAGGAGGATCTGAGTCTCTCTTTTCACTCCTGTTATAATCAATTTGCTTTGTTAGGTTTTTGTATATAGATATGCTGTGTAAAATCAATCTACAACCCTTAGCATTGTTTCCTGTAGTTTTTTTTTTTTTTTTGCAATTATCTAATCATTCAATCAGAGGTGCTATGCTTAAATCATGCAGATACAGGCCAGCTGCTTCAGGTAATGTTCACATCAACCATTAGAATGGGGAAAAAAATGGGATCTCAGTGATCAGTCATTTTGACCGTGGCATGATTGTTGGTGCCAGACAGCCTGGTTTGAATATTTCTATAACTGCTGATCTCCTGGGATTTTCACGCACAACAGTCTGTAGGGTTAATCAGGATAGTGCAATAAAGAAAAAACATCCAGTGAGCGGCAGTTCTGTGAACAGAAACGCCTTGTTGATAAAAGAGGTCAAGGGAGAATGGCCAGACTGGTTCAAGCTGACAGTAACTTAAATAACCACACTGTACAACTGTGGTGAGCAGAAGAGCATCTCAGAATGCACAACACATCAAACCTTGAGGCAGATGGGCTACAACAGCAGTAGACCACATGGGGTTCCAGTTCTGTCAGCCAAGAACAGAAAGCCGAGGCTACAGTGGGCACAGGCTCCCCAAAACTGGACAGTTGAAGACTGGAAAAATGTAGCCTGGTCTGATGAATCTCGATTTCTGCTGAGGCACACAGATGGTAGGGTCAGAATTTCACCCCAACAGCATGAATCCATGGACCCAACCTGCCTTGTGTCAACAGTTTAGGCTGGTGGAGGTGGTGTAATGGTGTGGGGCATGTTTTCTTGGCACACTTTGGGCCCGTTAATACCAATCAATCATCGCTTGAATGCCACAGCCTATTTGAATATTGAGTTGCTGACCATGTGCATTCCTTCATGGCCACAATTTACCCATCTTCTAATGGCTACTTCCACCATGATAATGCACCATGTCACAAAGCAAAAATCATCTCAAACTGGTTTCATGAACATGACAATGAGTTCAGTGTTCTTCAGTGGCCTTCCCAGTCACTGGCTCTAAGTCCAAAAGCACCTGAAAAATCTGCAGGAATTGCACGATGCAATCACGTCAACATGGACCAGAATCTCAAAGGAATATTTCCAACTTCTTGTGGTATACATGTCATGAAGAATTTTTGAAAGCAAAGGGAGGCCCTACCCAGTATAGTGTTATATTAGTATAGTGTTCCTAATAAAGTGCTTGGTGAGTGCCTATATATATATATATATATATATATATATATATATATATATATATATATACACACACACACACACACACACACACACACACACACCACAGCATATTAAATATATTTAAACCAAACTGTATGTCTGTAATTAATAAAATTAGTGACACATACACAAATAGCATCCATCACAACACTCGGAATATTCAGTCTTTCAATTACAAGCACACAGATGTTTAGTTGTGAGAATCCTGTGGCTATAATTAATTGGGCCGACAAGAAAGCACCACGAGTTGCCAGTCAGACCCCAAATGGTCCCCAGAGCTGATACTGTTGTTCGTCCAACTTCTAAATGAGGGCATTCATCTGTCATGTCACCGATGGCACAGAAATGGCCTTGGCCTATTCTCAACCTTAGTACCGCCCCATTTTCAAGCGAATAAAATTGGTAGAAGAGATTGGCTTTGAGTTTTAATGTGACATAAAAAAAAGAAAACAACAAGCCTGGAAGAATGACACACCATGGAGACACCATGTGCAGCCAGAGTGGCAGAACTGCTGTCAGCCTAATAGGCTGACTATTGCAATAATAGACAAAAAAAGTGCTTAATGAAGAATCTACTCACCTGAAAAACTGCCGAGCTTTGGCGCAGTCATATCGCCGCCATCATAGATCTCTAAGGAATCCCAGTTATGCTCCGTAGCAAAGCTTATGACTTGGATCTGGGAGACACCCGGGATGAATGGGTTACTTTTACATACATACAAATAAGAGCTAATGAAATTTACCAACATTTTAATTAAAAGAGTTCTCATTTCATAACACGGTCTAGTATAAAAAGATGTGAATTATGCCTCATAAAGGATTAAGCAAACAAATTTCAGTTCTGCATATTTTGCATTTAGATCTTTTTGAATATTCATCAGAACGAGCTTACGCATCATTTTCTCATCCTGCTAAATCTCTGTGCACTTGCATAATGTTCACATGCTATCTCCTGTGCTGCCATCGGCACCAAGCCTCTTTTTCTCCCCACTCTAAAATTAGCTGGTGTAATTCAGCCTGCTTGCAGTGGGGTGAAATGTGTTCCCGGACAAAATGTGTTCCAGTCTGCTGTGTCGTCGGCTCTGGCTTATTGCTTTTGATGAGCTCCTGTGCTTTTTTTTTCCCTTTTCCTTTTCTTCACTTGCCTGAATCCCGGCTCCTTCGGTGACGCTGATTCTCCATACACAGTTCAGGCTGTTCCCATAGGGCTCGGGGAAGCCGGGGGAGAGGATGGTGCCTCGCCTCTCTGTCATATTCCCACTGCACGGAACTGTAGGAGGAAAAGACCTCAGTGTAGTGAGACAAGCGTCTTTTTTTGCACAGGATGCTAGAACTATGCTTACTATGGCCCTGCTTAAAATATCATCCACCCATGCAAAAAGTCTTTCTATGGGAACTTGTGTTTTACTGAAAAATATCACTGACTACATCGCTGAATGACACATGAAGGTAGCATGTGTCATAGAATTCATTAATTTAAGCCAACGATGCATAGCTCATGAGTTACTAGAATGTGTCATTGGGAAAATCTCCATCACACAGTTCAAGAGCTAAAAGAAAAATCCCAAGATCATGTTATCAGAACAGTCTAACAGAAGGAACTGAATGAAACTCTAATATATAGACCTGGAGCTATGTGGAAGTGACCCAGAACTTCACGTTAAATTTTAAGAAAGGCTCTAGGTTAAGAAGTATATCCCATTGGGCTGCCATGATAAATCAGAGTAAATACTGCTTTTTTTTGCCCTTAAGCCTTGCTTGGCTAATATATCAGGAAATCTCCAAATCCTGTTCAGGTCTATGGGTTTGTTCTCTAAAGGTTATGATCCTTCATCCACAATTTCTTTAAAAGATTGTTATATTTTTAGAAACAGTCCACTTGTTCTTCATTTAGCATATCCCAGTTGCCTTTGAGTTCTGGCACACAGATGAAGTGGTAAAAGCGCAAGGTCAGTCGTATTCTATTCTCCCAGAGCACATTAGAGGTTTGGAGGTTAAGTCCCTCACTTAAGGGCAAATAACTCTGTGAATTAGGCCATGGTTCAGGCTGCAAATGTCAATCCGGCATGCATTAAAAGTTCAAACCCCTCTCCACAGCTTCCATCTGCATCCCCCTTCACGCTGAGCTCCTTTCAATTGTTTTTCTTTCCTGAATAAAGCATAAACAAAGCAAAAAATCAGGACAAAGCTTACCTATGCAACTGGGGATGGTGTCGTTCCATTGTGCCAACGCATTGGGGACAGAGTGGCACTTAATGGCTTTGGATCCCTGTAGCAGGTATCCCGGGCTGCACTCGAATCGAACAATGGAGCCAGCGGAGAATTCCGAACCAATACGCCTGCCGTATCTGGGCTCGGGGATGGAACTGCATTGCGTGTCACTGGTGCGTGGAACCGCTAGACAGGTGCAAATGGATTTCTAATCAAAACAGAGCAGATGCCCCAAGAGGCACCTCATCCACACACGCAAAATCCTCTTTTATTTGCAGTGTTTTTCAGAGCCGTGTTATTGTAATGAGAAATATGAAAATGCATGATGAGTCATTGTGAACAGTTAGAATATGTCATTTTATACCTTGGAGGAGTCCTAACTAGAGCATCTTAGCTCAATCTGAGTTCACTGATGTTGCCTGAATTTCACATGACTTATGAGGATGCGTACAAGCAAGTTGCCTCCATGTGCCAAATGAACTGTCCTAACTGTCAGAAAGTATTTCTTGCATGCTGCTGTCCATTCCATACCGTGCTCAATAAGACAGTGAAAAGTGGTAAAAAGAGAAAAATTGAGCACACTATGGTCTGCAATATGTGTGCAGTGAAATCTACCCATTAAACATCCTTTAATAGATCAGCATTTTTTATGAAGCAGCTGACAAAGCCAGCTTTGAAAAACTGCATGATTCACATGTCGTCTTTATTACTTCTTTGAAACCAGAGGCAAAAATTTCTTGACATGTTCTCCCTCAGCCAGGAACAGACATTTACATATACATTAACACATTAATACATTAAGTCCTGCTGAAGGAATATCCCCAGTGTGGACCCTGCTTTCACCACCTTAAAAAAAAATCATAAAAAGGTGCACAGGAATCATTTCCCCATTCAACTGCATTACAAATCATATCAGATTAGCTCTTTTGAGTCAATTGTACCTCAGTTGTGACAATCCGCTGGTTCCCCTGGATGAACCCTGGCCTGACTCTGGCAATACTGATGAACATTCACTCAGGCTAGTACTTTTGATATTATACCAATACAGTTTAAAAATGTATATAATCATCTTAATTATTAGCAACAGGAAAACATATTTGCATAAATAAATACACAAAGCTGTGACCCTGACCAGGCACTTACTAACAATGAAGGAACGAATGCTGTAAATGCATAATTCAGGTTACTGAATGTGGTCTTTATTTCTCCTGTGAGTTTCATATCTACCTGCTTACTCGTGTGCCTTCTATTCATATTTCATTCCAAATAATGTATTTGTATTCGGTTCCCTATTCAGTTCCCTATAAAATAAATAAATAAGCACATTTTTGTTCAACCCGTAGGAGAACACAGGTGAAATAGATGGACAGATAGGATACCAGGGAGGGATAATGTGTTCAAGTTTAGAAGATTACAAACAGATTATACATCTCCTTAAGACCATGCTTTTCATGAGACATGAAGGCGTGCATACCTTGGTAAACAAAATGGAATCCCCTGGCAGAAGGGCCACTCTTGGCGGTGAACCTCAGCATGATCTGGTTTGAAGTGGCCAAAGGCAAGGTCTCGCCTGCAATACAGAGTTATGCCAAATAATCACATTTAACTCCCTGAGAGTGGCACGTGGCAGTAAATGTCCTGTAATAAACCACAGTGAGTCACTATATAAGATGGAGCTACTATAAAAGACGGATGGCTTAATAACCAAACTGTCCCTTCTGGACATGCTGAAAGGTAGTGGAGAGAGAGATGTGGAGAAGTAGCGCTTGCACGTCTACAGATTAATAGCCAAAGGAAACACTGGTCTCTCTCCTGGGTATAAAAACCCAAGCTATGAACAATGAGCCAACGTAGTTTCCTCACCCTATCTCCAGTCTGGGTACTGACTTAATGGCACTACAAAACCACATCAAATGTCACATCATTATATCATTAGACATTATTTTACTTAATGCTTATGCTACCTTCGTAATGTCACTTTAGATACCCCAGTTGATATAGAGGTTTGGTTTTTAGTGTTTCCTGAGCTGAAGTACAAAGTAAAAAAAAACTTGGGGGGGGGCAGGGGTGCGGGGGGGCTAAAAAGTTACTATGTAGAAATATTTAATTATGAAATTTCACCTTCTCTCAGATCACTCCTGCTAGAATAATGTATACTCTAGCATTTTCAGTGTTATGTTAGCTTCATGCTAATAGCATTGTACCTCGCCACTTTGGTGTGATACTTACAGTACTAAAGAGGCCAGTAACAACCAACTGAATGATGGATTCATTATTCTTAAAGAACATTAAATATTATTTATATACATTACAGTTTTATAATGAATTTTTAAGTATTAATTTCTATAGTGAATGGTCTCCCTCACACTCAGTGCTAGCATATCAGTTAGCCTATATCATAGCTGCACTCAGTTTTGATTTGGCTAAAATTTGGTGATTTCTAAAAATGTTTCTGGCAAAATTATTGACAATCCCTGAAGAATATTCATAATAAATACAAGCAAATTGACCTCCTTGAAAAGAAATCTGTATTTGTGCTCAGTCACCAGGAGTTGCACACAAAAAAGAGATAAAGATTTAAAAAAATAGAGAGAAAGATAAATGATTGCTATCACAAAAAGAGACTATTACTGACCTGCAAAAGTCAGTGATGGATAAAATAAATAAATAGATAAAATGCATCTTGTGGCATACAAATATCAATTCAATAATTTGTATTGTAAAAATTATTGTATTATTACAGCATTATTATAGTCATCTTAATTTTATATATACAGTTTTACAGTTCACTGTAAGTTGCAACTCATGCTAAAATGCAAAAAAAAAAAAAAAAAAAAAAAAGTATTATAGTCCTGAAAGTATGATGCAGCCTAACCAAACCACTCACTAGATCCCAAATGTGCCTGAAAATATTCCAAAAACAAGCGTTTTCTGTTAAGTCATTGAAAAAAAGAAGAAAAAGAAATTTCTGCGATGCTAATGATGAGCAACACGCTCAGCGGAACCTGCAGGGTTAACGACTCTAGCATGAAAAGACAGGCCTGGCAGGATTTCTGGCCCGCTGGGCTCAAAGGCTGAGACAGAATTTACAGCACATCTTTGAGGGATTATATTGTTGCACGGTGGACCATAAAAAGAAGAAAGCATCAAAGTGCCATACAGATAGTTTATGTCCAATGGCCTTCATCAATCCTAGGAAGAATCCAGAATTAAGGGCAATTTCTTTCTAGGCATTCTACTACCTTCAGACATTAACGGCAAACTCCACAATAAAGCCGCATGGTACTGTGCCTAAAATACAAATTTATTTTAAATGTAGAACTGCAAGAACAAACAGATCTGAGTGTAAAAGTTAAAGACCAGTGGATTAAAGAAAAACTTTACTATCAAAAAAAAATAGCTCAAGTTGACTGCACTGTTCAACAGGAAATCATGTCAAGTTCAAAATAAGTTAAAATGATTAGAAAAGACATGGTTAAGCAGTGCCCCCACAGCGCCCATCTTTTCTTCCCCGAATAAAGCCATTAAGTCCCATTCATGACTCCCTTTCCTGCTAAATTGCACACACTTAATTGTCTTCCCTGCTTAGTGCAAAGGCTGCACATGCCAGCTCATTTTTTCATCCCCCCCAAAGGATTTGTGCATTTCAAAGCAAACCCAAATCAACAACAAATGCTAAGGACAAGGTAAAGCTATTACTTACCAGAATGAGAGCCAGCTAGGGAGCTCAGCAGCCTGGCATTGTGATTTGGCCCATCAAACAGTTCGACTGAGTCATTCATAGCTGTCTGGAAATAGGCAAACTGCCCGAAGACCACTGAGGAGAAAAATAAATAAAATGGGCAGAGCCCGTCACTGTTATATGCACTACAGCAGAGAGGTACACCTAAATAAAGTGCTTAGACATTTTATAAATTTCACCACATACACACATCCTTCAGACAGGTGACTTTATGTGTGAATAAATGCTCATCCTGCACACTGTGCTCATCCATCTATGTTACAGACGTTAGACTGTAGTCTTCGCTCTTCTAACACTCCTGATCTAGTTGGACAGTTTGCATTACCTCATCGTACAGTTTTTCATTGTATTACATGTGTACAGTCTGTAAGTCTGTTACTAAGGAATATTTTTATCATGTCTCAAAAACGTATATTAATGTGTGAATGTGTGTGTGCATAAGGTCCTGTATTCCTGGGACAGGCTCCAAAACCACTGTGACCCGGACCAGGGTAAAGCACTTACTGAAGATGAATGAATGAATACAAATAGTTAATACTTATTTTCCAGATATTGTTATTTGAAACAAATTGTTTAGTTGTTTGCAAAATCCTGATATGAAGTTCCAGTCCTGTCAGGCTACACTGGACATAGCTTCAGCAAAACTGGACAGTTGAAGATTGGAGGGCGGGAATCACTTTTTTCGATCTTCTTTTTCCAATCTTCAACTGTCCAGTTTTCAGCCTGTACCCAGTGTGGCCTCAGATTTCTTTTTTATGGCAGATAGCAGTGGAACTTCTGCTGTTGTAAACCATCCACCTAAAGGTTCACGTTTTGCAGATTTTGAGATAAACAGTGAGTACTTGAGTTACTGTAACCCGTCCTTTCAGCTCAAACCAGGCTGGCCATTCTTCTCTGACCTCTCTCATCAACACGGTGTAAACCTCTGTGTGTTATATTTTGCTGAATTCTCAAATCTGATAGGTCAGAAGGCGGGCTGTTATTTAACAAAGAAAAACCTATTTAAAGGAGGAGTCTCCAGTGTCAGCACTTTGTAACAGTCAGTAGGTTTTCCACCGTGGAGAAGTCTTCAGGACTGACGACTTTGTGCTTTCCGGTTTTCTGTAACATTTATTAAGTCTTAATAACTTCAAGAGAGAGCAGAAAAAGAAAGAGAGAGGGAATGACTATTTACATCTCTTATAATGTAAGTGTCTCATGGACATTTCATAAAGTTAAATGTAACTATATATGTTTAAAAGCGTGATGCGTCGTTCATTAATAAATTAAAAAAGGTAATCGTTTGCAATCGCTGGGGTAAAAGATGAATAAGACATTTCAGGCCATGCTTACTTAAACAAGCTGCTTCGTTTGGGGTTGGATCACACCACCCTGTCACCCTGGATCATTTTCCTACAACAGCACACCCTGCTGTGTTTTCCTTACTTATAGTGTAGATGCCTATATGTCTGTGTGGGACTTTTGAGTTTAGTTTGAGTTAAGACTTTTATTATGACACATTTATTTTGAGACTCGCATTGAGTTAATTGAGTTTCCTGTTCTAAGAAAAAGTTGTCAATGCCACTTCTGTGCTGCAGCAGTGTAATGTGCTCCATGCGGTTATGAGCATTCTAGTTATGTTTTTGGTGTTTTATGTGTGATGAGTGTTTGAGTTAGCTATTCTGTGCTAATGTAGCAGTCCCAGCAGATTTGTCATTTCATCATTAATCTACTCATCGTATCTGCAAAACATCCAGTGAGGCCAGTGACAATGTCACTGTTTTGTATGCACTGCCCATGTTCGTACCGCTCCAGCACTATCATTACACCTGTAATGTAAGTGTTCACTCTGCAGGGAGCTGTGCATCGCCCTTGATCTCCAGCCAAGGCTTAGGTGATGTAAAGCTGTCAGGAGTGCCAGGGGTCATGCACGGCATGCTGGGAAGAGGGAGGCAGCCAATTACTGGTACAGGGCAAGTGTCAGGGCAGTTGGTGTGAGACATGGCCAGGCAGGGAGCCACAGAGAGACCCATCTCTATTATCTGCTCTTTAATTAGATGTTTGCCCTTGTCTTCTACGTGAGCCTGAGGGGAAACTCACACTGATTCTATGTAAATATCAGAGCTGGAGGATTTCCTCAATGCCTCCAGGTTCATCCCACGCAGCAGCCAGAGCTTTACATTTCACACTTTGTCAACATAGGGAAGATTTCTGAGTGTTTGATTTGTTCATTTTTTGCACTGGCATGACTTAAATGTAAATGTTTTAGATGTTCAATGTAAAAACACCTTATGTGAGTCTGTAAAGTTAACCTCTTAAACTTAATGGACCTGGGATGCTAATATTAGCTTATATGTGTGCATAATGTATTTCATCCAATTAAGGATTCTTGGACGTCTGGAGCCAAGAAAAATCTAATACATAAGAAGAACATTTAACACATAAAAGTGATGTGATACAGGCTCTTAAAATCATAATCCTGCACATGGCAATAATTACATTATATGCATATTAGAATCTAACAGGTAAGTTGCTTAATTTGGAACAATCACAGCAACCTGGAAAGTTCCAGATGGTGCCACTTAACATGCCTTATAGTGTAAATGGCTGTTTTGTATGCACTGCTCCACCACTATCATTACACCTGTGATGTAAGTGTTCACTCGGCAGGGAGCTGTGCATGTTATGTTCTGTACTTAGCAATGGCCGTCCCACTGACCTGATCCAACTCTGATTTAATAGTAATACAGCTGTATGACTATTTCATCCCAATACCACTACTACAACAACAATTAATAATAATAATAATAATGATAATAATAACTTTTTTATAGAACATTTCATACATGGGGTAGCTCAAAGTGCTGTACAAAGTAAATGACAAAATATAGATAAATATAGAATAAAATGAAATATACATAATAAAAAGAATCAAACTGGTTGAAGAATCAATCTTCAACTGTCCAGCTTCTTGGCTCACCGGAGTGGAACCTGATTTGGTCTTCTGCTGTTATAGCCCATCTGCCTTAAGGTTTGGCGTATTTTTCTGAGATGCTTTTCTGCTCACCATGGTTGTTAAGAGTGGTTATTTGAGTTACCGAATCATTCAATCATTCTCCTCTTCCCTCTGTCATCAACAAGACGTCTCTGCCAACAGACCTACCGCTCACTGGATTTTTTTTGTTTGTTTGTTTTTCGAACCGTTCTTTCTAAACTCTATAGACTGTTACGTGTGGAAAAATCCAAGGAGATCAGCAGTTTCTAAAATTCTAAATACAGCCTGTCTGGCACCAACAACCATGCCATGGGCAAAGTCATTCTGTTCACACATTCTGATTTTTGATGTGAGCATTAACTGAATCTCTATTTGCATGATTTTATGCATTGCACTCCATATCTTGGGTATAGATGTTCCCCTTAAAGTGGCCGGTATGGGTATGCAGTAAATGCCATTACCAATGTTACAGACCAGTATCAGATGGTAACATCCTAAATATTTTGTTGTAAAATATACCTTTGTTTCAGCACCTGAGGAGAAATGCATTTATCTCCATGATTACATGAAGCCATGCCACTATGAAATGAAACGGCTCAGTTGGCAACACCAAAATAAAATAAGCGAGCTCAAAATTCTTTATTTACTCACCAAACTCTCCGGAGACGGTGATGAAGTAGGAGCATGTCTGGCCTGTAGTGTAATTGTGTGGATAGTTTGGAGATAGCACAACTCCCTCTGATCCTGTGTACTGTCCACCGCATGGAGCTAAGAAGAGAATCAGATCCCTGTGTTAACCACTCAGCATATCACTGTGTATTTATCCAATTAAGGATCGTCTAGAGCCAAGATATTTCTAATGCAGAAGATTCACAATGTATAGGAGAGTAGGAAAGCTGATATGCTCATGATGGCAAGTTAGTAGTCTAGCACAGACAAACTATGCCTTAGGCATGTCTATATTCACCACACTAATATCACTGAGATTTCATAAATAAATAAATAAATAAAAAATCATATTCCTTTACTCTGCAATCAAATATAAAAACAGTACATTAAAAATATTACCGCATTACCATTACCTAAATTGCTTATCTCACAAGGAGAATGAGGCTGCTGTTCCTGTTCAGTGTGTTAAATGGATTTTAATAATATGTCACTTCAAGACTTCATCGTAGTGCAAGTACTTCCAGCAATGTTATAGCTCTTTATAGCGCTGGTCTAACTGTTCTATATAAATGATGAGGCACAGCATGAAGCAATAACTCGATATCAGGGCACCTAATAACCAACCGAGTGTACAGGTCTGAAACTCACCAGACAAAGCAAGCCAATAATATCTCACTGAAAGCTGTATTTACCTTTGTTTTGTTTTGCTTTAACATCGATTTTATGCTCATTGTAATGCTTTGTGTCGCTGCTAAAACAGCCGGCAGTTTAACCATCATGATTGTTCTTTCCAAAGATTAGAAAAACAACCACAGCAAATGGGAGTTATTGCAGTAACACTGAATGCTCATACAAGTAAGAATGAAATTTGAATGAAAAATGAAATTTGCCTGTACATGAAGATAGAGGTTACTATAAATAAGTGCAATTGATCAGGTTTAGTCCAGAGGCCAGAGATTTTGCATGTATTATATGCTTAGATAAGAATGACATACAAAAGTGCATTGTTGCCATTTAGGAAAAAAAAAATCTCATTATTACGAGAGAACGTATCTTGATAGAAGAAAACACTGCGTTACCAGAAAAGTATCTTGTTACAAGAAAAGGATCACACTATTGTAAGAAAACATCTCATTATTAGTATAAGTATTAGTAGAGAAAAGTATCTTGTTACTACAAGAAAACATTGAGGTATTGAGATTGAGATTGAGATTTCTTGCACTAACAGGTTGCTGATGGGGATTTTTTTCCCCTTACATGACAGCAATGCACTTCCTGGATGACAAACTAAGGACAGAGGACAGATGTTTATAAGAGAATCACTGAGAGCTTCTCAGCAGGATCTTTGATACTTAATAAAAGTACCTGGATATAAATATAAGGTCATATATACAGTCAAAAGGGACATGGTTTTCAAAGTCAACTCTAGCCACTAACCCTCTAGACAAGCCATGATGAGACTTACTGACAGTTGTCTACTGCATTTTAAGATCTTGTCATTTTATTTTACATTAATTCTACTGTGTATTATAAACATCTTTTCCCCAATTTTCACTGTCTGTGCCCGGCCACTCCACCTGTGATCTTTCTCTTCTTGCCTTTCTCCTTTCATCCCTGTGCTCTTTGCTACAATGATCTTTGATTGAGATTCGCAGCACATCGAGTCTGAGCTAAGCCTGTGGGCTCGGGCACCCACTGCGCTGCTCCTTCATCTGATCACAATGCCACTGTGAGCACAAGGATGGAGGGAGAGAATAAAAAAAGTTACTGCCTGGGATGAAGCTCACATTCCTGGTAGTCTGCATATCAAACTCTCTTTTGCACCTTTGATCACTTCACCTTCACTCTACACTCCTTGTAGGAAGGCTGGAAGCAATACATATGTGCACTTTCATACACACAAATACCTTCACAGATGCCCACCAGACAAACACACACACACAAATTCCCATTTATAGCAGCACATATACACTTTCTTCTTGATTGATGCAACTGATGGATTAAGCTTTGTGTCAGAGTTCCCTTTTTATCAGTTTTCATAACTTGGACAAAAATAATTGTGAGATTAAATGTAAGAATCTTTTCAGCTGAATCAGTGCCTTAACAAAGCAAAAGGTCCCAGTAATTACTTTCAAATGCTTTCTTTATTAAGAGCTTTGGATTTTGACATTTTGTCCCTCTGAGTCATTTTTCTTGATATTTTCTCATCCATATTGAATAACATGGCTTTTCCCACTGACACAGTGACAAGACTGAACAATGACATTAATAAAAGAAATGAATTTTGGTTTCACTTTTAAATTTTAAGCAGACCTCAGAGACTGAGACTAGCAGACTTTTTCAAATCTGACAAAACTTCACAGTGTTGCGAAAAAAAAGGCTTTTTGTGTGTGTCAGCCGCATTTTTGACGCATGCTTCCATTACAAAGTATCTGAACCAAAATGTCAACGGAGCGAGATAAGAGTTAGCCAATATTTATGTAGGGAGACGGAGAGAAAACTGCAGGGAAATAAAGCGACAGACATGCTTTCTTCCACATGTTTTTCACCACACACCTCAGTTGAGTAGTGTTTTTTTTTTTCTTTCCATATTTTGAATTTAATAGATCTATGCTACAGAAAAAGTAATTTTAGTAAGTAAATCAGCACAGATCTGGTTAACTCTTCTCATACAATCTCATGCCATGAATGTATTCTTGAAAATAGGCATCAGGACAAGACCCTTACATACTGTTAGCATTGTTCTTATTTCAGCCAGGCTGGACATTGAGTTTAATCCAGCAATCCATGTGCTCATCCTGCATATGGGCTTCAAGACAAGAGTTGTGACTGCAGTTCAACCCTCTCGTACTCACTGGCCAATTACTTGCATGCAGAGACAGAGAGAGACAAAGAGACACAGACAGACAGACAGACAGTCTGAAGACTGAGAGAGAGAGAGAGGACACTGGAGCATGGGAGAGAGAGAGAGAGAGAGACAGACACAGGAAAGAGAGGTAAAGAAACCACTCACTGCTGCATTTTCCAAATGCAGAATACAGACATGTGTATACCAGTGTAATTTGGTGTAATTCATATTTCATGTGCTGCCATTCCCTTGCTGTGAGCTTGTGCTGCCTCTGGAAGGTGCTGTTCCACCACTCTACATCCCTCCACCAATTCACTGCCATGAAAGATTCCTCACGCTCCAGCACAGAGACAGTCTTTTAGTTACTATGGAAACGAATAAAAGACCCGTTTGGGTGAGAGAAACAAGGGGGGGAGGGGGGAGAGAATCCTTCATTATTTAAAGGAATCTCACTCCTTTAGTTTTGTCTAAAAGCCCAAGGAAGTGGTGAACAGTGCATCAGCAGTCAGAGAGGAGAGAGAAAAATCACAGTACATAAAACAGCACACGGCCACTGACTCCTCATCTGCTAACCATTAAAAATAAAGTAGCAGTCTCGCATCAGTCGCATTTCTCTTCTTAACCTGCCATTAATGATACCAAGATACAGCCAGCAGATCACATCAGTCTTGCTCAAGGGCCTTAAACTTGTCACGCTTATTAAACTGGCAGAGCAGACGTTTATCTGTTGTTAGAAGGTTAAATGGGAAAATGTGAGGTTGCACTTATCATGGGGTGAAAGCACAGAATAAAGAAACCTCAGACAAATCTGACCGATAACGCTGGAAACATTAGGCATAACCCAGGAGTGGGGCTTAACATTCATATGGAGTCTTCCTCGTCTTCCTGATCTGCATATCTGCCATGAGACTGCCTGCCTCCTCTGAAGCTTTGGAAGGAAAGCAGGAAAATTCTGCCTTGCTCACAGTCTGATGTCTCTCTGTCATATTAAAACTGAGTCCTTCCAACCAGCTTTCTAACACTGGGCAATGCTTTAAAATGACTCCGTACTACATTATAAACACATTTTTGGTAATGCTTTATCTTCTGTGTTCTCATTCCTAACCAGGCAAGTGTAAGGAACAAATCTCCAATGTACTTGGTGAGCACCAAAACTGTTCACTCCACTACCATTCCACTAAAACTCCAAAACCTGACCCCAAAAATTCGACTTACTGTAAGTTGTGATGTAAATCCTAACCTATAACTCTGCAGTTAGATGAGAGATGGGAGTGTCTTCACAATGTACACATGGCTGTCACACAAGTTGAGTTTGATCATTACTAGATCACATGACTGCAACGTGTGTAGGACCTCAGTGACATAACTGAAAGCCCCAGAAGCATTGCTTCTCTGATCAGTCATTATAACCTCATCTATAGTTTACTGTTCATTTTAAACTCATGTGTGTGTATTTTCTGGAGTGTTCCGCTGAAGAATAAGAAGAAAACCTTTTTGCACATTGCCACGCAACTCACAGACTGACAGCCCATAGTAAGTGTAGTAACGGTTTCAGTGTAACAAACTATTGCTAGAATTGGAATTTTATGTTTATCACAAAGAGTGATACAAACAGTGAAATGTATCAGTGCTGTAGTACTACATATCTGCACTCTTGGAACGCTGCTTGTCCAATCAAATTAGTGGACTGGAACTAAATATTATGTAAAAGTATATATTACATTATTGCAGTCTTATATATTCTTATATATTGTTCCTAGCTGTGTTTTACCTACAACTGAAATTGTGCTGTAAAAATAACAAGTGTTGTTACTCTAGTTTTACTGCATCCATCAGGAAACTATACATTTCTTTTTGTACTACATATTGTGAATTAGCTATACCTGTATCGCTATATTTTAGGTAAAAGTTCAGGACCTTTAATACCATAAGTTTTAGTGATTTCTTTTTTTCAATTTAATAGACATTATTTTATAGATTTGGTAGTGCGGTGTAAAGGCATTAAAAAGTTTGTGAAACTATCACCAATTCCATTGAAAGTGAATCTAATTTCAAGGGTAGTTAGATTTTTTTTAATGTCTTACAAAATGCAAAATAGTTTTGCCTCTATGAAGAAGTACCAGGCTAAGAGGAACTTTTACGGGAAGCAATGATGTTATAAAATCTCTGCACATTAGACATTACTGTGCAAAAAACTCAGGGAGCCTACATATATATATAAATAATATAAATTTTATCCTACACGCCGATTTTCTGCCCTGGTGCGCCAGTAGAAAAGAAACAAATTAGTTTTCTAAGCAATATTTTAAAAATGTTTTTAAAAATGTATTTTGTTAAATAATGGAATAATGGAGCATATTAAGTATTGTTAATATAATTAAGTATTTAATATAATTAAATTTGTTTGCCATGGTACTCCCCATCTTTTTAAAGGAAAATTAATATAGACATAATAGTAAGTTTCAGGTTTTCTCCACTTGAGTTACTCGTGGTGCTACTTAAGTTTTGTAACACACGTTTACCCAGTTTACATCTTAACAGACTGTAAAATAAAGTGTTGATCTTTTTTTGCACAACATTAGGTTTACATGTTGTTAGCATATAAACAGCAGATGCATATGCTAACAGTATGTGCAGCTGGGGTCACTAATTTAACTAATGGGGGTGCATCAGGCATCATTAACTCTTTCATTATGTTATTAAACCCATTAACCTAGCCTATGGCCTTTTCCCCATTAGATATAATTTTCATTTTTCACACCTTGTACTAAGCAAAAAAAAAAAAAAAAGTGTGCTGACGTTCTAAAAATGAAAACGTGACAGACAATAATAAGAAAATGGCCTATGAAACAGAGATGTTTACTTCACGTTCTCTTGCTTTGCAGAGTGATTCCAGAGTGCCATACTTGGTGAAGTGCAACTTGACACCTGCCCTCAACAGCTGAATTTTCAGTAGAGTGTTTAGGATCACCTCTGCTAAAAGGTTGCAAGTGCTAAAACAAGGCATTTAGCCTGTTATATCTTCTTTTTTAAGCCAGGGCTATTGATAAGTAAAGGCCATTGTGGTGGGAAATAAAAGCATAGTGAATCTCATCCGAGTTGACCAGACACACCACTCCATTTAACAAGCAAGTAAAAGGATTAACCTCCTAGTGCCCCATCTCCAAATCAATGGACCATGACAATCTCTGTTTATTCTTTCAGTGTAGCACTTTTCAAACAAACAGAACGAACAAAACAAATGGACTCAGAATGATACGCGACACATAGAATAGCAGATTTAATCTAATTGCAGTTAAACAGCTAGTAAAGTAGAGCAAACTGAGATGTGGTGAAAAGCTCACACTGATCCATTGTTCAGTACTCTCATTGGGTACACTTGAAAAGAGTGTTTGACCTCTAAATGAGTACAGTTATAATGCACTTCTAGTACTTCTAGCAGCTCACAATTCATGGGAAAAATCAATCCCAGGGCACTAAAACAGCATTACACTCCAATACACCTTCCCTGTTCAAAAGGTAGAGAAAGAGTGCATTTCACCAATTCCAGTGGATTCCATCACATACGGAAAAGCTTTATTTTTGTCTCTGCAAAACCAGCTTGCAACTGCAGTGGTAGCACTTATGGGCTTGTATTGAAAAAAAAAAAAGCTTCAAAGATGCAATAGATGCCATTTATTTATTTCTTAATTGTACATGTAACCTGTATAATATGTAGAACATGATTTTAAAAAAATTGTTTAAGCCATGGCTTCAGCATGACTATATTATGTGGCTGAGAAATTTTTCCCGTATGGAAAAATAGGTTATGATCCAGAGTGCTTATCTGTGTTTGGATGGGCCTCTTGTCAGTCATTTTATAGACACTCCCCAATGCCCTTTCACTCTACCCACATCTCAGTTTCAAACTGTTTAGTGCCCAGTGCAGCTGCACTTCAAAAAAAAAAACTGAATGGCAAGAAATGCAATACAACCCGAATAATCACTGGCAATGCTTTTGTATGATGGGGATGAAGCTGGATGCAGAATTAGCGACGTTGCTCGTGGACAGGTCTGTAAACTCAATCAGCTTGGCTTTCAAGCAGTTGAATAGCCTATCATTTAGGGGAAAATTCTAACAGAGCTAATACCAGAGCTCAAAAATCTCAAAAGCTCATTAAACAACAACAAAAAAAAGGTAGGTAGGTTCTGGGGTGGAACTTTTTGTAAATGAGCAGGAAAGGGGGTGGACTCTAGAAGAACACAATACATTCAAATCTCATTCAACTCCACCTACTTAACTGGTGCCAGGTTTTTACAGGCGAGCAAGCAGTCAGATATTAAGTTCACAGGGCAAAGATAGATAGGTGTTCATCTTTAGTAACTGTCTGGTCATGGTCATGGTGGTTTAAATTAGGCTACTAATTGGATTATATTTTGGGAAATAGCACAAAATAAATCCATTACAAAATAAATAATAACTGCGCAAGTGGAATCTTGTTAATTCACAGTCAGTTCTGTGGGGTTCTTTCCAGTTTTTCTGGGGGCATTCATATTTAATTAAAAAAAAAAAATCCCCTTTCCAGTTTAGGCTACACCCACTTCAGATAACACCCCTACTGTAGTAGTATTGTCTGAATTTATATGAAAACTATCTTTGAGACATACCCAATCTTGCCTCATAAGTAATGGCCTGTGATGGTGATGATAGATGCATAAAAACCTGCAACGACCTCATATGCTTCACCTGATGCAACCATACCACTCTAACAGCTATTACCGAGCAACTACCACGTCAGTCACTGCTGTGCTGACAATGGTCTGCCGCCCAAATATCCAATCAGTCGTGGTCCTGTGGTGGCCTCTTTCTGCTGATGGACAGGGTAGAGGTGGCTAGAGGTGGGCTACGAATTGCACATTGCTATGTGTTAGATGTGGCTGAAAAAAGGGTATAAAAATAAGGGTATACAATTCAAACATGTACGAGAGTTATAACAGTTTATATTAGGTGTGTAATGCAATACTACTATATGTAACTGTTTAGTACTCCAGATACTTTATATCTGTATTCAAATTTAAACCTGAAGTATTATTATTATTATTATTATTATTATTATTATTATTACTACTACTACTAAATATGAACCTTACTGCTATGCCCTGAGAAACATTGGGGGGAAATTTTTTTTTTAAATGTCTGAATTCTGGATCTGACAGTTCCTCAACCTCAGCTAGCTGTCACTTTGGTTTATAACTGAGCTCAAGTAGAGATGTGCTCGGGACTATTTGTTTAATCCCACTTCCACAATTATTAGTTAGTTTGTACCTGCTCACAATATTTTGTAACAAATTTAGTTGTTTTTATTTAGTAGCCTAATCTAAACCACCACAACCCTGACCAGACAGTTACTAAGGATGAACAAATGAGCACTAAATGCACTTTGTATGTAAATAAATGTGGTCTTTTCTTCATATCTGACTGCTCACCCACATGAAATTAAAATCTAACTTCTGTGACTTTTTTGTTGCATTCTTTGGGATCCCAGTCTCAATGCACACCTCTAGACACAAGCTTTAAAAACAAACGAAAAAAAAAAAAAAAATGGTGCACCTCCAATTCATGTCTGTATTTGTATCTGTTTAGACACAATATCTGTTTATAATGAATGTATTCATGGTCGACTACATCCCTAGTTCACATATATTCCGCATTATCATGAGTCTAAGCTCAAAGTATTGCATGGAAGAGATATAAACATGTAATAGAGAGTACAACTCCCAAAAAAGCTGCTGTCATATCATTGGATTATAGTGCTCTCTGTGTGTGAATGTGTGTGTGTTTGGCAGTAAAAGCAGTTGAGCTGATGGTTGCTCTGTCATACAGAACCACTGCTTGATACTAGCTCTGCTGTGCAAGAGAGAAAGAGAGTGAGTCAGAGGTGGGAGAGAAAGGCGAGAGTGTGTCAGGGAACAGAGTAAGAGTGGGGGGGACTGGGGTGCAAGAAAAGGAAAGGATGAGGAGATAACGTCTGAAACGGAAAGAGACCGAGTGAGTGTGAGTGTCACTTGTTACCACTCGAGCACTGCCATTTGTCAATAGCGGCACAAAAGAGCTCGGCCTTGGGCTTCACTCGCATCTGTCTCCCGCTGTGGAAGCTAATGGTGGCTGCATCTGAAGCCAACAAATAACGGCTGCATATTGGCACAGGAAGAGGGATGAACAATGTGTGTAACAAAAGGCTAAATCATTTAACTCTCAGGACACCAAACAAATGAAAATGAATACTGTCTTTGATAAGCAACTTGCTCTCAGGTTCTCTGGATGGTGCCATGCTTCATCACATTAGCATAAGTCAGTGCATTGCAATGGATTTCTCTGAATGAAATGGCACAAAAATCAAAGAACTAAATTACCCCACAATACTGAAAGAGCAAAAATGTTTTAACCAGGTCAATGAACTTTATATGAGAATATCAAGCAGGTTTGGTCGAAAACATTAGCAATATCTTTAGCCATTTGGCATCTGCTGTTCAGTTAACAAACCACTACAGTCTTACCTTTGCATGTAGGGAGAGCCTTGTCCCATACGGGTTTCCCGTCAGTGCCAATGATGCAGGTGAGAGTAGCTGGACCCATGGTTGTGTAGCCAGAGTCACATTCATACGTGACTGTAGAGCCAAGTTTGTAATCCATTCCAAGTCGTGTTCCATTCATAATGTTTCCAGGGTCAAAGCATGCTTCCCTTGGCTTTTCTGAAAATCCAGAAAGTAATGAACAATCAGAATAAACAAACGAATAATCAGACTAATGGGATCAGGCACAAAGGCCAGTGGTGAGATGCATCAGGTAGAAATAATAATGATCACCACTGATTTTATAGCAAACTGCCCAGCCATGCATTCCTGCTTTTCTATGGCTATGCATTACAAATTAAATATTAAATTAAAGCTAGGATATGTGAATATCTCATGATTTGCTCTTCAGAAGTAAATGATTAGATAACAGTGTATACATTAGGGGTGTAACACAATGCCATCTGTATCTGTATTTAATTAGTGCTCCAAATATATATTCAAAACTGTACTGTGATTAAAACCAGAAGTGGGCATGGTCTACACTAGAATTTTTAAAATCTTTTTATTTTTTTTTTTTTTCTGTGAAAAACAGGGCTGCTGGAAAAAGAAGTCAGAATCAGAAATGCGAATCTATTTTACCTTTTGGCTAGTTTCCATCTTTTTTCAAAGCTTCATATTTGCACCTTTCAAACTCTGCATGAAAATAAAAACCTTACGTGTCTTTTTTTTTTTCATCCTGCAGGATCCCAGTCTTGATGCATACACCTAGTCTGAAGCTTTCTTTAAAATTGCAACTCTGTGTCGTGCTCGTATACAATGCAGGGTAACAATGAGATGAACTGTCGTTTATAAGCATTTTTAATTGTCAAATTCTGCATAAGTGATTTCTAAATTCTGAACGATTTGTTCATAGTTATTAATGATATATTAATGAAAGTTTAACCATGTATCTCTATGTTTTCATGTGCTATGTTCTTATGTATCCTTGAGATCGCCTGTTTTACTCTGCTACTCTTATTAGTAGGTATTAGTGGAAACACAGTTGCTTTACTTATTTTAGCACCCATAATCTTCTTATAACAGTCTAGCAGTTGGTTTCAATCCATCAGTGGAAACCATTCTTAAACACTTGTGTATCTTTACTCCTATTGGAACTGAATTCTGCCTCATGTAATATGCACTGGATAAACACGCTTGCTAACAGAATGAATGCAAATGTTAATAAGCTGAACTGAAGGAGGGGAAGAAAGTCAGTTTCAGAGAAACAGAAAGAGAGAGAAAAGCATGTATGAAAAGACAAAAAGAAGAGGGAAGATGTGAAACGAGAAAACGAGAATTGGTTAATGGGGGGTAAAGGAAGGAAAGGGAGGAAGGTGAGAATGAGTCACCTGATCTTATTAAGAAATCATACGAATTTGAACAAGCAAGGTTGATCTGGTCTGATCTCATATTAAATGAAGTCGTAAGAAAAGGTATGAATGCTTTCAGGAAAACTAGCTTTAGGGTATAATACAGAAGAGCCAGCTGTAGACAATGCACCAGATCTCCAGACTCTAGGACAAGTACAGTTGTAGGAATGCTGTGGAGGTGGTACTTAGAGATGCTGCCAACAACATGACAGCTAACAGCCCACTTCTCCCTTGGCCTGCGGTTTAGGGAGCAGAGAAATTGGGAGGAGGCGGAAGATTATATCAGCCAAATTGCTAGAACGAACATCACAATCTCAATTACACTTTAAGTCTCATGCTTAAATGACAGATAAGGAATTATTAGTGCACCTGGAGTGTCAAAGTTTAGGAGACCATGCCAAAATGCATACATAGTTAGTACAAGTATGACTTTAAATTGCTAAGGAAAACCAAAATTTGAGTTTGAAATGTTGCCTTTTTGGTAAGCTTCCATAATTAATAGATGCTTTTTCTTTTTGTCCACAGCAAGAATAAATTGTGATTTGCATTGTGCTATTTTCACATGCATGTCTCTCCACCAATAACTCGGAAAATGATTCTGACTACTGGTGTGTGATGAGCAATAACAGATTAGAGATTGACTTTGTAGAAAAAAAAAACAGTGGTGAAGCAAAGACATGCATTAAATGGAAAAAAGTAGCAAGAGAGAGCTGTACTGTTCACCACCAAAAATGTCACATCACATCCATGGCATTATGGGTGAAAGAACACTTAGCTCTAACTTCAAAAGGACAAGTTATGCTAGGGTGTGGAAGAAGGTGGCCTGGTCTGATGCATCACGGGGGAAGAGATGGCACCAGGATGCACTATGGGAAGAAGGCAAGCCGGCAGAGGCAGCATGATGCTCTGGGTAATGGTCTGCTGGGAAATCCTGGGTCCTGGCATTCATGTGGCTGTTACGCTGACAAGTACCACCTACTTAAACACTGCTGCAGATCAACTAGACCCCTTCATGGCAACGGTATTCCCTAATGGCAGTGGCCTCTTTCAGCAGGATAATGTGCCCTTCCACACTGCAAATATTGTTCAAGAATGGTTTGAGGAACATGACTAAGTGTTCAAGGTGATGACTTGGCCTCCAAAATTTCCCAGCTCTCAATCAGATCAAGCATCTGTTGGATGTGCCAAACAAACAATTCCGATCCATGGAGGCCCCATCTCGCAACTTACACGACTTAAAGGATCTGCTGCTAATGTCTTGGTGCCAGATACCACAGCACACCTTCAGAGGTCTTGTGGAGTCCATGCCTCGACAGGTCAGAACTGTTTTTGTGGCACAAGGGTAAGCAGGTGGTTTTAATGTTATGGCTGATCAGTGTAGATGTCCTGAGTATGGCTGAATGACGCAATGCAACACCAAATGCTCACAACACCATTTTATGCCAAAGTGCAAACATCTTCCCCTTTGCCTGATGTGTGCAAATCAACCCTGCATGCCAGGGTCACACTTCAGGCTTGCTGCTAAAGGAGGAGGCGGGTTTCTGTTTGCTGGGGAGCCTTTAGATTTCTGCACCCAAATTCTGTGTTTTATTGCTCATAAGGGAACTGCCTGTCTCACACAAATCCTAGACAGGGGGAATCATGCCCTCAGACTCCTGATAAGCATCTGAGTACCCCTTATCCACCATGTGGGGTAGGCCTATACAGCACCCCCTCATCTCTAAAGAGTCTTATGGAGCAAGCCCCTGAAAAGCAGGCAACAAGATGCTTTAGCGCCATCACTTATTGCGTGGAGACTACATCAGATTAGTGGCTCCTGATGACAAGGTCATAAGAATACAAACTGCAGTTCCACTGCACACCCCACCCTTGTGTTCTTTAAATGTCTGGGAAAACCTTGATTTACACTACTGCTTCACTAGTGGTCCAAACACCCTGTTGGATTCTTCCCCAAGCAGATACTGCTGTCTAAATGGACAGTGAGATTTGGCACCCCTAGGCAGGTCACCTGTGTCTGTGGCTTTGGCCCCTCAAGCTGAATTGCCAACTGAGGACTTACCAGTTCAGGAACCACTCTCTAACACACGAGCCATATATGCAAATGGATGACATCATGGACGGCATCTCTCTGGGGTCACATTACTTTGATGAGGTGCCTACATCTGCAACAAGCCCCTAGGAGTCCACTATGTCTGCCCCTTGAGCTGGAGTGTCTTTGTCAGCTTTGGTGTCCAGGTGGACTACCCAGCAGTGAAGAGAGCCATGCTGGGGGCAAGAGCTGACTGTGCACCAAGGAACTGACTGTGGAGAATGGGACCATCCATTTGCCCTTGCTTGGTTCCTCGATTCTTGCAGGCGGAGCCTGAGGCATGACTCAGACAAGCCAGAGAAGTTGGTTGAACAACTAGGGCTAGAGCAGTTTTTTGACTTCCGGCTACACAACAGAGTGGGTCCAATTCCACCAGCCCAACTCACTGGCAGATGGATTTTGGGTATCCAACAGAGAGGTGGCTGAAGGGATGAAGATGAATTTTGGTATACTGGGGGCAAGTGCTCAGTGCCTCACCCCACCAAAAACCTCCCAGCCTTCTCCCAGAGTCTCTTTCTCGTCTCCCCTGTCTTTCCTAGGGTTCATTGGAATTCCACATTTTATAATCAAACAGCTATGAACCTTGTTGGTGAGCTTAAAATGGGAATAATCATCAAACATGAACTGCATTGGTTTTCATTTGAATAGCCCATTCAAATCTTGTTTCTTTAAATGTGTTTACAGTGCCACAGAGAACATACACTGTTCCTAGCATGATTTTATTTGGAGCCCTCAAGAAAATTTCAAATGCAACACAGGCCAGGTTTCAATCTTACAGATATTTTTCCTTAGGAATGAGTGCCAATGTAATTTTATCCTTTAAAATAACTGTAGTCATTTCAATGGGAAGACACAGTTTTCCTAAATTAAAAATCCACAATGTGCTGTCTACATTGAATTGCTTTGACATTTGATAAATACATCCTTTAAACAAAACATGATTTGCCCCATAGGAAGATTACTAGGTATTCAAGTAGAAAGGTTAATACTATTAGAAAATGGATTCATAATATTTGGCTTAATACACAGCTTTGAAACCACTTAACAGCATTCCTGCTAATGACAAAATGGCTGTTATTCTGTCAAACACTTAATATGCTATTTAACAGATGCAAGACAGTTTCACTTCAATGTGATGTAAATCACATGACAAAATTGCAAATATTATTTTATGTGGTGTTAATATTAGCATCTCAAGTATATAAAATGCAATGAGGCTTGGACTTTTAAGGCTGCCTATAAACTCTATGTCTTTTCCCTTTGCACGTGTCCTCTTTCCTTAATGACTGTAAAACTAAATGGAAGAGACAGTTACAATAGAATGGGTAATATCTTCCACAGACACAAAATGTCATATCCTGCGTTGCACATGACAATACTGTCAATAATGTGAGGTCGTACAGAATAAGAAATTATTGGTATTAATAAGATGCTCACTGCTACTCTACAACAGTATTACAAATTACAATCTAAAACCTTCTGTCCCTACTGTACTATCATTTTTACAGGGGGGTACTGAGAACATTTCTGCTTTCAGTGCAATAAAATAAAATAGGTGCTGTCATTATTATTTTTATTCTATGCAAACGCCTTCTCTTTTTTATGTAAAGTCAGAGTCTACCTATAAGACTTAAAACCTATAATATCAACTCTCAGGTTTTGACATAAGCCTTTCGTAAACTTTACACCGTAAAATAATATGCAATACATGCTGTAATATGCTATAAAGCCCCTATCTAGGTACAAGATTGAGCTAGCTATACAATATATGGCCAAATGTTTGTGGACAGCTGATCATCACACTCATATGTGCTTGCTGAACAAGCTCCATTCCAAACCACTGGCATTAATATGGATTTGGCCTCCACTCTTCTGGTAGTGCTCTGCACTAGATTTTTGAACACGGCTGTGGGGATTTGCCACAAGCTTGGGCACTGATGTCAGGTGAGTTCATCCCAGTTCATCCCAAAGGTGTTCAGTGGCGTTGAGGTCAGGGCTTTGTGCAGGCCACTCGAGTACTTCCACACCAACCTTGGCAAACCATGTCTTTATGGAGCTGCACTGTCATGCTGGAACAGGTTGGGTCGTCACTCCTTCATTCCAGTGAAGGGAAATCTTAATGCTACTGCATACAAAGACATTCTAGACAATTCTGTGCTTCATCTTTGTGGGAAAAGTTTGGGGAAGGCACACATATGGGTGTAATGGTCAGATGTCCACATACGTTTGGCCATATAGTCTATGTTCGCCTGATCACTCTTTGAAAGGGTTTATCCAAGCTGAGCTGTAATAATAATCATACAATGTATAGCAATGTTGTACATACCTTTGTACTCAATGGCAAAGCCGGACATTCCAAGCGAGGCGTCACTACGGAATGCCAAGAAGAGGCTGTTTCCACTGCTCTCAATGCGCTCGGGAGCCTGACTTCCCTGAAGACTGCTAATCAGACGACCGTTAGAGTCCTCACCCTCGTAGATGTGCAGAAAGTCATAGCTGGGCTCCATGTTGAAGCTGCACAATGAGAAATAGACACCTGAATGATGACAGGCAACATCTTTGTCATATGTTCATGTTTTATATTAACACAATGAATACAGAGACAACTGTCGGGCGATTTAAGGCCATTTTCCATCAATATTTTGTCAGTATATACTGAAATTCTGATTATTATTATTATAGATTGTAAGAGATTAAACTGTTTGAGGCAGGTTTTATTCTTTTCATTAAGAGCTAACAGTCAAATTCTTTAATTAACTGTATTGAACATATATTACATAGAAATCTCAAGTCATTACTTATGTCTTGATACAACAAGGAGAAGGCAAGAATGGTGGACATGATTCTATTGCCCCAGGCATTAATGGATGCCATTACACACAACAACATAACACCACCTTGCCCTGTGCCCATCTGCTGGCCTCAGACTTAGCAGTATCCAGCCGGGAGTGAGCGCATTACCTTTTGAAAATTAGAGCAATGACAAAGTCTGGGTTGACTTTTATTCGCCAGTCGCACTCCTTTCCTGGTGGGTAGGGCTGAGGATAGTTTGGTGATAGAATTACTCCAGCAGGTCCTGTCACATTGCCTCCACAGGTAGCTATCACAACAAGGAGAGCAAAAGTTAGAGCTTTAATGTGAGGCTTCAAGGGACACACACGCACGTACGCACACACACACACACACACACACACACACACAAAAGATGAGCAATGTTTACAGAATTGATTATGCACTGATTGCTCGAGGTTCATTATCAAGTGGATAATAACACTAAATAACAGGTGAAGGACTCTCAAAAAGTAAAAAAAAAGGGCAACAATCGATAAAACCAGGTGCTGTGACTTATCAAGATGACTTAATGATGCTTGATACAATTATCTGGAAGTATATGTAAATGTCACTTCAAGATCTTGAAAGTAATAATTAATGCATCAAATGCAGTGACCTAAGCAATACTTGCAGGCTGTGAGTCACTACCGACGAAAAACAACCCTGATGACAAGTGGTAAAATTTCTTAGGCTTTCTGAAATGCACACTGCACACTGAAATGTCTAAGTAGCTAGACATTTTAATGCAGTGACATGGCAACTGCATTGGATAATACTCAGAATTTCAATAAATGGACTCCATGCTGCATTTATCTTCTCAAAGTATGTTACACAATAGTCCTCAACTCACCCAACAGCACCAAACAATTAGTGTAAAGTGAGTAGGCAATACACTGTAATTTAGAAAACAATAAACTAGCTAGCAGCATGACTCTGCGCTGAAGCTGTGCACACAGGGATATTACATCTGTTTTAAAATTCCTACGAAGTGGTCCAGATGCAAGAGGAAACAATTCGTGACATCAAAGGCCACCTATTTTCGGCAATAGTCATGAACAGTCGGACAGAAAATGGAGATAATGGAAAACATTCACTGAACTTACCTATGCATGTCGGGGGGTCGGGCTGCCAGAAGAAGCGGTTGTTGAGCTGAACGCAGGTAATCTCAGACACTCCCTGAACCTGGTAGCCTGGATCACACTGAAAGGAAATTGTATCTCCTGGCTCTCTGCTGTCCCCGTAGCGAGTGCCATTTTGGGGGATGCCTGGGTCGTTGCAGGTGGTGGCTGTTGTAGCTGAAGTAATAAGGATAAATTTTGGATTATTTGAAAATCACTGTGGTGTACTTCAGAGACAGAAAACTAGAGTGACAGACTGAAATAAAGTTTTTTTATTCATGGCAAGAGAGCCTCTCTCCTCTCTAAATATGCCATACTTTGAGCCTCACAAGACAGCGTCCATATGATCTCTGCTGCATTTCTAAAGTGAAGCAAACCTCCCACCTCTCCATCTCTCCAACTATGTCATATTTCTTGTGCAGTGTTTGTTCTAAAGCGAGAGCAAAGAAACTACAGAGAGAATATCAGATCATGCAAACCACAAGAGTGATGAAACAGGGGGAGAGAAAGCAGCAGAATGGAGCTAAGAGAGAGTAGGAGTTGCTCACTGGAGAACTGGATGGAGAAGCCAGATTTGCTGATGAAGTAGTCACTGTCGAACTGGAGCGTGAGGATATTGAAGGTGCTGTGCGTGTCCTCGGGTAAGAGTGAGCCACTCCACTCTTTCAGCAGGATGCCATTCTCAGCTGGGCCGTCCCACACTTTCAGGATGTCATGATCCACTTCCGTGTCAAAGACGATGAAGTGAAGGCTACACACACGAACACACAAGTTTCAGAGCAAGAGTGTCTGATCAGCCTGACGAAGCTGATCTTAGATTTAGTTAGCTATGGCCAGTTATATATAACAAACTGTATTATAGTTTTGTTGAATTCTGCTGAACCATAACACCATAGAATGGTGCTTCTAATAGTGTTCCTAATTATGCTTCTGAAAAATAAGGATATAACCTCTATCTGTAATTTTATCTAACTATAATAGTACAAAAAAAACTTACTGTACATTCACACTAGCAGTGACAAGTCACTCATATTGCAGTTGCTGCTTGCGTGAGTGCACTGTCTAGTATTTTTTTTTGTTCCAATGAGAAGCACTTGTAGCTAGAGATAGCTTCTAAAGCCATCTCTGCTACTTCCTTCCAAGCATTATTTTTCCTCATAATGTCTATAATCATTTAATGAGACGTTGTATAAGACAGGATAAGACAAAACCTTGGCTATATGTTCATTCTTCCAATTTTGTACATCAAACAGTAAATGGGAACTAAATGCAGGTAGGTACTAAAGTTGTGAGTTAGTTGTTTGGATTTGGTGCTTCACAGCGTCATACCTAATTTGCATAGAGTTGAGAAAATATCGGTTCAAATGTCGTTTGTGTTGTTGTCACTTTGCTGAAACCATGGCTTCATGTTGTTCATGTGCACAGAAAAATAATGGTCGTCTGTCACTTTGTCACTTGCTAGTGTGAACGTAGGTTTGGAAATTTCGATCAGACTGTGTAAATTAGTTACAGTACTAGTTACTCACACTTCAAGAGCAGACCTGAGTAGGATAATTTATAATTTAACAACTCCTTAATCTAAGAGATTAAACACTCTGTAAGATTAAACACACAAGCTGACTTCATGCAGGATGTTTCATTGTATTATAGAAAATGCAATTATTTCAAATATGTTCTGGGCCCCCCTTCATAGCATTAACTCAGCATTAGAAAGCAAGTATTTTTTTTTTTACATTTATGAGCTTGCATACCACCATATGAATATCCCTCAGCTATCCAATTTCATTCTGCAAATCACAGCTCTGATTATTTATATCGAACAGGGCCAGGGTTTATTCTCACATCAACTACAGTAATGTTGGCGGAATGAAAACACAGCCGACAAACCATTCATCAGCAGTAGTCACAACAACGCTAACTGGTCCTTAGGGAGGCGTGGGTGGACTTCTTTGTACTTTGTTCACAGTCACGTGATCACATTCAGAGAGGCCTGTATTACAAGATCACCTTAGAAGATTCCCAATGTGAAAAGGGATGAAGCGCTTGCAACACTCTTGTCAAATCACCACTTTGCTACAATTGCTTTTTTAAATTGAATCAATGTTCTGCCCTTTTTCAAACGTCTAATTGGATTATCTTTGCTTGTGTTCAGTGTTCTGTTTTTTTTCCCCTGACTCTTACGATAATGGACTTGAAAGAACAGATGCCAGTCGGCAATAGGCCTCTTAGCAGGGAGCCAATGCAATCACCATGCCATGTTATGAGTTGCGTGGGAATTACATGGGAATTAACAGGGGTGCAGTAAAAAAAAAAAAAAAAAAAAAAAAAAAAAAAAAAAAACGCACATCCTGCTTGCAGGAGAGTAATTCATGACTCATGGATGTGAATTGCTTTACCTGATGGTTTTCCCCGTATCAGCCTCAATGGACCAAGTGCAATGAAGGTTGTTGTCATATGGTGCAGGGTAGCCAGGAGACAGGATGCGGCCAGATGTGGCACCGCTGATGTGTCCTCCACACTCCGCTAGACAAGCGAAAGCAAAGAACCATTTCTGCAAATGAACTGCTTTTTTTCAGATTCCACATGACAAACTATTAGTTCTTAATCCCCTAATCCCTGTCCACTGAACCCCAATGTTCTATGTTGTTGGTTTATATCTTCTCTTAAGACTTGCAATCCTTGTGAGGCATTCAGAATTTACTTGCTGGGTTGAATCAGGGGTGATAACCCAATTAATGTAACCCAAACATGAATGTATACAGGTCCCCAAAGCCGAGACTACATATCACTGAGATTAACCATTCTGGAACACGTCAAATGACCAGATAACTATCTGAATATCTAGATTCAATTTATTATGCTTTGATGATGTGTCTGTTGGTCCTGATAACATATTACATGTACATGGTTCTACCTAGCACCCTTCAGTTTGTCCCTCTGGGCAGAATGCTTAAAGGTTCTATGCAGAAATCTACATCAGATGTGTTTTCCTTTTAGGAAGCTAAGAGCCCTTAACTGTCCAAGGAAACATTGAAGAACCCTTATTTTTCCTAAGAGTGTACATCACAATCTCTTCTGGAAGGAAAGGGGAAGGAAAAGGAAGGGAACTGGCCTTACTATGCTGACTAATTCAAACAAAGGAACACAATGAACGCTCTGGGCAATACCATCTATTTTCCACGCCAAGCACCTGCTGTATATCACATTCAAGCCATTTTAATTAGGGAACTGGGATTAGGGCAATGTGGAACAGCACCATGTGTCTCTTTTCACTTGTTCGAAGACTGCTGGGCTGGTTTAAGGTAGTACTTGTAGAAGATTGTTGATTCTGAATTAAGAGAAATCTGAAAAAAGAGCAACTTTTTGTTTGTTGCATGCAAATGCACTGAATATTCTCTCATGGACACACACTATAAGGCAATTAGCCTTTACATATTTCTGTACTGGAACTATAATGGAGGGTGTACACAGATCTATGTGTATTTCAAAAAACAAGGCACAGCGGCTAAATTTATTCATTTAACAAAGTCCTAGGTCGATCTTTAGTAACACCGCAATGGAGTCAAGAATCATCCCATTATAGCATATATAGATTATTCACTTAAATTTTATACTTTAAGAGCTAATATTTTCCTTCATCTGGAAATATAACATCCATTACAGGAGACACTGTTTTCAACCTGCTCATCAAGGACCAATGATCTTTAACAAATAAAAATAGCTATTTGTCTACCAAATTAATTGATAGTGATCTAATGATTTTGGCAGGTTTGCACAAGCGTTACTGCTAAAATGAATCAATGAATGATTTCTGATACATTCGATCTTTTTAAATTGATTTCCTCTTAAAGTGGCACTTTCCTAAATGCTGACAACAGATTAATGGATTAATTATAACTGACGGATATGCTTCTAGAAGCAACAGTGCTAAATGTACTGATTTACTAATCGGCAATCTTTATATTATCTAAAAATTCAATTCAGTTTTATTTCTATAGTGCTTTTAACAGTAGACATTATCATAAAGCAGCTTAACATTAATCTGGATGTAGATTTAGATCCCTAATGAGTAAGCTAGAGGCAACAGAAAACTCCCTGAGACAACATGAGGAAGAAACCTTAAGCGGAACCAGACTCAAAAGGGAACTCTTCTGGGTGACACTGGATATTGGGATTAGAAAGCATTACAGTATACAGTCATTTGGAGAGAAGGCAACCAGTAGTGTGTAAGAAAGGATATTCAGTATGAGCAGATTGTGAATAAGCATCCTTTGATGAGCACAGAACAGTCTTTATGATTATATCAGCAGTTCTTAGAAGGGTCAGGACAAGAGCCTGGACATTTCTCCTCCATGCCAGGGGGGGTCGTGCTTACCACGCAACCTTTAACAGTCACTCACGAATAACTTCCTGGTTTTAGCAGACGTAAATGGTTCTTGTATATTTACAGATGAAAAGTTATACTATGTTTAGGGCCAAGGGAAGGATTTACAGCTTTCTATGAAAGGACTGGCATGCTTTCTTAGGATGCATTACTATCTCGCACCCAGTGTTCCCAGGATAGGCTCGGGATCCACAGCAACCTTGACCAGAATAAAGCGGTTATTGAAGATGAAAGAATGAATATAATTAAAATATATAGTTATAATATAATTATAATGGTTTATCATCATAAAGGTATTGTTATGGTAAGTTACAGCTGCAACATTCTTTTTTATGACTTCACTAAAATGAAATTGCAATGAGGAGAACTATAAATTTGCAAGAGATCTGGTTGCCACATGGTCTCAATTCATTAAAATGTTTATGAGACAACAGTTAAGGTTATGGTTAGTAGTAGAATTAATAGTCACAGTTTATTTACAAATTCCTTTACATGAAATGTAACAAAACTATTCATGCTTGTTAGTACTCCACCGGGTTGTTTTTCCACACATGATGAGATGCTGCAGTGACCTCACCGATGCATGATGGCAGCGGTTTGTCCCAAACACGTCTGTCCCCGCTCAGGCAGGTCAGTGTGCTGCTGCCATGCAGTGTGTAACCAGGATTACAGCTGTACAGAACAAACGTGTTGGCAAAATGACCGTCGTCCTGGATCTTGTAGCCGTAGTTAGGAGTGCCTGGCTCTTCACATTTCACAAGGTCAAAGCCTGGCAAAGGGGGCAGAACAAGAAAAAAGCTTATTAGAATGAAACCAAGGCTGGACGAGGTTGGTTTTTTGCTGAATTACAGTATGCTGATCGGATATTTAAAGAGTCTTTCACATCACCATAGCAACCAGAATAAAACAGGTTTTTTTTTTTTTTTTTTTTTTACAGAATCTATGATACAGAATAGGAGGACATGTGAAATAGTATCCACATACATGGCATTTAAAGAGAATGTGAAGACTGCACAAACCCTTGATAGTTCAATAGCTAACTCAACATGAACATGATGACTGGAATTGGACAGAAATAGCTAGAAATTCTATACCTGAACATTTCCATCTCAAGACCTGTTGCTTGACTTATATAAATATAGATCCAGAAATAGCTGTCATGTTCATGCAAGATAATGAAGTTAACTACTAGTTTATAAATCAGAAGTTACAGTACAGGGCAGTGGTAGCTCAGCGGGTAAAACTCTGGGCTACCAATCAGAAGGTTGATGAGTTCAACCCCTGGTACTGCCAAGCTGCCACTGCTGGGCCTTCTCTGCTCCAGGGGTGATTTCACAGGCACTTTAACTAGCATTATTTACTGCACAAGTCAACATAAACATACCATGATCTTCAGAATTAATAAACCATAAGCAATGTTAACAAAGTAACAATCCTGGTTAACACATGTATTCATTGACATTTGTTTGAATGTTAAATGAACACATCTGAAGTGACTAATGTTTATTCAATCAATGAAAAAAAACAACCCATAACCTACTGAAATCTGGTCTCCAGATGTACATATTGGAAACTGCTATTCATCCTCACTTCTAATTTTTGCCAGTTAACAACCACAAACATGTTCATTAAAGTGTTGGATCATATTAGTCATTATGGGCTTAATTTTTTCTAATTGATGGGACAAACTTTATTTTGTGCAGCTGTTGATTATTTTGCTTATTTGGTTTATTATGGTATATGTGGTATTAATGCTAATGGTTAGCATTTGTTCATGTTAACTAATGTATTAAATGATTTATGTTAAGGGAGCCTTAATGGAAAGTGTTACCTAGTTCACTACCGGTCACAATGAGATGTGTGTGGAATAATGAGCATACTGCAAACTCACTTCACAGTTCCATACTTGCTGATCATATTTAATGTGCTTAACTGACAGCTCCTTTCACTCTTTGTGAATGTCCATGCACAGGGATATTGTTCTGCACACTCATTTTGCAGGTTGTCACTCTCTCTATTAAATATGAGAGAAATGTTGCTTTTTTTCTTCCATGTCAGTGAACCAAAATGCCAAAAAAGAAAAAAAAAAATCTGTACTTTCAAAATCAACCCACAGTAGGGAGAGACTGATTTTTGCTTAATAATGACAAAGGTTGTTCAGTAAAAATAGCACCTGCCCACCACAGTTGCTGTTGCACCCCAGAGCAGGCCGTTTTGAATTAATATTGGTACAACATATGCTCCTGTGAAAGATCATCTTTTATCTGTTCATTTGCCCTGTAGATGTGGAACACATTTTATCTCCCATGTTCTAACTGCATGCTAAAGCACTTCCATGGGTCTCGTAAAAGCAGACGACCTGGAACAAAGCATGTGTTCAATTATCCCGCTGCTTCACAGAAACAGTGGACATGTACAAAAATGGTTATTTCATCGCTATTACTTCTTTATTACTGTAGTGTAACCATTATTTTTTAAATATTAATTCCATGAACAGTACAGCATAATCTGTATTATATCACAGTGCTGCTGAATTTTAGAATCTGAAAGGTATGGATTAATTTTTCAGCAGTTCTGGGTGTAATTCAAAGTACGTGTTTTTTACTAGTAAATGTGGCATGTGCAAAATTTTGGACACCTTTCTAGATGTAAAGTCTCAGAACTTTATGCCAATAACCACTAACCAATTAGAACTTGTTAGGCAGGTCAAGAATAGTCATTACGAAAAACACAGAGCATAATAAGTTTTCTAACTCTTCAGACTTTGTGGTAACACACAACCACCATGGGCTCCTTTAAGCAGCTGACTGAGGATCTAAAAATGAAGCTAATTGATGCTTACAGCAGAAAAAGGCTATAAAAAACATATCAAAGCACTTCCAGCTCACAATTTCCACTGTCCAAAATGTCATTAAGAAATAAACTGTGGAAGTCAAGGCAAGATCTTACTTGGGATCTCATCACAAAAGTGAATATCTGACTTAGAATCACAACCACCAAAAGGTATGTTTGGAGAATTGTTTGCAGCAACATTTGATGGTGGTGGATCTATTCTGCTTTGCAGTTGTGTGGCAGCCAGAGGCAAAGGAAACATTGCACAGGTAGGTTTGAAGAATGGATTCCAGTAAATGTCAACAAATTCTGGAAGCAAAGCAGTCAGTCACAGAAACTGAAGCTAAAAAAAAGTAGGCTTCCACAACAGGACAGTTATCCGAAACATCCCTTAAAATCCACTATGAACTACTTCACAAAATGCAAGCTGAAGCTTTTAGAATGGCTCTCACAGTCCCGACTTCAATCAAATGATCATTATCACTGAACATCAACATCAAAATATACAGGTAGATTTTAAACATGCTGTGCATGCAAGACAGCCGAAGAATATGGTAAATGGTCTCAACTTACATAGCGCCCTTCTTCACCTTAGCGGTTCTACAAAACGCTTTACACTGTTTCTCGTTCACCCATTCACACACACACTCACACACCAATGGCAGCAGAGCTGCCATGCAAGAGGGGGCCAGGGATCGAACCGCCAACCTTGTGATTAGTGGAGAGCCAAGGTGGTATCTCTGAACTAAAAGCATTCTGCAAGGAAGAGTGGGTGAAAATTCATTAAACAAGAACTGAAAGACTCCTATCGGGCTACAAAAAGTATTTGCAAGCTGTGATATCTGCCAAAGGGGTTGTTACTAAACACTTAGTATGGTGTCCAAACTTTTGCACATGCCACAATTACTTCTTTTTTTTTTCTATTTTTTAAGTTCATCAAATATAAAGCATTAATATTTGCAGAAAATGTTATTTTTTAAAAAATAGTTCACTGCAGAGGTTGTGTTTATTTCTTTTCACTTCAAAAATCAACAAAATATATAATTTGGCCAGGGGTACCCAAATTCTTGCATACGACCATATGGTGAAGAGGTCTGTAAGTAGAAGTTTATTTAACATTTATGTTAGGAGTCTCCACTGTCAGCACTTTGTAATGGAAAACAGTAAGTTTTCCGCCATGGGAAAGTCTTTGCGCTTTCCAGTCTCTCAGTAACTTTTTTTTTTTTTTTTGTATTATTAACTTCAACAGATAGAAAAAGAGAGAGTCTGGAACTAACTTGTCTTGTGGATGTTCCACAATATTAAGTGTAACTGTAAATGGCTAAAAAAGTGTCATGTATTAATAAAGCAATCTTTGGCAAATCACTCTGGTATAAGAGGAATAAAACACATCATGCTGTTACGTCAAACTACCCCATAATGGATTCTTTTCCTATAACAGCACATCCTGAAGGGTTCTATTCCTTATATATCAAACTATTAGTTATATAATAGCAGCAACTGTAAATGGTCAGATAGTAATTATTCATTTTCACACTAGGTTATGGTTTCTGAACTAAATCAATCAAAAAGTGTAGCTCAACAGTATAATAAGTAAATATTGCATCGTATTTGTCAACCGAGACTAAAGTCCTTAGTAAAACGTGTTTAACCTCCCGCCATGTCTAAACAAGTGCATGCTGATAAAGACACAGCTACTCGGAAATTACTCACTAGTGTATATCAGCTTGAAGCCTTTGCTGGTTCCTGTCCCATTACTATTGAACTCAATCCACAGATGGTTGGAGGTACTGTTGACAATGATGTTGGACATTTCACTTCGTGTAAAATTGCCCAGCAGTCTTGATGAACTGTCATGACCATCATAAATCTGTAAACAAAGAGGGACACATGAGAAGCATGGACACACTGGATCTCTGCCAATAAAGCTTTTTTATTTTTTTTGTTCTCTGCCAAAAAAGCTTTTTTGTTTTTCAAAATTTCCCCAAAGAAAATGTTGGAATTTTGGAACGTGTGTGTTGACTTCTGTAATTGTTTTTGGATATTACAAGCATATTGAGACAGTAGGCCCCATATGGGAGATGACAACAGCAGCATGGAAGGAAATATTAAAGGTCATAAATCAATGTCAAGCCGCATTTTTCTCCATTTTCTGCCACAGAAGACGTGATTTTAACCCCTAACACACTATATCCTGAGTCTCAAGTGCTGTATTGGTCAAGTGAGCTGCCAGAATGTGTAGGAATTCAATTCTCTGCCTGGATGGAACGAAAGATTTTTCTAGCACAGATCTTCCCATCCAATCAGCAAAAACACTGGCAGAGTTATTCATGCAACCCAAATTAACCGCAGAATCATTTGAACAAAATGGGGTTTGTCACAATGATAAGTATTGTATCAAATGCAATGGGAACAGAGATAATAAGGCTATAATGTCTTTACGGAAATAGTTTCTAGGATTCACGAAAATACCACAGGCAGAAGACTATAATAAAGATTTGAGTGTATCTGAATGCGACAAAAACTTATATAAGCTTATATGCTTACTCTGCGGCTTAATTAGTGGCCACAGTGCTCTTCAGGGATCTCCACTCTCATCGGAAGCTATGTGCGCCTTGAGCGCTGTATCTTAAATGAATCTATGAATTGTTAATGTCTTCACTTAGTCACATGTATGGCTGCCTTGTGGATTACAAGCTCTTTCATGTTAGCTGTGCGGCAAATAGCAGAGGATGATGCAACGGTGAAACTGCTGCATAAATGAGTGCTGAAAGTGCACAAATGATTTTTAAAATCACATTCAATTGGTGGACTTATTCTATTAAGTCCTCTTTAACCCTCATTTTCTATTTATCTTTTAGCAGAGATGTGTATGGGACTTTTTGTTAAATCCCACTCCTGCCGTTCCCACAGATATTATTTTTCTTTTGTACCTACCTGCAATATTTTCTAACGAATTTAAACAAACGAGTAATTTAAACCAACATGACCCTGATCAGAATAAAGCAGTTACTGAAGATGAATGAAGGAAAGCAGTAAATGGGTGATGCAGCACCACCACAGAAGCACCTTTTATGCTCTCATGTTAATGAATATGGCCTTTAACTCCTGTGATTTTGTTGGATCCCACTCCCAATGCATGCCTCCACCTTGTACACGCTGCATTCATTTTCATGCAGTAACAGTATAAATAATATTGATGCAAAACAAATTCCTGCTCCATGCTTGTAAAAGATCCTGTTAGTACATTTATGCACAAACTTAAATACAAATTAAGAAATTGCAACTAAAATCAACTTTAAAAAAAAAAGCAAGTTCCAGCTATCTTTTCTTACTTTTATCTCACCTTGCTACTCTCAAGTCAGAAAGAACAAATGTAACCTGACCCAAGAATGGTGGAGCTTTAAGCAGAAGAGACACACCTGCAGGAAGTCTCCATCACGTAGTTGGAAGTTGCTGGCCATGAGCTGGATCCCCTTGCCGTTATCAGTGTGGATGCGGTAAATGCACTCGTGGTTGTTGTCATAGTTAGCTGGGTAGTTAGGGGACAGAAGAACTCCTTCACTGCCTACAGAGGAGGCGCCACACTCAGCTGGGCAAAACCCCATGGGCACAGTGTAGAAATGATAAGAGAAAGAAAGAGGATGATAGTTGAGGAGGGTTGAGGTGCAAGACTATGCCACATGAATTAGACCGGGAACAGTAGGGAGCAGAAAATGATCACTTCCCTTCCCTCACACAATACCTCAATGTTCCAGTGTCATCGGTGTGAAAGTCCCTAACTTCCGCTTTAGTAGTGGCTCTCATGGCTAAAAGTGGTGCTCACGTGAAATAATTAAGCCAGCAGCACCCTGACAGCTGTTGCTCTGCTCTGCTTTGTCACTTTGATGGATCACAACTTCAAACTTAGGAGGAATGCTAATTAATGCAGGGCTTTATGTGTTAGTTAGGTATTGGTCACAAAAGCCCAGGGCTACACTAGAATGAAATGTCCTTGCAGTTAATATTCTGCTCTTGTAGGCTGTAGTATATGAGCAGATGTTGCCTAGATTCTTGCGGTGAGTACCTTCTATCCAACTTTTTAAGAGTAGTTATACTGATTTTGAAGAGAATTTGCTATAATAGCTGATTTGATCTTCTATTGGATAAAAAAAATAAATTAAATAAGAAAAAAAAAAAAAAACTACCGATTTGCTGTTATCTAAGAGACCTGTATGAAAGTGGGAAAAGTAGCACAACATTGATTTTTTTTCCCTGCTTCCCAGTATGTAAAGAGGCATAGAGGCAATATATAAATCTCAATAATTCAAGACTAATGATTCCTGTAGTCATTGCACCAATTAGGAGTAACCGTTGGGTTTTGTACATCCCCCTACATACACCATACACACACACAGCTCTTAAATGATTGACTACAGTAATAATCTGATGTAAAAGCCTTACACAATAGCCATTGATCATTCAGTCAGCACTTTTAGACTTTCTGTCCAAAATGCCGTTAAAAAAGAATGAGCAACTGAGATGATTTCACATTGCCATGCTTAATTTGTCAAGTTCCGCTGCAAATAAATTTAATAAAAATGAGAGATTCATGATTGCATTCATTGATGAGATTCAAATCCTTACCAAGTTGATCTCACCTACACAGCGTTGCAGAAAGGTTATTCAACACGCTCTAGATAAGGGCTTCTGGATCAAAATTACAAATGTTTGAGTTCTTTTGTAATTGTCTATGCAAATCATTCAGCTTTGTAAAGGTGCTTTATTATATATGTATAAAAAGTAGTAGTAGTAGGATTAATAAAAGTACTACCTACCCACACACCTGGGCAGGGCTGCACTCCAGACACGCCGGCCTCCTCCCAGACACGTGATCTTGCTCTCGCCTTCTAGCCGGTAGCCCGCGAAGCAGGTGAACACCAATGAGTCACCTACACCGAACTGGAAACCCACCCTCCTGCTGTAGGCTGGCACACCAGGATCATCACATGGCTCCAGATCATACTCTGGAAATGTAGGACATCCCATTAAAATTAATACAACAACATAGGGATGTGATGCCAAACTCATATGATGATGTACCAAAATGCTCTTAAGTCTTATTTTTAAAAAGATTCAATCAGATTTCCCAAACAGTATGCTTGTGAATCAGTATAATGTGACTCAGATGGCAAGATATACAGAAAACTGTGATATTTTATTGATTTACTTTTCTTAATGTTCCTCCTATATTCCAAAGTAAATGCAGTTCTCCCAAAACAAAGTCAAATGTACGATTCCATATAAAATATTTTTTTGAATCCTCGCATGCTTTCGAGAAACAGAACACAGTTCACAGCAAGTGCTTTCATTTGTCAGGAATCCAATAAAATAAGTTCATTCTGGCACTGATACCTGAGAAAGTGATGTTGAAGCCCTCGTAAGACATGGAGAAGTCAGAGATGAAGCGAATCTGGGCGCTGAAGTTTCCAAACAGGCCGGCTTTGATGGAGGGAGGCAGGACGGAGCCTGTGAGTCGAGCGACAGGTTCATTGAGACTACCATCCTCCATGATGAGCAAGTAATCGTGTGAGTCCTCCAGGTGGAATGTGTGAAAAACCAGCTGTACCCCTGCAGAGTTGCAGATGAGATTAAATCCCTCTATGCCAGGGATGCTTGCTTTTGTCAGTGGGTGCACAAAAGCAGCAATAACAAAAAATACCATATTGCCTCTGAAGGCAGGCCAAGTAATAAAATGGAGAGGAATAATCAAGATCATGTAAGGCAATATTTACATCTGGTATTAACAGCGTCTTGATCAGATCACAAGAACCCAGGTGAGACTTCACTTCACAACTGACCACTTCACTGACCACCTTGTGACTAAAGAGCACTGGCAAAAGCTACATTACATCACTTCAAAAACAGCCTCAACACTACTAGGCTAATATCAAAAATCAAATGGATCTGCTTTATAAGGAACACCTACACAACTGTGCAGTTTCAGTGAGCCTATGCCCATTGTAGTCTCTGATTCCTGTTCCTGATGTGGTCTCCTGCTCCTGTTGCCTATCTGCCTCAAGGTTCTACATGCTGTGCGTTGTGAGATGCTTTTCTGCTCACCACAGTTGTAAAGAGTGGTTATTTGAGTTACCAAAGCCTTTTCCCCTATATTTTCATATTTTCTCCTATTTTGACGCTTAATGTGAACATTAACTGAAGCTCTTGACCTGTATCTGCATGATTTTATGCATTGTGCTGCTGCCACATGATTGCCTGACTAGATAATCACATAAACGAGCAGCTATACAGGGATTCCTAAGAAAGTGGATGGTGAGTGTATAGATATATCTATTTCCTGATTAGATGGTTAGGTGCTTGGATTGGTTAATGAAAGCTTTACATGTACTATTAAGGGCAGACTGTGGCATTTTGTGCAGCCCAGCTAAACACATTCTGTGTGCTTTATTTGTCAGTCACACAAAAAGAAAATGTTCACATACGCTAATGAATTAATGAACATTACCAGTGCAGGGAGTGTTTAACATTCAATGTTAAAACTTGTGTGTTTTTTGGTTTTGTTTTGTTTTATATCAATCTCTCATTATTTTAGAGACATGTCTCATTAAGCTGTAGAAAAGCTGTAACATTCCCTACAGTCTCTATGTCACATCTAGTTTCGCCACTGCTCTCTGCCCCAATCACAATCCATCCTGCTCACACTTCACTATACTACACTCAACAGCTTTATCATAACTTTCCAATGTATAATGCCTATAACACCATTTGGCTGAATACACACAGACACCTATGGCTTGAGATTTTCATTAGTACCTTGATTCCCTGTGAAAACGCATGTTAATATGAGTTGTAAAGGGGGCCTAAAAGATGTTACCAAGAGTAATTTGCTATTAAACATGGCAAAGAGGGTCTAAATGTATCTAAAATTATCATTCATTTCAATTCTTTCTGTTCTTCGAACTGTAGAAGTATTCACTTCTTGTCTTACCTTTGCCATGAGAGACCTCTATGGTCCACGTGCAGTTCAGAGAGTTTGGGTAGAAATCCGGAAAACCAGGAGAGAGGATAGTTCCAGTTTTCCCATGGACATAACCACCACACAAAGCTGAAACAAAGGGGTTAAAGCGCACATATGGTGTTTGATTATTGAAGTTCCAGGCTTGATTTGTGTACAGCTTTATTCGTAATAAAGGGCTCCCCCTCAATCTCCTAACACCTGGAGTATGGTCTGCGACACCGACGCTGCAGCTTCCTTCGGTAATTATTCGTGTGCATCCTTGTATATCAATTTAGTTTTCTTGCTAACAATAACAGCATGCAATACAATGATGATACAATGACCACCTTGTAAGATTGGATTTGATTAGTATTCCAAATGTGGAAAAAAATTACCCAAAGAAATTGCGACTTAAAAAAAAAGAGTCTAGAAGGATTAGATATGGAAATCTAGGTCAGACTCGGTAAACTATATCCCTTGATGCCAAGAATCTAATATGCACTTTATAAATTCCATAAACAAACTTTAAACTCCTTCCTCAAATTACTTGTAGAGAAAATGGTGGTGACAATGTGGGGGGAAAAAGCTTTTCTAAATGAAAAGTATTTAACAAACTGGAAAGCTGATGTAGAACTAAGCTCAAAATTCTGTCTCATTTCTGGATTTTAATAGAACAAAACTGAGCCATTTTGCTTGTTAGGCCATAACATTTACAGTAAAACACAGGCTATGTAATGTATGACACAGGCTAGGTAAATGGATATGGAAATAGCACCGCTTTTTATAAACCAAGGTATGGAGTGTGCAGCTCTCCTATAGTAATGCTAGTGATTAAATGAAGCTTGCGTTGTGAGCATATTATCATATATGCCCTGGGCCACAAGGAAAGCTTAATCTACACGTACGGTTCTTTCACTCTGAGACAAATAAGGTACAAGTAATGGCACAGCACCTGTCTACAGCACACAGGCTAGGAGCTCATTCATCATTTACTAGCAAAGTAACACACTGTCAATCAGTGCGTTCTGTAAGAAACCCTATGATATTAGCTTGAGGCAAAATGTTCAAAAGTTTAAAATCATTGCTCAAAGGGTTTGAGTCGGTGTTTTCAATGAAATAAATTCTATTTTGTTGCAGATACATGCATATTACAGATGTAACCAAACACAAATACATTATTCGGATTGAACAGAGAAGGTGTTCTAGAAGAATACAAATACAGATGCGAAAAGTACGGATCTGGGGACTATGATCCCGCAGGACGAAACAAAAACAGTCATTTCGAGCACGAGGTCTTTACTTTCATGTGCTGCTTGAAAGCGATGCTCGCAGGCAGGTTTGCCAGGTTTCTGCGAAATTCCCACCCCAACTTTATTTCAAAAACCACACAAAAAGACTTGAAACTAGCCCACAACTTTAAGCAGTGGACAGGCACTTTCTCACTCTTTACATGCGAAAAAGTTCACTGTGGTGCGCATACATTTCTGATGCACTCCATGAAGATAGTGCATGAACTCCATGAACTGTGCAATATACAACATATTTCTGCTGGGGTCTCCAAAAAAGAACCATTTAATTCATTACAAAAGATTAACTTGTACACCCATTACACTACATCTATTGTTCTCTACTGTTATAAAAAGAAAAATCTTCTCAGAAAAACATGGTCATTATAATGAAACCCTGCGTGTCTAGGAAACTTTAAAGAGATCTGATAAAATAATAGGTGACTATTGTTGTCAAGTATAAACAATCCTGATTTTGGAAAGACACTGTTGTTTTGAAACATAGTTAGCTTGCTTACTCAGTCACATTGGACAGAAGATAGAAAGCCTGCTGGTTCAGGACATTTTGACATGTTTTTGAAGAAAAAACACAAAGAAGAAAAATAAAAACCCTAAATAGCGTCTCCAATTCATATCTGTATTTGTTTAAAACACATTACCTCTTCATTCCTAATGATGCATTTTAGTGTTGGTTACATCCTTAATAGGTACAGGGTATCCTGCACCCTGTAATGCTGAAGCTCATTTTTTCACCCTTTTATTTATTTTATATACATTTAAAAAAATTATATATCTGTTAAAAAAAAAAAAATTTAAAAAAATGTAGTGCGATAAAAAAATGTAAAATAACAGAATGTGCTGGATCAAGTGCTATTTGAAAGCTTCTGAATAATGAGGGTGGATGCAATATTGCAGTGATTAATGTGACAATTTTAAACTAGAGACTATTCATGCAGCAATCTCATGGCAATATCCTAGAATCCTATTAGATGTTTATTTCAACGCCTGCCATCTTGTTAATCATATATCATTGTATCTGTCCTTTTTTCATTTTGAAGTTCTCTCTTACTTATGTATTGAAAAACCAAGACTCTGTTGCTTATGCTCAAAAATAATCTGGCAACCTCAGAGGACTGAACTACATGCAGGTATGCATAAATTGATTGGTGCATTCAGAAAATTAACTCATCTGTGTGACCAAACTCTGAACACATGCAGATTTCCCCACATAAAAATACTGACGCATCGTTTGCACTCAAGCCACCAACTCCGAATACAATCCAATATTTCTAGTCTTCTAGTATATAGATATAGATATGTATAGATATAGATAGATAGATAGACAGACAGAGAGACAGATAGTGGAGAGGAGTTACCATCACAGCTGGGCAGAGCATGGTTCCACTGATGGTTCCTTTCGCAGACAATGGGCTCATCATCACTCAACGTGTAGCCCTTATCACAGCTGAAGGTCACCTGGGAGCCAATGGCAAAGTTATCACCATGCCTCTTGCCATTTACAGGAATCCCAGGATCCAAGCATGAGTCACTTTCCATCATGATACCTGCAAAAATGTAGAGAACCATTTAATTCCATCTCTGGGGCCCAAAAATGAACAGAGGGAGGTGTCAGAAACACTTCATACAATATAAATCATCTGTGGTTAGCTCCCCAGAGAGCTCTGTACTGCTCCCTCCTTCTTACTATAAAAATTAAAAACATTTTTTTTTAACACTTTATATTTTATAATCCAGTGTTTAGTATATGGCTAGGTAATATCTAACAGCGCTATCATGATAAATTATGTTACAAAATACTTCTGAGATTTTGTGATATATTTTAGTAATTTTTTTAATAATTAAAAAACTGACAGGAAGCAGCTGACGATGTTAATTTTTTTTATACTTAATATTTAAATGTGTACATTTTATTAAGCATTTATTAAGAATTTTTCCCCATACATTTCAAATTTTAAATCATTTTTATTGATTTATTTTAAAAAAATAATTATGAAATAAAAAATATATTAAATTAGTAAAAATTATATATTCTTTGTAGACCTTAAATAAAGTATCAAACTTACAATACTGTTCTGCTGGCTGTTCCTTAGCAAACCGCAATACACATCATGTACTGCACAAAAGTATGATATTTTTGTCGTATCGCCGCCCCCCCCCCCCCCAAGTCATCATCTTTATAGCTTCCTTCAGCATTTTAACCTCAGATTATTAAGTCCAAGACTACTTTGATAGTTTAATCTTCAAGCCTTGAAGATAACCTTAACAGCATTTTCCCCCCACAGCTTCTAACTAGATCACAGTAGCAGTTTATAATACCTGAATAATAATCCATCAGGTCCAATAAGTAACAGAGGTGATGTACAGTTACATAAAGCATGCTGTCAGAAACAGTTCATGGTGAGCTAAGAATATCTTTTAAGCGAATCTGGCCAATAACCTGCCCCTCTCCACCCTAAACCAAGTTCTCTTGTGTCGTGCTCTCTCAGTCTCTCTCCTTATGCAGTGGATAATCTTACAATGGTGTCATTCAACCCAGTCAAAAATGAAAGCAATTTTCCTAATCACCTTGTACTGGTCATGGAAGCTTTATGTATTTTTTAAAGGTTTGACTACATAATGATTGACATATCACTGAGCTTTTTAACGTTAATGGTAATTCAGAAAACATTACATTTTCATTACAAGATAATGTACTGATGCTTGACTTGTAACATAGCTCACTTGACTGGAACCCTATCAACGCATTATTAAAATTTAATCATGCTGTAAATCTCTAAACATCCTCTTGACTATTTGACTCTACAGCAGAGTTAATAATTCAGTAAGGTTAGTGATCTCTCACAGTTATCTACTGCCTCTCGTTATTATTATTGGTCATGTAATACCAATACTGATTCTACTATGAAAAAAAAACTTCTCATTTGTCTTGGAGAGCTTTAAACGACTGGAATGCAGCCCAAAACTCTTTTGTAACTAAGAAAAGAACCAGCAGGTGAATGTGGGCAGAAGCAAAAACCTCTTGGGAGGCATGAAGCAGAAACAGCTCCTTTACCTGCTGTAAAGTGCACTTAGTGCATTGTACGTGAGCCAACAGCTTTTATACCTTGTCTAGTACACAAGTTTGGATTGAGGTGATGCCTCTGACTCACTCTCATAGCGGATCTGGAAGCCCTCGCTGGAGCGGCTGTTGTCGGTGGTGAACAGGAGGTACATGAAGCTTCCAGTGCTGATGAGGAAGTGGGGAGCCTGAGTGCCATGGTACTCGCCAATCAGAGGGGACGAATTGGAAGGCCCATCTCGAACCTCCAGCGTATCATAATTAACCTCCGTCTGAAACCTGAATGGGGGAAGAGTGTCTGGTTATGGCCTTGATCGTTAGCAGAATTACTCTACTGAGACAGATTAGCTGTGAAAGATAATGGACAAAATGGTGGGAATTAAGTAGGTGTGAAACAGTATGGATAACTTCCCAGCCAACAGTTTGTGGTACTTCCCAAAAACTAATAACATTTTTGCAATGTCATCATCTAAACTGAACTGGTGTAGCATAACTGTTTTAGATTTCATAGCCATACCGGGCCACTATGACGTGTAAAAAGACGGTGGAGGTGGGAGAGGATATAGATGTTAAGATATTGCAGCAGGAAATCAATACCTGTCAAAAGAAATCTTGATTGCATGATCCTTTCTGGCTTCGATCACCCATTCACAGTTGAGAGAGTCTTTGTAGTAGCCAGGCCAGCCGGGGGACAGCAGAACTCCTGACGGAGCAGTTAAATGTCCACCACATGGAGCTTGTAAAAATGGAAGCAGAAAAAAAATAAATCAGACCCATCTTTTACACCACAAAATACATATGAGGTGAGTAAGGTGGGAACATCAAGCAGGAGACATTTCATTCAATTCTAGAGCAATGTGAGAATAAAGCCTACCTTCACAACGGGGCACAGCCGCATTCCATACCACGTTACCATCCTGGATGATGCAAGTGATGGATTCCGAGCCGTGCGTTTTGATGAAGCCCTCGTCACACGTAAAGAGGACTGAGCTTCCCAGTAAGAAGTGCTCTCCGAAGCGCTGGCCGTTAATGGGGATGCCTGGGTCATGACACTCATTCTGACCAAAGGCTGGAGTAGGAAGATGAAAGTGAAAATCAATGTCTGCGTCAAAAATCTCAGAAAAATCTCACTGTGCAGAATCTCAAACTGCACAATGCAGGTCACATCAGATCTCTTGGTTGAAATGGTAGACAGAAAAAAGTGTCTGCTCCAAATACATCAGCTCCTGATTGTAGTGACCTACTTTCCTTATCTGCAATCTAGTTCTGCATTTATACTTTTTTTGTCTAACCACAATCTTAGGTTGGAGGACATAAGACCTGACTTTTGTGTGTGCGCATCCAATTTTCCCCTAAAGGCAGATGCGCCCGGTGCTCTGAGTGGCACACGGGTATCATGGGTGTCAGATATTTCACTTATTTGCTACGTGCAAAAGCTGCGCTATAGAATCTCTGCCGAGCTATTTTTTCTAACCCTCAGTTAGAGAGTAACATCTGCCTTGTGACAGGAAGATGGCTAATGCATGGGAACCAATGGCCTCAGAGCAAAGCTCACAACCTAGCCGCCTTCCTGTTCCACAGTGAGACATCACTTCCTGCCTGAGATGGTCCAGGTTTCATCATTATAGGCTCCACTGGTGAGATATCAAACCACACGAACTTCTGACATTGACATCTAACAAACAACTGCTGTCATGCAACCAGCCACCTGGGTGCATCTGCGCAAACAGAGACTTTTGCAAACGTACACATGCATGCACACACGCATGCACGCACAGTTAATGTTAAAAACCACTAAATATGTTGAGGGGGCATTTTTTGGCATGGTTTGGGTCCACTTGTCCCCATAGAGGGAAGAGGCACTTCAAACTCAACACAAAGTAATTCTTCCTGATCATATCTTTCTATCTTGACTCTTAAAAAGCACCTCAGGATATAATGGAAGTTTTGCAGTGTGCATATTATATATATATATATATATATATATATATATATATATATATATATATATATATATAAAAAACCTATAACCTTTACTGGTCAATTTACAGCTGGTAAAATACTGTGTAATCATTCCACATGCGTCAGTCTTAGCTCAAACTCTTAGCATTGCTTGTCTCTATAGTATACAGCTGTAGATGAGAAAAGATTTATAATCGCATTATCCGGTGTCACCCAGAAGAAGATCCGCTTTGAGTCTAGTTTCTCTCAAGGTTTCTTCCTCATGTCTCTTTCCTTGTCACCATCTACTCTGGCTTGCTCATTAGGGATAAATTTAAAATTTATATCCGGATTTCTGTAAAGCTGCTTTGTGACAGTGTCCACTGTTGAAAGCACTATGTAAATAAAATTGAATTGAATTGATTCAGATGAGACTAAAATCCCAGAGATACTCTGGTAATAATTACATTATCCCACCTCCTCATGTAAAACTAATCCAATCCAAATAGGGCTAATGAGGTAAATTATATGCTATGCCTTCATAGTCACCAGATATCAACCCAACTAATCTTTTAGAAGAATGGAGTTCATCTCTCCAATACTATTCTAGATATTTGCAGAATCCATGTCAAGGTGCACTGAAGCTGTTCTGGTGTCCTGTCACCTTACTGAGACGTTATATGTTGGCTTTTCCTTTCATTTTCGCCTCTATACGCATGATGCCCATTAACACATGACATATTATAATAATTATGGAGCAGTCTCTGTCAAATTTACAATAAACATAATTTCAGGAATAGTCTATTTTCCACAAACATTCACCAGAGCTAAGAAAGTGCTAGGCAGCCATTTTGAGGTAAGCTTCTCTTATGGTATAGTAAATATGAAAGAGAAAATTTCATGAGGGACCTTACCAAGATTTTTTGGTTTAGGAAAAGTCACAAACCAGGGGCTAAGTCAATTACACACTGTACACTAAAGTGCTGATTTGGAAAAAGTCTTTCGTACAGTGAATAACTAAAAAACAACAGAAACGCGTAGTAAAAATTTCAGTAAGCATGTTACTACTTTATATTAGCAAGACAGACACCGTGTGCTGCTACCCTGATTGGAATTAAGCAGCATAATTGAACATGAAGCAAAAAGGACACCTCAGATCACTTTAGCACAAATTTCTCCACCAAACAATGTGAAATGATTACACTTAAGGGCAGCTAGACATTACTGACATCTCCCTGTGATTCTCCAAGAAAAACATAACTCAACATCTCAATAGAGAAGGCCGGTAATAAAATGAAGTGTTTACTCGTGTAGGTGATGTTGAAGCCCTTCCCGGTGTTGGAGTGATCCGACTGAAACTCAAGGCGCATGATGTTGCCATTACTGGCAATCTGTGAGGGCACATCCTTCCCCGAGAAGGTGCCAAATGTGGTGGGCTCGGGCATCCCATCATCCTTCACAATGAGATAGTCAAACTGAGGCTCCACGTCAAAGTCACTGAAAATGAGATGGATCCGACTGCCCGCCTCGGCTATGATGAGCCACACGCAGTTCATGTTGTTGCCGTACTCTTCGGGGTAGTTGGGGGAGAGGATGATGCCTGACGGCGCAGTGAAATTGAAGAAGCAGGAGACTGCAGAGAGAATGAGAAAAATGGGAATAACCATCCCAGCCATCCATTATCCACTTGCACTGAGAAAAGTCTAGTATTTTCATTCCTGAAACATTTACGAAGCATTTATTTGGTAGCTCTTGCATTCCACCCAAAATTGTATAACATGAGGGAGCAGGGGATCTTAAAGGAAAAATCCACCTCGAAAGGCTTTTTAATCTTTATTATTAACATGCGATTTTCAATGGTGTCCAAGAATTATTCTGTAATGAAATTCTAAGATGAAAAACTCCTATTATCAACATCTTTAGTTAACGGTTTCCTACATTACCCACAATCCCATTTGACTACCCACTGATAGTAGCGCCTGAGGAATTTAGCCCTTGTCTGATCTCCATCTAGTCATTCAGTCTGTCTAGCCCTCTCACCTCTTCATCTGTACACTCCGCTCAGACATTGCAAAGCTTCAACTTTCATGCAAATACTGCCTTCAACACCATCGTGCTTCATGCTGTAGATCGCTATCTAGCCGAGCCGAGTTTCTGCTGCAGTTCAGCTGCATTATTTAGCCGCAAACTTGAGTCCAATATTTCCTTTAAGTCTAGTGTTTGCTCTTGCATTTCTCATTAATATGTCATTGAATATTGTTGGAAAATGTTTTCAGGAGCTAACAGCAAAACATGAGCATTACCCCATATGTTTGAGATTTTGAGATGGCTGAATTTTTTTCTGTTATTAAACACCACCATGGTAACTGCGCTAGCAATGTTCCACTGTAATGTCAGTGTGCAACATAACCGCTAACGCCTCACAGGAATTATGAAACTACAGCAATGTTAGACAAATATATAAAATATAAATAAATATATAAAATATAAACACATTAGCGCCAGAATCACTAAACCCATAACAAATATTTCAACATAATCATATTTAATACTTAGGGTGGAGTTTTCCTTGAACCAAGACTAGAATTTGAGAATGAGTTTCTTGGCTGATGCAGGAGATGACTCAAGTGGTCTGAGCTTGTTTAGGGCCCAAAAGGCAACAAACAATAACAAAATGATTAATTCACAAGGTGCCTGCCCAAACTACAAAGCACTCAGACACGGAAAAAAACATCTTACAATAAACACATCGCCAACATAACTAGGAGCTAGCGGCATTCTTCCTGTAAAAACAAGGCATGCAAAACAAATGAGGTTATAATCGATCACAAAAAGTGTCAGCTCAGAAACGGCAGCCAACACGCTGCCATTCGGATTGGCGTCGTCGATCTGTCAAGCCTCTCCAGTGCAGTGCGTTCATCATTCTAAATGGCAGCGCGTTAATTATAGCTGCACACTTTGGAAGAGGACTTACAGACGCAGCTGGGTTTGTTTCCAGACCACTGGTTGTTTTGCTGGCACGATATAGTCCTCTCTCCGACCAGCTCGAAGGCAGCCTGACACTCAAAGGTCAGCACGTCGCCGTGCAAAAAACTGTCTCCCTTTCGCTTGCCATAGGCTGGGACTCCTGGGTCTCCGCACCCTCCTTTGTCGATCTCTGTAAGGAAAGAAAAAGAGGAAGAAGGAAATACCGTCAATTACAGAATTATTGGCACCCTACAACAGAATGGGCAAAAATAACTTCGTGACCTGCGCAAGTCAGGTAATGGATTGTTACCATGTATCATGTTGTCTGTACCAGAATATTTAAGCAAAAAACCAGTTGCTTCTAGCAGAAGGTTAACACCTTGCTGTAGATGGATCTTTTAGAAGTATAAAGACCCCAAACATCATAAGTCAACACAGAAATTGTTGCTGGAACAAAATCATTTAAAAAACCCATGGTCTCAATTGAAGAGGGAAGACCACATGCACAACTCTATGAATATAAAGCAGCTTGAAATGGTCTGTGTGGACGAGTGTCGAGCATCCTTTTATAAGTGTTCTTCCACCTTGTTAGACAAAGGAAGGCTTAATTTAGAAACCAGTCATTTCCAGAAAACAAGAACATGTGCTAAGAAGAAAAAAGGTTAAAACATATTTTAGATTCATGTTCATGTCTAACATGAGGATGTTGTAGTCCATATGCCTCAAGTTTTGACATGTTGTGCATTTCTGAGTTGCTTTTCTGCTCACCTCGATTGTAAAGAGTGGTTATTTGAGTTACTTTAAACTTCCTGTCAAGTCAAAGCAGTCTGGCCATTCTCCTCTGACCTCTCTCAACAACAAGCTGTTTCTACCCACAGAACTCATCAAATGTATCAAAGCGACACAGGAATTTGCCTGGCCTTGTTAGTGCACATACAAGAAAACAGATTGTCCTGGTTAAAAAGCATTTACCATCATTTGTGTGAACCATTTAAACATAATGCATTGACTGGTTGAGTAAATTACACAAGATGCTGTCTTTCACAGTGCTAAACCCTTGTATTCTGAGGATTAAAGATCTGTCCTCATAGGAAATACTTTGCATTCTGGGTGAATAATGGCCTTCAGCAAAGACGTGGACATCACACAGACAGGATGTGAAGGTGAAAGATTGACCTGCTTCCACACAACTTCTTTCATTTCCATAAGCTGGTGTGGATGGTTTTATTTTATTTTGCTTTATTTTACTTTTTTCCCCCTTTTCTTTTCTTTCTTACATTCATTCATTCATTTAGTGCTGGAAAAGGCAGCGTAAAATGACATTATCAAATAAATAATGTTCTGGTAGTGTTTATTTTGGTGAGTGTTTAGTGAGCACTTTAGCCTGTAATCCACAAGGAAGTTTTTCTCCACAAGGTGTTAAGTACAATTAAAATACCTTTGAAGCCGCCAGGGGCAATTAGTGGTCAGATTTACAAAGGCGCCGGGTCTATCGGCTTCAAATTAAACCCATGCTGATCTTATGATTGAGAAGCCATTGGCTAAGTGTACAATTAGCCTAATGCTCGCCAGGGTGGAAACGTTCCTTATCTGACTCTAAATCAAAAACAGGGAGCAATAACAATATTCAGTAGAGGATTAATGTGCACTTTTAGCAAGTGGTGTTAAATCAAAAATGAATGCTAATTCAATTATCCAATAATAATAATGAGTTTACCTGGTTAAAATTGCATTTGTGCCATTACCATAAGTGCTTGACAAGCCAGATGGAGTTTTACTTGTGCACAAATAGATTTGACTTATTTGTTTTAAATGCTCAGTGAATCCATCATATAGAAATTTGACCGACCTTACAACAGCAAAACTCACATGATCCAAACAGAGTTGCAAATTTAGCTTTCATGAAGAGATCTCCCTTTTTATGACACACAATAATTGGTATATTAGTTCTAGCATAAACTATGTATCCAAGAGTATTAATGGTCCAAAATAATCAGTTTAAAGATGTGTTTTTTAAATATCCGTTCAATGTAATGTAACAAAGCAAGTCGGCGTGTGCTTAATAATGCATAAACATATTATAAGCTTTTACCAACCAAATCTATACATACTCACACTATTTGCGAAGGCTTAGTTTGTGAGTTACACTATATGGCCAAAAGTGTGTGAACACCTGAACATCACACCCATATGTGGTTCTTCTCCAAACTGTTGCCACAATTGTATAGGATGACCTGTATTGAGGACAGAATTGTAAATGCTGTAGCATTACAATTTCCCTTCACTGGAGCTACGAGGCCCAAACCTGTTCCAGCATGACAATGCCCCTGTGCACAAAATGAGATCCATGAGGACATGGTTTCCTAAGGTTGGAGTGGAAGAGCTCGAGTGGCCCATTCCAAAGCGTGAAGTGGATTATTTTCCTATGACAGCATGCCCTGCAGTGTTTTATTCCTTTTATGCAGATCATTACAATTTTTCATTTACTAATGAACAAACATTGTGCTTTTTACCCATTTACAGTTGCATTTAATGTTGTAGAACGTCAGTGAGACAAGTTAGTTCCTGTTATCACTTAAGTAATAACAGGTAAACTGTCGTTCCCTCAACAACCTCTCTCTTTTTTCTCTTTCTTGAAGTTATCAAGAAAAAAAAATGCAGCTTGGCATGTTACTGAGAAACTGGAAATCCCACTGGCCTGAAGACTTTGCCATGGTAGAGTCTGTTGACTGTTACAAAGCACAGACACCAGAGACTCCTTCCATAAATGTTAAATAAATGTCTCCTAAAAGAAAGCATTACTATATCAATGATGATGTGTTTTCTCTGTTAAATAACACCACATTTTGTTTTAGTTAATATTAGTCTTAGTTTATGAAAACCTTCTGCTATACAAGTCCCTGTGAATGAGCTGTTAGAGTAGAAATGATAAGTACCAAGCTCATTAATATAAACTTCATCATCATTTGCATTAGCATTTACACTGTTAGAGCTGTTATAGAAAATTAATCCGCACCTACAGCACTGTGGTATAAATAAGTATAAAGTTATGATGCTCTTCAGGCAGTATTGATGCTTTGGGGAAGCTTCGCTCTGGATCGTTGGTGTTTGATTTTGAAAATGCCTAAATCATCTAATCATATACACTGATCATGACACTTGTGATTGCAAAAGACCAATAAAAAGGAATTATACTGAAAAAGTTGCAGCACAATCTATTTTAATTTCTCGAAAATACATATCCATGCATATACAAATGCATATGTAATCTAGTATTAGATGCATAATTTCAGAAAGGCAAAGGACAGCAGCCAATCATCCTGGCTTTACAAAAATCTGACGGAATATGGAAATGACCAGATGGTTTGAACATCTGTGAAGCCGGGCTGTGTGTGTGTGTGTGTGTGTGTATGTGTGTGTGTAGGACTGCTGCATCTTTTAGTAGAGGCAACGTTCCTGTTTCATGTGTGCCCTGATGTTAATTGTTTAGTTCTAGATCTCTTTGTGGTTCACACTCAATCCTGACGTCACCATACTGTTCATCATACTGGACTGGCATATTTGACCAGATAACGCTGAATTGATCTGAATTTAATGCCATTTGAACTACACTCCCCTCATTAACTGTGCTCTGGCTTACACTGGAAGTTAAAAAATATCAACTGTCAATTAAAATCAAACTTTTAAATAATGATTTGATATGTATTTGAGTATAAAAGCTACAGAGTCTCAAAGCAAAATGTCCAGCTGATCCTCCCTGGCGAGACTATTGTCAAATATGGCAATGTGACTAGGAGCACAAGTGTGAAATTGGGTTTACACAAAGTTAATTGGGTTTGTGTCATTGTGCTGTGGCTTATCCAGACAGTGAGAATTGCTCGATTGTGAGGTTACAATTTTGGGTGAAGAGCACGGAAGTAACTGGGGATTTAGTTTGACACTAGTATCTGAATGGAAGAATGGGAAAAAATGGAAGGTTCAAACATATTATAACTTTTATTAACATTAACTTTTGCTAAATTTAATAGTCTAATACTGCACTATTATCTTATTCCACAATGTAACTCCATATCCATTATATAAATTTATATGGAATATACTTTAAGTTCGAGTCACTCGTTCCAGTGTTTCCACAAAATACTGACTTAGTCTGACCATCTGAGGCTGTGCAGAACATGCTGGATTGGCAACCTGGCAAACATTTATAAAAACAGATGCCTCGGTTTAATACTGGGCTTCCTTTAATGGTATTTTCATACACACCGAAGACCAGGTAGTGCATTTCATTCAAGCATTTCAAGCATGTCTGCACCGCACATATGCTGCTCCATTTGTTTTCAATTTGCACACTTCTGGCGAAACTGGCATGACTCAACTGCTTTGTCAACTGAGCCATTTTGTGAGGGGATGAAAAAGGTGTACAATTCAAATGCAGGTGTTTAAAAAAAAAAAAAAAAAAAAAAAAAAAGTTGAAACACGTCACATACATGTAACATAGGAAGGTTCACAAATAATTTTCTTCACAAGGAGCATATACTAGGGATGTAACCAAATATGAATAGATTATTCAGATAATGTGTTCTCAACAGACCCGAATAGAAGACACACAGGGAATCTGGTTGAGACTAGGTGTGTGCATCAGGCACAAATTATTAACATGAATGTGTGGTGCTGCACAATGAACTAGGCATCCTTAGTAATTGCATGAACATGATTTTAAAAAAAAAAGTCCTGCACACATCTCTAGTTGAGACTTAGAATGCATCAATACCATTTTTAACCATGTGCTTGTTTGAGAGAGATATTAACTACTTAATGTTCAGTAACATAGTTCGAGAACGAGGTGTGAGTGAATAAATAAAAACAAAATCAAAATGAATTAGGACTTTACATGACACGTGTGGTGAATTGACCATTACTATTAATCAAGGATGTCATAGAACCTTTTTTTTTTAGCTCTGTTTGTTTCCTCAGTTTAAATAGTAAATGGTTAAGACTTTGGACTACTGATCAGAAGGTTGTGAGCTCAAATCTGCCAAGCTGCCACTGCTGGGCCTTGAGCAAGGCCCTTAACCCCTCAGCTGCTCTTGTATAAATGAGATAAATCTAAGTTGCCCTGGATAAGGGCATCTGCCAAATGCCATGTAAAGCATGCACATGCCAAAAAAAAAAAAAAAAAGTTCACACATACAGGCTAATAGGCAACTCTTTATAATGTTATCTAGCTGATTTTAAATGAACTGCCTTAGCTAGCTACACTTATAAATGACAGCAGCTGATCATCAAGATCATCATACTAGGTAGGAGTTTTTTTTAAAATTATTATTATGATTCATCCAGTCTTGTCTGTAGACATTAATTCTTGCCTAGCCTGTATCGTTTGCTGTTGTGTGCTGCTAGCAATGAACACCTCATACTGACTTTTATGTGTAAGATGCTTTATGGAAGGGTTACTTGTGCTGTAGGAAGATAGTGTAGTTCCTCCTCTTGATACTTTTACAGAGCATGGTTCGCAGTGTGCTATAATTAATCGTGAAATATGTCCAGATCCCTGTCCTTTTGTCTTGTCTGTTCATTATTGTGGCAAAATTCACTAGCCGTACTTCACATAGTAACACCTGGTATCGGTTGTCAGGATTGAGGGATCTTTTACCAGTATGAGTGTGAGTAAATGAGCGTAGTATCAGGCCAATACCCAATCCCAGTATTGGTTTCAATGAATCCCTAGTTTAGACCAAATATGAGAACTGGACTGATGGAGCTGAGGGTGAGGAACTGTCAGATCCAGCATTCATGGACCATGCTTACATTGCTAGCATTTCTACTAATGGGTTTTATTTTTCAGTGTTTCCAGAGCATTCAGAAATTCAAACATTTTGAAATTCAGAAGATAAAAGATAAAGACACAGATAGTGGCACTGCATTACACCCCTGGCATATACAAACATTAACACGATTCCTTAAATGATCATGTAAAGAAAAGGTATGATTTATTTATTTATTTTATTATGATAATCTTTTTTTTCCCCCAGAACACTAACCTTCATAAATGGCCTTGAAGCCCTGAGAGCCGATGGTGTCGTCAGACTGGAGATGCAGCCACATCTGGTTGCTCATACTCACAATCAAATCAGGCACACTGGAGCCTGTCAGACTTAAGACAGAAAATAAAGACATAAAGCAGTCTTGTACTATTAATTCAATAAGAATATAGCAACGACAAAAAGATTTAAATGCGGCATTAGAAATATATATATATATATATATATATATTATTTTTTGCTTCGTGTGGTAATTGTATTTGGGATAAAATTAGTCATTTTAATATCAGCTGCTGTAAATGTGTAAGGTCAAATGCTTGGCATGTATTTGGTGGACTAGATCTAAGGATGGGATTTGAAAACTCACACATAGAGCACTCTTCTGGCATCACCAATCTTTCCTCCATCACCCACTGTTAATGTATCATAGGCTCTCTCAAGGTCAAACTCGTCGAAGGCCAATTTAATGACCTGCAAAAGAAAAAAAAACAGTTGCAAAAAAGTTGTAAAGATACATTATTCATTTAAACATCTTTCTATACACTAACCAGGCACTTTAATAGGAACACTTGTGCACCTGCACATTCACGCAATTATCCAATCAGCCAATCATGTGGCAGCAGTGCAATGCATATATCATGAAGAAAAATGTGATCTCAGATGGGCTGGTTTGAGTATTTCAGAGGCTGCTGATCTCCTGAGAGAACGGTGCAAACAACAAACAGTGAGCAGTAGTTCTGTAGGTCAGAGGAGAATAGCCAGACTGGTTCAAGCTGACAGGAAGTCTACTGTAACATAAATACCACTCTTTACAACCATGGTGAGCAGAAAAGACAAACATCTCTGATGTGTGACGTGAACATTAACTGAAGCTCTTGACCTATATATGCAAGGATTTTATGAATTGTGCTGCAGCCACATGATTGGCTAAATGGATAATTGCATGAATGAGCAGAATTAAAGTGACCAGTGAGTGTACGTTTCGAGAATAATTGATGGGTTTAAAAATGGGTAAAATAAGACACGTCTGACATTAATATGAACAAAGATTTATAACAATAATTTTGTTCAAATCAAAAACAAGCCACAAAAGTTCAACCATGTTTGGTGCATGGAAAAGAACAAAGCCTGGAGAAAGACAGGCTACATGAGCATTTGATGTGCGAGTTAAAAGAAAATTGCATTTTCAGAAAGATCGCTTGAAGGAGCAACACAACACAGGGGGAAAAAAAATAAAGCTTAATTAGGACAGGCCCATTATCAGCATCCTCACATTCTCTCAATTGGGCAATTAAAGAGATATTGCTCTCATTCATATTCCTTCCTGTTTTTTTTTCTTTCAAATACCTCTTGTGGAGCCATAACCTTAGCAGGTGGAGCAATGTTCTTGGAAGAACAAACAAAAGTAATAGGAGCAGAAAAACTATCAACACACTCCCATATCACAGATTGTCAGTTCTTATAAAATCATTGAAGAGAAAGTTCTATGTCACTCAATTTGGTTCGCAATGACATTGAAATCAAACTGAGGTGCTTTGAGCACAACAATAAGTGCACTTCTAATTTTCAAATGCGCTCTTATTCTCTATTGTGCCTACAGAAATGTGTCTAATTGATCATACTTTAAACTGAATGGGCAATGATTTTGATTTAGTACCCCTCGCTAAAACTATAACACACACATACACAATATGAGTGTTATTTGTTAACACTACAAGTAAAAATACAGGCTGGTGAGAGGTCATGGTAGTTGAAGAAGCACAGATTTTCGATGGGGCCAGCTATGAACCTCAGAAGTACTTAATGGGCAATTTGTATAAGATGTCAGAGTGTTTAGAGTGAATTGCTTGGTGAGGCTTCAAATGAGAAGTCTAAACCACGGCTCCTTAAATTATCCTGTCAAAAGTAAAGATGCTTTTTACACAAGACTTAGCCGGAGGCGAAAAACACCACTCACAGTCCATATAAACACAATCTTAACATGACAGAACATCTAAGCGATTGTTCCTTCAACTGGCATAACTACAACTTTTTAAACCACTATTGGTCACGTCGTTTTATACAAAACTGTAAAGCCTGACAACTGGTTCGATGCCCTGTTTTTTTATATAGTCCCAACAGTAGACAGTCTCGAAAGCTTATTAAAGAAGGCATGTGTGATTGTTTTGTGCCTCGCAATTCTTCCTTCAGAGAAGTCTTTCCTTGTTTACTGTTTTTGCGTTTGACGTCTTGTCATTTGGTCAACCTTTTTTTTTTTTTTGACTACTTTTTGACTGCCCGCCTTGACAAAGGACACAATAGCACAACCCACTGAAGTGATAAACAGCCCAATGTGGCATTCTTGCCATGATTTTTCATTCTTCCTTCCTATCTTTTTAAGATGGTAAAATAAATTCAACTGCCATAATAGTTAAATGCAGTCAGAGTCTATTTATTGTGAACCAAATTGTTTTGTAGTCAAAACAATTTAGCTACAGTACAGTGAAGCTATGGTACGCCGTTCAGGAATAAAATTAAATATAAAATTATTTATTATTGTCAAATATAAATGTACAACAGTGCAAGACACATGACACACATTCAAGCATGACGTATACTCAACTGCATTTAATTTATTAATAATATTTGCAATAAATAGTTCTTCATTAATTGTTACTTGTACAAATGACCTGGACTAATATGTAAAACTTGTTTTTAAAAAAAACAACAAAAAAAAAAAACTAATAAAAAAAAAAAGAAATAATAATAATAATGGTTTAAGCCATGGCCTTAAAACAAGTGTACTACATGTCTGTGAGCTGTATGGAAAACTGAGTTATGGTCCGGAGTGCTTGTTTGTGTTTGGATGGACCTTGTGTCAGTCATTTTATAGACACTCGCTAATGCCCCTTCACTCCACCCCTATCTCACTCTGTAATCGGCAAACACCCAGCGCAGCCAGATAATTCTTCTGGGAATAAAAATTCACTCACTTAAAAAAAAAAGAAAAGAAAAATTAACAAGAAACACAGTAAAACTGTTGGAGTACTTTATGACTGATGAAGGGGATGAACTTGGTCACAGAATTAGCCATGTTGCTTCCGGTATGTAAAAACAATCTGTATAAAACTTGTTTGAACTGCCAGTTTTGTATAACAAAATCAGGCAGACACATTTTCAAGCAGCTTCCAAGCAGCTGAATACCTATCTTTTAGCTAACAATGTGAACTTGCTAATACCAGGGCTTAGAGTTCAAAATAGTTTATTACAAAGAAAAAAGGACAGTGACTGCACTCGTGAACATCCTCATAAATCGTTATCAGCCAAATTAGTGTTAAAACTTGGCTTTCAAGAACAATTTTGCTTTATATGCTTCAAATGTACATAGTCGTATTCCTTGTTCCGTTCGATTACTCTGTCTGTTCACTGCATACGTCATGCTTTTCCATGCAACACAAGAGGATTAATCATAGTCTGTTCATCTAACAGTTGTTATCTAAAAGTTGTTAGAAGAGTTTACCAGTTGTCAAGTTTTATTAAGCTGGGACTTAATCAGAAGCCCAAGCTGTTTAGAGACAGGCTCCTACTAGCTGCCATAAATAATAAAGCTGTACGGTATCTTAGTCCGGTAAAAGGCATATCTATCTTAAATTGTTTTTTTCCAGTGTCAATACTATGCATGCAAACATTTAAATATGTTTTTCTCCCTCATACATATGGCAAAAAGTGATGGTGGAAGTGTGGTTCATTACATAATCTGTTTGATACACTGAGCTTTAACAACTAGCAGTAGGTAGTTTACTCTACCTCTCAATATCGGCATGTATGTTGCTTGGAGCATGAGAGATGGTGTTGCCAGGTGTGTGGTTTTTCCACAGAAATCGGCTACTTAGTTTTTTTTTTTTTTAACAGTGTCCTACATTAAATGCATCATTACTTTATATTATGTATTAGCAACAGTGTGAAGTGACTTCCATATGCACTCCTCTTGATCCTGTTCTCATAATGATCCCTTTAAGTTACTGCATGAATGTATTTATGTCAGTGAATTAGTCTGTTCTCGTATACATTTTTATCTGACAGTTGATGCTATTTTTGTGCTGCCACAAATGGCGCAAATCCGTTGTGTAGCCATTTTGTTTAGGTGCAAACCAATTATTTTGCTTCTCTGTTCTGTTGTTATTTTTGTGGCCATACATTAATGCGTTACACTAGCGTGGGTGGAGCAGCGCAAAAGGAGGTGTGACATTCAAAACTCACTAGCACAATGGGATTTTCAGACATTTTAGTCAAAAAATGGCCTCTCTTAAGACAAATGCAGACATAAGACACTATTTTCGTATTCAGAGTTGGTCAATGACTCAATAAGTTCAAAAGTTATATCAATATTTATGCAGGGAAAGGTATCTATATTCATAGCAGGCTTGCACAGGTGCCTAAGCTGATTTTCTGATCGACCTTTTCAGATAATTAAAATGACTTGTGTGCAGTTCAGTTCTTAGAAGTTGCCAGATTTGTTCTTCCCTCACTATTTGTCATTTCGATTTGACTACTTCATCCAATAAACTAACTAGGTGCAACAAGCTCAATTAGTTTAGCCATAACAATTAAGAACAAACAAGTCCAATTAAACGCCAATTACACCAAAAGCTTTCATGAAGTATATTTCAGCAGCATTTGACTTCTGTCAAATTTACACATCACACAAGGTCAGAATATGTCTTGCATTGTAATGACTTTCATATTTTGTGGAGAAATGTATCTGTCAGACCTTTAAAAAGCATGTTTGCTTGTAATATGTTCAGATAAAATCCGCACACATGTGGTGACTTGATGAGCATGCGGTTCCAAGAAAGTTTGTTCATAGCAGGAAACCATGTTCATTGTGCAGCTTGTGAACTCTGTGACATTCTGTCTCTATTCATCATTTAACGTCTGCACGTGTTCTCATAAGTGCATTTATATCTCTGCATTAGGCTGATATCTGTATAATTACCCCCTTGCATTTGGAACACTGGAATTTAAAATAACAAAAAAACACCATATGCACAATCATTTGAGGGTCTCCACTTTTCTGACACTGCTGATAAAATATCAATACAAAAGCTAGCAACTAAGAAGACAGAAAATATATTTGCAGGAAGCTTGTCAACCAGATGGTTATTTCTATTATTAAAATCTGTCTTTATGACAATGTTACTGTGCTGCAGATGATACAACCTGATTTCGAATTACATAGTCCAGTCCAAAATACAGTATATAATCATATAATATTTTAGGTGAAAGAACTATGTGATTTAATACTGCTTGTCCACTGGGCTGCTTTCATCTTGTATATTTCGAGTGACCATGGTCATAAATACATCACAAACACATACTACGTCAATGATCTTCAACAAATCTCTCACGCTAAGAATCACATACATGGAAAATGGAATACATTCTAATTTTATATATATATGTATAATATATATATGTGTGTATATATACACACACATATATATTAACAGCATATCAGCTTATATAAATGCTTTCTGCATTGTTTACTTGTTCTGTCATTTCTCTGTATACAATAGGCAGTTTGGCTATATCGCACATTGCCACAGCTTCCTAATACGTTTAATCTGTGTTCATTTTTTAGCCAAGAAAACCAGTGCCACTGTTTCAAAATCCCCAAATCCCCGCACTGCATATACTGTACTTTCTTTTCTACACAGAGTTAGGAGAGACACTACTCAGCGTAGCACAGATGAGGCTCAAGAAGGAAAGGCAGCTTGCCATTTAAGCATTTTTTTAAGCAGGGAATAAAAATAATATAAATAATGGAGGTTGTGGAATTGCAGCTGCATCCATTTGTAATGATTTTGGGATGAGGCATAAAAATGTGCGTTCTGTCCAGAGCTCCTCTAGATTTCTTGTCAATACACACCACTGAGAGGGTTTGTTTCAACACCATGATTGCTCATCACTTTTTTGACTTCTTGTCATGTCATTGACTCTACATGTTTTTGTTCGCAGAAATTATCAGGGTGTTGGACTCACATTTCTCAAGAAGAGGAAAATTGGGCATGGACTTTTGTAGTGCACTCTACTCAATGTGTGAACAGATGAGTATGCCCTGCCAATCTCCTCTTCAGTACTGAACACAACAAATACAACACAACCCCTCAACAGGATTACACTTCTCCTGAAAATAGATTGCCAGTTGCATTTCACCAAACCACTATCTTTAGTTTAGGTAGCAAAATTACACCTCCATGTCTAACATGCAAGGTCAATCATTTCAGGGTTTGTTTTGGGGATAACCTTTTTATCTAGTTAAATTAGAACAAGACCTAGGAAATCCCAAAGTCCATAAGCCAACAATTTAGCTACTTAGCATGACTTGCAGAAATTACACTGGTAGGAATAGTTCACCATTACCATGAAAGCAACATCTTCATCCTCTTTCCTGAAGACTCCTCTTTTGCCTAAATTCCCATCTCAAATGATCCCCAGTATACATCTGTTATTTGTTTCTGTTTATTATTATTATTATTATTATTATTACGTTAAAATATTTTTATTTATTTGCTCAAAAAAACTTCCAAATTTCCATAATAATAATAATAATAATAATAATAATAATAATTCATTGTTATTATTCAATGAGCCATCAAGCATTACTAAACAGAACTATTAACGACTGATAGTAAAGACAGTTAACATCATTACTTTCTGTATCACTAAGCATATCTTAAGCTGTTATGTATTAATATATGTGATTTAAGAATCCTGTAAAGTAAAAGCAGCTAAGTACCGCTTAACAACTTAATGATGTCTGCAATACTTATTTGCATATTGAAATTATCTTAACTAAAGTCATAATTTATTCAATAGTAAATATACTTTATAAAGTTCAATTGATGCTATTTTACTATTTCAATTTGAAAATATAACTGATATTAGTAAATAGTTGTGTAATGACTCTTTACATACTTGTCAAGCCTTCATTTTGCTAAAGGCTTACATCTGTTGACCCAGTCCATGGTCTTTCATGCTACCATGCTACTTGCTACTTCTTGCTACTTAATCATTATTAATGATGTACTTTTAGAACACACATCCTTTCAGGGACACTTTATAATTGCTTAAGTGTTTTAAGCATTAGATGATCAGAATGCACTTCGCGAACTTGACTAGCCATTACTCAATTATCATAATAACAGCACCTAATAAGCATTACTTAACCATATGTGTATCGGTCTGGGAAAACCTACTGGATATTGCTGAATTCTAGCAAATGGAGAAAAAAATTCTGGTTATGGCTAAAACTGGGTTTTTCTGCCTTTTTAATCTATTTTCTAATCCTGACTTGGTCATCTGCCTGCAAAGATCATATTGGGTAAAGCGCCAGTTTAACAAACACAGCAGTAAATGCAGTCAGTCTATTTTCTCACACAGTGAATGTCAAGCTTTGATCGAGTTGTTGGATAGCTATGTGCTGTAGTGAAATGGATATAAACCAAATCAGTCCAGTTTGTAATAAGATACTGGCTGTCAAAATGTCTGTGATGCTCCTGCGCCACACGGTATTGTACTGGAGATGGTATTGTATCTACAAAGGCAATTTTCTCCTTTTACACTTTTCGATGTAACCAGATTTTCAAATGCTAGAACTTTACCTTGGTGTAGAAGAGAAATAAATTTCAGTTTTTCCAAACTATATATACAGTATGTCATATACACTCACAGAGCACTTTACTAGGGACACTATACTAATACTGGGTCGGCCCTCCAAAACAGCCTCAATTCTACATGGCATGGACTCCACAAGATGTTGGAAACATTCCTTTGAGATTCTATGTTGACAGGAACGCATCACACAATTCCTGCAGATTTTTCAGGTGTACAATCATGCTGTAAATCTCCCATTCTACTACATCCCAAGAGTGTTCTTTTGGATTCAGATCCGTTGACTGGGAAGGCCACTGAAGAACACTGAACTCATTGTCATGTTCATGAAACCAGTTTGAGATGATTTTTGCTTTGTGACATGGTGCATTATCATGGTGGAAGTAGCCATTAGAAGATGGGTAAATTGTGGCTACGAAGGAATGCACATGGTCAGCAACAATATTCAAATAGGCTGTGGCATTCAAGCGATGATTGATTGGTATTAACGGGCCCAAAGTGTGCCAAGAAAACATGCCCCACACCATTACACCACCTCCACCAGCCTAAACTGTTGACACAAGGCAGGTTGGGTTCATGGATTCATGCTGTTGGGGTGAAATTCTGACCCTACCATCTGTGTGCCTCAGCAGAAATCGAGATTCATCAGACCAGGCTAACTGTCCAGTTTTGGTGAGCCTGTGCCCACTGTAGCCTCAGCTTTCTGTTCTTGGCTGACAGAACTGGAACCCCATGTGGTCTACTGCTGTTGTGGCCCATCTGCCTCTGAGATGTTCTGAGATGTTTTTTTCTGCTCACCACAGTTGTACAGAGTGGTTATCTGAGTTACTGTAACATTTCTGTCAGCTCAAACCAGCCTGGCCATTCTCCACTGACCTCTCTCATTAACAAGGCATTTCTGTCCACAAAACTGCCACTCAAAGGATGTTTTTTCTTTATTGCACTATTCTGAATAAACTCCAGAAACTGTTGTGCGTGAAAATCCCAGGAGATCAGCAGTTATAGAAATACTCAAACCAGCCCGTCTGGCAGCATGCCACGGTCAAAAACAATAAGATCACACTTTTTCCCCATTCTGATGGTTGATGTGAACATCACTCGAAGCTGCTGGTCCATATCCATGATTTTATACACTGCACTAGTGCCACATGATTGGCAGATTAGATAAACCATAATTATTCCCATTTGTAATTGTCAAAACATCACTTTAAAAATTCATGAATGCATAAGAGTGATAAGCAACTCACTAATATGTTAAGTAATCCATAAATAAACATCAACTAAAACTCACTGTAAATTTGAAAAATAAGCTGCTTAGTTAAAAATTAAGGCATCACACAGAGCAATAATCAGTAATTAATTATAACCAACCAATGCTTATTTATCATTCTTATGCATATATGAGGCGTCATTAAAAGGATATAAAGTGGGGTGCAAAAATCTGAGACCATATTGAAAATCTGGGAAATTTTTTTAAAATTTAAAAGTGGATATAAACAGAACGTTTCCACTGAAGCACGTGTTCTGATGACATGCCAGTGGATTCGATCTAATATGGATCATCAGGTTCACAATTTGTGGAGTCTGTCAGCTCAAGTGCACACTGACATTAAAGAAAAAGCCTCAAACCACCCCTTTATCTCCAAGATCCTAGTAAAGGTTGTAGCACATCTGTTATGCTCATACCTACATAGGAATAACATTCATGAAATGTATCAGTCAGGATTTAGGCCTCATCATAGCACAGAGACAGCACTGGTAAAGTGGTAAATTACCTACTACTGGCCTCTGATCAAAGTTGTGTCTCCTTGCTTGTGTTGCTTGACCTTGTGCAGCTTTTGCTATCACTGATCACATTGTTCTCCTTGATAGACAAGAAAATGTTGTTGGCATTAAGAGAACAGCCCTTCACTGGCTCAGGTCTTATTTGACTGACTGTTATCAGTTTGTAGATGTAAATGGTGACTTCTCAATGCATACTAAGGTAAAGTTTGGTGTTCCGCAATAATTATTTAGGATAATGTTAATTACTAGGATAGCCTTCTGTCATCTCAGAAATATTGCTACATCTAGGCTGGATTATTGTAATGCATTACTGTCTAGACGTTCAAGTAGGTGCATAAACAAGCTCCAGTTAGTCCAGAATGCAGCAGTGAGAGTCCTTACTAGAACCACATCACCCTTTACCATATCTTATTCACCCTGCATTGGCTCACAATCAAAGTTGATTATAAAATGCTACTACTGACCTATAAAGCACAGAATGGTCTTGCACTGCAGTACCTGCGCGAACCTTTGGTCTTTTATGATCCGCCACGCCTACTTCAAGGTGCAGGCTATTTGTTGATAGCTCATAGTGAAGGCTACAGCAGGGGGCAGAGCTTTCCCTTACAAAGCCCCACAGTTATGGAACAGCATTCCAATTTGTGTTCAGACAGAGTCTCAGTGTTTAAGTCTAGGCTGAAAACATATTTGTTTAGTCAAGCCTTTGTGAATAGTTTTTTTCTTAGGCAAATGAGCAGAGGGTTCTAGAGGGCACAGAGTGTTGTGGTGAACTGGGATGTTTGGATGTTGTTATACCCCCACCCTCCCACTCTCACGCACCTACTCATGTTTGTTGACGGTGGAGTGGCTGGCCTCTTTATGTCCCAGGGCGCCCTCATGTCTGTGTTACTTTCTGGCTCTCCCTTTTAGTTATGCTGTCATAGCTAGTCTTCCCGGAGTCCCTGTCTGCACTCTGCACACAATTACCTGACATTTAGCATACCTAATAATCTTTCTTTCTTTCTCTCTCTCTCTCTCTCTCTCTAGCTACACATGCTCCTCCTGAGATACCAGTGATCCTGACCCCTTCTGCTCTCCGGACCTGGCTGATCCATCCTGACGCCCTACTTCTGATTGGAGTTTTCATCACTTGGAAATCACTCGCTGCTGCTGAGGATGGCCCCACATGGACAGTCTAAAGATACATGAGATTACTGTGGATGCTACCACTTAGAAACCATGAAGATGGCTTTGGACTGCAATTGATATGAACCATTTTTGCTACGATGGCTTAGGACTAGAACTGCTATGATAGCTTTAGGACTGCAATTGCCATGAACAGTTTTGCACTCAGGTCTCCATCAGTGAACAGCTGATAACTTCAACAAAACAGTCTTCATGAGGAAACTATAATGAATTTCCTGGTTACACAATTGCATTTTTGAACATGTAGTACACAATCATAGAAGGAATTTTATTTATAATTGCACTATCTTTTGTCAACCAGATGGGGATGGGTTCCCTTTTGAGTCTGGTTCCTATCAAGGTTTCTTCCTCATATCATCTCAGGGAGTTTTTCCTTACCACCGTCACCTCTGGCATGCTTATAAGGGATAAATTTATAAATTTAAAATGTATATCCTTAATTTTTATACTTCTGTAAAGCTGCTTTGTGACAATGTCCATTGTTAAAAGCACTATACAAATAAAACTGAATTGAATTGAATTGAAAAACCAAATTCTAAGAAGTTCTGAAATTCACGTAAAAATTTCTAAAATTCTACTTTAAACAAGTTGTTGCTGATAATATCATTTGTAATGAAAACCTTTGTAATGCCAAACACAAGCATTTTCTCTAGTGGTCTCAGACTTTTGAACCCCACTGTATGTTTTAGACTGGACACAGTGAGGAATAATTATGGTTTATTCTTGGTTAAATAATAAACTATTATTGTAACTGAGCACTGGCTAATCAAATTCACGTAACACTCACCTTTGTGTACATTCAAAGAGAAAACATTAATGGTTCGTGTGGTATGGATATATTCAAAATGAAAAGGAACAGAAAAAGCATGAAGACCATGGATCATGTCCGCAGATGTTGGCCAATAATTCAGGCTAATCAGTAATATCAAATTCTAACAAAAAAAAAATTTAAAAAGGAAAAGCTTTATCACGGTACATTAGAACATTTATTTTAAGGTGAGCAGCTTCAGTTACATAAGGTAATTTACGCATAAACACGACTCACATTAAACCACTTCAGCATCTGTTCCTGAGTATATACAGAAATTATGTAAGCGATGCAAATTCTAGAATGTACATAAGGAATATATTATTTCGATAAATGTCTGAGGGTAAGGTATCTGTAAAGCACTAAATTCATAATGAGTTTACTGACTGATATAGAGCTACAGATCAGGGAAAACATTATTCAGTCCCAGAGAAAGAACTGACAACCATAATTTAGGCATAATGGCAAGAGGTATTATTTATTTTGCAATACAATACAGTTTGAAGGCTATGCAGATGGGCTCCTGGGTCCACAGCCTCATATTTCTGGCATTATGTCCAAAACAATATCTGTTGGCTTCACAAAGAAAAAAATCCCTTTTCTCCATAATCTCATAATCATTCTTTATACAGTTTAAATAGAAAGCTGGAATAATCCAGACTGACCTTCTCAGGATCCAATGCTGTGATGACCCACACGCAGTGGGCGTTGTTCTCATACTGGACAGGGTAGTTCGGAGAGGTGATTACACCTTTGGGACCTCGTAGGTTCGATCCACATGTTCTTGCTGTGGCAGTGGCAAAGAAACAAAACAAGAAAATAAGTAATTAAGGCAGGATCAAATTTTGATTTCACAGTATAATTAATGGAGCTAAAGGCCCTATTTTAACGTGACTACATTTGTTAAGATACAAAAGTAACAAACTCTGGAAGCTGAGCAAAGGTCTATTTTGGGATCAGGTTTAATAAAAGCACCTTAGCCAAAATTTGTAAGTCTAATAAATATCAGTTTCACTGACAATATAATTCAAATCAGTGGCCTATAAATTTCACACTGTTATAAGAACAAATATCAGTAAAAAATGAAGTAAAATAATTTAAAAAGCCTTGACAAAAAGGACAACTGATGTCTTTTTATGTTGTACAAATTGCCTATTGTTCCATAAGGAGTAGTAACAGTTCAACTGAGAAGGTATAAATAGACTATATGGCCAAAAGTTTGTGGACACCACCGCACCCATCTATCTGTGGGACTTAATCAAACTGTTGTAACTGTTGAAGGTTATTATTCGGAATGTTCAGATAACGTACTATAAAAAGATACAAATACAAATAAGAGGAGCACTATTTTTTTTTTCTTTTGAAAGCTTTCCAGAAAGGTTCACATGGCATTTGGATAAGACTAGAGATGTACATCAGCACATCCTGTGGGATGCGACAAATAAAATTGCACCAGCAGGATAAACAAAAAAGAGTATGTTCATTAACATGAGTGTACTGTATTCATTTATTCACCCTTAGTAAGTACTTGGTCAAGGTCGTGGTGGATTAAATTAGGCCACTAATTTTTCATATTTTTCATAATTCTGAACCGTATAACACCCTATAGCACCGCGCACTCTAACGCAGTTAACAACTACTCCTCATGTGCACTGTGACTTTTATTTACACTAATCATTAAGTGAACAAAACATCAGCTTTGTACTATTTATTAATAAATACATCTTGAATTATTTTAAGTCACATCTCAGCATTAGTGGCTGTCACTTCTGATATACCACAGAGATTCTTTTTCCTCCAACGCTTCTTTTTATACTTCTCTCCTATTCTGTAGAGAGGTATTAACTGCTCTTTGTGTTTAGTCAGGGATTATCTTTGACAACTTAAAAGAACAGCCTGGCTTCTTTACTATCTGATTCTCAGTGGGCCAACGCCAGGGCTTTGGAAATGTGGAGTGTAAAAAGATTAAGTTGGAGATATGGTTTGAGGACATTCTGAATGTACTGTGAAAATAAAGCTGCATATATATTTTTTTAAAAAAAAAAAAAAAAAAAAAAGGTCAAGGAGAAGCAATGCAATGCAACACGTCAACACCTCTTTGTAACACATTTTTTAAATAATTCATCAGCATAAAAATGTAGCCTTTCTCTTGCTTGCTTATTTGCAAACTGATCTTACACACGTCTCTGAAAACAGATCTCTAAAAACAGAATGTTTGCTAATTAAGCGACAGCCAGTGTGTTGAACGAGCAGACGAAAGGCGCTCATTCCTCATTTACAGGTCTAAAGCCTGCGCTATAATTAAGTCTACAAAATCTCTTGAGATCACCAGGAATTCAGGACGAATTATTAAATGATAAGGCTAAAGAGTTTAACTTTCCGTTTGATACCTGCAGCCTTCAACTTAACCTTGGAAAGCTATTATTATCTTTAAAGAGGATACTTGGTGATACAGAAGCAAATAGTGTCTCTCTCAATTAACAATGTGTAAAATTGCACAAAATAACAAAATATAAATGTTACATACTATATCTGGGGGGTTAAAATACAAACTTATTTCATTTTGATTAATGTTTTCAGGAAGCCTGTGTCCTCTTTGCCTTTCAAGACAGGAACAGGTTTCAGCTTAAACCTCATAAGTAAGTGTTTTTCTTGAATGCATCAATTAGGAATTATGATATAATACTAATTTTTTTAATCACATAGTCATAATATAGTCATATAATCATTTAGGACATGGAAGGCAGCGCTATTTCCAAATTATATTCCCAAGTTTAATTTTTTCACTTCAGAAAAACAAAGTGAGCACAGCATTCAACAATGAAAAAAAGAAAGAAAAGAAAAAACAGTTATATCATCACTGATATAATTGAATTTTTCTTTCATTTCATTTTTCATGCTACTTTGTCATTTGTATCATTTTATTCTGAGACACTTACAATACTTGAGACAATCAAGAGGAAATGGACACTCATTTCACAAAACAGATAGCTGACTACTACAGAAAATTGCCTGCTCTCCTGCAACACACAAGCAACTCCAAGAAACTGGAGAGACATATTAGAGACCAGGAATGCTCTTTTTTTTTTTTTTTTTTTTTTTTTGAGAAGCTGTACCAAGCACAAAAAGGTTAGGCAAGTACTTGCAGGGAATTTTTCCCTCTAAACTCATGCCTTTACTTTTTACCTTTAAGCTGGAATCTAAATGATAACATCTCAACTAACTCAGTTATTCCCCTTTCGGCAAACTCATAACTGTCTACGAAATTTTCAAGCTGTCCTTAAAGGTCCGCATTTTTATAGTAATAGTGCAAATGCAAGAACAATGAATAAGATCATAACATTATTTATGCCAGGCAATTATGGATAAGCAGGGCAAGTCTTAATGAAATAACATAAAATAAAATAACAAAAATAAATAAATAATAAAATAATAAAATAATAAAAAATAAAATAAAATAAAATAAGAGGTACGGTTAGAATGCTTCTGCAGTGTCCAATCAAATCAGCTTCTCTCATTCCTTTTATAAATAAAGTGGCATTGTGACAACTGACATCATAACTGATGCACCACTTGATTTCACTTACAGATTTTATGTCAGTGTTTTAGTGGTAGAAATAATGCCTGAATGACTTACTTTACAACTAAACTTTTTCTAACTTTCATAGTTTGCATGTCCACAAGGTAGGGCTTGCATAGCTATCATACACAGATTCAGTATATCATACACAGATTTAACACATTTATTGTACCAACGTATTTACCTTTGTTGTTAACAGTGTAGCCTAAAAAAAGAATTGTAGCTGGACGGTGAATTTGTATCCCGTACTCTGGTACTCTAGGAAGCGCTCTTTCCTACCAGCTGTCATGAGAATGCATGATGCCTCGGCCCAACGAATCACAGGACAGAATCCATTCATATACAATTAGATCCAAAACTCACCAATTATGACCACTTGGCTGTTGTGAATGTCTGTGTGAGGACGTTTTCTACACCTTGTCATGTCTCTTGCATGGATGTCTTTTGCACTGTGTGTGATTTGTTAATGTGTGTCGAATGTCCAACTCCTGTTTATATGATGTGTCTAACTTAGTCTATTTACGTAGATGAGCCAAATCATTACAACCACCTGCCTAATATGCTGTTGGTCCTCTGAATGCTGTCAAAACAGCTCCCACCCCCCGAGGCATGGACTCCACAAGGACTCTGAAGGTGCCCTGTGGTATGTGGCACCGAGGCGTTAGCAGCACGTGCAAGGTGGAGACGCTGCGGTTTGGACTTGTTTGTCCAGCACATCCCATAGATGCTTGGTCAAACTGAGATCTGGGGAATCTGGAGCCCAGGGCAACACCTTGAACTCTTTGTCATGTTCCTCAAACAATTCCTGAACAATGTACGCAGTGTAGCAGGGCGCATTATCCTGCTGAAACAGGCCACCGCCATCAGGGAATACCATTGCCATTAAGGGGCGTACCTGGTCTGCAACAATGTTTAGGTAGATGGCACATTTCAAATTGACGTCCACACAAATGCCCTGACCCAGGGTTTCCCAGCAGAGCATTGCCCAGAGCATCATGCTCCCTCCACCAGCCATCCACATGATGTAAAAGAAAAATGGGATTCATCTGACCAGGTGACCTCCTTCCATTGTTCCAAGGTTCAGTTTCGACACTCCCGTGCCCTTTGTAGGCACTTTCAATGGTGGACAGGGGTTAGTATGGGGACTGCGACTGGTCTGCAGCTGTGGGCGTGATGCACTGTGTTGCGACACATTCCTCCTGTAATCATCATTAAAGTTTTCTCTGACTTGGGCCACAGATGTCCTTATGTCAGATCGGCCCAGACAGGATAGGATTTTTTGCCCTTGCACATCGATGAGCCTTGGGTGACCGGCACCCCTTTGCTGGTTCATGGTTTGTCCCTTCTCGGACCACTGTGGGTAGGCACTCACCACTGATGACTGCGAGCACCCCACAAGACTTTCCATTTCAGAGATACTCTGAGCCAGTCATTTAGCCATCTATTCCAGACCTTCACATTCCTACAAGATATTTAGTGTTTTAGCTCATCTGTGTATTATTCGTACAAAACGTCTTTCCATTACATCTTTTCTAACGCCCAAATTTACCCTCAGGGATCAATAAAATACATCTGTCTAGCTATATCTTTCTATATAATTCAAGTGCAGTTTGAAGCATTCTTTGCTGCACAAGTAAAACAGCCTAAAAATAGAGATGCCTTGACACAATTTTGCTTTAATTATGGAAACAATGACTAGTCAACTAATATTTTTTTTAATTAATGGTCAACTAGTAAAAGTTAGCAGTGCAACCCCTACCACAGGGCAGGTCTGTAGATATACATCACCCCCTGCCCAAACCCCTGCTCAGGATCTGGCCTAGGAGTCTTCTACAATATGGTCTTCTTAGGCATTGCATCATCAGAAACATTCACCACAAAGATAACTTTAAAATATGAGCATGTATTACTCAAATCTCTATTTCTGCATCTTCAGCTTATATTTGAACTCTTTCCTCAAACCACCGCTTACAAATTTACCATTTGTCAGAGTAAGCAAAACTTTAATTAAACTTATGCATTTAAATGAGGTTTCTGTCCAGGTTAGTGTATTTGAGAGATGCAAAGGGAGGCACGGTGGGTAGGTGCTCAAAATGATAGAGCATAATTAAAACAAACATCATGTCTAATTAATTTGTTAGACAGATGCCTTGAAAATACAGAAAAACAAAGAATGAATTCTTGTCTGAAAATCTACATATCTATCTATCCATATATATATATATATATATATATATATATATATATATATATATACACACACACACACACACACATATATACATACAAAGCAAAATAAACTTTTGTTTTGTAAAAGCTTTCGAGAATGCTTCAGTTTAAAAATGAAGCAGAAGTTGATAGGAACTAGTTAAGGTTAGACCTTCTAACCTTAGGTCTGGTTATCAGGAATTATGTCCAAATTCCATTGAAACTAAGTGTATCTCAAACTATTCAATTTTCAACTTAAATTTTTATTTGTTAAGTTTAAGTTGCTTCTAAGTTGAAAATGAATCATCATGGTATTGCAAAAAGCATTTTATGTAATTATTTCATTAAGTAAACACATGGAGTTTAGCTGTGTAGTCACACACACATAATATTTAATTAGTAGTATTTTCATATCTACTACTTGGTAACTACTCTCACTGGTAAATTCCCTGATAATTTATTTCTAAATTTATTTCTAAATTTATTTAAAATAATGATTCATGCACAAACAAACAAAAACATTACACAGCTAGATATTACATTATGAACAGAATAATTGTCGCCAATTTCCCATCTCGGAGTGTGAGCATGAGAGCTGCTTTCGCTTGTTTAGTCCTTCCTGTGTTTTTGTTTACATTTTGAACATGTCAATCTTATTATTGGTTAATTATCCTGATGTGTTCAGCTGTTCTGTGTTTCACTTCAATTAGTTTGTCTATTTCTACCTTTTGTTCCTTTGTCTCACCACAAACATTTGTCGAGAATAGTTGTGCATTACTAAGCCTTGTTTATTCTGGTTTTCCAAGTCTTGCTTGTTTTCACTCTGGATTATGGATTCCCCTCTTTTGATGTTGCCTTCCTGTTTTTTGACCCAAGCTTTGGACATTGATTATGATTATTATTTTGGATTGCCATAATAAGTACCATGCTGAGTTTACACACTTGTGTCCTGCCTTCATGAACTGCACATTAGAGTTAAAGTGTCACATCACTTGTGTAACACATAAGTGATGTTTAGCTGTTTTATAGCTAGGTGATAGAGTATGTACCTCTCTGATGTCAAAAGCTTCCAGAGCTAAAACACTGGATTGTACAGTCTTCCTCCCCATTGGTATGCACTGCACATCTCACTTAACAGGATCTGACAGCATCTTTACAGAAAGTGTCTGCTCAGGGCCGCATTCACACTTACTTCGACAGATTGGCCTGTGGTCACTCCAGGCGGCCAGGGTCTCCGTCACTCTTTGGCAAGTGATGCTCTTTGATCCCTGCAGCACATAGCTGTCATCACAAGAGAACTGGATGCTGGCTCCAACACTAGAGTGGGTTTGGAGAGAAACAAAGTGGAAAAAAAGAAAAAAAAAAGCAAACAAAACAAAAAATGATGACCGTCAGAAAGCGACCTGCTACACAAAGCACTGTAGTTTCTCTCTTGTCAGTCATATAAATAGGTGTAAGCAATTCAATTCACAAAGTACTTGTATCAGCAGCTGGACCTTCACTTTCCAGTCAATAAACCTACCTCACTTGTTCTCTCGATATTTTTTTTTATCTCAATAGTACAGCCAGTTTCATTACAATAGCATCCAAAAAAATCCCAAGCTTGAGTCAGCTATTGAGAGCTGTTTTTTTATTTCACCATTTACCAAAAATTAATATCATATTTTACTCACTTGATACTTGATCTAACATGACGTTACATGAAAAAAAGTCATGTAGAGACGTATGATGACTATTTGCAATAAATCATACTGTCGTACAGCCATCTTTCTCTTTCTTGTCTGACCACCATGTAGCTACAGGTATCCTGTCCTCCAAAGCTTGGGAGTATAGCCTCTCATCCTCTTCTACCTTGGTGAGTGCATTTTTATACATTACAGAGCTCAGTGCCTTCTGTTAGCTTCGAGTCGGTTTTATCTAGTTAGCATTTAGAGCCGTGCCGCTGGCTGTACTGCTGCTTCGTAGGCATGATCATGCGCTTTCTCTCTAATTCTCACCATTCCTAGTGGTTAGGAGGGGTGAAATAGAACACAGCCGAGTCTTAATGTGTTAATTTCCAACCCTTCATTTCGTCTCAAAAAGGCTTGAGGGGTTGTTTCAAATATAGTTGAAGTAATATTTAGCAATATTAAAAAAATTACAGCCATTTACAGCATTTATTAAAGCAGTAAATAGGCCATTTCATATAGAATTGATACAGAATTCAAACCTTGGAACCAAAATTTGTCCTGAAGTGTCAGTGTACGTTGTACAAAGCAAACCCCCCAAACCATAAAATGACAGGCAGCTACAGAGTGAGTTCTTTTCAAGACTGTTAACTTTCTATTTTTAGAGAATACAGTACCATGCAAAAGTCTTAGGCACATTCATTTTTAATACAATTTTTCTATAGATGATTATTTTATGACTTCTGCATTAATGAGTCAGTATAAAAACTTTTGAAATTTTAGATTTCAAAACATTACTTTTCCAACAAAAAATTTAATGTTGTAGAAAAATGTTTGTAGGTCAGAAAAGAAAGGAACATATTACATAATACACCACTTTTTAGACAAAAAAATATGATGAGGCCTGTCAGATTTTCCCTGCAAAAACAGACACAAGAGCGACAGTCAGAGACTCCAGAAGAACTGCGGCAGCTTCTCCAAGATCCCCAGTGAAACTTACCAGCTAATTTCCTTATAAAACTGCACTAATTGTACCCGAGACCGCTGGTGCATTTTTAAAAAGCAAAGGATTGTCACACCAAATATTGACATTGTTAGTCTTAGTTTGTTACTATTTGCTACTTTTTATAGTTTATTTTTATGCAGAAGTGTTTAATTTAATTATTTTTGGTGGCATCTTTGCTTTACAGCATTTATATGCATGAGCCTAAGACTTTTGCACAGTAACCATTTTTTCCCCTAACTAATGGGATGAAAATGGTTCCCAATTGAGGACTGCTGGGCCCTGCTGTGACTTGAGTAGCAGTGATAGGACCTGAGCTCCACAAAGGGATCATCTCTCAGTGGAGCTTGAGACCTATTGAGCAGCTTTGACTTTTATGTCCTTAGCAGTGACAATGGAGGATCAAACTACATAATGTCAAACAGCAGGGCTGCCTCTAATTACAACCGTGCCATGAAACTCCCATTACACAGGACAAGTGCAGCAGATAAGAGGAGCAGAGGGAGCACCCACTGGAAGCTGGAGCCAATTCGTTTCCCGTTCTCTGGAATCCCTGGATCTGGACAGATGTCTGCAGTCAATCCTCCTTGGCTTACTGCGTGAAACAAAGAGAAAGGAAATGTTACACATAAAGAGAAAAACATATGACAAAAAAAAATCAGCTCATACAGTTTAGCAAGGCAATATAATGTTGTATGAATTTGAATTCTGAAAATAAGACCTTACAGTCAGAGCACTTAAAAAATGTTGATAGAGCAGCTTAATATGTTTACCAGGGTCAAGAAAAATAGTGTATTAATGATCTACGGCATGTTCAAGGTTTTAAAAAAAAAATAATAATAATCACACTAAATCATTTCTTCATGTTATAACAAGATCAGGGCCATTAGTTTTAATCAAAGCTAAATTTCACTCTATTGGGCTATAAAATCAACCTCTAAAAAAATGTTGTAGTGTGAGCCCGACTGCACTCGCTCCTGATTTCCATTCGGTTTGTTCTTAAATTAAATATTTCATCTGGGAAATGCTAAAATGTCACACCACCTGTTAGAGTGGTAGAATGGGGACTTTTGCATAGAGCTGGGAGCATAAGATTACGAGGAACGAAACAACAACAACAACATTTCCAAGTAGTTTATAGTAGAGCAAAAAAATAAAAATAAATAAAATAAAAACAACAAACTGGCCAGTCTGCAATATTAAAGTGGCTCCTTTAGGCTGAAAGAAGGTGTCTCAGTGTGCTTTGGTGGATTGCATTCACAGATGAAACGCCTGTTCTTTCTGTGGTGACAGGGGATTGAGTGATCAGAGGCTCAAAGGCTATTTCCGTAAAAAAGAGATAGGGAGGAGGGGGGAGGGGGTGCGAGATGGGGTGGAGCAGGGGCTTGTGTGCAAAAATGAATGCGGGAGGGAGAGAAACAGAGAGAGTTAGAGAGAAATAATTTTTAAAAAATGTAAAAAAAAAAAAAAAAAATGCAAAAAAAAATGTAAAAAAAAAAAAAAAAAAAAAGAAAAAAGAAAAGGTCATAGCACACGTCCGTCACATTCTCCAGCTCTCCTGAGCCTGAGCATGTTTGTGTTCACACCTCAGACACTACATCACTCTGTGGCATTGTCCAGGTTCATTTAGTGGCCAAAATCACATTAGGTCATCTCTCGGATTCTGCTTCAGGCATAGAGCACAGAAACAGCCCTAGTCTCCTTCTCTGTCTCTCTTCTCTCTCCCCTTCTACAGCGTTTGGAATTAAATACCACAGCCTCTTTTTTATAAAGTATTCTTAAAGCACCACCTTTTAAATCTAAAACATTTCATATGATAATTTCAATTAAATATCATTTCATGGAAGAGCAGACAATTCTTTTTTTGGGTGCTATAACAAGAGACGCTTCATCATTCTGGCCTGACCTGGAGTCATCAGTATATACTAAATGCTTGACCAATTTTGAAGTAAATTGGTTGATAGCCCAGGGATACAATGTCAAGAGACACTATAACTAAGCATATATCTTTAATATATGTTACACAGTTAATTAGCAGAATTATATTACCTGCTCAGTGCCAGGGTCAGTGTTATTATCAGTTGACTAACCCTCAGCTTACACCCACAGCTTCCAAGTCAAATATAAGCTCATTCACTTTCATGCACAGTCCTATTCATCTAGTCAAGTCTGAGTCAGCACCACTGATCGAGTTCCTGGGGTTATAGCAGTGTCCTGGTCAAAGTCTGAGTATCACAACCTCAAGTGCATGTCAAATCTCAAGTCACCAATAAGCGAATTCAAGTTCATAATTGAATATGAAAATATTATTTGAAATGGAATACTCATACGAATAGAAGGTGCACTATTCATTTTTTTCTCCCCAAAAAGCTTGCCAGACATCTGGTTGAGACTAGAGCTGTGCATCGAACTGGGATCCTGTGGAATGCTGTTTTTTTTTTTTGTTTGTTTTTCATGGGCATTCATGAGCAGACAGATATGAAGTTAATGGGAGCGAGCGAGAAGTCAGATAAGAACCTTGAAGGAGAAAGAAAGACCACATTCATTAATGTGAGTCGCTGCACAATGCATTTACAAGGTTCATTCATTCATCCCTAGTAAATACCTGGTCAGGGTCAAGATGGTTAATTTAGGCTATTAGTTTGTTTATATTTTGGGAAATAGAACTAACTAATGTCGTAGGGAGGTACAAACAAAAATAATGCCAGCATAAGCAGGACAAAAAAAAGTTTTCTAGTTGAGACCAGTTATTAACTCGAGTGATCGAATTCGCAAAACTTCCTGACAGTGCTGACATTAGTGCCTCTGGGCTTTTCCCACTGATTTCTAGGGGCATAGGGGTATGGTTAATATTTTTTAAAAAAAGTATGTATGTACAGATACAGATAGTGCACCTCTACAAGTTCAGTTATTTAAACTGTAAATTAAGTCAGACATAAATCAAGTCCATGACTCCCTGGCTGAACTTCTGTCTGTCTGTACTGTGATTCTAACAGAAGGCCAGAGGATTTGCAAGTAGTGTGTGAACAGTCACTTATAGACTAAAACCTTTTTCATCAACATTCACACCCTTCTGTTTGATGTGGTCTTAACCTCTGATTGCTTTTATACACTTGAAAAGTTGTTCTCTGTGTTCAACACAGGTGTCTATATATCTCTTCTATCCTATACTGGCCTCTGGGAATTTCACATATTGAATAATTATCACATATGTGGTATGTATACTCATTCCCTTAGCAGTCATCCAAGCTCATGGCTGTATGCAGAAGATTTATAATGCTTACCATATGCACACCCTGTGAGACATATTGTATTCTGTTTTACAGGATTTTACATTATGTGCTAGGGAAAACTCCACAGACTTGTTTGCATGTATATGTATTCTACAGATAAAGCAAAGTAGCAAGTTTGTTGCAGTCAGGAGCCTTGTTGGCTACTTCATTGCTACAGAACCTGCTAAATGAAGCAGAGAATCACAAATATTATTGATACAGGATAGTTTGATGTGTAATCTGGTAATTACGGATTTGAGATTTTGTCAGATGTTCATTGGATAAATTTGGCTAGACTAAATTGAAATAAGGCAAACAAGCTATCAAGATGCTGAGGTCTAACTGCTTTATATTTATATTTGCCTCTGACTGTGTATTAAACTGTGTGTATATTTCCTGTCTTATGAGGAACATACTTCAGCTTCAAATGTGCTGTGCATTTTCCCCGCTTTGAACTCATTTGGATGAATGCATTAAACCAAACTGACAGATTTCTGAAATTCACAACTACTTTCGTTCCACTTTAGCTCTGTGGTTTTGTTAATGAAAAATTTACTTATGAAGTCTTCATTATTGAACTCTCAAAGGTCAGAGTGGATTAAAAGTGTCCTTACAGACTGCATTTTTGTGGCTTGTGTCCTTATTCGGAAGCATTTTCACCCCTCTGGACTTCAGCTCGATGGCCTTTTTCACTGTAGAGAGAAGAGGACAAAGATGAAATGTGCAGATAAAAAAAATTAATTCTTTTATGCTAGGAGCAAACTGCTTCATGTAGCATGGTGACTCGGTAGCTTCAGGTGAACTTGTCTTTATTAGTAAACTGATTTGAAGTGCTTTTTTAACCCTCATGTTCTGAATGTCCCATCAACACCAGCCAGCTCTTATGTTTATGTTTTTGAGCCCTGACTAGCCCATAATGTCCGTAACATGAAACATACATTTTTTAATTGTTCTTAATTTTAATTGTTGTTAATTGTTCATTGTCAAACATTTCACTCTGAGCTAAGAAGTAAATAACTCTTTATATATAAACAGCTATTTAAATATTAAAATGTATTCTTTAGTCTTTAGCCCCTTGTATCGGTAGATGAAATAATTTAATAACGTACTTTAACAACTTCTATTATGCTTTAAAGACACCCCTAATGTACCTCTCTCTTATTCACATTAATCAATGCATCATGGTGGCATGAATCCATGCACCATGATATTTTCATTATTTATACATATATACTATACTATCATTATGTATACTAAAATCGTAAGAGAGATTTAATGTTTTGGCTATTCTTTCCAATAAAAATACCAGAGGAAATTTGGATCTAAAGTGTGTCATGGATAATGAGAGCAAGGCATGTGACATGAATTTCACCTGAATGAGTAACATACCCTTGATATCATAGACATAAAGCAAATTTGGCAGGAAATGTTATGGAATTGCTATCTGTGTTTATCAAACTAATTTGGGCTTCAAGGCCACTGAGGAGTTATAGGCTTGTAATTTTGTTGGGCGGAAGCCAACTATGAGCCATTTCATAAAATCATTTTTCAGTAATACAGTAATTTTCTCACTGTATGACATCACTGAATGACATCTGTGGGCTTTAATGAAATTAAAATGTGGAATAATAAGAAACCAGCGGGTTCTTTTAAAATAATGCTGCTAGTGAGATATATATATATATATATATATATATATATATATACACACACACTATTATACACTATTATACACTATTAAACATGCACCAATTTTAAACTATAAAAATCCTATCGCATAAAAAGAAAACATCACAGATGCTTAGGGTCCATGAACAACTTTATATTCCCAGTCCACAAATCCCAAGCTCTGCCCAGGACACACCACATCACCTGCTCATTATGCAAATTGCCTCCTGGATCATCAGCCCATTTCATGAAAACAATATAAAAATGTCTCGGTTTGCATTATTCATATGAAAGATGTAAATTTCTCTATTGCTTTCTCAATTTGTTTCCTGTTTTAAAAATCAGATGTGATTCGAGCTTTGGCAGATCAGCTTACTGAAGCTCTGTGTCTCTACACTCAACATGGTATCTTATTTAGCTGCGTTACAAGTACAGCACACCAGGCGGTATGCAGTTGCTCACTGCCAAGTGCTCCACATGTACCAGCCTCGGGAGGGCCTCTCCTCACCACACTTACCTTGGTACTGGGCACTAAATCCTTTCCGCCGATGGTTGCTGTCAGACGTGAAGTGCAGCCGCAGCCAGTTCTTGCTGCTGATGACGGGTGATGGCAGATTCATGCCAGTGAGCCTGGAGTGGGAAAAATAGCAGAATCTAATGAGCAAAATCGGCAATAGAAATCAAACGCTTGAAAAGGCAATTTGTGCTGTAAAATTATACACGCTTGCTGTAAATCGAGACTGGAAAAGGGCAGCATGTGGATGTGTTTTCCAAAAAGGCCATTAAGGCTATGATAAACAGTAAAGTGGGGCTATATTTTTTGAACTGAGGCCAGAGCATGCATTCTTAATTTGACTTTTGTCATTTTATGACAACTTGACTGATGGCATTCACTAAAGGCAACAACTAGTGAAAAGTGTGTTTACACTCTCACAGCAAATCACTAGAATATGCTGAAAGCATAATAATCACTGCTTACTACAGTATACTATACTGATACTTTAATCAGGGTTTACTGTAATATTCAATACTTTTTATATAATAATCAGGGCATACTACGCTATACTAATCATGGCTTAGTATACTATACTTTTTCTATATTATACTAACACTAACAATCAGGGCTTATAATTATACTATTACTATAATAATCATGGCTTAGTATACTATACTCCACTTTAATAATCAGGAGTCACTATACTACACTTGCATAGGCTACAATATATAGACTATATATCCATATCCATATCTATATAATATACTATCACTATAACAATCGGGTTTACTATATTATTACCATAACAGAGCTGACTATGCTTTACTATACTATAACTATAACAATCAGGTTTACTGGACTATATTACACTGTTACTATAATAATCAGAGCTCACTATGCTTTACTGTACTATTACTATAGCAATCAGGTTTACTGTACTATATTACACTATTACTATAGATATCAGGGTGCACGATACTATATTATACTACTACTATAATAAGCAGCTATTGCTATACTATTACTATAGCAATCAGGTTTACTGTACTATATTATACTATTACTATAGTATTCAGGTATTACTATACTATACTTTTTCAATATTATACTATTACTATGATAGAGTAGAGTAGACTACAGAAGAAAGTATAGTACTCTTTATTAAATAAATAAATAAATAAATAAATAAATAATAGTAATTCCACAGACCGTGACACTAGAACATGTGCCTTAACTCACATTTGCTTAACTCAACTCATACAAATTAATAAGAAATTATAAGCCAGCTTTCATGAAGATTCACAAAGGGTTTGGGTTCAGAGTGGGGATAATGGCTGAAGCCAGCTTCATTCATGTAAAATCTAGAAAACATACTGTATCTCGCTTGTTATATGTTCTATTGATTTGGCATGAAAATGGGGTTGATGTAAGTTGATGCAAGACTTGGTGTGTTCATAAGGTCACTTTCTAGACTGACTTTGTAGCTCACTGTAGTGCTGATATTTCTGAATATTTTACTGATAATAAGCCAACTTGACATGAACTTTGACAAAGAGTATTTATGACAACTTATTCCTGTTGGAATAAGCCTTCATAAATGTTTATATACTCTAGGCTTATTTCAGTAGTCAAAAGGGACATGAGATGTCATTTAGCCCTGTGAACACCACCAGTAAGTAGTGTGACTGAAACTGCTTACAAAATATAAATTTAAAATCTGACTTTTCTCACAAGGGGAAATGGGTACATCTTGTTTTCTTAAACACAGGGGACAATGTGGTTGCAACACCTCTTTGATCTTTTCCAGATGCATCATCTTCTAGCAATAGTTCTTTTTCTTTTCTTTTTATTTCTTTTCTTCACTTATAGCAGGGTGCCTATTAAAAGTTCTCCTCTGGTGGAGCTTAAGGTGTGTAAACTTTGTGCTATGTGATGTGAGCTCTCTCCATGCCTTTATCTGCAGTTCATGGCAAGGGCTCTGCACACTGCATGAGACAATGACAGCAAGACTATGAGACACTGGGGCGTCTTTTTTTTTTTTTTAGAGCTGGAAACTGGCTTGGTTGATGCTTAACTCGTCAATCCTTAAACGAAATGTTTTTTGTGGCAGTTAGATTTATGGCTTTAGGTGCCAATCAACTGGTGAAACCCTTTTTTACCCCCGTGTTTCAAATGCTAAATCTTTTGTACACAAAAAAATGCTGCAAGTCACTGGTGATCTAATGCAAAAAAAAAAAAAAGTAGCAACTCTCCTTAGGACCCACCTCTGTAACACAATCATTACAATCTGGCCACTGCATTTCATGATAACATTTGAAGAAACCAACTACTGAAAAAACTGATATACTATATATATGGCACAGAAACACTGGAATAACATTGGAGTTGACCAAGGTAGAGTTTCAACCTGTGTATTCACATACCGCATGTTCAGAAGCATGTTTGGGAAATAATGGGAAATGCCAAGGTCGTATAACTAGGGCTGTAGTCAAGACCGCCATTGTCAAGCCTCAGACCAGGACTAGTCGAGATTGCGTCAAGACTGAATCTTAAGAATGTCAAGGCCATGTCAAATCAAGTCTGAAAAAAGCAAGAGTGAGTCAAGACTGAGACTGAAAACCATAAAATCATTTTCCAGGACAAGTCTTTACTTCAACTAGGTAGCTTCATCTGTGCATTGTGCCAGTGATGTTTTCTAGAAGACTCAAGACAAGTCCAAGTCAATAGAATACCCAAAACAAGTCCAAGTCAATACAGAAAACGTCTGGAAACTAGACTTGAGTTCAAAACTGGAGACATGTAGCATGGGGTCAGAGCGCATGATACAGCACCCCTAGAGCAGACAGGGTTAAGGCCCTTGCTTTAGGGCCGACAAGTGGCAGCTTGGCGCTTGAACCCCTGACCTTCTGATCAGCAACCTTAACCACTGAGCCACCACTGCCCACCAGTAACTACTACACTCACATATTACTACAATACCCATAGGCATCTCAGGATTCTGTATGTATTACAAAAGCCTTTTATTTGACACTGCTCAGCTGAAATTCTAATGAAAATGGACCAGGGCCAACTATTATCCCCCATCCTATAAGTAATTTGTTCCAGTTTTGAGGTCCAGTCAGATTATTCAGTTATCATTTACTGTTCTACCTGTTTCTGCTCCCTCATGTAAGGAGATCATCTACTGGTAAGATGGGAGAGGGGGAGCAAGTGAGAGAGAGAGAGAGAGAGAGAGAGAGAGAGAGAAAGTGCACAAAAGTCTGGCATTAAGCTGCTGTGACTTGCAATTAACATAGGGTGCTGTTCAAGGCCCCTCGATTTCTTTTCAGGAAAGTGAAGATCAGTGGAGCGTAAAGGGGCAGTCAGTGCTGAACAAGCAGTGAATGAAAGAGAGCAAGAAGAGTTTGCTTCTAAGAGAGGCACGCTATGAGGAGAGTAACACTGGAGGACGGTGTGAGAAGAGGTAGAAAAAAAAAGTTTTAAAAAACACATTTTTAAGATAACTTGCCAAAAACTGTAAATGCACTCTAATTTAATTGGAATTTTAAAAAGTCTGTTTGTGTCCATAACCAGAGATAAAATAATGACCCTTATTTTATTCCAACTCTCTTTGCTCAAGAAGATTTAAGAAAGATCTTGTGGCAATCATTTTCAATCAAATTCATCTTAGGTGTAATCTATTTTCTACTGCAATACATGTTTTGTTACAGAATTCAATACCATGCTTCCTTATTCATCTGTTATTTTTAGGCAATCAGAAGCTTTCCGAAAACAAGCGCTGTTTGGTACACATAGCATGCTTTGCCAAATTACATGGTCTTGATCCAAACAGTGCCATTAGTGGAAACAGTATGATTGTTTAGGTACTGCAGCCCAGCTATTTCCCAGCACCTTTTAATTTCTTACAACAAATGCTCAGATGACACCAGATGCATCTCTGATACACATAGTAAATTTGAGTAAAGCCTTAAGTAAGAACTTTGATAAATAACTAAAAAGCAGTGAAGTCTGCAAAGAGGGGAAAGTCTTCATTTTATTTTGAGGCTGCTGCAACATTCAAGCTCATCTGTACTTTACCGGATGCTGGCAGTTAGTGTTGAAAGCAATGTCTACATATCAGTTTACCTTAGACATTGGGTGTAGTGTTTTGAGCATAATCACAGTATATGTATAGAGTTTGCATCTCTCCTATAATCCATCTAATGTTATGAAGTAGAAATGATGTTATTCATTCTTCAGTAACTGCCTTATCATCATCAGGGTCACGGTGGCTCTGGGGCCTATTAAAGGAACATTGGGCATGAGGCAGTAAATGCACCCTGGATGGGATGAAAATCCATTGCATAGCACTATGCCCACACACATTTGCACACTTATTCACACCTGGGGCAATTTAGAGTATCCAATCCATCTACTGGCATGTTTTTGGGAGGTGGGAGAAAACCAGAGAAGAGCAGAAGAAATGTGGAAATGGAGAGAACATGCAAAACTCTGCTTCAAGTATCTGTATCTGGTTTTAAAACAAACCACAGCTGGTTCAGAAGTTGATAATTAGTCTCAAATATCTCTTTTAAAATGCTTCACATGCAGTTATTATTTTGCGTGCACCCGTCTGCAGTATATTCTAATGAATTTATTTGGCCCTACTTCCCAAAATATAAACAAACTTGTAGCCTAATTTGAGCCGCCGTGACCCTGACCATGCAGTTACTAAGGATGAATGAATGAATGAACGCTGTACATTCCTGTAATTGAATATGGTATTTGTTCCTTCCATGAGATTCCTATCTGACTACTCCCCTGCAAAACACCCCGCCTGTGCAATTTTTACTGTCCTGATGCACACCTCTAAGATCAACTAGACACCCTGTGAACCTTTCTGACAAGCTTAACAAAACATACACTAAATTCATCTGAGAAGGACTTCGCTTGCAAAGTTGATGAAGGACTTTATCATCATTCTATACAGTATATCAAAAAGTGAGACCCACTACATGCTGAATTTAGCGTGTAATGGCAGCTGTCAATCCACCAGATTCCCATTCCATTGTGAACAACTGAATTTCTAGCAGTCTGCCAAGACTTTAACTTGGGGACGGCTACACTGACGGGTTCAACAGTTCAACATTATCAAAGCAATGAAAAGTAAATGAAGATGTTTAGCATATGAAGTAATAATCTGAGTGATAATACAGATCTAAATAATAATACAGATTAGAGCTACAGGGGAATGGGAACAGTGGTAATACTGGAGATTTTCCATTTTTATCTGTGGGAGCAAGAATAAATTAACAAAAAACAATAATTCTGCAGTAAAAACAGAAATAGGGAAGAAATTTATGTAAATTTATGGACTGCAATAAAATAAATACTAATGGTAATGAAATGACAAACATGTGGTGGTCAGTAAAGTCTATTTTAAACCCATTTTACACCAGAAACATTACTGTTGGCACAAAAAGAGGTATAAATGGTACTTTGGATTGAATGGATGTTCCATTATATATAATCATCTTTGGAGTACAAAAGTCTGCAAAATGAATGCCAATGAATTATAATAATAAGACTATGTAATGATGAAAATGTGGAAAAATATCTACATTTTGCACTGTAATGTGAAACAGATCACTTTACACATTTGTCCACCCACGAGTGAACTGCAGCATAGATTTCTGCTTAAAACGCAAGAGCTATAGTGCTGTGGGTAGGGTTTTTATGTTTGAAAAGCAATAACGGGTCAGTCATATATCAACTTTCATCATTATTGCCCCTGTCTATTTTGTCAGCTTTTTAAAAAGTTCCCCTTCTGGCCTGTGCCTTAATAAATCTTTTTTTTTTTTTAAGGAAGAATTTGTTCCAGAGAAGTAGAGGTAAGGGAAATTTTAACAGAACAGAACATGGGGATCACAAATTATCACTAAATTCTTCTATCATACTATTGTACTCCCACTCTGTTGAGTGACCAATTTCACTGCAGTTGATTTTTGTGATGCAGTTGCAGTTTTTTCTGGACAATACATTTCTCGTCACAGAGGATAAGTGATGAATATGGTGATGCAACCTTACTCTGGCTCTACAGACACAGCACTTAGAAATAGTTGAGACTCGTTTTTTTGAAACTCTAATCAATTCTGCTCTTTAGGAAGAAGCTCATAAGAGGACACGGAACAGTCCATGATTCAAAACTATGCCTGTATATAGTGATGTGTTGGAGCTTCTGCATGTATTCACAGCAGTGACTCAGTGCCACTGCTGCTATGGATGATCCCACATGGATTCCCTGAAGACTGCACTTCCTAAAAACAGTTTGTGCCCAATTCGCACCCTTTCTTCGGTGGATAATCTCACCTGGACACTGTAGAACTGCTCATGTAATTATAAAGATTATGGTGCTGATACTGAACATCATTACTCACACTTAATACTGTTTGACTTTATAGTATAACATCATTGTAATTATTTACTACCCCACTGTGTTCACCTGTTCCGTGTTCAGTCATTGATTAGTTTGGTTATTTATGGCTATTTGTTTTTGCTCCCTTTTGCAAAGTTTCCAGTTTTCTGACAAGTGCCTGCATTATCATTTTGATTATGGCTCTGTCTTCTTTGATGTTGCATTCCTGTGCTCTGATCTTTGACTGTTACACTCAAACAGTTATATTTCATACTTCCATGCCATGTCTACACTAACTCGAAAAAAAACTTAGATACTTTAAATGCCGCATACACTGACAGTAGAAAGGGTACTAAACTGTGCCATTCCTTTGGGTGTTACCCTCAAGCATACACCATTTGTACTTTTAGTATGTAATTTTTACCTAGAAAGTGCAGGTCCAATTATGTTCCCTAAATTATGTTAAAAGTATATATCAAAGGAACAAAAAGATAAGCGACAAGAAAAGGTACAGTTTAGTCCCTTTTTTTCCGATACTGCAGGTATTATGTAACACTAAGCTGAAAATTTCTAGCATGACCTTCTATAGCACTTTGGAACTGAATGTTTATTTAAGCTCTTACCACACAGACATAAAATCAAACTTTGTTTTGGACAGAATGTAACTGTGGCACAGCTAACATATTTCGCCCATACAATGTCATTTAGCAAATATCACTTTAGGGTGATCTCTCTCAAAACATTTAATTAGACTGAAAGTAAATCATCTTTGGCATCTGACACCGCAGGAGAAATGCTGTCATGAAGTCCTATATTGACTTATTTCCATTTAATGAGCAACTGTAGCTTTGCAGCAGTGCTTGATGGAGTCAAAGGATTTTTTTTTTCTGAGGGTAGCGCCACATTCCAGATGGGCCATTCACGCTGAGAACATGAGAGGCAGCAGGACACAAGATTGATTTTGCTCAAATCTGATTTTCATTTGACACCAGTGCTCACTGGAGCTTGGATTTTTTTTTTTTTGCTTAGGCCACATTGCAGACACTGCCTTTGAGCAGATCTAATTCGAGCCACATTCAACCATTTCAATGACACTCTCTCAGAGGCTATTAAATGACACTGTAGAATTCTCAATCTTGACACTTCCACCTGCCCCTATGTCCTATGGCTAAAACCTTAAGCAAAGCAAGCAGGAGCTCCAGATCCTCTTAGAGAACGGTTTGCTTTAACAGACCATATCAGTGCTGAAATTATATCTGTCAAATAGCCGCATGGATTCATTTCCACATATATGCAACTCAAATGGGAAAAAAGTGATAAAGAATTCATTTCATCTTCAAACTAGTGAAATAATGCTATTTCAGGAAGAATATGTGATGCCGGGTTTGAGTGTGGCAGAGCAAAAAAAAAAAAAAAAAAAAAAAGAGAGAGAGAGAGAACAAATTTTCAAAAAAATTAACTGTGACAGCACTTCATTGAGTTTGCCAAGCCAACCAGTCTGCCTCCTCAATGCCTCCCTCCATCATGAGCGAGGACATGTTTATTCACCGAGCGTGAAGTTAATGGAGTTCAGCCATAGTCGCCTCACAGAATTCTCTGACTGTGGTGGCACTCAAAATTGGTCTGCCATTAGGCAAGAGGAGGAAAGAAAAGAAGTGTGAAGGTTAAAAGGCAGATCGAAGCAGGATAGAAAAAGAAACCAGGGAACTTCAAAGAAGAAGGATGTGTATAGTGCTAAATCTAAAAAGACCAAGCATCTGTTTGGCAACAGAAATAACTCATGTGAACAGTAGAGGGAATTGGTCAATGTGTTTTCAAAACTATCAGTGGGATCAATTGCGATGGCAACTCATTTCCTTTACAGAGTCTAGAAAGGAACAATAGCTCCAAAAGAAACCTCCTAGGAGTGCGCTCAAGTGAACCTCTGCTATTAAATGAATAGGATTAGCCCCTGTGTTTTCTTTCATCACCAATGAGGTGGCGATTTTTCATTGATCGATCTGGGTCCATTATCCGAGGGTCTCATGTCCCTCTTAATGCATTCCACGTGCCAAAGATGAGGACAGATAAAGCCGTTCTGCTCCCGGTGGAAGTCACGGTCTGTTTACTCACCATATTGATGGCGCTTCTGTGCCGCTGATCTCCAGAAAGTCATATCTGTCCTCCAGCTGGAAGTCTGTGAACACCAATGCAATGGTGTCTCCGGGCTCAGCCAAAATACTCCATGTGCAGTCTGCACTATTCTCATATTCTGAGGGGAAGTGAGGACTGGATATTGTTCCTGTTGTCCCTCTTAACGTGCCGCCACATGCTCCTTCGGCTGATCAAAACAAGTTAAAAAAAAGAATGTCAAACAACTAAACATTCATTTGATTCAGTTTTAAACAGATGGTAAGCTCATGATAGCCATTTCACTGCAAAAAACAAAACACATTTTAGCAAGTGTAAATATCTTGAACATAGATGAATTTATCTAGTATTTCCTATTATAAGATTACAATAAACCAAATATATGATTACTAAACTTATTTCTAGACATTTTTTTTTTTAGAATTTACTTCTAGAAGGAAGCAACTTATTTGCCAGTAGAATAAGAAAATTTAAATAAAAGCATTAACAGGCTGAATAATCTTATGTTCACTAACATTTACATCTCTAATAAGAAATAAATTAAAATGTATTATTTAATTTGATGAGTTTGAGCATATTCAAGATTCAAAACCATTTTCAAAATATTTGCTAAGATATTTTGCTTTGCACTGAGACTGTAGGTAATATATTTTATGCGACTAATTTAATTAATTGAAACAATTTATTTAATCAAACCAATAAAGCTACAGTAATTGATACGAATGTGTCTGCATAATGTGTGACTGGCTTTCTGGAGCTTTTGTGGCAAAGCTGCTCTAAAGGCTTCCGCACTTTTGGACCGGTTCTGGGCTTGTAATCACAGGACTGCTTTCTTCCAAAATGATTCCTCCCAAACATGGATTGATTACATCTCTTTTTGGGTGGTTCTAAGAGTGGATATCTCTCTCTCACTCCCTCCCACACACACACACACACGCCAGATGCAGTTGAGTCCCAAACCACCATTTTCAAGTATCCTTGTCCAGAGACCAGGGATGAGTTCTTTGGACTGCTCACGGGCTCTAAAACAGTTTTCACACTTCACCAAACGGACCAAACTCTAGGAGCATACGGCCCAAGTCCAAAAAAACTCAAATGTGAAAACATTTTAAGTGTACAGACCAAACAGGAAATTCTTAGAAGGGCTCTGAAAACTTTAGCCTATAGCTTATTTCTTTTTTAATGTTATTCCTTTAAAATTCTTACCTCTACAGAATGGTGCTGGGAAGTCCCATGATGCACCACTCCCAGGGCTCACAATACACGTGAGAACAGCATGGCCTTCCAGGACGTATCCCATCACGCAGGTGTAGCGGATTTTGTCGCCGATATTATACCTCGTCCCATGAATGATTCCTCTTGGTATCAGTCCTGGATTTCCACAAGTGTGACTCGGCAGCACTGGAAAAAGGAACAGAGCAAACAAAAAGACATAGACATGGGTAAGTGTTTCTGACTGGGTGACGCTTCCCTAAAGGCGCTGGCAGATGAACACGAGCATATGCCGCGCCATTCACTGTCTTCGGTTTGTTCTTCATCTACTAACTCACTGCTAGCCTCTTTGGGTCAGATCAGAGTCTTGTTTCATCTTCACAGAGCCAGACAAGCCAAACTCTAGAGGTTTTATGCTTCATGAGAATTTTTCTTAAGTTTTCACATCTGAGCCTGCTCCGGTATTCTTAGCAACTCTCAAGCACCTCAAACTCACCTGGTATGTGAGGCACTCCTTGCAAGCTCAAGTCTACACACTTCAGCGATACTCGCACAAGACCTTTGAATTTTGAAAAAAATGGAATATACATGGGGAGTGAGAATGCAGAGAGAATGCAGAGAAAGTGCTTCTCTACAAAGTTTGAGTGCTACTCCAGAATTTCTAGCAGCCTCTCTATATGTGGTCTATTTATACATGAAATGTATGCATGCTTATCAGGGACGGCTGGAATAAATGGGCTAGCAGGGCGAAGCCCCTTTGTCTTTCAAAGGTAGAAAGACATCAACATACAGTTTCTTTTTTGGTGTCCACATCAGATTATTTGATGGCAATAAATGTTTTTAAAGTGAATTATTTTGAGTTTTTGTGGGAATAAATGCAACAGCACCACCAATGGTGGTAAGAAAAAAAAAAAAGAATGGTAGGAAGTAGGGATGTAACTAATATGATTCTATTATTTGGCACACATAACGTGATCTAACCACATAGAGATATAAGGTGCACTACAGTTATGCTTTGCTAATTAACAAAAAAAAAAAAAAAAAAAAAAAAAAAAAAAAAAACTTGCCAGCTTTATGTTGAGACTAGATGTGTGCACTGGGACTAGGATCTTTACTTGGATTTGACTTTAATGCAGAGCTTGAATGGTTCATACGAAGCTGGCGGGTTTCGGCACAATTTCAACCCTAAATACATATTATAAAACTCCTAAAAGACAAGCCCAAAGTGGTGTAAAAACTACAACCCTGGCAGCCCTGCCCCCAGCACATGATGTGTATTGAAGACACACACACATATATATATTCATCCCATCAGAGTTTAGCTCCAAATTAAGAGCATATTTCTGTGCAAACAAAAGAATATGTTTTTCTTTACAGAGCTAAAAGGATCTCATTTTTATTTTTGACTAGGTATCTGGTTTAGGAGTTGAATAAAGTTATATTCTGCATTTTTTTTTATCATTTGAGTATGAAGTAGTAGCATTGTGTTACACCCCTAGTATGAAGAAGTGAGGCTGTGGCTGATTTCCTTCTACCCCAGACTGTATCAGTGACAGTTGTGTCAGATGATTACGCAGAGTGAAACGCCCTACAATGCACTGCTCAACACTAATAGTTTCATTGTTGAACTGTTGACAGAAATTAGCTTTTAGCCTTCCCATCTAATCACCACTGGTCTTTATGGCAAATAAGATCACAGTGCTGACTTGACTAATATTCTGCAAACATGATGTACATTGACAAAGTAGAATCTTGCAACCTTCCTACCAAATTTTCAAAGAAAATATGAGATGAAATCCTAGACATAAGGTCAGTATGTGCTGTGTATAGTGCGTGTTTTGGATTCGGAGTGTGCTTTCCTTGAACAGTTTTCCCAAGGGCCATGTCAGAGAGTGTCGCTGGATCCTGTCAAAGAGGAAACAACCGTGTCAAAGGCAGAGATCCCCTGAAGGCATATCAGCCTTGGGGACTGGTCTGGCTAACGGAAGCTACAATGCGGGGATTGCTTTGCCAACTCAAATGTGAGTCAAAGTTTTAGCCAATTGGTGATTGAGTAGGGTATGCATTATGCAACTGAAAAAGTACACTTTAATAATTATGTCAAACTATGTCAAAACATGGCACAGTGTTGGATGTGCAGATGTATGATCATTACTGCAAAAATGTAATTTCATGATGTGTGGGTTTCCTCCAGGTTCTCCGGTTTCCCCCCACCTCCACAGAACATGCCAGTAGGTGAACTGGATATGCTAAATTGGCCATAGATGTGTATATCACTTTGTGAATGTGTGTGTGCATGAAGCCCTGTGATGGACTAGTGTCCCCTCCAGTGTTCCTGGTATATGCTCCATATCCAACAGCACTCTGAAAAGGATAAAGTAATTACTGACAATGAATGAATGAATGAATTTAGTTTCATGACACATCCACCAAAATTCTCATTTAAGCTTCCAGTTTGAAATTGACAAACTACTGAACTTTGAAGCACATAGTCTGCACCAATAAATTCCATTGTGTTCTCTGTATAATGGTTTATACACATTGAAAGGCAGCTCTCTCAATAGCATTTTTACCAGGCATGATACATCTGTATTAAGATGTATTTATCTGCGAAATCAATGTAGAGAACACGGGCGTGAAGTGGAGAGATTTTAAAATGTTTTGGAGCCCTGAGGCAACTGACATTTTCAGGCCTCGGCAATTAGCATAATTGCTGCAAGCTGATTTTTCTGGATTCACAGACATACGCTGCTGATTCTCCAAATATCACATTTCTCAAAATATCACTTTTGACTAATGCTATTTTACATACTGAAAATTAATATAGACCTCACATCATTGCCAGATATTGCCATTAAGCCTTAACACTAACACTTAACACTTAAATTTGTGCAGAAGACATAATGAAATGTTGTCAATTTAGGTGCCAGAAAAAAAAAAGGCTGAAAATCTTGTCTGTCCACAGCTCTATTTTAAACACTTAGGACTTGCAATTGATTTAATCTGCAATAATTCATTTTGCAAATGTCTCCCTCCTGAGATCTTGGGCGACTGGAAGAGCCGTGTTCATTAATCATGCTCTCAATTGACAGAGTCTTCTGCTGCACCAGCTTTGGAAGGAACATACAGTTTGGTAAACATTTGATTTATTGTCTGATTAACAGTCAGTGGCAAGGAAGAAGGGTCAATTTAATCGAATTTGAATGCAGCAGCAAACTGCAATTTTTTTTAATGTTATGTTCCAAAAGGTGCCCATTTCATTTGGCTTGTCAAGAAGCAATTATTCACGATGTCAAAAAGACATGATCTCAGTGACTTTGACCGTGGCATGGTCGTTGGTGCCAGATGGGCTAGTTAGAATATTTCAGAAACTGCTGATCTCCAGGGATTTTCACACACAACAGTCTTTACAGTTTACACAAAATGGGGCGAAACACAAAAAACACCCAGTAAGCAGCAGCGCTGCAGGTGTAACACCTTGTTGATGAGAGAGGTCATATGAGAATAGCCAGGAAGCTGGCAGGAAAGGTATGGGAACTCAAATAAGCAACTCTTTACAACCATGGTAAGCAGAAAAGCATCTCTCACAAATATCTCACAATATTTCTAACAATGAGGCGGATGTGCTACAACAGCAGCAGATTACATCAGGTCCATGCTGTCAGTTACATGCTGTCAGCCAAGAACAGGACTCCCAGGTGCTCCTAATAAAGGGACTGGTAAGTGTATATATAAGCTTACTGTATTTTGCATTGTTATTGTTTTCCAATGCTGCACAATAACAAACACTTTCATTATTTTTATTTATTTAAGTTCTGAGTTACTGCTTCTTCAAACAGCCATTTCAGTTTTCATGCCATCTTCATGACAAGTGACCACTTAGGACACTCTGTGTCTGTCAGTAATTTTTGGAAAGCTTCTTTGTGGTAATAATGCTGTCAGGAGTCCAACTGTAGCTCTTTTGAATAGCAACTCCAGCACTGATTAATGCCTCACACCCTAACTGCCCCCTCTCTTCATTTCCCTGACACAGTAAGAGATCAATAGGGTCGTTACAGGCTGTCACAGGCTCAATTCAGCTGCTTGAGCTTTTTTTCTCCAATTTCCTTTCACAGGGATAAGGCCACAGTGATCATGAGGTGGACCAACATATCACTGCAGAGGATTGACATAGGGTGAGGAGAATGGCATCTGAGTAAAAATTCAAAACTAGTTATGTATCAGTATTCAGATATTATTTTGGTACTCTATTCATTTGCTCCGATATACAGACAACACAAATGACCACAATCTGGATGTATTTCATGAAAGAATTATCAAAGAAAAGCAGACTGCAAACGGGGCTGTGTAAACATCAAGAGGAGCTACTACAGCATCTTCTTACAATACAAATAACCTGATATGACATCTTATAGCATTTAAACTGTATGTTTAATACAGAGTGTGAGGGTAGCCCAGCAAGTCATTAAAAATGAGCACAAAGTGCTGTGAATTGTGTGCATACAAAGGTATTTGCGAGCGCGGAGCAGTGAAGTAAGCGTGCAAAGAAACTGTTGCATGTGAGAGCAGTTCAATTGAGTGAGCACTGAGAAATGTGTGCTTCTTGTACTCACGAGTCAAGGTACAATTCACAGCATCTTTCTCTAATTTTTAATGACCACGCACGCTGGCCACTTAGGTTGGTCGCCTTTATGGTCTCTATTAAAGATACTGATTAAATGTCATAATATCTTGAACATAAATCTCAGCACAATGAGTTCATATGTAGCAGCATACAGCAGCAATGAACACAAATAGAGCTAAGTAAAATGCTCCATGACACCCCTGACTGATTAATACTCATTTCGGTATCAGTATTGGTATCTGTATTGTGCACGTAACTGTACTCTGGTCTGAAATAAATGGTATCAATGCATCCCTCTTCAAAAGTATTGGTAGGAAAATGCCAATGCTGCTGGCTACTGATGTACGACAGCCTCCGGATGGAGTCAAACATACTGAGCACACCGAATAATACATGATTCACTATGCTCATGGAGATTCCACAGTAAGATACACTATAGTCATTGTTTTGTCTCTTATTCCCTACTGTTAAACAAGTGTATAAATATCAGCATGACACACAGGCAGCAGTAACGTGTAAATCTGTCTCACCAATACAATCCTTCCTGGTGCAAATTAATGTCTATGCCACGTTTTTACAGTTGCAGAGGGACATGTGAAGAGATCGGTTTACTTTCCCCACACCTCACTACGTCATGCCTGTTGCAAACAATATTTAACCAGAGACACATTAATGCAAAAATCAATCAAGGCCATTCCCTTCGAATAAATGGGCAGTGTCTGTTCTGCCCATGTTAAAAGAAACAGTAGACTTCTAGTAGACATTAATACACAGTGAAATTCCTGACCAGGGCTTATAAGAAACACTAGTGCAAATACAAATTAATCTGTTTGCTGTATGATGGTTTAAAGAAACGGTGCAATTATGCAAATGTATAATTCCTCAATCCCTCTGCAAATGCTGTGTCCACAATAACCTTCCCTGGGTGCAAAAGATGATGTGCAAAAATTGTGTGAGGAAAAGAAGTGTCCTTCATTCAAACTGCCTTTTCTAATGTGTTGCTCTTATTGAACCCAGGCAACAGTAAAGGCCATTTTGGATTTATTACTGCAGCCACTTTTTTGAAGATTCACAGATAGCCACACAGCAGCTGCATAATAGTCCTGGCCATCAATTCCCATTTTAGCTAGTATGACAAATTTAAAGGTGAGCATGAGGCTTTAAATGAAGATGCATGGAGTTGAAAGAGAACACTAGTCAATTTCCTGTGGGAAGGCTGTCTGAGCAGTTGCATGCTCTTCTGGATGTTGTTAAATTGGCTGGTTGAGCAGAGATTACGGTATATGCTATAGAAAATTAATCAACACCTTCTTACCAATCAGATTCAAGAATTTGCATGATGTATGTGTTAGTAATACACAAGAGATGTAGTACGGTGCTGCAGAATGACAGATAACATGATGATTAAAAGACTAAATCATTTCATTGGATGTACCTTACATATATAATAACTTCCTAATATCATCATCAGGTTTTGAAAATGAAAAAAAAAAAAAATAAAGTTTCTCCCCAAGCACAGGTTGATGTTACTCCCATATCACTTAAGTACATTTTAGCACAGTAGCATTTTACAACATATCATGGTGTGAAATTAAGTGTGAACATTTCAAAATGGTCTCCTGGAGTGTCTTCATAACACTCCACTGTAGCATTTTGCATTCAAGGCATCTCTAACCCCTGCGGAACAACTGCTATGGTCCAATGAGTAGAAGCAGTTTATTACCAAACACAATCAGGTATTTTGCACAGCCTGGACACACAACTGTCATTGACATGTTTTTCCCCACACACTGAGGACTTTAGTCACCTCCAGATATCACCACACCAAAGCTTTCAGGATGCAGAGAGCCGAATAGCCTAAAAGAGTCAACACAGCGCCTGTTTGTCAGAAATATTACAGTTGATGAATGGTAGGGTAAGGGTTGGGATTAGAGTTCATAGCTTTTCTTCCACTTTCATTAATATGAAATGCAACAGAATTATTCTTACACATTAAAATTCCGAGTAATTTTGTGTGAAGTTAGGTTAAACATCAGGGTTTATTTTATAGAAAGCCCTGTTTTTTTTCTTTCCCCAATTTCAAGCCTTAGCTACATAAAACATATCTAGCTGAGTCAATTATCACCGTTTTAAAGTCAAAACTTGCATTCTGGTCCTGCTGGTATGAAGCACCACCTCAGTGCCTCAGTGCCATTTAATTAAGACAGTATACTGATCCTTCTGTGCTACTGTGGGGGGACAAAACAGTGCCAGGTGAACTCCCACCTAACTGTACATCAGGATCAACGGATGGAAATCTTCATTTGGGGGGAAAAAAAGAATTCAACAGTCCTAAAAGTCCAAGCATACAACGTTGGAGACACAAAGGCAAAATGCGGCTCCATTCTCAAGAGGTTTTAATACAAAGTGTGGCAAACAGAGTCAAAACACAATCCAGAATCCAAAATATCTGGACAGGCAAATGGCAAAGCATGATTGGTTATAAACATCAATATTCATGGGCAATCCAGAGACAAAACTGAAAACAAAGCAAGGGGTCAAACATGTTGAACAAACAAGACTCAGAACTTACACAATCACACAGAATGGCAAGACTTCACAATGAGTAAATATCCATAAACTATTTATATATAATATGATGAAACCAGGAAGCAATCTGGAAGTGATTGTTATAGGTTGGGCTATTATTCTGATGACCTCTACTGGCAGGGAGGGGAAATGTCCTGAGTGCTTCTTACAGACAGAAAAGAAAAAAAAATCCAATAAAGCATATATAATATTAAGGATAAGTTGATAAAAGTTAACCAGTCTCTGCGGATGCAGTAACCTATTATTCATACATTTCTGCTTAATATCTGTCCTTTTTTGTTAAATTGTTTTCAGCGATTTGGTCATAGTTCAACACTGTGGCTATAGTTTTACATTGTCTTTTTTAAATTGTCAAACCAAATTTTCCTTCATTTTATTTAATGAAGGCTGCCTGGATGACACAGTGAAGCCTTGCAAGCCAATAACATTGATTTAATGTGGTCAAGTTTTGTTTTTCTTGCGTAATTTCTTCTTTTCTGTGTGTTCAATGGAAACTTGGTTAACTAGTAGGATCGTAATCTGTTTTGGCATACCTGTCTACCCTTAGTAAGTTCATACTGATTTTTTTTAAGGTAAAACAACAAGCACAAATCAAACAGTGAACCGAAAAACTGCTGAGAGAGAATGAGAGGTGAGGGCACATAACAAGCACACCTGCTGCATGTAGACAGCAAACTTGAAGGCTTTCGGCTGGTGTTTGCAGTTGTCCAGAACCAAGAAGTGAGAAAACAGTAACTCTCAGAGCATTGCACAAAGTCTTTTCACTTGGATATAATATTACAGATACAATATCAGATCATTTTTTCCCCCTCGCTGCTTTGGACAAATAGTACGAAGTATTAAACTTGTGTGAATCTTTTGAAAGAAACATCATGCAAAGAAACATAAAATGAGGCACAACAGGTCCAAGAATTAGAACTTTAGTAATGGTCACTAGAAGTGAATGATTATGTATGTGCTCTATATCCATATGTTTTCATTCAAAGCATTTGGTAATGATGCAACGTCACTGCCAACCAACAACACTCCTGAAAAAGAACATCGGTTTTGAAAGAATTTTAGAAGGAGAGAAACAAGACTACTACCTTGAAATGAATTTTTAAATCTACTACACAATTATATACTGCACTAATGTATGCCTCAGTCACAGAATAATTACGCCTAAAAAGCAGAGGAAATATATATTATTTTGTAATATTAAGGGCCTGAGCACATAAAACATTTGAAATAGTCATTCAATACATTTCTGGTTCTTTCATTTTAGGCCTTTTTCCACTACAGGACTCTTGGATGGCTCATGTAATCATTTACTAAATTTGCATAAAATCTGAGGAGCAATTTGTTTGTATAAAACGCTTTTAACCTCTTAAAATGATTCTTCTGGATAATACAATAATAATAATCTAAATAAAACGATGATATTACTTATGTTTATGATCACCGTTCTGCATTCTGGGAATAAAGCACTACTCAGACAAATATAAAGGATATTTGTGCTTTACCGTCTATTCCAAATATTCTTATCTGGAACCGGATTTAAATCTGAAGTTGGTGTGGCTTAAAATGGAAGCTTTTAGGCCACAGGACTGTCTTAAATCCTGCTCATAAAGATATTTTGTACTTTTCTAATATTATTGGAAATATAAATAACCTTGTACTGTAATTTAAACCACCACAATCCCTGACTAGGCAGTTACTAAGGATGAATGAATGAACACATAGAAAAACTGCATCATCTTTCTTTGTCCTGCAAGTTTCATATCCAATAGATTGCTTGCACACACGAGCTTCATATCTAACTGTTTGCTCTTGCCTACATGAAAGTAAAAACCTCTGGCTCAAGTGACCATTTTGTTGCATTCCACAGGATTACAGTCCAGCTCTAGTCTCAACTATATGCCATGTGCGCCTTTCTGGCAAGCTTTCTTTTAAAAAAAAAAAAAAAAAATGTATAGTGCACCTTCTATTTATATCTGTATTCACATCTGTTTAGCATGCAGGATCTGTTTAATCCAAATAACACATGCCCTGGATTAGCTGTTGTTTACTGACAGCTCACACTCAGTCTCTACTTCCTCTATGTGGCATTAATTCTTTCTGGATTTAATGCACTGGGAGAGCAAGCCAAGTGTAAGTTGGTATTGTAGTAAGTATGAGCAATTCTAACTCCTCTCTAACAGGGTTTTAGACCCTTAGACCCTGACCTGTTTGTACTAGCATGAGGATGTGTTTTCCTTGGAGACTACAAAGCACTTCTGTAAGTCGCACTGGATAAGGATGTCGGCCAAATGTAAACATGGAGTCGTTTTCATGAAGTTTCCAGTAAAACGACAAAATTGGCAAAATTCCTACCATTCCTGACCCTAATGTAAAATGTGTGTATAGAACCACTCGTTATATAAACTTCTAGATAAACAATGCCAAATGAAGCTTCCGAGACCCTGCGCTTGTTTATTTCCCACTGTGGAAGACTGGGTTTAATAGCTGTATGATTGCAGACTGGGGTGATATTGCAGTGAGGTTTTTAAATGCAGCATTTATCAAAGACAATAAACATTTCCAAGCCTCTAATCTGGGTGATTTCACCATTAAGTGTCACATTTCTCTCTGAATTATTTTGTATTATAGTGTTATATTATAGTTAATATACAAAACTAGCTTCCGTTCTATTTTCCCTGTGTTCAGTGCTGTATTTAGTCACTCAACGTTAACATGGACAAATGGAGAGTGTAAAGCTGTATATCACAATCACTACAAAGTCTGTGTCTTTTATTTTTTATTTTTTAATTGTTTAAATTTTTATTACAGTAAATACTATTCATAATACTATTAATGCATGAAAGAACCTGAACTTTTGTTTCCAAATGTACTATGTTTCAGTGGTTGCTGTTTTATCTCTAAACATGACAGCGTTTATGCACCCTGGCTAACGTCTGGACGAGTTACTGGCTGAGTAAGTCAGGTATTAGAGATAATTATGGGAATATAGTTATTCCAGTAATCATTGTTACAATTTTTAATGGTATTTGTGTGTATTTGGACTTGTACAGTGACCACATGTATAAGAAAGGGGCTACATTAAACATAATTATTAGGGGCCAAGTACCGAAGCTGATTAGGCACCCTATTGTTATTCTACCTTTTCTTCTTCTTCTGGCTAGTGTGTCTATGGCGCACTGATTGGGGAGGGTCTAAGGAACATTCTGACTAAATTTGGGCCAAGTGCTGCCAACGGGTCAGCACCACCATTGGGTCAAATTTGGGCCTAATTTGGAAGTACGTTTATGGTCATCATTTTTTAACCATGCGTCCAATATTTAAAAGCTGAGATGAGTTCAGCGCACACTATGACATCAATTTCCACCAAATTCGATTTTTTGCCATCTTGGATTTTGTCAAAAACTGTTTTTTCGCTACTCCTACACATTACGTCCAATCAACTCCAAATTTGGCATACATCATCTTCAGACCAACGTGGAAATAAATTTATCAACAGAATGTTGATATTCCACCCTGCTACCCATTTGTTCAAAACATACACATCATGAGTAAAACTACAAATCACTCTTGAATCCCTTTGCCTAAATTTATGGCTCTGCTTTCCTTTGATTGCTTAGGCAACAATTGTAGTGCCTTTATGAATGTGCAGCATCTGAGTCATTAGAGGCGCTTATGCAGACTCTAGCAAGGGTTAGCTAGAGTGAGAGCAGTATAGTTTCCTTAGGGGAAAGTCTGGATGCCTTAGGCAGAGTTAGCAATCCCCCAACTCTGGCATTAGAGCCTTCACAGCAGGGCGAAAGGGGGACAACTCAGCAGCATAATCGCAAAGCCAAGGCTCGCCCACGGGAACACCACTCCTCCCCGCTTCACATGTCTATCAGGTTAGCTCTCCTCAGTTAAGCACCCACTGAGAAACCAGGAAGAGCTCTGATTATAGAACAGACTATTTTAAGGCACGTGAACTTAGCTAGGCCTTTAGGGGCACCAGCAGCACTAGTTAGGTGTATACCAGGAGCCAGAGCGCCAGACATAGCAGGTAATCTTATGGTAGGTTTTCAAAGGTAGTTTTTCATGTAGGGGTTAATGATATACACCTTCGTCAGTCAGAGGTTACTAAGAGTAACATTTTAGAGGCGTGTAAATTAGCAAAGGCAATGTATGATGCAGTAGTACGCTCTGGCCCAAACCCAATGCAGCGTGGTGATGTAGCTTACAGAAGGTTATGATCACTGAACTGCTGGATGTCCAGGTGGTGCTCCGAAAACAATGTGGGTTGTTTCTTTAGACAAAGCATTAATTGTTGGGGACATTAATATTAATTTTGATAATATTGAGAACTGAGAACAGCGGTTGTGTCCATTCTAGATTCGGTAGGGGTTAATCAGAACGTAATAGGACCCATTCATGATGGTGGTCACACTCTTGATCTAATACTAACATTTGGATTAATTCTAGAAAATACAGTCACCTTTCCACAGTCGGAAGCTATCTCAGATCATTATATCATCACATTTAAAATGTGTCTTAGTCGTAATACTGCGTCAAACATACGCTCACGTCAGCTACTGCACAGACTTTATCAATAATCTCCCAGAGTTATAAACTATGATTGGATCACCAATCACCTGACACCTAAATGCTTAGAGTCAATGTTCTGCTACACTCTAGATAATACAGCTCCACTTAAAAGAAAAATAATTAGAGAGGAAAAACTAGCACCCTGGTATAAGGATCACACATGCACCTTAAAACAGACCACTCAAAAATTAGAACGCAAATGGCGTCAAACTAAATTGGTAGTATTTCAAACAGCATGGAAGGAGAGCCTCCTGATCTATAGAAAATCTCTTAGTGCTACTAGATCAACATCTCTCTCCACCCTAACAAAAGATAACAAAACTAATCCTAGATTCTTGTTTAATACTGTAGCAAAATTAACTAGGAATAAGACCACCACAGAAACATGCACACCATCAATATGCAGCAGCAATGACTTCATGAATTTTTTCAGTGGCAAAACTGAAAATATCATGCAGATAACTAACCCTGTAGATAATAATATAACCATATCAGATCAGCGATTAGAATGTTTTACTCCCCTTCAAGAGACCAAAATAATTTCACTAATTTCCACATCAAAATCATCAACTTGTATACTAGATTCCTAACCCACAAGTTTCTTCAAACAGATAATTCCAGAAGCAACTGAACCTCTTCTAAAAAAAAAAAAAAAATAATAATCAATTCTTCCCTTAGCACTGGCCATGTACCTAAATCTTTTAAACTAGCAGTCTAGACTAAAAAATGTTGTTGGCGTTAAGGGAACGGCCCTCTCCTGGCTCAGCTCTTATTTGCCTGATCATTATCAGTTTGTAGATGTAAATGGTGACTTCTCTACGCGTGCTAAGGTAAAGTTGGGTTTTCCACAAGGTTCTGTTTTAGGCCCACTGCTTTTTTTCTTTATATATGCTACTTCTGGGTAAAATTAGTTTTAAACATGTTTAAACACATGTTATTAGCTTCCACTGTTATGCTGATGACACACAGTTGTATGTTTCAGCAAAGCCAGATGAGACACCAGCTTATTAAAGTTGAGGAATGTGTGAAGGACATTAGACGCTGGATGTTTATTAACTTCCTCCTACTTAATTCTGACAAGACCGATGTGCTTGTACTAGGACTACATGCAGACAGAAGTAAGCTTTCTGATCATATAGTATCTCTGGATGGTCGTTTCATCATGCGCAGCAGTAAAAGACCTTGGAGCGATTATTGGCTCCAGTCTTTTGTCTGAAGCTCATGTAGATAATATTACTAGGATAGCCTATTTCTTTCATCTCAGAAATATTGCTAAGATAAGATGTTGCTGTTGCTGAGGATGGCCCCACATGGACAGTCTAAAGATACATGAGATTACTGTGGATGGTACCACTTAGAAACCATGAAGATGGCTTTGGACTGCAATTGATATGAACCATTTTGCTACAATGGCTTAGGACTAGAACTGCTGTGATAGCTTTAGGACTGCAATTGCCATGAACAGTTTTGCACTCAGGTCTCCATCAGTGAACAGGTAACTTCAACAAAATAGACTATAAGTGAAAACTATGATGAATGTCTTGGTTACACAATTGCACTCTTTGACCATGTAGTACACAGTTATAGAAGGAAATTATTTATAATTGCACTGTTGTCACCCAGATGAGGATGGGTTCCCATTTGAGTCTGGTTCCTCTCAAGGTTTCTTCTTCATATCGTCTCAGGGAGTTTTTCCCTTGCCACCGTCACCTCTGGCTCACCCATTAGTATAAATTTAAAAGTTATCTCCTAAAATTATATATTTCTTTAAAGCTGCTTTGTGACAATGTCCATGTTAAAAGTGCTATACAAATAAAATTGAAAAAACAAACATTCCTTCTCTAGACAGTATATCCTCAAGAGAGAGAGTTTTTTTTTTTTTAGATTAAAAAAGGTTGAAACCCTAAAACAATCATTTGTTAAATAATTTGCCTAATATTTTACTCAGACATATTACAGTAAAACAACAAACAAGATACTAATGGTAAAACATTAGTATTTTAAATACATTTGATTAAAAAGAAATTGCCAAAACACTACAATGCAAGGCAGCTATGGACGATTGTGTTCTTAACCTTACAGAAATAACAAACATTTAGGAGCAAATATAGTTTTAGCTTTAAATACAGCACTTTGTTACAAAAATCCTTCACCCCAGATGATTCCCTGTATACCTGATACCTGTGCAATGATCTTATTCCAGTCCTGCACATGTTTGATGTTGGTAGCTTCACTGACACTACACACAATAAGTGTGTCCACAGATTAATCCCCTTATAGGATAGACTAGATCTGATATCAGAATCAATCACCAAGATGAATATAGATGTCTCTTGGTTACCCAAATCACTGTTCACCATTTCACTGATTAGATATTAAGCAACACAGGTTTTCTGATCAATATTCTTTGTAATGGTGTGGGTATTTATTTTTGCTGACAATTCCTTGGGTCTACTTATGTATAGTGTATACAGGCTGTATATAGACATGATGTAATAAAATCAGTTTGGAAAGCTTTTAGACTCAGCATTGGTGATTTATTTCTTTAAGATACTGGAATTTACTGGATGCTGTTATCAAAATTTCAAATTACAGTTCAAATGCTATGTAATATGTTGTCAATGTACAAAATAAGCTATGATGATAAGAACATAAAATAATGTTACTAACAGAGATTTCAAAATGAATGTTTCTGTTCTGTTCTGGCTGAAACAGTGTGCTCAGATTCTGACCACCGTACTGGTGAAACGGTCTCCACCTGAGGTGACGTTCATGTATTAAAAAACCCCAGTAACACTGCTGCACCTGATGCACTCATATCAGCGCCACACACACACACGCACACACACAGTCACCATATCAGTGTCACTACTGTGCAGAAAACAATCCATGATCCACACAATATCTGGTTAGTGGTGGTCTTGTTGAGGGTCAGGGTATAAGATTGCTGACAAATTGCGCATAACGACATTTAGTTATTTAAAATGAGACAGATTCTGATGTTTATGAGGTATTAACAGTCTATTAGCACTCATGCTTACATGGGTACTGTACTGTAAAATCTTCACATACTCCTACAATAGAAAAAAAACACAAAACACTGCTGAACACATGGTTACATTTTCTTTAAGAAAAATGTCTCCTTTAGGGATCCTGGTGAGCCTAAACGTGGCTATTTCATCTTCTGAATTGTTTTTTTTTTTTTTTTTAAAGATACTTTTGTATGGCAGGAGTGTGTTGCACAATTGTAAAAAAGTCACCAGTTCAAATCCCTTCTTGGTCTTACAGATAAATTACTAAACACTTGTAGGTTTTAATACCTGATGCTTGTTGAATAGGACATGTCCTCTGCTGGTGATTTCTTTTGTAGTAACAAAAGACTTTGTTTCTGTGCAAGGCTGTCAATGGTGTCTGGATTTAAGAAAAATAGAGTGCAAGGTGTCTACAGCACAGGCATCCAACTCAAAACGTTTCTTTTTTTTAAAAAAAACAAAAAAAAAACAATACTGACACGGCCCGTAGTACCTACTGAACACCTAGAATTCACCCCAGACCCGTAGCCTAGCACCCATCCACCCTCCGTATGTACCACCGTGTATCACACGTGGACCTGCGTCTCACAAGGCTTAAACATGGGTTACAATCGACGCCTATCTGCTGCGTTTGATGCAAGTCTAACCCAGGTCTATAAAGAGATTCAGAAATGTGCCTGGTGTTGCCCTTCAATGATTCAGTGATTCAATGATCCTGAAACGTATTGCCCAGTGCAGAGACCTACAAATCTGTTGAAAAAAGAAAAGTCGATGGAGCGCAAAGACAAGATAGATGGAAGACTTGTATGCTCCTAGCAAAGACAAGCCTGTGTGTTCTTAAATCTTTTTTCTTAATGTTATGTATTTTTTGATATTTGGAAAGCAGAATTATATAAATCAGTACAATCATGATTCTCATGTTCTTTATAGTGTGTACAGTTGAATAGTTTCTGTTTGCCCTTCTTTTCAGATAATTGGAATTTGGTGTTAATTGATGAAGAACTGGGGGAAAGAAAACAAAATAAAACAAACAAAAAAAAACAACTAAACTTACATTTGAAAATAGGCCTGGAAACCTTCACTTTAGCTTGAGAGTGTGTCTCAGCCAAAAAGCCACTGTATGTGAGAATGCAAAACATCCATTCCAAATAAAGGAGAATGATACTACCTCTGGGCTGAATCCATTTCTTTAAAAGATGTGCAGTTTGTCCATCAGAGATTCTAGGACATTGTGATGTCGTTTTTCATCTGTATAGTGCTGTCAGACATGTGGACGTGAGCGAGTGCAGAAAGCCTGAGCACAATGTCTATAATCAGAGCATTAAAGTGCCCTGGCTCAAACTATTAATTTCTCAAGTGGATTTGCATGATAATGCAAAAACAGTTGTTTTTCAGAGGAAACACTCCGAACAGGATGTGACCCTTCAAATGCATGAGACAAGCGAGTCACCACTTCAATCACTTATTTCATTTGTTATTGATCCCCCTTTTGAAGCTTGCCTCTGAATACACAAATGATAGCATTTGCAGTTTTCCTAGTGCTCTTTTGCTCAGAGGAATCCTACCTACTGTTGTGCATTGAACATTGTCAACTAATTAAGTCTTTGCAATGAGATCTAGTAACTTTCAGGGTTCTAAGTAAAGGATATTAAACAACAGGGGGATGCTATTATAGAAAAATAATATAGAAGAAATCACTTTGCACTCCACAGTTGATTGTTTTCAACATCACATCCCATACTGATTTATTCCTTTAATACCTCAGCGATTTGCCAAATATAACAATTTTTATTTTATTAATGAAAGACATGTCATGTTTTTTAACCATTTATAGTTACATTTAATGTTATGGAATGTCCACAAGACAAGTTAGTTCCTGTTATCACTAACATTATACCAGCTATAAAAAGTTAGCAACCTCATCAGCCTCTCTTTTTTTCACTTTTTAGCCTAAAACTATAGTCTTTTTAGCCCAAGTGTTTTTAAACACGAAAACAGGAAAACAAACTTTTACAAGGTACCTGGTTATCACCTTTATGCAGTCTCGCCACCTCTGGCTGCTTTTATTATATTTTATGGATTGGCAAAAGCATGCATGATGGACAACTGTGAATGGGGAATAGGTCAGGAACTGCTTGCCGGCACTCGCAATCATGGTGGATTTTGATGTGATTCCAAAGGCTCAGTGGTACTATCTTTTGTGACAACTTATCTGTCGCATGTCACGCCATTCAGATTGAGTGGTTAATCTGGTTTGATTAATCCAATAAATAAATAAATAAAAAATCCCAGATCAGAGCATAGCACTTTGTTTTTCACATGGTTAGACAATTTCTTCCTGCAATTATTTTCATAGACATCTATAACATGGTCATGGCGCATGTTTAAAAGTTATTTTAACTAGCCATTTAATACCAAATAAACAACTAATGAGCAAAAAACTAAATCAAGAGTAAAATACCATGCATTTTTACTATTCAAAAAGAGCAAATTCGAGATTTAAATGGAAAACCTGGACAATTAGTGATACATAATTGGAGAAAACCTCACTGGACATCAAGGCAGTTTAAGAGAGTGTTGTATCACACACGCTTATCCAGAAGAAGGGTGCTGGTATATGTTTGTGTATCCGCTATCTGATGCAATCCGTATATCCCCTCTGTAAGCTGGCTTAGTCTCACAAAACAAACAAGCGCTGTGTAATTCATCCTAAATTAATGAGCGCCATCCTAATGGAATCACAACAGTACGTTAACTCTAGCAGCAGGGTGTAGAGGAAACACTTTACCTGCCATTCTACAGAAAATACAGTATCATCAAAGCTCTCTTCCATTGTAACAGTATACATTCATTATATTGATGATCAGTGATAAAGCCAATGAGTGATGGTCAATTTATAAACCACTGCATGGAACTAATTTATTATAATGTCTTCTAGACCTGCTTGTTCCCCAGAAAAATGGTATAATTGCAATAACTATCCAAGGTTTTTATAAAAATGCCCCAAAATTTCACCTTTTAAATGGAGCCCCATGAGCTTAACTTGTGCCTCAGATTGCAGGCTGCTTACATTGCACTGCAGTCAAGTAGGTCAAGTAGATTAACAAAAATGTTAGCTCTGGGTGTCATCTATTACCAAGGCAGTCACTTAACTTGAGTAAACTGCCTTGAAGGCATATAATACACAGTGTGGCCTCTACACTCCTGCATGTACAGCATGGTAGGGATAGACTCACTTCTCGCCAGCCTTAATTAACAATAAAACTCCAAAATCCCATGCAGAACATTAACTTTACAAACCAAAAGTTTTAATTTTAAGCTTATATATTAATCTTTATAATTAACATCTGATCTTTAAAGGCGTCTAAGATTTATTTTATCATGACGTTGAGTTGATTTTTTTTTCTTTCAATGATATCTAATTTCACTTTCCTTAACAGTTTCCACTGTTACCCACAATGCCATTGGACTACCTGCTTATAGTGGTGCCAGTGGGAATTCATCTTTACCTAAAGAGAGCGATGTAGCAGTGCTTTAGTTTTTAGTCTGCCAAGCTATTTTCAACTCCTCATCTTCACACTCTGCTCAAACAGATCAGCTTCTAAAGCTTCAAATTTCATGCCAATACTACTAACTAGCTGAGCTGAGTCTCTGCTGTAACTCGTCGTATAGCTACATTGCATTCTGGATCTTTAAGTCTAATGTTTGTTGTCTCCACTACTTCTGTGTTGGATTTCTCTGCAATCTGACACTGAATGTCACTGGAAAATGGGAAGTGAGAAAAGAAGCTCTTGCTTTTTTTGCTTTTAGGAGCTAACAGTGAAACCTAACCATTATGTTTAAATTTCTCCTCCTATTAAATGCTATTGTAACTGTGCTGCAATGGCCTGTGGTATCAGCGTTGCACACTAATGCTAACTTCTTACAAGGAATAACAAAACTGTAGCACCAATCAACAAATTCAAAGGCTCCACTTTTCCTGTACTCGTAACCGAATTTAACCTAACCTATTGAAAAATCCTATATAATAAGACTGTGAAAAAAACTGTTTGAAATTGTGTGCTCCTTTGAAGGCTAAGAAAAAGATTTGGCACATAGAAAACAAGTCTTTTTTTGATAAACATAACCTTAACAACCAACAGAAACACAGAAATCACATCTTTCACCCCAAATCACTATGTAAGGAAATGTCTATACATGCGTGACATGACATTATGTTAAATTAACTATACGTACGTAGTCAATAACGAAAGCATATTGTGTTCATATAAATATTTACATATTGAATATGCATGACAATAAAACATCTACATGGGGTGTCTGGCCTTAAAATGATCATATTCATAACCCTGCAAGCCCTTAACATTTTAAGAATTGTAAAAATAATAAGAAAAACAAACACATTATGATTCATCATTTTAGATTTTAAACACATTTGCAACCAAAGTAATGAAAGTTCATATCTTTCTTGTAATGCACTCAAGTCTCGTGGGTCTACGTTTGTAACATTTATGTATTACTGCTGTGCGCCTTGGGCACGATATCCAAATAAAAATGCTCCTGTTGTACATAGAAATGGCCCATGTTCCATCTGTGTCATAAATATGCCCTTATTAGTGCGATGCAAGGAGAACAATCTTGTTACATACATAAAAACAGCACGGAGGTGAATTTCAAACATGGCCCTGTTATTGATTGAAGTAATGCCTTAGAGTGAGCAAATGCAAACTGCCCCTGTAAATCCTGATCTGCATGTAAAGCCTCAGAGTGGCAGGGTAAAAATGTATTTCGGAGAAAGATTGATCTCTCCTGTGGTTCGCACCATCGCTCGTTGCCATTTTCCTCAGCTGAGGAAGTGAGTTGTATCGACAGGCCAGCCCATGCATAGCAGAGGTAATGAGCACTTTCAAACAATGGGAATTAATTCCACAGCTGAGAAGAAAAAAGAAAGTCCTTATCAATGCTGGGTAGTAAAGGCACAAAAGGGAAGGGAGGCAAATTCACAGCTGATGATGTTCAGGTCAGAAAGATATTTATGACGGTGACGATACCATCTGCAGACCTGGCAATCTCAAAGAGCAATAATGTGTAGGTGCACAGAGGTGGGGAGGGGGGTGAAAAAGCAGTACATTTTCAATATAGTCCTTTCACAAATCACTTGTCTATGGTAGAAACGGGAGTGCATGCGTGTACAGGGTTTTACTATAACCACCAGCCGCTTAGAGAAGAAAACATATAGACGCTCATGCCAGTTTCTACCATGATGGGCTATTTAAAAGTGGCAGGACAGCAAACCAAATTTTTCATCACTTTCTAATTATCAGTACTATTAAAATTATATGTAGTTGGGCCACAGTGCTCTCACCGCTGCAGCCCGGGTTTGATTCCTGCCCAGGGAACCAACCCCAGCCACTGGGGTTGCATGCAACAGTGTGCTCTCGGTGCCGGTCCCAAGCCCGGATAAAAATTGGGGAGGAATTCGTCAGGAAGGGCATCCAGCGTAAAAACTGTGCCCAATCAAATATGCGGACCAATGATCTGCTGTGGCGACCCCTAACTGGAGCAGCCAAAAGAGGAACAACAACATTAAAATTATACGTAATGTGTTAGAGTTATCACTACATTGTATGTCTATTTAATCTTTTTGTTCCAGTCAAAATTTTAAGCCTTTTTTTCCACTTTCGGCCTAAAAAGGTGCTATTTTTTAATCACTTTTAGCTGAAATTTTTCTTTGGCATCCCTAATAAATATATAAATCAAGTGATATTAATTATATACTTTGAACATGTACATCAAACATACTGTACACTGATCAATTGTATTTCACATTTATTTCACAATCAAAAGATTCTCCATTTACTGTGACAGAAAGCAAGGCCACATCTTTCAAGAGGAAAACTCGAGTTGAGATGAGAGCACTGACCGACACCATTACTACTGTGAACTGGGGGAAAGGGGGCAAGGCTTGCAGTGCTTGTCAATTTATACTGGAGAGTTCAAAACAGCTATGCAACTGTCAGTCATTCCAGATTCATTAGACTGATTAGCTTATCTGCTGTTTTGATTTATTTTGGAGTATTTTTGAGTGATAATTCTGATGTTAAATGCAGAGCTCCTAAGGCTGCAAGACTCAAGTCTGGTTTTGGGGGACTGGTCTCACTAAATATAGTTTTGGTCTTGGTAGTTGAAGGTAAGGTTTTGAAAAGGATTTGAGGGTTTTCAGTCTAGATCTTGACTCAGTCTCATGTAGATCCAATCCTGACCCTTAAGGCTCGGCCTTGGCCTGATCTCGACTAGTTCTGGTCTTGAACTTGACGATTACGGCTTTGACTCCAGCCCTACGAGCTCCTATGCCAAACATGAAATGTTGACAGGTCTGCATATGAACTGAAATTGTTTGTGGGGTGATTGTGTGGTATCTGTTCACTGACGAGCTGCTCTCTTTATTTAGAAGGAGGTTACATTCTCTGCATTGATATTAGCGCATTGTATTTGGAACTCAGCAACGTGCAGAGCAAAAACCATGGGTTCTATATTCTATGATGAGCCGAAGAGCCCACACAGCAACCCCCCAGTGTTGAATTTATTCGTTCTGCAGACTCATTTCTGAACAACTGGCCTTATATAAACACTGTAGGTGTAAATTCAAGGCTGGGGGATGTTGTGTGGGCTCATGGGCTCATTGTATAACCGAGAAACACTCCCTTTATTTATTTTGCTTTGTTTTGAACTGTTTTGTTTTCACTGCATGATTTCCTATTTATCTCCGATCACAGTTCAGTAAGTAATGCAGACAAGTTATGACTTGTGGTGCAGTCAATACTACTTGGACTTTGAAATTATTTTTTTCTTTTGAGGGGGAGAGCGCCAGGTGCATTTTTTTCACCTCCATCTGTTATTTCATGCACAAGCAGGTAATTCAAAAGTCTGGAGTTGATTGCCGGAGAGGTTGTTACTACTGCTTCTCAAAAAAAGTGTTGATGTCTGAAACACAGTCCATAGACACAATACGCTTGTCAAAACCAACATTTTTCTTCATTCTTAAGAAGAAAGTACATCTGAGAGCTTAGCAATAGCCAAAACATATTATGAACATTTTTTTTTTTTTTAAAAGCCTTTTCAATTGTTAAACCAGACTTTAATGGTGATGAAGGACATACTTTGCTCTGCTTTACCTTTATTTATTTATTTTTAACTTCCACAAAGCATTTACAGACATAGTAATGCTAATAATGCTAAGAAGAAGAAGAACTTGTTTAAACCCAAATTTCCAGAATGCTAATAAAATAAAGATTAAAAAATGACTCTTTTTTCCACATCAGGCAACGGCTCTTTTTCTTTGATTAACTTAACTCCTGAGCTAAGTGCAGACGGGGAGCAAGGGGGAAGAGCTCAGTGCTCGCAGAACTGAACTGCTCTCACACAAGAGTTTCTCTGCACACTCTTCACTGCTCCGTGCTTGCATGAGTGCATTTCATGGCACCTTACACTCACTTTTATTGATCACACTCGCTGACACTGTTTTGCATGCTCTCTATTAAAGATACTGTTTAAACACCATAGCCTGACCTTTGAGAACTGACAAAGATTGTTTTTTTTTTAATGTTCACAGACTACATGGTGCTTTTTGTATAGGCTAGACATGACTTCTTAGTAGCACAATAGCATACAATGCCCCGCACCCCAAAGCACGTTCGTCCAATGTAAACAGCTGTGTTTCTAGAACATTTATGCAATATATGTGGTATTAATGTAGAATATCACATCAGCCAACATATTTCAACATCCACTTAGGTTCATGCGGGGGAATACTAGTGTCTTGCTATGATTTGCATGAATTAAGTCAATTAATAATTTTTTTTTTTTTTTTAACTGGCGGTAGACAAGTTTTTACCATCAGTGGGGACTGTTACCATGGTAACTCACCGGAACTCTTTGGAATGTAGGAAGAGTTGCATGAAAGACTACTATAATAAGAAAAAAAAATAAGCAGCATGAACTCAAGGTTAATCACAAGTTACAAAGCACTTATGAAGACAAAAATACATAAAGTACATTAAGACAATCTGGGAAAACTATTATGGGCAGATGAGCCAATGATTAACCTTAACAAAACTGACTGAAAGGAAAGAATGGGGGTAAAAATAATTAATGTGTGGTTCTCGTCTGGGCAACAAGCTGGAATAGTTTAATGGCTTGGCCATGTGTGGCTGCCAGTGGAAGTGCCTCAGTTATCTTTATTAATTATGTGACAGTAGACTGCAGCAGGTGGATGAATTATTAAGTATATAGAAGTCTCTTACATATCTAATCCAGTCAAATGTCTCAAAAACACTGAATGGTGCATCTCCAACTACATTTTCAGTATTAAAAAAAATAGCTTAACTGGTCAAGTCAACCATGCAACTGGTTGCGTCCACATGCATACAGATATTTTTGTAAACATTTTTAACCCTGCATTTCTTAAAAAAAAAAAAAAAAAATTAAGAGAAAGTGTTTTTAAATATATCCGTATACTTGTGGACAGGGCCTGAATCCTTCTGAGCATAAATTTTACTTACTTAAGCAATGATTGAATGCAAAACAGCCCCAAAACTACCCAAAACTTACAGATCCTTATTACAGGCCTGGATGAGCATCACCTGGGAAAATATCCTGTGCTTGGTGATGTCATGCAGTAATCAAGAGTAAACAACCAAACACTAAACATGACCATTTGGTCACCTGTAGTGTGGGATTACATCTAAAAAGATACATGTCTCCACTGTAGTATAATTAAGTTTAAAAAAAAAAAAAAAAAACTCAAATTCCATGAATAAATGTTCAATAGATTTTCCCAATTCAGTGTAATATTCTAACAAGCTGTACTTTACACAAAATAGTGCTTTAAAGCACTCAGACCACACAACTAAGCAACAATAGCTACGTTGCCACTTGACCTGGAGATTCTCTTAGCTCAAACTTCCCTGAAAATATGCAGTAGCCTAATATTTAAATGAATTGTATCTAAGGGTAAGAAATGGGAATGATTTATGCAAAAGTTCATTAGTTTAAGTAGCGATGCTGAGGGTCACAGAAGAGCTTGTCCCAACCGGGAGTGAACCATGAGCTCTCAGGTCACCAGAACACAATCACTTCCTCTTCCTACTGAAATAATGCAGCATAATCACTCCGCTGAGACTTCTTTAGAAAGTTAAGAGGTGAGCAAGTCCCCTTCTGTGCTGGCCGTTGTTTGCACTTCGTGAAGAGATAAGATATTCACGGTGTGTAAAACAGTTCTGCCAAAGTAATTAAATGGTCCATTAAGTCCCTACAAATGACAGTGTATAAAATGGGAATATTTTTGATGAAAGGAGTCACAGAAACAGCGCAGGATATCAATTGTCTTGGGGCTGGATATTTTCAAGACTTCGGCTATTTTAGGGGTAACGTGTAGAGCTGTTTAAGAGCTAAACTGAAGGATCCTTGGCTTTCGTTCACAGCGCTCATACATAAAGCACTCTTCCTTTCGCGAAGGAGTTTTCAGGCCATAACTCGGGTAAATCACCGCTTATTCCTTGTGTTAGCGAGGATGGAGTGCTATGACAAGCCAGCAATCCCCCACTCAGAAGAGACAGCAGATCTGGGCAGGAGAGATACAGCCCACATTCTGCATCATCAGCACTCAGTGGGTTGTATGTCAGCTTTTGGGTGGAAAAAAAAAATTCTAACCTGACAAAAATATTGTACGCTGTGCAAGTATACAGTGCCAGGATGCCGAATGAAGCGTGTAACATCTGTGTAAACAGGAGACTTTAAAACTGTTCACCTGATTTCCAACCACCTTACGACTAATGCCATCATAATCAACTTGCTATGATGAAAGTCTTCTTCTATGGACAATTCTTCTATGGGCAATTATGCTAGAACTTTGTGTCACATTGTCAACCGTTCCTGCCATGAGAACAAACAACCAGAATTCCATGTCATTTCCACATCAGACTTCATTCCCCAACAGCTGAATGAACCGGAAACTCGGCCACATGTTCAGTCACACGATGCATTCCCCCGGATCACGATCGGCATACTTCTAATTCAGCAAACATGTATGCGACCACACACCCTTTAAAGGGTGACTTTCATTCACTGATGCGAAGTCTTGCTCCTAGCTCAGTTTTAGCAATGATTCAAAAGCTTTTATAGTTTGCTTCTTATTATTTTATTATTATTATTTTTTATTATTACTATTTTTTTTTTTTAAGTGTTATCCTGGATTAGTCAGTTTGCTGATCACCTGACCAATAAACCTGCAGTTATAGCCAATCCTGGCCTTGTACCAAACACTTTACACTCTACTTTACCTACAGTACATTATGGCTGTAACTGAAGATGAATATAAAGTGTTTTAAACAAACAGATATGAATAGAAAGAGCTTTTTTTTTTTTTTTTTTTTTGGAAAACTTGCCAGAAAGGTTGACATCACAAAGACTAGAAGTGCGCATCAGAAGTGGGAACCCAAACAAAAAAGTCACATGAGAGGGAGGTTTTTACTTTCGTGCAGGCTCAAGTGGTCAGATATGAAGATCACAGGACAAAGAAAGACCACATTCATTAACGTGAAAGAGAACAATGCATTTACAGCGATGCACTTAACGTTCATTCACTCATCTTTAGCAACTGCCCGGTCAGGGTCATGTTAGTTGAAGTGAAACTACTTCGCTTGTATTTTGGGAAATAGAAATAACTAAATTTGTTAAAAATGTCCAGCTAGAATAAAAAAAATATATATATATCTGGTTTAGGCCACGCCCATTTCCAAATATGTTTAAATCTGAATACGGATATGAATATTTGAATCACTATGCAGATACAGATAATGGCACTGCATTACACCTCTCCAGCACACTTGCTGTTACAGGACACAGCACAAGCAATGGCACCATGAGAAGCACTGCAGAAGTCACGCCTGACATGTCTGGTGTCATAGCCTCACTAATGTCGTTCTTTGAAGGGGGTGGGCTTATCGGCATGTTCACTGTGAACCCTCTGTCTAGACGATAGCAGAAAGCACTGTGGCAGCTAAAAATGGCACTCCATTGTACTTAGTTCAACAACTGAAGAATTCACTGTCAAGGTGCTTTAGAGCCTTTTCTCCCTAAAATGACAGCAGCACTAGACTCCTATCTCATACTTCTAGATGATTTGTCTGGCATCCAAGGACATGCCCGGGTTGTGGGGGGTGAGGTGAGGGGAGAAAGAAAAGGAAAAAAAAAACAAAACAGATTTTTAGAGGTTATAAGAGATTGCTGGGGATAAGTAGTTTGCCTTTTGTATCCTATTCAGCTAAAAGACTAATGCAAACTAAGAAGAGTTTTTCAGTAACCGTTCTAAAACTGCACTCTACATTAATTTATTTCCAAAGTACTGCAGTGTGTCAAAGTTGAGCAATCTAAGTGTTTACATGGATTGCTATTTATCTACATCTAGTCTTAAATGCAATCTTGCATAATTGCATTAAAATGATTGAAAGAGTGCATATTAATCATAACTGGGAGCAAGATATTACATGGTGTTGAGGATGATGAAGCATTTAGATGCCATCCTGTATTGCTCTCTTATGTCCAAACATACAGAGATTAATTAAGGTTTCTTTAAGCACAAACCAGGTGGCATGTTGGTCACCGAGTGGCGTTGCTGTCTCAAAGCTTAGATCCTGAGCAAAGGTTTCCGTCTGTGTGGTGTTTCATGTTGGTTTCTTCTAGGTTCTCCAGTTTCCTCCTACTTTGCAAAGTAGGTCAATTGGCTACGTTAAGTGCCCCTTGGTGTGAATGCGCGTGTGAATGTGTGTGTATGGTGCCCTGCTATGGACTGGGGTCCATCCAGGCTGTATTCCTGCCTCACTACTGATCAGAAGCCTGCGAGTTCAAACCCCAGCACCACCAATCAACCACGGTTAGGACTAAAGCCAGAGGCTTCGACATCGTGCAAAATAAAGCTCCATTTAGTACCCTGGTGGCTCTTTTAGTTTGTCCTTCTGTGGGAACTCCATATAGTTCCACATAGCTCAATATAGAACCACTTTAGGAAGCTAGAGCTCTTAAACCATCCAAAGAACTCTTGAGGAAACCTTCAGACATCTATTCATATTTTTGCCCATTTTTGATACCTAGGTTTCACAGTCAACAAAAATGCCCCTAGTTTAAAAAAGATGTGATGTTTTATATCATTTTTGTTCAGCACAGACTGGTGTAGCGGCTAAATAACTGACTAAATATGACTGGTCAGAAGGTGCTGTTTGGAAGCTGTTTGTGAGCCTGCTGTTTATAGTACATCTAACTTCTACCTTGAAAATCAAATAGCAAATACAAAAAAAATGTGTGAGTGAAGAGTGCTGGTTTATAATTTAAAAAAAAATGTACGAATAATTTTTAAAATATACAATACTGTGAAGTTTCACAGTCATGATTTTGTTCCAATTAAGCCACGGATCTCTGTGACAAGATGCATAAAATAAGTCTTAATGCCAGATAATTCCTACATTATTAAAGTAATACGTAAGAAGTGATCTTTCATGGAACGGACATCATCACAGACTTTTAAGGGTTAAAAGAGTGCACCATTATGACCGATATAAAGAGAATCATTTTGCTGTCCTGTACTCATGTATATGCAGAGTTACAATTTAAAATGTCTTTCTTTTTATTTTAATCATCTAATCTTCAAACAAGGACATGTCTTGTGTGGTGATAGCAGCGAGCACAACTGAAACCCATGATAAATTTAGTCGCTGATACAGTGGTAAATTTTCATGCCGCCCGACTGCTAAAGCAAATTTAAATCTGCAAACAAGAAGTTGATTCAAAGGGAGCTATTTGCACTGTCAGATCAAAATCATTTGTTACTGTATAAGTGTATTAGATTATGGCCAGGATATATTGCTGAGTACTGAGAAGGTGAGGAGACGCTTTAGTCAGCGTAAATGGCCACACACGACTAGGCATTATTCTCTCAATGGATGGCAGGCGGCATTCTTACATAACCATTGAATCCTTCAGAATTAATATTTTATATTTCGCAAGGTGCTTTCACACTACTGCACTGTGATTGCTGAGTCCTAGCTGATATACATAAGGCTACGTGAACTCTAACTTACTCTCAGATTGTGTTGTATCCAGTTCCAATTGTTGTAACGACTGTTATGTGCAACACCCCAAATTGTGTCACTAAGATATTAAGATTACGCTTTTAACTACTTCACAAATGATCTGCCAATACCATAATACAATTTTAAACTTGAAATTAATAAAATGTATAAAGAAATAGGCTTGTTTTCTATTAATACAAGAATGATAATAATGACCACAGGAGGAAGTTACTTTTTCCAGTAGCTTTCGTGGAGTGGAAAAAAATCCATAGAAATAAATATTGTATTTGTTATACTTGTTTACCAGTTACATAGTGCTATGCCACCATGTAATACCACCATTTTCGACCCCAACGGCCAGATTATTTATGAAAAAGTAACTGCAGGTAAAGCTTATCTCATGGGCTAGTAGTTATCACATGTGTGGAAATAAACAAACATACATGGCTTGTATGCTTTTGTGCCTTGCACAAACAAGTGTTGCAGCCCTACAACAACGATTAATAATGCACTGTAATACATATATGTATAAGCCTTAGGCTCTGTACCTATGACACGCCAATTTTGCATGGGCTGCTATGCAGAATGGAGTCACTAATACAGTCCCAAAGCTAGCATCAGCCTGTATATAAGAAGTCTTGCACATTAATATGGTGTGGGATTACTGAACCAGGGTCAGTAATGGACCGTACTATTTAATATATGTACAATATCCCAATTAGGCTCATATGACTGAAGTATAATGCTGCTCTCTGGAAAAACAAAAATCCAGAATCTAGAATCAAAGTCCAGGGGTGGAGTAGGGCTTGCAGAGCCAAGCTTCTCCTATGAGTGTGATGTTGCAGACTACACAGGCACTGTGCTCTCAGGCTACTGAATTCAAGTTAAACCAGCTAGCGAAATATTTACTGGAAGAGAAAGATTGATTTTATTGACATATGTTTACAACACAATAACACGTACAATGTACTTTGAAGTATTCTCTACTACATAATATAATCTGCTAATTGTCCTCTGCACTTAGGCCTCATGACCTATTTGCATCTAGGGACCTGATCTGACTCTACCTTATGAACTTCAGACCAATGAGAACACAGTATAGGAGGTGTTGGATCAGGTCCAGCTTCACCTCCTACAGTTTTGGTTTTGCAGTGAGGACTCCTCTCCTGCTCGATGCACTACAGCATTATTATAGATAGTCATTTGGCTTTATGATTTTGAGTACAGAAAGAAGTTATCCTCGAACATGTGTGAATGTGGTTATGTTCTTGACAATAAAAAGTCTCTCAGCTATTAAACTGATTGATACCAGGTGTGTCTGTCACATTTGGCTTGAGCCGTGTGCCGCGGACGTCTGGCGTTGCAGCTCGCCAATGCAGCTGGACTGAATACGCTTAAAGCCTGCACATTAAACAGATATAAAGCTCGCAGGAAAAAACAAAGACTGCGTTCCTTCATTCATAACTGCAGGGGTGAGAAAGAAAGAAAAACCTGCTGGTTTAGGCCACACACACTTCCATACCCACTTTGGGTTTAATATATATACACAGATCCACATATTTGGAGCACTTAACAGATACAAATGAAGATAGTGGCATTGTTTTACATCACTGATTCACACTGCTGGTGTGGGATTACTGCAGCAACATTTAATAATGTACTGTACAACTTTGCATATATGAATGCAGACTTCAGACGCTGTATTCCGTTCAGCCTCGCTGGCGCGCTGCTACTGGCACACGGCCTGAGCCGAAGGTGGGCGAACCTCCACCTGATGCAGATTCATTTATCAGCTTAGAGATTTTCATTATGCAGAAATTAAACATACTTTCAAATGTGGAAAAACTGCTTTGCATTATCAAAAACATAAAGCTGAACATCTGTATGTTTATTTTACCTTCAGGGCCTCCCTACTTTTGTATACATTTGTAGCATATACAGTGTAGTGTACATTGTATACTAGGCTATTATAAGTAAGTCAATGTGTCGAAAATCTTATTATATGTGTACACTAACAATCTAACTAAGGAATCTTATACTTTCCCTCACAGGCATTACATATTGGATGTGTGCTAACACACATCACCTGTAGGGGGCTCCAAGCCTCAGAAATGGCAAGATAGGAAACAAATCCTCCCTGCGGTCCACAGCACACTCTGGAGTAAAGACTTTTCACTGTCTCCACTGGGTTTACGCTCATGTTAGCTCCTAAATGGCATTAGATGTGTCTGTGCATGGGAGAGCAATGCTGAGTAGGACATTTTTGCTGGTGAAGTCTGATAGAGCCTGGAATCTTTTACTGATTTTCACATTACATTAAAGATGCAACGATTTTAGATTTTATTTTAGTGCCATAAACCAGTAAAACATCCAGTAATGTGCAAATACATGGCATTAATAGACTGCTAAATAGACTCCATGAACAATGTGGACAAATAGACATAGGAAAAAGGCATATCTGAGATTGGAGATATTCAGGAAGAAAAAAAAAAATTATAGAAGGTGAACAAAAGCAAAATGAATTTGCATCGAAATGGCATTGGCTTCTAACAGCCATGAACCTGATTATTTTCATGGATCTTTCTCTTCTCTAGATCAGGCTAAATCCCATTTGACAGTTGTCTTTCGGATAAGCGAGTCAGTCTCACCGCCCCCCCACCCCTCACCCCCTCACGGGTTAGAAGTCGTGTCTCATCACATGCACCATCTCTACAGAAACCTACAGCCGCTTCTTTAGGGCTGATTGATCCTCCCAGGAAGTCCATCCTAGGTTTCACTCAAGCTCGGTGCATCTGCATATGAATGGAGAGGTCTGATATGTGTGAAAGCTCCCATTGATTAGAGAAAGGGGTTGCTGCCCAATATCCCACCATCACAACTGGGCTTCTTTTTTCATTTTCGACTCAAGAGTTAGTGACTTCTGGATACGTCGCATACCTCCTTAGGCATATTCATGGTCCGAAGTTTCCCACTTTTATTCCCCCTCCTAACTACACAGAAGCCCCTAGCAAGTTAGGGTAATCTTAAGCGCAAAGCAAAATGCTTTCAGATTACACAATATAGGCAAAATAGATGATGCAAGAGCCACATATAAAATTTATACCTAGATCTTCTCCTATACTGTATTTTTCTCGAGGGCATAACCTACTCTCATGCCTTCAAATCATGCCCAGGATTCTCTTCAAAAGTCACATAAAGGTTAACTATACACCCTTTTAGCCTACACATTGAATAGTCCACTATAACATCTTTAGTAGAGGACAGTGATAAAAATGGGTGATTATTAGAATTTAATTCCTAATATTATATTATAATTAAAATTAGAATCTCATTTTATTACTATTATTATTATTATTATTATTACTACTACTGTTTTTGTTGCATGTTTACACTCCAACATTCTTACATTCAAGATAAAATAGTCATTATTTTTATTTATTATTCCTATTATTTTTATTTATGTTTTTCTTCCAATAATGTATAACACATCTGTAGAAGCAACAAGCTTGAACGCTATTATTTACAACAAATACAAAAGTCCCAATTACGTGTGCAGATAATGCAATCTGATCTAAAACCACTCTCACTGATTCTAAGTGGAAAAAGAGAAGCTTTAGATAAGTGACATGATAATATATATAGCCATAATTCATGTTTATTTGAGTTAAATTAGCTCAAATTATAACTTCGAAATGGCTTTTTGATTAAAGACAATTAAAGCAGTTCCAGATTAAGTTTCCAATTACGTAAACCAACAACTAATGTTTACTGCGTACTTAATGGCTAATCATAGCTTATTTAGATTTTCTTTTTATTTATTTATTTATTTATTTATTTAAGTGGAGTAGTGAAAGGGCTAGTGCTGTCAGCTCAGTCCTTTATAAATCAAAGGCATATCCTTTAGGATGAAACATCAGATTACGTGTGATGGTCATTTTCTGTCAAACATTTAACAGAAAAACATGAGTGAGGAGAGATGTGCTGTAAAGCTTTAAGTCTGTTTGACATGTTTATATCTTAGCTATATCATTTGCTGTTACTATCCAATGTCATTTCTACCTTCGATATAAATAAGACAAGCTTTAGAACAGTGTTACAGTGACACATACTGGCACAATGATAATCATCTTCACACTTCTATACTACACAAGCAGGCCGTCTCTCTTGTTGCTTGCTGCTCCTACATTACATGCATTGTGGATTTACATTAGTCACGATAATTAGGCTCCTTCAGATGATCGATGGTTCCTTCTCCTTGACCCCTAAAACCTATCAAAAAGACAAGTGCCTGCTGGAAGGTAAAGTTGTCACTTTGCCAAGATATTGGCCATTATTCTCCGCGGCAAAATCTGCGCCTTGAGCGGTCTCCATCCCTTCCGTCGATGCAATGGTGCTCTTTAATATTTTTTAGGTCATGAAGAAGCGTTATTTCCAAGAAAATGCCAAGCTCCAGAGAGCCCACAGGATTTGTTTTTGTTGCAACTATTTGTTAGCATATGGGATACGAAGGATGAAACGGCAAGAGAAATTGTTGGGCTGGGTAATGCTCCTGATCCAGTAAGGAGCTAACAAAATATTTTTGGGGAGGTCGAGTGGGGAACGGCCGCCTGCGATGCGCTAATCTCTTCTCTGCTGTACACCTCAGATGTGCTGTGTCTAATAATGAACAGAAGTCCCTCAATACAAGCTCCTGCCATTAACCTTGAAATGCCTATCGCTCAGCAGGAGCGTACAGGGCTCCAGTCTGTGATTTACAGCTGTGGCGGGTGTGTTGATTAAACCTACACGTGCAGCTGGTCTGAAATTAAAGATAGGTGGCATATGAGGATTAATGTGACTCGTGTATCACTCAAATCTCATCAAATGATTCATTTTTTTTCTGTTTTACCGATTGTATGAAAAATATACATGAACGGAATATAAGGTACTTGACGATAAGATGAAAGTCAAATGTTACGTATATATCAATCTGCAAATTAGACAAGCCATTAATTTTCAGTGGAGCTCCACGACTTGAACGGCACAGCAACAACTTGTTTCGAAAGTGCAGAATCACTTTAATCACCGTAAAGGCCACGGCTGCATTCTTGATGTTCCCGCACACCTGGCGTGCTTTTCTGGTTCGCTTCCTCCGCCATGTTGACGGCTTGCATTCTGCTGCTGATGTGAGCTGTCTCGTAACCTGAGGACTGTTTCTATTTACCATCTGTTTAGGGGCCGTTGGGGTGGATTTTTAAATGCCATCCAACGTCATTTGTTGTCCTCCAAGTTTTGAGCTACTTAACATCTTGTAATAGTTGTAGCAGGAGAAGTACTGCATGTAGCATTTGAGGCAATGTCTAAGAATATCTATTTGCATTAGTTTATTCATTCATTTATAGTAGTGTCTGAGAATTTGTGCTTTCTGTATCAGGGATGAGACCACCCCTTCTCTAGGGAATCTGCAGTACAAGATGAACTGTGTCAATCAGGGGTTCCCAAACTAGGGGTCTCAAACCCACGTGGATTTGCTGGATTTACAAGTGGAACCGCAAGAGAAACTCACAACCTCCTCTTTTGTTTCATTCATTTATTTTACAAATTAGTATTAGAAATATTGAAAATGAATTTCATCTGATAATATTTTGAAACATTATCGGGAGTCACATTCAGACAAGCCACGTGTAAATTAATGTGTGATATCTTTTTTTCACTATCCTGACATGCCACATTACTATACAAATCAGACAAATGTCCTGTCCATCTACCTCTGATAAACAAACTATCGTCGTGTCTCAAATTGCACACTTATGCACTATTCTAGACTATTACTGAGCACGAACACTAACTAGTTCTCCTAGTACAGTTAGTGTAATAACCTCTCATGTCACCTTTAAACCTACCGAAAGCTGTTTTGCATACCAGTCTTCTGGATTTGCTGCATTATACTTTTTATTGTATAAATACTTTTGAATGTAACGTGAGTGCATAACAACAATCATGACAACAGCTTCTTAACATCACTGTGCATGAAATCACTAAACATTTTACAGTTCGACTTGGAAACCTGATGGACAGGGAAGTTCTGGCTCCGATGTGCCATCTAGTGGATGTCGCTCTTAAATCTTCCGGATGTAAATAAGATAAGCAATGAGTGTCAACTGAATAAACAGACACTACGTTCTGAAAACGGATTTGCATTTGTACTGTCATGAAACATTAAACCAAATAGAAAACTGATTGTGAATGACAAGCGAGTCTGAAAAAGATGTTATAACCTGTTACACCAGCTAGCTGGTATCGTAAGACAAACACTAGTAAAAAAATTCTTTATAACATGCCTAATTTATATGTATATGCTGTGAAAAATACAATACATACATACTACATACATACAAAAATTCATGCTACAGACAGTACAATATGTGTGAATTCTGAAGCCTATTATTAAGCCTAATTTTAAATTCAAAACTTTCACAAATTAAACAAATATAATTAAATTATTAAACAAAATATTATGTGGTATAACAATTTAATAAACTAAAATAATAAACTATATGTAGGATTCTACACAGATCCCTTAAGGGTTCTGCCAGAGGGCCAAAACATATTTTAAACTTATTTTCTGTGCTGTATTCACAAAATCATATTGGAATGTAATTTCTTGAAATAACAGTATCACCACATCAACCACTCGTCCTCCTAGCCATCATCCTGAATACACAGATACTCTCATATCGCATTTAAAATGAATTTATTAGATGGCACTGTATCAGGTACAACAAAACAGATGGGAAGCACAGGTAAACACCAGGAAATGCACGGGGAAAAATAGGTAGCTTTCAGAAAATGAGTAGCTCATCTCTGTGTGCTTTGGGCACAGTTAAAAAGATGTGAGAAGACTCATAACAGAATGAACGTAAGGGGAAAAAAACCCTGATTTAACATAAGTAAATAATAGAGCAATGCCAGCTACTGCTCCCCCATACTGTGAATCAGACAATCACTCATAAGACATATATGGTACACGCGCACGCACCACACACACACACACGCACTTTTTTTTTTTTTTTTTTTTTTTTTTTTAAACAGCTTGGCAGAAAGCTTTAGAATAGATGTGTGCATTAGTACTGGGCATGAGCGGGGGAAAAAAAGAGTCACATGAGAGGTTTTTATTTTCATTTGGAGCTTGAGAGGCATGAATTTAAAGCTTAGGTATGGGGAAAGGTAGACATATTTGTCTTCTTTTCCTCACTCTTTGCATAGGGAAACAAGTAAACAGTGGTGCGCGCACTTCTGATTTCTACAATACGCTGCAGACATTATATGTGGAATTTGGAACTCTGCTTTTGGGACAAAGACCAAGTACATCAACATGATACGAAGAGGAAACCCGAAACCCAAAACCCAAAGAGTGAAATAAATCTGAAAGCTTGACAGAGAGTCCTGTTCCGCTATATGTCTGTTTTTTCTTTTTTTCCTCAACATCAGTAAGATGTTGTAACAGTAAGACAAAAAAGAAAAGAAAAGAAAAGAAAGTACAGCTTGTCATTACAAAGAAACCACATACCCCACTGTTCTAATGCTTTTCGAATTCAAAAATGCTGGGATATAAATGGACTTAACCTACTGCTAAAAAAAAAAAAAAAACACTTAAAAATGTTTGCAGGATTAATGATGTCAGCTGAAAGATTAGTTGATCTTGAGTTGATCTTTTGAGAGCTGCTCTAAATATAAAGCATCAAAGGAAGGTCATGTAAGAAAGATAGAGAGAGCACCTCAGGGGAGGTGATTTGAACTAGAGTGAAGTGCATGTTTGACTGGGAATGCTTATCCTGATTGCTGGTGGAGTTTGAGATCACGCCACCTTTTGCTCTGCTTCACCTACATCAGCGTAGTTTGGAATTTAAATAGCAAGTGAGCATGCATGGGGATAAATTTTCAAGCAAAAGAAAAAAAAAAAATGTATGGCGTAGATCATACAATATGATGCGTTGAGCTTTTTTTTATTATTATTTATTACGCCTGATACTTTTTATGTGCAGTGCAGTTTGATTTTTTTAAATCAACTACATGAGTTTATTAAAAATCCTAGAGTAAAATTACTTCTTATGCAGCATTTTCATCTCATACATGATAATCAAATGAATAGAGAGATAATGGAATAAGAAATGAGCAGATTTTCCCTTTTATTCTGTGTGTTTACAGCCTTGTATAAGTAATATTAGTGCACCGAATAAAAAGAACTTGAGCCTTGTGAAATAATTATTAAGAGACAGAAGTGTTCCTTAAGACGGAGATGATTATGCTTCAAAATAAAGTCATACTAGTAAAGTATGAGAATTAAAAAGAAAAAAAAAAAAAAACAGTGAACCTCAGCCACCCCAACTTTAACACAAAATCAGGACCATGTGCTCAAACAAATTAGCAGTATTCTGGTACTGTATCAGCAAATTACACTTGTGCCTGAAGAAAAATACAGCCTGTAATGCTGATCAATAACAGCAGTACATCTCCCATTCATCACAGAACTGGTTTTTATCGATTTCAAATAATCTGCCTAAACATAATCCTAATCTATTCTAATCATTGCAGGCCTTGAAAGAAAAAGCTATTTTTCCAACCCCTTATTCCCTTATTTATAGAAGGCCTACGTTTATTTTACCTTGACAGTAATTAAAGCTTGACTGGCCTCCTATTAAACTAATCAGTAACAAGGTCAGCTGAAAAACTCAACCCTTCCTCAAAGACCTTTTCTCCTCCAGAGTCAGGAAGCCAAAAATAAAAAAAATAAAAAAATGACTGGCGACCCATCATACCCAGGCGTTTTGAACTTAGATCAATGTGCATCAAAACCACGAGACACCTTCCTGCATGCAGTCAGACTTATGAACACTTACTTGCCTCACAAACGTGATGACTGTCACTGACAGCAGTGCGTTTTATTTTCAAGATGCAATAACTTTTGTGTGCAATATTGATCTAAGCAAAATTCCCCTCTGTGTAATATTTTTCTTTGTTACTTACAGTGCAATGATTGTATACTGTATAGTTTCCACTTCTGTTCATAACAAATGTGTGTTACACTACCAGCGTTGTGCATGTCCTTATCTTTGTTGTCTTATTGTAATATGTACTGTTTATAAGCAAAACAAAACCCGAGTCAAAATCCTGTGTACTTAGGCAATAAGGCATGATTCTGATCCTGATTCTGGTCCAACAATAGCCCAGAGCTCTGGATCTACTGCCTTTTTCTGTTCAGCTGTTTTCTTTAGCATTGTTTTTATGTTAAATCTTTGCTAGTTTGCTTTTTGATTAGGTGTTTTCTTGTTATTTTCTTCATTTGTTTCAGGATTTGTAAATTTGCTGAGTCTTGCTTTATTTTCAGATTTGTAAAATTGATTTGTGCATCAGGATCATTTTGAACAAAATCTTACATTTGTTGTGGTTATCATTATTACGTTGTCATAATAATAATAATAATAATAATAATAATAATAATAGTTGTTGCTATTATTACACAATTAAAATGATTCATTCAATTAATTAATATAGATTAATTAGATATCTATTGCTAAACAAGATGGCAAAAAAGTTATTATTGGCCATAAAAAAATCTTTGTATACCACAAAAACAGGCATTGTTATTCCACTGGATAAAAAAAAGCACACACTCTGTACTGACACTGCCGGGAACAAGAATGACTTAAGTTTGTGCCTTGTTGCTGTATGTTGTATGGTTCAGTGAATTAAAAACGACAGCTTAGGACACAATTTCCTTTTATACCTTCAATAGCTCCTTCAAAAAAATTTCCAAGTTTTGTTATCATGGCTGCTGGAGTTGGACAGTTGTAGAAACCCTACATCTAACAAAACGTGTCACCTCACCTTGCCGCATGTGAAGGCAAGCGCCATCATTTTATGCTTTAAGGTCAGCGTGTCAGATTTGTGTCAAATCCTGGGCTTTCTGAAATTATTGTTCGGGAGACCTACAAATTCTAGTTCAGTGTTTACATTTCAGCAACTAGACACACCATTTTGCAGAAAACAACCTTTCTGAGCTTTCTGAGGGTCAGGGTAGTGCCATGTTTCCGTTATGGTAGAAGTAAAATGACTGTTTTGTTCCTTTAAACTAGGGATGCATCAATACTGATACTGGTGTTGGGTTTCAGTTTGACGCTGTTTTCATTAGTCATACCCATAAAACAACACTCCGATTCCAACCGTGTCACACTATGTGACGTAAGACTCGTGTGCCGACTGACTGACCTGAGCATGCAGAGCAGTATCAGTCAACATTGTTATTAAAAAAAAAAAAAAAAAAGGGCACAAAGGTATTCCCAAGCGGGGAGCTGTGAAATGAGTGTGCAGAGAAACTGTTTCTTAAGCTATATATTATTAAATATTTTTACTGGCATAGTAGGGAGTCAGAATAACTACCATTTGTGCCCTTTTACCCTGATCATTCATTTTGTGCTCCCAGCTCTACTTGAACTTTTCTGGAGTTTAGTGGGCGTCACGACATGCAAATGAGCTGTGTCGGGAATGTGCTTTGCACATCATACGCATGCGTGTAAAAAGAAAATCAGCCTTTCCTAAATTTTTGTAAATCCTACGGAAAATCTTCGGAAAGTTCAAGTTAGCATACGCAAACATCTACGCACACAACTTTACTAAAAGATTAATAAATGAGGCCCATCTCACTTGTTTTCTGTTGGCTACATTTTTTGGGCTATTTAAACATCTTAAAACTTTGTCCAATGTCATCTGTACAGACTGTGTAAGCGCTCTTCTCTGTTTAAATGATGTTACGCTGCAGGAGCATCACAGATATTCAGAGCTGCTATGTGATTACAAACGGAACTGACAGTTTTATGGTGCACAGCTATTAAAAATCTTGGTCAAACTGTGAGAAAAATCACACTTAGCTTGCAATATTTTAGATCTCTTTAGGCAGACTGACTGTTTTTTACCAGCGTGGTTGTTAAATTGGCTCTTTAAACAACACTGTCTTTGCAGGCAGACAGCCAAACAAGGTTATAAAGCAGCCTAAACAAAAACATTTCCATGCTGTTTTTGGTAAAATAGATTTATGTTTTCTTAAAGCAGACATGACAAAGTATATTACTTTCAGAAGAACCCTGGGCAAAACCTTTCCTTTTTTCCCCCCTGGCCACCTCACATACAGAATGAACAATATAATTAAAATGATCAATTATTATTAGTCTTTATTAGAGATTCATTATAGAATTCCTGTTCCTAAGTCAAGTCAGTAACTGTCCCCTGGAATAAAAAGGAGAAATCAACCCTATAATGTGCTTTAAAGATTCATACCTCAAATTAAACCACTCAGTACAGTGATCGGGAAGCGCGCAGAAAGAAAGACCTATGCAAAGTGCTTGATTCTTCACGCTGCAAGTCCCTGTGCCACAGTCGCATTTTAAAACTAATCTGAAAAGTCACCAGAGGTTCTGGCTTCTTGCAAACGCTTTCTGCAGTTTGTCCTTCTTAATTAAGTGCAGGCTTTAAATCACACTGTTGACATGTGATATTTGTGCGAGGGGTTGCGGAGGCTCCGAGTGCTGGTGTTTCCCCCTCAGCTCTGCGGCAGAGCTGTCATCTACCAGCAGCCCTTCTGATTGCTTATGAGGTTTGGGAAATGCCCTGAGAATGTACGATTAGCAGCCCAGTGCCTCTACTTAGCATTAGCATCCCAGAACGCCGGGAACTAACGGACCACAAACTGCTGAAGGATGCAGAAGGCCACAAACAGGACAGCAGGGTGCTTTCTCAGAAGGATTACTGCTATACAGGGCTTTCCTGGCTGCTGCCCTACAGTCTACTTTGAGAGAATTAATCTATCTCTCGACTATCTTACTGGTCGATCAGCATCATGGAGATAACATCATAATCTACATAAACAACTAGCAAGAACATTATTATTCATAGAAAGAATGTCAGGTATGATTTCACACCTAGGCCTCTATAGTTCAAAGGCTTTTACTGATTGATTTAAAGAAAGAGTCTGACATTTGTACATTCCTTAAACAGACATGGTGGCACTGTCTCTGTCCTCTTACTATCTCTGATATACACACACACATACAGATGCAAACCACTTCCTGTGAACCATTAATCGCTCTTCTCTGACGACATGGGCTTTTGAAAATTTTTGTCGGGGCACCAGCTGTGTACAAAAGTAAAATCTCTAAAGGTGCTGTCTGGGCCTAGAGGGCAAAGGAGGTAGACAGTCGTCAGAATACCAAGCAAACTGAGATGGCGCTGACGGAGGAAATCATCCACAGCTCAGTGCCCTCCGCTCCCAAGACACACTCTCTGCAAAGGGAACTAAAAATAAACATATTCCCCCTGGTCTCCACTGGCCAGCTTCCTGTCAAAAAACGAGACCCATCTCTCCTCACCTTTTGTTTTGTGTGTGTATGTGTGTTCCTGTGCAACTAAAACAGCAAAAGTAATAAAACAATTAAATAAATCATATAAATCACTGGTGTGTGAAGTTGAATTTCCCACATGGGAAATCTGTCACACTGACTAAAAAAAAAAAAAAAATCACACAAACATACACGGGTTCGCAACCTTGGGGTCATGCTCACGGGCTACCACGAGGTCGCAGGGGATTTTTACTATTAGTACTTAAGATTATTATCAAAATTAAATTAGCCTTCGTTCAGTCTGGAGCACATTTCACACAGCACCATAGCCGCACTGCTTCCAGCTTTCTGCAGTCTAAGTGGCCTTTACCCCGAAACTGGCAGTATGCACAGAAGCTGTTTAAAATAAAAATAAGTGTATTCTTGGTATCAGTATTTTATATTTCACAGTGTATACCCATAATCTAAACAGCACATGGGCGATATTTCAGTCTGTACCCTACTGTAACGGTGCACGCTGTGGTGTCAGTTAAAACATTTAAACTGCCTAAAGAATAGATAACAATGGATTAACCGACTTTGTATGAACATATGCAGTGGTAATGCATGTTTATTATATTCACAGATACTTGCATGTTATATTTACTAAACAAGATGCATGGGTTTCAATATTTTTGGTGTAAAATGGGCTTTACACTCATGAAAATACTACGGGAAATTCAATAATATGAACCTGACTAAACCGATAAACCCAACCATTTGCTCAAGTACCCACTGCTGCAGAGCAAAAAGTCCACGAAGTGAAGTCGGGTCTGATCCGGCTCCTCCTACCTGGGTGGAGTCGAGCCAAAAGTCCACGCAGTGGAGACAACTTGGTGTGTTTTGGGCTGGATAAATGTGTTGATTAGTGTTGTTCAGCTTTGTTTCGGTTAGATGAGGAGTTGTAATTAATGTAATTAATTTGTAATTGTAATGTAATTAAAAGTTGAATCACAATTGTCTAACTTTTGAAATTAGCCACTGACCCCAAACATTTGCACTGTAGAAGTTTACTTCATTTGGCAGCACTTGATACTATAATCCCATAACTTTTCTTTGCACCTAGGAACCAAAAATTATTCCTGCAAGACACTTTCCTGCACAGCCAATGTTTCTGCAAAATCCTCTGAAAACAGATTTTATTCCTTCAGCACAAGCTAATAAAATAAAAGTCTTCCTACTTTTCTGAAACATCAATGTTAGCCACTGGGTGTGGGTGCCCACAGGTACAATTTAGAAGTGGCGCAGCCCAATCGGTGCGTGACGTTAAAGGGTTTGTTCAAATTTCAATCTCTTATTCAGTGAAGCAACAAATCAGCATTGTATTTATTCTGGCAGAGTTTATTATCTACCATCATTAAATGTATCTTACTGTGGCACATTACGGAAAACGTAGCCTTATGCATGTGAGGCGATAAGAATAACAATGGCATTTATTTTCCTGAGGTACTCCCATAACGTATGGTCAATGTTCAAGAACAAATTAGCACAATAGTTCTTTTAATTCTGTTCATCAAGCCGTGCTGATAATAATTTCCACCTTCACTGCTCGCAGAATGAGGAACACACTTGACTGAAAATGGATGTGCTTAAAGTAAGATGATTTTTTAACACACACACACACACACACACACACACAAACGGGATGACTGGTGTAAATGGACTAGCGGGGCTAATCCACCCTGTCTTTCAAAGATAAAAGGAGGTTTCATTTCTGGCATCATTTTATTTATTATTTATATGTTAAGGCAGATTATTTGGACTTTTGCAGAATCAAGCACAACAGCACCACCAATGGTCAAAAGAAAAACACAGGACGGTATGAAGAAGAGATTTCGGCTGATATTTTTCAGTCCATGTCGTTGACACGTGCAACACGTCATCAGCAGTGATTGAGAATACATTAGATTTTAGATCTAATATCATTTTCAATCACTACTGCTTTCTCCAGTTTCCTATCCTGCAATACACATGGCTATTCCACTGACATTCTGCTGTCTGCTTATACTTTCAAGTTGTTTCTCAGGGTGAAACTGTTTTCTAATAAGTTTGCTTGAGATAAAATGGGACTTCACACACTGCACCTACATGCACTGGCCACCACACTGGGCAATAATCAACTAAGCTCTCATAGTGGCCAGCCATCCTTTCTTTCCAAATGTCAAGCATAATCTTTACTTTGGGGAGTTATACAAGTTTTGAATAGGATAAAAAAATAACAGAAAAAGGATCAATGCCTCAACTGCTCAGGGGCTTAGGGAATACATGTGTAGAAAGCAGACCACATTTAAAAGTAAGTTCATCCAAGGAAGTGTCAGCAAACCAGTAGGTGCCATGAGACAGAAAACAAATATATAACTGGGGCTAAGCTCTAGTTATTGGCGCACAGTGGTTCCTGATATATTGTGCTAAATGTAGACTACCAAGGGGCCAAGCAAGCGCATTCACTGTTCTCAGTAAACGTGTGGCAGCCGTGAAATCTAAAAGAGGCCTACATTTTATATTTATATTTTCCTATACAAAAAAGAAAGGCTTCAGTAAGTGCAGAGTGGCACAATTTGTGTTGTTTTGGCTCTGTATTTTGGCACATTGGACTTGTCCAGACTTCAAAGTGAAAGTGCAACTTTAATCACTGAAAATGTACTTCTATATAACTGCAAAGTGCATTTAAATCACAAGTCTTTATATAAACAGCACCCTTGGTTTATGGGATAATAAGTAATCTGGACAGTTCATTGGCTTCTTATTGGTTTCTTGACCAGCTTTGTGCTTTAGTGTCACTATATAATGCAAAAGAGAGCCACAAGAAAATTTACAGTTGAGTCTAGGCCACTATCTGGTGGCTATTTGACACACAGAAGGACTATCACAAAGAGAAGAAATGCAAATCAGTGGTAAGCCTTTGGCAAGAAGGTCACGATATATACAAAGCTTATAGTTCTGGAACAAAGTCTTATGGACAGGATATACGTATGTAGCTGCACCAGAATAATGGAGAGAAAATGTGAGGGGGGAAAAAACAGTGCTCATCTAAATCATACTCTGTCATGAAAAGTCAAGGTGAGATAAACATGTTTGGCTGCAAGTAGAATGAGCTCAGTCCACTTCGTGATCATACAACTGAAGTCGAGATGAATTCATGCACAGAGGGATCAGTGACACTTTACTATAAAGTCTACAAATAAACATATATTAATTTAATGTTCTAATGCTTTCATAAGGATTAAATAAACACATCATTAGTGCATTAGGAAATAACAAAGTGTACACAATATTGTATAACAGCCAATTAAGTAAATTATGAATAACCATTAATAACAGAGAAATAGCAGAGATCAGAAACATTACAGGCAATGTAAACCAAATATGAACAAAATTTTTCACTGAATGTAATCATAAATACATACAAAATCAGACCGTTCCAGAGTGAAAACGTTATTTTAAAAAGTGCTTAATCAAAGAATAATGTAATTTTTTCTTTCCAGTGTGATTTCAAGAAAGTATACTCTAAAGCTAAATATTTTCCTGAAAGGCCTAACTTCCTGTCCACGCCTGTGTATGATGCTCTATAGCTTCTATAGCTGGGTTTCCAAAGATGAGGCGATGGCTGGGAAATGAACTTATAAAGTATTTTTCTCTCTCACATGCAAGAAATCACACTGCAAAATAGAATACTGCTCTCAAAATGTTAAAAAATAAATACTTGATTGTATTTATACCCTTGGCGTAGCATATGGAAAGAACATTATTAACATTATAGCTCGTTCTAACCGTAGAATGCTGGAGCAGGAACATAAAAATATTGTTTCTGTTCAGAATGAACCAGAATTAAAAAAATAAATTGTTTCTAATCCCTGTTAAATACCAACATATGATTAACTCATTCTTCTATATAATATCATGATTTGGTCTTTTTCATACACAGTGCAGTTTAACCGAAAGTTTAATCTACTCTAAGTAACAATAAACAATTTGAAGGCAGCACCACAAACAAGTCATGATGTTCTAAAATGGCTGACAATTTCATATCTGGCAAGGACTGTAGAATTTATGTTTCATACCACTGGTAAAAATTTCATTTGTCTTTATGTTATATTCTCTGTTAGGGTTTAGTTTATTTATGATTGCCTGAGCTTATCTTATAGCCTATATTTTGGGTTAGTCTACATTATTCCAAATACACGCACCTTTCGGTAAAGGATCCTTATTAATACTGCGAGTCATGATATTTATTAACAGAATGAGTTAAGAAGATGTTAACTATTATCGTTATTATTATACATACAGTATATGACTCAGTTGGCTGTTAATGTATATGCTTCATTATTTCCTGATGCACTAATGATTAGTGCATGTATTACTTCATCATTAGGAAAGTTATTTGCAGACCTTATAGTAAAGTTACCGAAACATTTTAACCAACAAAATAGCTTTAAAATGAAATGCCCCACTGGACAGCACTTCACCTTGCGGCAAGAAAATGACTCAAAAAACACTGCTTTAGAGTTGTTGTTTTTTTTTTCTTTTTTTTTCCCCAAAGTGCAATGTTCTTGAGTGGACCATCAGTCACCTCACCTGAACTCCACTGAGCTTGTATTTCACTTACTGCAGGATGAAAAGGGCTGAATTACAGGCCTGTAAGAGTGACATCTGGGATGATATGTAATGTCCGGGCTTTATGCCGTCATGTATTGCGAATGAGTTGCAAACAAGCCATAAACATGATTTCAATTACATTTTTTTGTTTTCATTTGGCAAATTACTGTTAGACTTCTCTATCTACAAGATATACAGTATAAAGAGAAAATATTCGCTCTGCAACGTGTCAGAGTTCACACTAACTTCTCAGGCACCTCATTTACTGCTTGTCAGGCTTCTCGCTATACATTTTCAAAGGTGAAAATGAATCATTCCACTACAAATTAACACACTGTAAATGAGAATACTTTGTCTTATGTATATTTGTCTGCACTCTTTTTGCTAATTATGTCATGGTCCAAAAGTAAATACTGCTGCATAATGTATTTTGATTGCATGTCTAAATGATTCCCTGTTGCAAATAATCATCAGCATGCTTGCGGGGGGTTGAAAACCAGATACAGGAATATGGATTATGACTGTCATGTTTTGTAAATTAGAAAACAATTATCAGTGATCTATGTTCGAGGGGCCAAAGCAAAGCTACTCTTCACATAAAGGTGAGGTTGTCTTGGACTGCAGAGATCAACCCGCTCAGCATACTTTGGTCACGAGAGTGGCAAGGTTCTGCAATTAAAGGGAAGTTAATGCGTTTCACACATGGGGCTACTGAGTTTAAGGGCTCTGGTGCTGAACCCAGGACAACCAGCAGGCCTGCATACTAATGTAATATGCTACAATATATGCTTATTAATGCATTCTCTAGTCTCTCTGTCAGGCAGCTGGGGTCATATTCATATCAGCTGCTTAGCTTTACTCTTAGGAGAAAGATACGGTATATTTCTGTATACTATTGATGTAGGATTTAATCTTCCCATTATATATCCGATCAATACAATACCTGTATACTTCTAGACAAATGTCTGAGTCTACTACCAAGAACTGTTCCAACAACTATATTTCATATGATCATGGACTCAGACATTGTATGGCTTAAACCATGTTGTTATTCCCTAGCTGGTGCACACTAATGCTCATGTACAGCAGGGTTGCATATGTAACGGTTTAGTGCTCCAGATATCCGAATTTGTATTCTGACATAAACCTGAAGTAGATGTGGCCTAAACCGGACATTTTTTTCCCCCAGTTTTCACTGGAAAACACCCCGAGGTAAAAATGTCAGCATTGAGAGCATGATATCGAATTCCAACTCTGACAGTTTCTCAACCTCAGCTACATCACTCTCAACTAGAGATGTGCACAAGACTGTTTTTTAAATCCTGCTTGCACAGTTATTATTTTTGTTTGTATATACATGTGATATTTTCTGATGAATTTAGTTGGTTATATTTCCCAAATATAAACAAACTAAGAGCCTAATTTAAATCACCACAACCCTGAACATGTAGTTAATAAAGATGAATGTCTGAACACTGTAAATGCATCACACAGCACTGCATGTTAATGTTAATGACCATGGTCTTTGTTTGTCCCTCAAGCTTCATATCTGACTGACTCACATGAAAGTAAAAAACCCCTGCAACCTGGGATCCCACTACTGTTAACCAGAAGCCTTGTGAATCTTTCTGGCAAGTTCTTAAAATAAATTAAAAAAAATAAATAAAAAAAAAAAAAACTGTTTACAACATATTTGTTCATTCTAAATAATGGATTCATATTTGGTTACATTTCTACCCAAAAATGGCACTAGCACATGAGTCAATTTTTATTTGTGTGATTGCCTGTATGTCTTTTAGCATTCTTCTAGGGCAGTGACCTTCTGCGAAAGATCTGAATACCTCACTGTCAGGAAGCATCCAACCCCAGCTGGGACAATACATGCAGTATTAAAATTGCATGGCCATGACAGCTGAGTAACCATTCCAGGAATTCTCATTTAAACTTCAAGTAATTTGAGTCTCATGTCATAGAACCCTTCAAACGTGAACAGACTTTCAAGAATTCAAAAGTATCAGTAAAATGTCATTGAGAGTGAAGACAATGAGTTACAGTGACATGAACAAAGAGAGGCAATCACTGAAGAATAGGCTTCAAAAAAAAGTTCCTACATGAGGTAGTAGAGGAGTTTCATGGGGGGAAGAAGAAAAAAAAAAAATAATAATAAAAAAAAAAAAAAAAGGTTGAGTTGAGCCAGGCCCATTTTGGCCTTAATTTAAAATTCATGCCATGTCTTATTGGTGTACAACACGCTAAATTCTTAATAATACCATCTTAACAACTCTAGAGTTTGTATTGTCAAGGCATTGTTGGATCACTGCTCGCAATCTTTTTTTTTTTTTTGCCATATTACAAAGCAGCAGATATGGCTCACAGACTTCTAAATGAAAACGCTAATCCGACCATCTGTAGTACTGCAGTCTTGGAGACTAATGATTTTCAAAATAAATTACAGAGATCAACAACCTGAAAGCTGCCTAAAGCAAAGAAAACAGGATAGGTTTAGAAAATCGGAGAACGACAAAGTGGAAAACGATGGTATCATTACTCTGATGGGGACATGCTGTTCTTTTTTTTTTTTTTTTTTTCCTTTTTACTCTCAGAGCGTGATCATTTCATGCCTCTGTAACATGCTTCAGAACAATATGAGGAGACCATCCAGAGGCTGTGTTCCAAGCCCTCGGCTCTCAGAAAGAGGCTTTTTTTTTTTGGTTAACTGCTGAACGTGCAACCTCCTCAGTCTCACAGTGCCGAGCCATACGCTTTCATTCGGTTCCCAGTTGCAACACGCCGTCATGCACAAGTAAGAGAGACCATAAGGGTCACTTCTGAGAAAGCTCCCTAAAGGAGCAAAAAAGCAATTTCTAGTCTCAAAAGGCTACTTTCTTTTTTCCTTGTCTCCCTTTTGTTCCCATTCTTTGTTTCGAAGATTACACATAATTAGCCGGCCTTACGAGGGTTCATATTTAACTGCTGTGTGTTATCGGGCTTCAAATGCAGACATGAGTATGGCTAAAAATCTAGATAGGCTAGAAATAATACGCAAATCGATATTATTAATTTCAATCTAGAGGCAGGAAAAATTAGCATAAAAACCGTACAGTGTACGAAGAGTGTGAGGATGTCTAATGCAGTACATTCGTTTTGGTTTCGAAGTCAATAATTCAATAACGCTTTATATAAAAGTACTTCAGAACACCACACCATATGCATAACTTGCTCTTATGGACATTTATGAATACTTATTTATTTTAATGCTTATTTATGTGAACGCATATGCATCAGCCAGAGGTTATTCGCTCCCTTTATGGTACAAATGACTTGTATTATATAAATGACTCATAATCGAGTAATGTATGCATTATAAATGTTTTATGAAGGTCATAAGTAGTTACCATAAACTAAAATGCTACCTACTCACATTTGCACTTCCTAGACTCATAAAAGATAATAATTCTCAATAATAGCACATTAGCAAGCATATCTGTCATCAGTGCACACAAATGCAGCCCAGCATTTATAAAGTGAGAAAGCAGTAGTGCAGTTCCACAAGCCCTCACTCACCAAAACAAGCTTGCTTGCACAAACCAAAAAAAAAAGACTCAGCCAATCATGTGGCAGCAGCGCAATACAAAAAATCATGCAGAATATATAGGTCAAGAGCTTCAGTTAATGTTCACAACAAACATCAGAATGTGATCTCACAAGCAACAAACAGGCTGGTTTGAGCATTTCACAAACTGCTGAAAAAAAGACACAACCAGTGAACATCAGTTCTGTGGTCAAAAACTCCTTGGTTGAAGAGATGGGTCAGAGCAGAAACTGGTTTGAGCTGACAGGAATGCTACGATAACTCAAATAACCACTCTTTACAACCATGGTGAACAGAAAAGCATCTCCAAATGATCACATTTTTGCCATTCTGTTTGATGTGAACATTAACTGATGCTCTTTACCTGTATCTGCATGATTTACACACCTGGCAAGAAAACCTCCCTGAAGTACACTCATAAGAAAGTGAGTAGTGTGTGTGTGTGTGTGTGTGTGTGTGTGTGTGAGAGTGAGAGAGAGAGGTATTTTAGTGTAAGCTAAACACAAAGAGACTTAGTGGGGAAAAGGGCACTACTCAGTATGAAAGATTAGATTTTAATGGATTGCAGGTAGGACACCATGTCCTTCGAAGTTTGTCCTTGAATGCCACATTATTGACTGAGTGGATATTGGGCCTGCCTGTTTATCTCAATATCACCTTTTTATTTGGCATGAATGAAGCCTAAATTATTTATTGTAGACGAAAGTTTGTGTGAATATGGGGCTTAAAACGAAGGTCAAAACAGAAAATATTACTATGTTACTATGAATAGGAACAGGTATGTTCTGTTTATAAATGCTGGATGATTCATGAAGCACTTGTGATGTAGCATTAGAGGATTTATGTATTCCGAATTTGTATCTACATAAAAGAAAACCGCATTTCACAGTGATAGCATTGAGGCACAAAATCTGAAAAGTATGTTCAAGTATCTATGGTCACATACAGTAGTGTTCTATGTACTACTTGGCACAATCTCGGCATAATCGAAATGCAGGATTGGATGGGAATGTTTCTGGCATAGTCTTTACATTATACTTTCATTCATGTTAATGGATGTGTTCTTTGTAAAGCGAGCTTCAAATCTGACAGCTTGCCTGCACGAAAGTAAAAACTTCCTGTTCACGTGACTTGATTTGTCCCCTTGAGTCATGAATTTTGTCCCAGTCCTGATGCTCATCTCTAGCCTCAACCAGATGCACTTTGAACCTTTATGGCACATGTTCTTAAAAAATAATTTTTTTTATATAGCTGTATTTGGTTACATCCCTACTTCAGATAAAGTGTTACAGCAATCGTAATCCCAGAAGTGCATGTGTGCTGGTTAGAGAATTTTGATTAACTGACAAGTGCATGACAGCTAGGTGAGGTATCTCAGTATATTAGAGTGCAGACACTCATATTTCTTTAAATGGATTCAGCAAGATTTTCCGTGCTAGGGGTCAAACCTGTGCTGTGATGGCATAAAAAAGTCACGTTCCATGCCAAGAGAATCAATGTGACAATGGCAGGTAGTTGAGGGATGCAATGAGAGGTTATAACTCAATCATGACTTCCCTTTCACACCCCTCCAGTGGACATTTCCTTCTGTAAATTAAACCAGGGAGCATGTAATTTGAGTTCAGAAAAAAGAGATCATGTATCCATGTATCATGTCACTGTTAAGAAAAAAGATGAATTCACGACACTGCAGAGGGCAAATAGAGGCCATTTGATCACTGGGCTGCTTCAATGTGAATTTTTTTTTTCCTACTAAAAATCCTGTGGACAGCTTGTTTTACTCAGAAAAATCTCCATAACCTTATTATTGACACTAGCCCAGTTATACTGCATAGAGAATATGGCAGTATCACAGCTGATGCATATTACATGACATATCCTCCAACAGTGGTCAAACAAGATGTGGCAATGTTTGCATTTCCTGTCGAATCAAGTCACCCAGCTCTAAAGTATTTCAAAAAACTGGGAAAGAAAGAAAAACATTTTGAATAAGCTTTCACCTCAAACCCCAGCAATTACAGATGAAAGTGCCTCGCTAGAACATGAGGAATAAACTCCCTTAAAATATAATGAGAATTTTGTTACATGGAATCCTTAATCTCCGGGTGGATGCACATGTCCTATAGAATTGTTAATCTCCATGAAAATTTCAGAGGTGACACTATGGCAAGGAGTAACGGTGAGGCCGAAAGAACGCTGCCACATTTGCCAGATTTCCACAAGTCTGCTCAGATAAAGCCTGAAGGTTGCTCATATTTTATTCACAGTTTAAAATAAAAATAAATAAATAATCACTGAAGGCATTACCCAGGGTTTTTCCCCTCCAACAAGAAAAAGCGTTTACTCAGACATTCCATTCACAGTAACCGATAAAAGAAAACACTAATAATTACTAAATAGAGAACTAGGGAATATTGATGGGTGTTTGAGGAATATTTTATTTTGCTTCTTATGAGTGATTATGAAGATGTGCAGCTGTGACTGTGACGATGACTAATATCACATTTTCAAGTAGTCAATGCTTGTGAAGTGCCACAGCATTGAGTCAACGCTCCTTAAAGGAAAACATCATCCCGAAACACATTAAATATATTTATATTGAATTTTTTTGCGATGTGCTCAGCGGTTCTGGTGCTAGTCTATTGGTTGGTGCTGTATTTTCGTTATTCCTGTGAGAAATTAGTGGCTGTTTGCTGCACTGACATCACAGAGGTACATTGCTAGCACAGTTACAATAGCATTTAATAGCAGAAGATACTTTCATCTCAAACATGAGGGATAATGGTCAGATCTTGCTGTTAGCTCAGACAAATAAAATAATGTCATATCAATCAGAAATCCAGTATAGAAATGCAGACATTGATGCAAATGCAGGACTCAAAGTTACAGAATGCATGATACAGTTGCACTGCGTTATGGTGAAGACTCGGCTTGGCAAGTTATTGATCTATGAGATGACAAGCGTGATGGTGTTCATGATATTAGCATTAAAGTTGAAGCTTTGGAACCTGATTTGTTTGAGCAGAGTGTACAGATGAAGAGGTGGGAGAGCTGGACAGACTAAAGGATTAAAGCGCTGCTGCATCAGTCTGTCTTGTTAGAGATGAAGCAAGAGTTAGGCAACAGACCAGTGATGGGACAGGGATGGAGGTAGTACCAAAACAAAGATACACGGCAACGTAAACTAAAAGCCCATGGAGTGAACTCAAAACCAAACATGCGAGCAGCACCTGTCACATTCAGAACTGTGCCACACTGTGAGAATGGGAATTCTTGACAATCTCCTTTGCTGGACTGTCACGTGTCCTCCTTGCACCTGAATTTGAATTTGATGGATGTGCAGTAAAGGAATGCATGCTATTATTAGGCACTGCAGATTCTTCCAGGATGAAATCTACATTTTTATCCTTTTCTTTCAGCACCACAGTGCAAAATAAAATAATGAACCAGGAGTGAAAAGGGACATGATTATGCTTTCAGCCTGTGCTAGAGGAAAAAACTTCAAACTCGGCTTTCTTTAATGCATCAGATACACATACACACTGGTGTGGTAGTATCGAAGTAGCAAAATGAAAAAGCAAATCCAGAGCATCTGATACAAAAAACTTTAATCAAAAGTTCAGTAGGTTAAATCAACTGCTTAGAGCCGTGGTCTGTACAGGGGGTCTGTGATTTTAATTTGAATATGTTGCGTGAGTGTCAAATTCCAATAAATAGTCATAACCAATATTAAATATTACTGTACATGTTTACATAATGTGCCTAATTTTTTTTTTTTTATTTTTTTTTTTAAAACAGTTAAAGGGAACTGTCTCTCTGGTCTACATGAACTCTTTTGTTGCCTTTGAACAAGTCCCACTTTCCTGGGTTGTAAATTTTTTAACATTTGGGGTTTTGTGCAGATAGTGTTCCAGGGCCTGATGTGAATACTGGTGGAATGTTGCGTTTCATTCAGGATATTTCATTCAGGGCATGGTGGAGGTGAAGTTACTGTTGCTGCCTCACAGCTCCAGGGTCTGTGGTTTGATCCTGAGCTCAGGGTATGCTGCCTGTCCAGAGGTTTGCATGTTTTCCTGAGGTTTGCAGTTCCTCCAGGTGTCCTCACAAAACATGTCAGTAGTTGGAGTGGCTACTCTTGATTTCCCTTGGCATCTCATCCAAGGTGTATTTCTGACTTGTGCTCCAAGTTCCCAGGATAAACTCTGGGTTCACCATGGTCCTGACCAGGATAAATCAGTTACTCATGATCTTGGTATTATAAGGTTCTATCTGGGGTAAGAATGAATGAGAAATAAGACCTTATACTACTAATGTCAAAGACTGAAGATGAAAAATTAAACTGACTTGATTTAATTAATCTGCCAGAAAAATTAAGGTAGACAGATAATGATGCAAACATGCATGGGGTCAATAAATCAATGTTTTGTGATGGCCATCTTAGTCTCAGGATTTATGCCCTATAGAAAAACTGAATTGAAAAGCAAAGCACATGTGCAAACATAATTTTGGAGGTGTTTGCTCAAAGCTCAAAATATGGTTAATTTCATATATTGGAGGGTGGTAGCAATTCTGGAGTTGTAATTATAACTATTAATGTTTGTATTATACCAAATCTGACAAAAACATTAATCAAACGTCCAGCTCCACTACTCAATTAATGGCTCTTCTTCTTCTTCTTTTTGAATATGTATCCATAAACCATAGAGCAGGGCCAAAGGTCTGAAAACAAACAATACCCATTTCCATATCAATTTAAAATGTTTGAGTCTCCCCTTTGCTGTTATAATAACCTCCTCTCTTCTGGGAAGGCTTGCCACTAGATTTTGGAGCATAGCTGTGAGGATTTGCACATTCAGCCACAAGAGCATTACAGGCACAACAGGCACTGATGTCAGGTGAGGACGCCTGGGGCGCAGTCAGTGATCTAGTTCCAGTTCATCCCAAAAGTCTTCAATAGAGTTGACGTCAGGGCTCTGTGCAGGGCACTCGAGTTCGTCCACTCCAACCTTGGCAAACCATGTCTACGTGGAGCTCGCATTGTGCACATTGTCATGCTGGAACATGTTTGGGCTAACTTCGTGGCAAACGTTTGAGGAAGGCCCACATATGAGTGTGATGGTCAACTGTCCATCAAACTTTTAGCCATATAGTGTATATTTAATCCAAAGTGGGGTTTGATTTCATACCTTTTCTTATGACTTCGTTTTTTCTGAACTTATGCAAAATTCTCTTGCGATCAATTTTTTTTTAGTCCAAAGTTTTTCGAACATCCTAAATAAAAAAAATGCTTATAGTCCACTACCAACTGCCAAGCCACGTTTAACTAACTGAGCCTTTAGTTTTCTGAGTAAGCAGGGCTAGAATAATTTAGGACTACTAAACTATAATGTAACAAAATATTCTATTGTCAAGCCTCTTCCTCTGCATCTAGTCTACTAGACATTTTTTGCAGGTGAATACTGGCACCATGTGCACCAAACAGCACAATATCGATGAAAATATAATTTAATTGGCTCTACTATATCTTGCCGGCACTTCTCTACCTCATCATTTTTCATATTTTCCAGATCTGCGTGGCTGTGATACATGAGCAATAAATCAAAAGCAAATAACAGACGTTTAAATGTCTATATTTTGGCCTGGGGCCTATTAAAGATTTTATCTTTCAACAAACAAAACCCCATTGTCTCGAATATTTGGACTATAAATTAATTTTGACAAAGCGGCCTGAGTAGAATTAAAGGAAATACAGCCAAACTGGCCACACCTTTGGATGTGGACTGCAGGTAAACTAGCTATCGCTTTACAAAACTGGTAAAGTTGTGATATGGAGACAAAACACGATTTTTTTTAAAGGGGTAATATGTGTAGGCATTTTTTTTTTTTTTTTGCTCAGGATACAATCCAATTGCTCCAAATATCTGTCTCTGTATTTGAATTTAAACCTAAAGTAGATGTGGCCTACACCCAAAAGGTTTCTTTTCTCTAAATTAAATACGACAAATATCCCTTGTAATACTAAAGGAAATGGTTTGTGTGAATAGTTACAGAATAAATCAACTGCACTCCCTATAATACGCATTTCTTTCTAATGATACAAAGACTAACCAACATTTCTGCACACCTTCTTTATCAAATTAAAACTTCCAGTGGCTCATAATAAGACAATGGCTCAATGGCACTATATTAAAAAGGCTTTTACCTGGCTATCTACCAGAAAGCTTCTTACACACAATCAAAAACCTTTCCTTAATATCCATTTGGAGGCTCAAATTTCACCGTTTAATCATAATCTTCTCACTGGCCCTGTATAGTTAACCAATTGCTGCATAGTTCAGGAAAACCTGAAATACAAACTATTAGTTTCTCATGGTTCCATTTCTTCCATTTTTAATGTTGATCCAGTGTATAGTATCATGAAAAAATAGCATACAGCCACTAGAGGCATGTTTCAAGGTCAGTACTTTGCTCCACAGAGCTCATTTATTTTGAACGTTGTGAAGAAAGGGGAAAGAGGGGAAAAAGGGTGCACAGATCGTTTTTTGCACCAAGGTGAATTCAGAGATTTGCCATTCCTGATCTCAACTTACACATTCATGCGGGCTGTTGGAATATTTGCTATTAACAAATGTAAAGAAGATTTCTCTTTAAGGTTTAAAAATAATATTTTCACTGCACTGAGAACATTATAATTGCTTTACATTGTACATTTTTATGTGGCATGAAGTTACATGCAGTCTTGGCCAAGTTGTCTTGCTTTTCCTTTGCCTCTTTTACAGCCTGTTTTAAAAGTGTACAGTACACATTCAAAAATAGATGGAACACTGTTTCATAGACAAAGTTAGTATTTGCGATCCCAACATGGTCTCATGGTTCTAATGTGGTTCAAAAGAATTCATAAGAATTTAGCTTCTCTTACCTTTTACATATATAAAAAATGGTGCTCAAAATATCCATCTTAAACAAATCTTTACTGTCTTTAGTCTCCATATAAACACAGAAAGATTTACTGTCACCTACACAAGCAATCCTGCTTCCAAATGTTCACAATTTTCCACAGGATGAATACCTGACCCACTGACCATAAGATCAAACATCTCTTCACCATGTTCTTAAGGTTTTGACCTGCAGACTCCACCATTCTTCAGGAGCGACAGCTAAAAAAGTACTGAATGACTCAGGTGGTGTCCAAATAGAGGAAGAGCAGCCAGATAACCGAAAGGGAGACCCAGAGTGTAATCCAATCCTCTTGTCTGGCCTTTCTATCGCACTCTAGCTCGGCGAGGTTGATTAAACGTTAGCCAGACTCTCATCACGTTTGACAGACCGGCAGCTATCTTAAGCCTTCTACTGTGAGTAGGGAAATTAATTGATTCATATCTTTTGGCACAGGCCTTGCCGGACCTTTTTCTTATCTAAATCTCAGTGTCGGGTGAGGAGGAAAAAAAAAAAAGCTGTCATTTCTTTCAATATTTTGAATAAAGGTCTGATGAGATACTTAATTTAAGGAACTGAATATGAGCAGCAACTGCTCGTTTGCAAAAGCAGACGATATTAGCATTATTTCCCGGTGTCAGCACAATGTTCACAGGCCAACACGATCCCCGAGGAAAAGGATGCAGTGTAAAAATGTTAGTGTAGAGATAATGGGAATTCCACTATGACATCTTATCTACAGCATGATGAATTACGACTTCGAACTAAAAGTTTAATTACATGATTCAAACTACACTGTGCAGCCGAGGCTGCCAAATTTCAAAGCAGAGAGTCTACCAAACTCTAAGTTTCAAAACAGGGTGTCTTCAAAACAAAGAAAAAGTCTAGAAAATTCATTTTAAACAGAGTACTACACTCTATATAGTCTCATTTTTTTCTTTTACTTTAAATTAGCATATGCTCTCCCTGTTGAACAGATCACAGAGGACTAGCCATTCCCTCCAGCAGTCCAATGCATATTTACAAGGGTAAATTTAAATAAGTGGCACTTTCTTTACTGCTATACAATCCAATTCCTCTGTAAGTCAGTGTTTATTTGAATCACTCCATGCATAGGTTGTCTAGGGTTATTTTCAGGAAATACAAAAAAGTTTTGCCAGTTTTTGTCAAGGTTTTATTATTTTATTATATCTATATTATATTATTATATTTAATAAACTATTATTAAATATACTGTAAGGAAGTCTGTAAAGTACGAGGTTATTTTAACAATGTTAGAGTGTAAATCGTAGGTTTCCTCCCACCTTCCAAAAACATCGGTAGGTGGATTGGCTAGGCTATACTGCTTCTAGTTATGAATGAGTGAAACGGACTGAGGCTCCATCCAGGGTGTATTCCCACTCCTGGGCCACCACAACTCTGACCAGGATAAAACAATTACTAAAGATGACTGAATGAATAAAATTTTATTAAAATTCCCAGCATGATGATAGCTCATTCACTTCATGTCTTTTGTTTTGGGTCCTGCATATGCTTTTGTTTACTATGCCACGTGTATTTGTTTCCGTTTTAGTCATGTCTTCACCACTGTGGTTTGTTACCCAGTTGTGTTCACCTGTTCCGTGTTAGTTCTTAAAGAGAACAACAAAAGGGTTTTTTAGCGGCCACTTCTTCAAAGGAACATTTTCTTCAATTTATTTTGATGTTCCATTATTTTCTGTGTTTGTATGTTGATGTTTGTTGGTTTGTTTTCTGTTTGGTGGAATGTGTCTGCTGCCTGCCAGTTGTGGCGGTGCTCCAGACCCAAGCTTGAGCGGCGGATTTCCCCGCGCCTTGATTGCCCGTGCGTGATGTGTGACTGTGTGCCAGTTTGCCATGGACTGAGTGCAGCGTCTGATCACTTTTGGCAGGCCTGTTGCTTTGGTCAGTTGCAGCGAGTTTGGTACCATCATTCTAAGTGATGTATCTGTGCTCTCTTTGTGTGGTGCTTGTCCAGCTCAGCGGTTCCATGGCTCGGCGTTCAAAGCGGTTGCACTGTGGACATGTGGGCTGTGTGGACTGTACTAGAGCAGACTTTCAGAGCAACTGATCAGCTATGCCACTGAAATGAAATCATGGCAGCTTTTGAAGGACTTTGTCTCTTTCTTTGTTTGATCGTTTTTTGTTTTATTATTTTGCGGTTTTAATTTTTTATCATTATTTTGTGTTTTTGCCCATTTCTTGTAATTGTAAATTGTATTATTATTATTATCATTATCATCATCATCATCATCATCTTGCTATAGTCTCTTTAAGTCTAAACCTTGCTTTACATAGTTCTTGTGCCTCTTCTCTTCATTCACCCTGTATGAAACCTACCTGCCTGTGGTCTTACTTTTGCTGTTCTGAACTCTGATTATGATTTTTGTATTCACCCCACAATGCTCATACTGAGTTTACGCACTTGCATCCCGGCTCTTACTGCACGCTACAGTGAGTCGCACTGGAAACCCAGAACACCCTTCCTGTTCGCCAGAGGTCACCATCATGTTCCATCCACTGCTAATCAGTCTCACCTGCTAATCAGCCTAACCTTCCCCCTTCCACACACACACTGCGAATTCTTGACAAGTTATATCCCATGGGCTCTGAGTCAGGGGCTCCTGTGTATGTGGTTCTGTCTATTAGCCTGTGAATTTATCAATCAGCCTTTGCGCATGGATCTTACTCCTGTGAGTTTGCCTTATTACATTCAGAGCCAGTGCATAATCTTTTTGATTTGACTAGCAACAATGCACATTTAAGAAAATATGTATCAGGCTGAGACTTGTCAGGAAGGTTTATTTATTTATTTTTTTGTTAATTAACTGCAGCACTCTTGATCAAATCGGCAAACACTGTCATCTTGAACGTCTGGGTGTATCAAGGGAGGGAAAATTGCTCCGAGGTTCTATATTCATCTACCACACTGCTGTGCCACTCAGCACTCTGCAGGCAAATAGATTACAATTAGTCTGGTGTAATGGTCCATAAGCCCTGTTCTAAAGGCTGCTGGGAAACCTGCGGGACAATTGTGCATGACGTGATCTAAACAGCGCTGAATGGGAATTGAAGAAATAGTGCGCCTCGCTTTAACATTTAGACATGCACATTAGGAACTTCGGCAGTGGTTGTTGTCCCCAGTTCCAGCGCATCAGGCTGCAACAAAGCTGAGACTTTCATCTAAATATTTAAACATTTAGCAAAAGCAAAATCATCTGAGGTGCAATGAAATATACTTTACTTCAATGTGTGTTAATCTAGTATGAGGAAAAAAATAAATTGACTGCCGTTCCTCTGTCACAGTTGACAATTCATGCGTGCTGCTGCTATTTTATTCAATTATGACTTGAAAATATACCAAAAACAGCAATATAAAGACCTTTCTACCTTCCTGCAGGTGAGCACTATTGAAACCAAATATAGCCGGTTTGTTTGTCAATTAGTTTTAGAAATATTTTCCTAATGGATAGCCCACTAATGCTGAAGTCCAAAGCTATTAGAATGTGTTTGGCTGTAAGGGAATAAGGGAAGGAAAAAAAACTATACTGTGTTAAACAGTGTCCATTCTGGCCACCAGAGGGAACGCTATTATAAAATCCCATTAACCTGATGGATTGGGTTGTAGCTGTGCAAGAGGCTCCTAATGCATAACAGAGAAAGGTCACGCAGTCACTGAAAATGTTATGCAGCACTGACTTCAATGGGCTTTGGCTAATGTGCATAAAAACAACTCAGCAGAAAGAACCAATTTCATAACATCTCAATTGTCAGAGCGTGGACTACACTAAAGTAAAACTCGCATGGTTATCATACGGTTTGTGACACGCGTCGTAAGTAGGAGCAGGTTTGTATTGTTTCCAAAGTGAAGGACACAGGATGGCGGACGCTTAGGGTGTAATTACATCACGATGCTTAGGTGTGTAATGAGATCATGTGCCAGCATCGAGTGCGATGCAGGAATAATACCTCATGCGGGAGACTGAGCTTTGTCTCGCAGCATGCACAAAGCACACATTGTCAGAACATCTGCATTCCACAGCGGTGCCACAACAACCGCCATATGGCTGTAAAAATAGGCTGAGTATTCGGGCGCTTTGCTGGCACCCAACAATACATGATGCCAAATGAGAGCGACGTGACTTTTAGATGTGCAAAGCCTTCCAGAGCAACTCATAAGTTAACAGCAATGAGGCCGGCGCCCAAAGGAAGTTGAATTATGATGGCAGTAATCCATATTCCGAAGGAGATTATAGGGAGGAATAAAGCATGAAAATAGGCCTCTCTAGCAAAGAAGTGACATGAATGTGCATCATTCATAAGGCCGAGATCTGATGAGTCATATGGTTGAGCACACTGAGCTCGGTACGTAGAAATGCCTGAGAATTTTCAAAGAGAAGGCCATGAGTGAAGTGATGTTTAAACTTTATTTTTAAAAAAAAATTACGAGGCTCTGAAGTTCAGTTGTAATAAAAGATCCAAATCCTTAATTTAGCTTCCCTGACTAAGTGCATGATTGAGGGGGGAAAAAAAACCCCCAAGAAGAATGAGACAATAAGAACAATACAAGTGGGGATCTTATTAACTGCATTTCATGTGTTAACATTAAGGTGAATGAGAACAATGACAGAGATCATATCTGTGCCCTCATCTTTCTAGTGAAATTAGTCCACATAGCTCAGGGGAGCAGAGCTGGAATTGAATAAGATCCAGGTAAAACTGGGATGCCACCGTTAATCCGACAACTAATTGGAAAAGCTCATTGATGCATTTGCATGGAGTATTAATCTAGTTTCACAAAGACATTCCTGTGAGCAAATTAGTGCACACTTTTTTTTTTTATTTTCTTTTTAAAGTCCTTTCGCATACAAATGCACCATTACGCCATCTTTCATCTGCCAGAAAACATGTTTATTTACCATGTATAATACTGCTTTACGGGATACTGGCATTGCTAATTCAGTTTCTAAGGATGTTAAACATATCACTGGATGAATTCCTGCCTATTATTAAAGAAGAGGTAGCTCTGTAGCAGTGATATTAGATAGGAGGGCTAAAATTTAAAATCATAACAAAAATGTGTCACAAGGTTTCATCAGTGTGGGGCAAAATATTACACACTTAAAGACAGATAGGCAGCTGCATTTGTGATTTCCAGCCATTGTGTTCTTGTTTCCTTTGAATACCAAACAGAAAAGTTAACCAAAAAAAAAAAAAAAAAGTCCTAAAATTATGGTTCTGTCTTCTGTCCTTTTTTTGTAATTTGTACTTTGAAGGACAATGTGTGCTTAGTTTATCTACTTGTAGTTTCTTCTCCAAAGGAGTTTTTGGGAGAAACAAAAAAAAACCCTGATAAATAACAAGTAAGTACATAATCCACCTCATTCACATTCGTTACGCTCATGCCTATTTCACATCCATTTTCTCAGTCACTGCTGAAGACATGTTATGGATGTCAGTGACATCAACTGAAAAATAACAGCGCAAATAGAGATCAAATCTAGGGGGTGTTTCACTCTGTGTAATCACCTGATACGACTGTCACTGACAGACTGCATGACTACAGTCTTAGCTAGAAAGAAATCAGCCCCAGCCCCACTTCTTAATACCATTCTGTGTATTTTTGTTCTGATCACTTGTGATGCTGTTGCGCTTGATTGTTAAAAGGTCCAAAGTAATATAAATAATAAATAATCTGATGCCAAAAATGCCAAAACCTTATATTGATGTCTTTTGACTTTTAAAATCTAGCCTATTTATACCAGCTGCCCCTGCTCTGTAGTGAGCAACTACACTTTAGAGTGGTAGCCTGGCAAGTCTGGTAGTCTCTCTTTCTTTTTTTGGCCTTAGCTTTGTCTGAAATTTCTTCAGGACCATTAACTATTTAAAGCAAATAACAGTTTGAAAGGCCCTTCATCCCCTCAAGTAAATGGGTTCCAAATTTTGACCATGATTAATGAAATCAAGGGATATCAAATGAAAAAAGAACTGGGGGTCTGAACTTGTATGTAATTGCCATACAAAAGTACTTCCTTGTAAAAGTTGGGTACTCTTCTGACCTTCAAATTGAAAATAAAATAAATATTCCAGCATCAACCACTGTCTCTTACCTTCATATATTGCTTTAAATCCTTGAGCACTCACAGCAAAATCTGTTGTGAACCACAGTGCCAATATAGACCCCGAACTTACTATTGGCGATGGCAACATGAAGCCAGACAACCTGAAAAAGAGACACATACAACATTTCAATGATGTTTAATACAACATTAACCAAACCAGAAGCTGTCTTGTTTTTTTTTTTAACTACATTAAAGACTGACCCACTAGACTCTGGAAAACACTGGAAAAAAACCAGCGGTAGAAATGCCAGCACTGTCAGCATTTTGTGTCAATTCTGGCTCTGACGGTTCCTCGACCTCAGCTACATCATATTAGTTCATAATTGGACTCAAATAGTGATGAGCGTGTGACTGTTTTTTTTTTTTTAATCCTGCTTGTTCAGTTATTATTTTTGTTTGCACCTGCCCACAATATTTTCTAACAAATTTAGCTGGTTCTATTTTCCAATATATATATATATATATATATATATAAAAAAAGCTAGTAGCCTAATTTAAACCACCGTGACCCTGACCAGGCAGTTACTAAGGATGAATGAATGCTGTAAATGCATTGTATGTTAATGAATGTGGTCTTTGTTTGACCTGCTAGCTTCCTATTTGACCACATGAAAGTAAAAACCTCCCACTCGCGCAACATTTTTTTGCCTCCTGCAGGATTCCCATTCCTGATGCACATTTCTAGTCTCTACAAGGTCCTTTAAAAGGTGCGTCTCCTGTTTGTATCTGTATTTGTAGCTGTTTAGAACACATTATCTGTTCATTCTGAATAATACATTACATCCCTAATGTGTATGCATCATATTCCTGTATTTTTCTCCCCAGTGGAAAAAAATTCAATTCCATGGTAATTCCAGGACAATCTGAGTGTGTACGTATGTGTTACTTGTCGGAATATGCATTTGTGTGTTGGATGTAGCATACTAGGACATGCGAGGTTTACTTTCTGTCTACATGCTTATAGCGTCAAGCCTCTGGATGTGATCTCATCTCTGAAACTGCCCAGGTAAATTACAAGGACATAAGAGGTAGATCAACTATGGGTCCCCTGAAGTAATGACAGCCTCTATGGCTCTCAGGTGAAAGGTCAAACATGTTCATTTGATGAAAGCCCTGCTAGATACACTGACCTCGTTCTTTAGGGAGCATGGTTAAGTGCTAGTGCATCCTCTGACCTTCAATCTCCAGCCAAATGGAACAGAAATACCGAACAAGCAAAGCCTTAAACCCTCTAGAAATAGAAATATCTAGCAGAGAAATACAGTAGGTTAGGCTGAATCTTCTACCAATATATGCTTTTATTTCCTCGGTTATACATAATTAATGCGACTATCATTATATCACATATACATAAATGTCAAAAGGTACTTTATTATTTACTGAAAGAAGTAATAACGCATCTGTTCAGAATGAACAGATATTGCGTTCTAAATGGATACAAATACAGATTAAAAGTGCCCCTAACAAGAATTAAGATGAATGAATGTATGGATAAATGATTGTTAGTAGAAGACGCGTCACACTAAAATAAACTACTCTTTTGAATATGGGTAAACATGAACATTACAATTATTTTGAACCCGAACACACCATTCTGTCCGAAGTCTTCCTTCACAGAGTATCTCTGCTACAGATGCTGCTCAAACTATTGTTGGAGTCATTTTTATTTCAGACATGCCTTTGGTCAATCGTTGTTTCTCTGTTGTTTTGACCAGTGGTGGTGTTTGTTTCCTCTGTTCAGAACAAATCCCATGATTTGTCTTATTTCAATTTTGAAATTCACACACATTTTTTTTCTATTTGTATTAATATACGGGAATACAAAGCAAAATCATTTATTTCTTTCTAATCTAGCCTCAGTGAGAACAATCAAATGACTGCTATTTGAACATATCTAGCAAATTATAGTCTTATTCACCAGAGGAATGTATTTGTTAAGCCAGCAAACCCAAATTGGAATGTTGTGCCTCCCATGTAAAGCTGAATATTATGATACGATTTTTATTCCCTGGGCTTGTTGACGTACAATGTTGGACAGCAGGTCATGAATACATGAATTCCAATGGATTTTATCTAAAGGAAAGAGGCTTAGCTTAAATGTCTTGTTGGACACAATGTGCAAGTAGTCATGCAGGTGACATACTCTAGTAGGAAATTTAAAAAATAAACAAATAACTAACTAACTAACTAAATAAATAAATAAAAACACAGAGCCATTTAAAAAAATCTCTTAAGGGAAATAATCATAGGCATTTATATTGTTATGCAGTCTCATAATTGCAACTTGATAAGGGCTGAGTAATAGGTCACAGACATTTTCAGGATGAAATTCATATGAGTCCTGTTTGTCAGGCTTTCATCCTTATAACACTTGAACAGTCTAGAACATGGCTATTGTAATTTTAATGATTGCACAACGATATAACAAAGGTGTGGAGTTATGTATAACAAATGCTGGGGAAATGATGGTGGAGCTTTAAATACAATAAAAACACAAAGAAAAACAAAATGAAAGAATTTGTTTCATATTGTACACTTCCTATTAGGGATGTGACTGAATATCAATACATTGTTCAGATTACACAGAAAATGTGTCCCAGACACAAATACTACTATGAATAGGAAATACAGTATTGTTACCATTAATGTGAACATGAGTAGCTTCAATGCATTTACAAGGTTCATTCATTCATCCACAGTAACCGCCTGGTCAGGGATACATTTACAGTGTTCAAACATTCATCCTTATTAACTACATGTTTAGAGTTGTGGTGGTTTAAATTAGCTTACTAGTTTGTATTTTGGGAAATAGAACCAACTAGAATCAAAATTATTGCAGGCAGGTACAAACTAAAACTACATAACTGTGCGAACATAATAAAAAAAGAAAATAAATAAATTCCAGCAAATATCTCCAGTTGAAGCAAATTATGAAATTCCCAGAACAAAAACAAAACAAAACACCTTCCAGTTTTGGCTATGTCTACTTCTGGTTTAGATTTGAATACAAATACTGATATTTGAAGCACTAAACAGATACAGATCGTGGAATTGTGTTACACACCTACTATCTATTGCATAAATAGGGGTACAGAATTATTACTGTGAATAATATTGATTCTGAAGATGATTACTGAAGATGAATGAATGAATGAATGAGTGAATGAGTGAATGAATGGGCGGGCACATCAAGAGGTGTATTAATTCAGCTTGGGGAGCATGAATGAGTCGATGAGGATGTTGCAAGATACAGCAGCCATCAGTAAAACATCTTAACACTAAACAGCTCACAGTAATCTACCGCAAAAGTACTCCTATAATCAGGTTTATGAAAATGAATTGGTACAAAGAATAAAGTGAGGCATACTATTCAAACAGAAAGAATTTTAACGTGAACAATCATTCACTGTAACAAGCTGTTTATTTCCATCTATTATGCGGCTGTTTGAAGATTACCTTACCTCATATTCAGTATGCATTTTCGTACCCTAACACACTCAAAATTATTCTGGTTCAAGCTTCAGCTTCAATTTTGTTTAAATGTTCCGTTCAATTTCATTCCATAACTAAATAGAACATCTTATTTTCCATTAGATTGTGTTCATTCACCATGGATGAATTAAACAAAGTAATAAACATTACTGTAAAATATGAACCCATTTAGACAGCTTAAGAGATGTTAAGGAAAATTTCCAACCTTGATGATCATTTTACCATCTTAACAGCATCCAGACTAACTTTCGGAAATGATCACCCAGTAAGCAAGGTAGGTGCATGATTTTGTGTCATTTTCAGAAGGAGTGTTTGAAATGGACTGTAGTACGCTGTATACTTACAACTAATGCAGTCTGAACTGATTCTTCTACACTCAGCTGCTTTGAAGCCCAGCTTTGGTACATGCTGTAATCAAAATCCCTTATGACATTACCAAGTCTCTGATATTGCAGGTGTGAATATGAAATTTTTCCATTTTTCATAGCCTTTTTCCTGCTAAAATGGCAGTGCCTAAGCAGCAAAATAGGTGTGAAACCAAAAACAAGGGACATCAGGGTTTTGGGAGTGGTATCATTTCATCAGCATGATAACAACTAGCAATAAGTTATATACAGCACTGGTTCTCAAAGTATAGTCCAAGATTTATTTAATTTTTTTTTTTTTTTTACATTTTGTTACAGTGTTGGAAATCATAATCCACTATTATAAATCTCAATAACTAAAATAAAATAAAATAAAATAAAATAAGGCCTATAAACAGTGTCAAATTGGACCTAACTTGTACTGTCATTGGAAGGTTCAGGAATAATAAAATAGCTCTAGGTCTCCAATAAATATAAAGATAAATATTGTACATATTTGAATAATGTGAAGTAGTTAAATAGATTATTTAGGTTCATAAAATAAAACTGTAATGAGGGAGGGTCCCTGGCTGCAAAAACATATATATATTTATATATAGACACACACAACTGATATACGACCGATTCGACCGATTCTAATAATATAGTATTTATGAATTAAAAATGATAACAAATTGGCATTCAAAGTTGAAAAGATATGCGAATAGACATATTGGAAAATTTTCTTGAATTTTTCTAGTGTACCGCAATTTACAGCATCTATTCACACATACAGATGTACTACAAATTAAAGGAAAAAAAATATTCGCTGTTACGCTGTAGCATTTTGTTTCTGTCCACTTGTCCCCTTAGAGGGAAGAGTCACTGCAAATCAATACAAATTTATTCTTACTGATCACCTTTATCATATAATGAAATTTTTCTATGCTCAGGGGAGTGGTTCACTGTCCCCACGAGGGCTTACTGAATGATTTAATGAGTATGAAAATGATCTAAATCATATGATGTGGTTTTCACGGTTACCAGAGCTCAACCCAATTAAAGACATTTCTATTCTTTGTATGAATCATTTCTATCCTGATGGGAGTGGTCTCTTCCAGGATGACCCCACCCCCATCAACAAAGCACAAGGACTCACTGAATGATTTCATGAGTATGAAAATAATGTAAATCGTATGACGTTTGTAGACACCAGTTCCCAACTAACATACGGGTCTTTATGAATAAAGATTAATGCATAGTGAATAAACCTTTGACAAGTGTCAAATTCAAACAAGCTTCAAACAAGATCTTAATAAAGTCTGAATCATAGTGTGCTGTATATAATAACTTGCCCATTTTTGTGAACAGTGCCAATTCTAGAGCTGACTGTAATTTCATTATGTTTAAAAAAACTTTGATTGATTGTTCAGTTTGGCCCATTAGGATGCAATTGTGTCTGAATACTGGCAAATATTTCAGGCACTTTTTGGCTCAGTTTTTTCCAGGGAAAAAAAAAAATTAAAAAAATCACGCTACAGACGTGAGACAACATCTTGAGATGAGCATAAAGCATTTTGCATCTCATCTGCTCAAATATTGCCATGTTTTTTCTTAGCTTGGTGCGGAATGTCGCATCTCACATTGCAGATTTTACTCATACTGAACACCCGTCTCTACTCGGATGGTACTTCTTTCAACAAAAACTGTAGAAGGCTGTTTCAGGTTTCCTTAAATGCTTATTCTCGGAGCACATCTATTATGTTTTCTTTTCTTCCTTCTCATCTCTGCATGAAATTATGGATTTTCATGTTAGCTCTTGTGCAACTGGGTTGTTGTGTATAGATGTGTGAGTGAATTACAGTGGTGTCAGACAATCTGTCTGCTTGATAGCTGATAATGGCATTTTGAAAAAGAAGTGATTGATGGAATGTGGGTTTTTCTTTTAAAATATAAATAAATAAAAAATGCTCAATATTAGAACTTTTTGGAGAAAAGCCACATCACAAACCTTTCTGTACTTAGTTTTTTTTTTTCCAAAGCAATAAAGTACCTGGTCACTGCCATTTCCTAAACTGTTCTCCTCCCCCCCCCCAAAAAAAAAAAAAAAAAAACCTGAAAAGAACTTTTTTCCCCTCAGTCAAACCTCAGATCTTGGCTACCTATGAACAATGTAATTTTAAAGTGGTTGAACAATTTCATTTTTCCAGGAGGTAAGCTCAGTCCCTTGTTCTAAAACCCTCCCAAAATGACTTTGTATTGAATGCATCATGAAATGGCCACCAGGTGTAACATTTATCATTCTGTAAAAGGGTGAGCACACCACTGCTGACCACCACTGGTGTAGACACAATATATTGGTATATCCATCACATGGCTCAGCAAGCCTAGCCTCTCTTTGACTTGCGGTACAAGTGCATCAATCATGAAGCCAGTAACTCTCCTGGCCTGCTGCAGAATTGAATTCCTCACAGAGCCCCTGTCTATGCCCCCTGAATAGTTTTACACAGTTTCCTACTCATGATGCCCAAAATGTGGCATGATTCCTATAAAGAAGCTAGAGCCAAGTATTGATCTGTGTTTGCTTTCCCCTTCCTCTCAGACATACACTCAGCTGCCAGTTTATTGAGTGCATCACCATCATACAAGCACTCATTTGGCCATACAGATGCACATTGTGGGTAGTAGGGGTGCCTGAGATGCTTCTAATGAAGTATTGGTTGGTGAGTTGGTGCTATTTCCCAAAATATAAACCAACAGCCTAATTTAAACCAGTACAACCCTGACCACACACTTTCTAAGGATGAATGAATGAACTGTGTGAATGCATTGCCTTACATTAACATTAATGGATGGGGTATTTCCTGGTCCTGCAAGCTTCATATCTGACCTCATGTAAAACTTCCCGCTAAAATAACTTGGTATTTATTCATGTAGGCCAAAGAGCTTGGGCATAATGTGCTTTTACTCTCATGCAGGCGAGAGCAGAGAGTCAGAAATGAAAATTGCAGAACAAAAAGATACACTGCTACATAATGATTACCAGTTCCTCGTTATTTTCTTTTGTTCAGTAAGAGGAAGTTCTAGCCCGCCTTTCTGATTTCTACTGGCTTACGTTTCTAAGGTCCGAAAATTCACAAGGTTAAACTTCACTTTGATGAACTCACTGCTACTGAATCAAATTCCCTTTTCGTGTCTGTGCCCTTTCAGATGCAAGCGCCTAATTTGTGTTCACTCTGACTTCTGTCTTTTTATAGCCTAAAAGATTGTAACCTAAGTGTTGCAGTGGAAATCGGTTTGTCTGTTTCTTGCATTTTTTCAAAAACGGAAAAACGCTCATGGCTACAAACAGAAATAACTGTGCGAGCAAAAGAACAGTCCCACACACAGCATTAAGCTATAGTCTATCTACCTGCACACCTACACAATGAACCAATGACACACTCAGAAAAAAACAATAATAAACTTTCCTTGTCGCTGGGATGTGCACCTTATGTTTCTTTACTATGCATCATTTACCCATAAAGTTGTACCCTTGAGTGTAGCATTGCAGAGACAAGGAAAAGATACAGTGTAGTACTATTTTTCAGATTGTAAGTAGTCTTATCTAACAGTAAGTAAGTGAACACATTGGCCATTAAGCTTAAATTACACCACATACATATTATTCCTACACAATATGAAGTGAAGTGAAGTGACTTGTGGCCAAGTATGGTGATCTATACTCGGAATTTGTGCTCTGGTTATATGTAATATAACCTCGGGGAAAGAACTATTCAGGCAAACCAAGGGTTTTAACACTACTTACTACCAGTCGGCTGCTTTGTCACAGAGATCTGGCAACCCTGGTCGTAACACATACGTCACTAAATATTACAAGAGTCATAATTGACTACATGAAAATGGAATAACACAATTAATTACACACTTTTTTTTTTTTTATTTTTAGGACCAATCTTTTCATCCTCAATGTGGTTGACCATTATAAACCAATTACCATTTCAACTCACACAGAATGCGTTTAACACTTTGCGTAATAAGCTAAACATTCATACATACATTTGGCCTAGTGCTTAAAAAGCATAACACTGACGCATCGGTACACTCATACCAGTGTAACATACACTTCCGTTAGTGTTACCGCTGTGCATAGATCGATCCAAAACCCAAATATCATCTGGTTCATGATGACCCTATGGTGGTCCCTTTCACAGATGGACAGCAAAGCGGAAGATACATTTAGAAAAGCTCACACATTTATAGTGATCCTGATCCTAAGTTAAATATAGAACTTTATGCATTGACACAGTCTCATGAATTCATAAGAATGCGTGTAGCCAAATCACATAGAATGTTATGCAGATTAGGATGTGGGGTCTGGGTTTGCAATCATTTAATCAACAGCAGCCAGCGATATAGATTTTGGTGCAGCAGGACGACGTTAATAACACAGCCTCAAACAAAATTAAGACAAGAGGCTATTACACTTGACTTATGCTATAGGCTACTATTTAGTGAATTTATAGACTAACGCCATAACATGCAGCTGAAAGTCGACAACGTAGTCATCCAGCATACAGTCTAGCAGATCAGTTTTTGCAGTTTTAGATGTACATTTTCTACAGCTGTGTTTGATACAGCAGATGCACACAGAAGAGCTCATATCATTAACCAGGGTTGTCAGGTTTCAAAATTCCAGCCCAGCTAAAAATTTGGGCATTGGAAAAGTGAAAAAAATTTATTTTGCCATAGCATTTCATTGTGATTAGGCAAAGTGTGTACACCAGCATAAGATAACATAACCACTTTTAATTCTCCTTATGAAATGTTCCCCAAATCAATGAACTGGTCTTTATCTCTCTTTATCTGTCTTTATTTTAACCTGGTTACTGGCTCTGTCATCACTAACCTCAATATTTGCCACATATTCAGCAACTTTTCCCAAACCAAATGGTCTCAAACTTTAATTGCCAGGCATATAGCCACTACTAAACACTACTGTGGACTAATGGAAGGACAACGTTTGAGCATGTGTCAGAGATGATGTTCCAGTAATAATAAACAGAAGTACAACCAATAACTGAGGTGATGAAATACTCTGTACATTGTGCAACATTTGGCATTGTATCCTACTCTGTATTCTCTTACCAGGTGTGATCGGAATCATTTATTGCCCACATGTGGGCTTGACTGAAAAGCTTGAACTTGTCTAAACATGCCCATAAAATGTCAGATTGTTGTCATGGTAGCATAACACACACACACACACATATTATATGCATGTTACACTGGTAGGCTGATAAGCTTGCTAGCAATAAATAAATAATAAATAAACAGGTTTTCAAGTGGACACCTTCCATATTTAACATCTCATTCATAAGCACATGATCTTCAGCCATCCCACAATCAATCTATTGTAGCATCTTGAGACCAGTTTTGATATGTACTCTTCATCCACAGCCTACCTCACATTCTACACCATGTTTATTTTCTCATCATCCTCAACAATGTTTACTTGGATCTGGAGAAAGCTGGTTTAACAAACATGGCTCAGGTTGACCACAGATCATGAACCTTGTGGAAATACATTACATATTAAATTTCAAAAGAGCTGAATGTAATCAGATATGCAAGCACAGATCAATATTTTAGTCTATTCTAGTTATTCTGTTTATTGTTATTTCTGATCTTCATTATTATTATTATTATTATTACTATTATTATTATTATTCTAACAGTTAAAGATTTTTAAAATGACTATGCATAGCTGGACAAGTGAAACACATGCTTAAACTTATGTTTCTGATATGTATAATCCCATAGAGGAATTTATATTCTCAACATTCTATTAAATTCCCCCAGCAAACTTTTGACAGAGAATAGACCTATAAATTGTAAAATAAGAAAGAAATAGATGTGTACACTGTGTGATTCTGCCAGCATGTGCCAATAAAGACTGGAGTAAAAATGAAGACACCAATATTATTCCACCCACTCACTTATAACCTGAAACCTACAGTACATCAAATCAAACAGATTATGTGGGGGAGGAAAGCATCATCAGCGAAGCAGGATTTTAGGAGTCACTCAGAAGAGAAGACAGCAGGATTCATGCTTTATTTTTTCTTTGTGGTTTTGGGGGGGAATGACAAAACAAAACACAAAATTCTGGCTATTTAAATGAAAATATACAATGCATATTTATGTTGAAAGGCCAAGAAGTAGAAGGCATAATTAACTCTTTCTGGTAGACTCATGTCCGAAAAACATTTCACTGCATTACATCACATGTATGTAATATGTATGTGACAAGTTGTTGCTGACAAATGGCAATCCATGCTAATCAGATAATAATCTGAAGTAATCTACAATATTATTTATTTATTTAGATTTATAAACGAAGAACTACACAATACAGTTCAAGCACACCGATGAAAAGTTGAGAAAGCCTTGCTTAATGGCAGTTTTGAAATGTGAACTCTCAACCTTCCAGTCACCTGCACAGAATCTTAAATAATAAAGCACTGACCCATTCCCCATTATTTATTTAGGTGTGAATTTAATTATTTAAAACACTGCTTATACAAAACGATGTGAATGTATTTCAAAGCATTATTATTTCAACAAACTTTTACCACGGTTCATGATTATTCTCATAAGAAAACAGTTTGGTGATATGATCTCAAATATTTGACATGAACTGATCGTTAAATGATCGTTAAATTAAATCTGCACTTAAATTAAGTCCCCATACCTTAATTTTTCATGCGTGATTATGGAAACCTTAACAAAATGTAAAAAATGAAACCTTAATCAAATGAAGATTCCATGCTGATTAATTAACAACTTAAGCAAAAAGTCACGGAGTAATTACATATATATGATGATTCATCATTACAGTGTTATAAGGGAGTGTTCCTGAGGCAGCAGAGCCACAAGAGCTAGAGCCAGGGGCCTGCTAATCAATACAAAACAGCAGCAAGCCTTTCTACAGAAACAGTACCGCCCAGCGCATGATTCAAGCCATATTGATTAAGTGCAAAACAAGTTTTTAAATGGAAGCTTTATATTGTTGACTGCAATGCAGGGTTATTAAGAGTGCCTTTCCGTTTGCTTAGACGTCCAAGAGTTGGTAAGTGGATAATGGACATGGTCTAATCAATTTGTTTGATATAGATACAACAAATATTTGAACACTTTGTGTGTATGCCTGTGTGTACATAAAGAATGTCAAAAAGGTGAGATATGTATTGTATACTGTATAATTACTCAGTGTTTATATATATATATATATATATATATATATATATATATATATATATATATATATATATATATATAAAATAACCCATAATAAATCACACATTTTAAACCAGGCTTACCTCCTGACTTCAGGTCAACTATGAAGCAAATAAATGGCATTGATACAAATTGTATAATAACTTTGTCCAAAGCACATGCATCTCCCAAAACTGCAAACTATAACTCCCATGATCCCTAGTCAATGACACTGTCAAATGATCAACAGCCAAACACCTAACCCATTCACAGTTACCTACCTCCTAATGGAACTCTCATGTTTGCAATCACCAGCACTCCCATAAACAGCCCATTATGTCTTTACAATGTCTTGTTCCAGTATTGCACCTTTGTTGTTTTGCCTTTTTGACCATAACCTGCTTATTTACCCTTGTATAGTCTATGCTCCTTTGCCAATCACCAAACCATTAGCCTGTTTTATTCTGAGTATTGCCAGCCCTTTCAATTGTCTGCCTGACTGGTTCCAAATAAAACTATTAACCTGCACCTCAACATGGGCACAGCAGGTTTCTGTGAATTCCACCAAGCTTTCTGCTCAAGACCATATTGACTGACAAACATGAAATCCTTCCAAGTGCCAAAGGTTTCCCTTCTGAAGAGATCAAGTCAAAGTCAGAGACAAAGACAAGAAGCTTGTGAATATCTCATGACCTTAACAAAAGGAATGTGGTCAGCAGACTGGCTTCTGATAGCAGATGGAACGAGTCTGCACTCATCTCTGCCTTCCATCAGGGATTGAGAACGCTTATGATTGTTACTAGATGTGCTCATCAGTCTGGTCATTTGCCTAGACAACAAAAGAACTACTCAGGGTCATTGTTCTGGGCTCATTCAGTTAAAAAACTACAAGCTGCAGAGCCCATGCAAATTGCCCACACCAACCTAACCATCAAAGAACGTCAGACCCATCTTGAAAGAGAGGTCTCTGCTTCTCCACAGTAGCCTGCACCAAATGTTCAATTCCTGTCATGGTCTGACATTCAAACACCTCCTTTCCTCATGCAGCACTCACTGACACTGGGACAACCAAACATGTCAATACTGTCCGTAATTTCATACAGCCAGTAAATAACCCCATTCATTTCCATTCATGATGAAAAACCAGTAGGTGAGGGTCATCTGCCACCAGACCCTATGAATGCTATTAAGCTGCTCTCAGATACTACGCCACCTCACTCCTGAATCTATCCACTGGTCACCACTGAAAACAAGGCCATGGCCAAGCTCAGAAGCAATACAGCAAGGCTATATCAGACCCTCCACTTCTCCCACATTCACAGGGTTGTTCTACATATTCATACAGAAGAGGGAAGGGGGTCATATCTGCATCAATTACAGTGGCCTGAAGCAAAACACAGTAAAATATAGATACCCTCTATTTTCTAACGTCCTTGGCCCTGGAATAGCTCAAACAGCCAGCATCTTCAACGAGCTGGATCTTCAATATGCAAGATTTTCAAAACTTGATCCAAATCAGGAAATTAATGAGTGGAAGACGGCTTTCAACACAAACCTCAAAACGCTACAAATAATTAGTAACACCACCATTGTCATATGATCACCAGTCAAGGACCCATGCTCATTCACAATCACCAGATCACTAGTGGAACTCTTATTAGTGGAACACAATGGGAGCTCTTATTTCAGCAATGCACCTGAGACAATTCTAAGCCTTTGTTCTTTTCCTTGTTTTGCCCTGTTGTTCTGACCATAGCCTGCTTATCATTTACCCTTAGTACATGCCCATTTGCCAACTGCCTGACCATTATCTTTACTCGTTTTGCATAGTCCTTTAGCTTGACTGCCTGATAAGATGGACGACCTCCGGTACATCACGTTCCTCCTCTGGCTCTACTCAGTTGTAGAATCAGTGTTACATATGTAACGATCCATTCTACTTCCTTTCATCCTGGACCACCAGGGTTGTTTCCTTAGGAACTACTGTAGAAGATGCTGTGTATTAAAGTCATCACAAGGGTTTGCAACATGTCCTGATGGCACACCTCGCCAGACATTAAAACACAGCACTTGTAAATGGTGCAGATACCATGCTTGGAGGCTGATAATCACTCAATCAAGTGTTAATAATGCTTACTGCTGATACTGTACTTTGACAAAGATAAGAGGCAGTCAACATTCTGTCACTGTTCTCTATAGGGGGTGAGAATTACTCAAGGTGCTGATGTAGCCTGTTGAACATAGAAGACTGCCCTAGTGCTCAAAACAGAAAGAAAGCAAAACCATAAATCTGCACCTGCATCTGTTTTTCCACCTACATGACACACACTATCCACCATAACAAAACTATAGTTACCTCGTTCATTAACATCAGTAACTTCTTTATCCTGGCTGGACCACAATATGGACAGGACAGGGCAACATACACAAACTCTGATCTACCTACCACTGTGTTTTTGGGAGGAAACCTGACCAACCAGAGGAAACCAGAGGAGTCCCACATCAACACAGGGAGAACATATGAAACAGACAGTATCTAAAGCTCAGGACTAAACCCTGAAGCTGTGAGGCATTAATCCTACTTGCTCTGGCTCCATGTGGCCCAATAGTCCACCTGAACTACTTTTGAATGCTCTTGCATTGTATTAATATTTCACTTTTCTATGTGATATAAGTTAATCACATTCAAGTGGCTGCTCGGTCAGGAATACTTTTGTTGCTTACTATAATTATGTGATACTTCACTGAGGTTTTGAGTTGAGTGCTTTAGAATAGATGAGTTTCACTTCTGAGTGCTGTTGCAATTTAAGATGGTATATTATAAAATATTATTTACCTATTATACTATTTACCTATTTACCTATTATATTACAAAATATAATTTATTGTGAAAACATAAGTAATATTTTTTACATTAGCTGCACTTTTATTAGTTTGTTCCAAAAGGAAAAAAAAAAAATAAATATGTTTGACCACCACGTCTGTGGATATCTGACCGTCATGTCCATATGTGGGCCTCCCCAAAACTATTGTCACAAAGTTGAAAGCACACAATTATATAGGATGTCTTTGTATGTTGTAGCATTACAGTTTCCTTTCACCGGAAGTTACGGGACCGAAAATGTTCCAGCATGACAATGCTCGTGTGCACGAAGGTCCATGAAGACCTATTTTGCCAAGGTTGGAGTGGAAAAAGAGCCTTGACCTCAACCCCACTGAACAACATTGGGATGAGCTGGAACACAGACAGCATCGCAGGTCTTCTCGCCCGACATCAATACCTGACCTCAGTAATGTTCTTGTGGCTGAATGTGTAAATCCCCACAGTCACGCTTCAAAATCTAGTGGAAAGATTTCCCAGAAAATTAGAGGTTATAATTTTAGGGGGAAGTAATGGTTAGGGGGACTAAATCTGGGTGTGATAGTCAGGTGTCCAGAAACATTTGGCCATATAGTGTGTGTGTGTGTGTGTGTGTGTGTGTGTGTGTGTGTGTGTGTATATATATATATATATATATATATATATATATATATATATATATAGTTTAGACAAATGGACAATCTTTGTAATTATACTATGTACATTTTCTCTCTGTGTGTATAGATATCTTTTTTATTATTAAATTTATTTATTTAAATTAACTTTCTTATGCCTTTTTTATTTGAGATGAACAGGAATTTTTCATAATGACAACCTAGATTATTGCCTGCAATGAGCTTTCCCCCTCTGTATTGCCTCAACTAAATTCCTGTTGGCAGAACAAATGTGGACTCTCAAGGGCATACAGTTCCATTAATATGATTATGACTGCCATATTTCCAAGCCGTATCTGTAGCTTCAGGAAATTAAAATCTTACCAAATATTGTATAACTAATAGAGAGTAAGCGATCATTCCTGTCAAGTGCTGTCATAGGCAAGTTTTAGTGTTAGCTTTTGGGGAAAGGATGAAAATGTTACATATCTGTGAATTTTTCATGGCGAGCTGCAGGTGCAGAGGTCGAATAATAGGTGAAGACTGACCTCTGAGAGTTAATTTCCTCACCTTGAACTTCCCTAGTAGCAATATCATGATGGGTTATTTATACTGCTGCAAATAACCTGTAGCAAAAATAACTCGGCAAGATTACTGACTATTCGTCAACAGGTTCTATCATTATGTGTCCATGTTTGTGCCTTGTAAAAACAACTCAATCACCATACACAAACGTATCCTCAGCAGTACAGGGCTTATTTCCAACTGATATTTCAATTAACCCTCTCTGTCACACTATTCAGTGTATTGTTAATTGTTTTTGTTTGAATCAGACCAAGCATTATCAAATGTAAGGAATCCCACAGGCCACCAAGTCAACATGCATGTACTGTGTTTACAGGTCTGTGAATTGGAAAATCGAAAGGTAATCTACATTTGCATATATTAGGGATGAGGGATGTTAGATAAAGTGCACATTGTTCTACTATGACCAGCTCATACATCTGGCATCATTATAGCACCATAATGCATCTGCACTGCTAAGAGAACAAACGGAGGAGCTGTTAGACGTGCCATTATGTGGAATTTTATGCAAATACCAGGTAATGGGTCTTGAGTAGTGGGTGTGTTTTTAATCCCAGATTAGAAACACAGCTGTTTTGTTACATCCTACATCTTATTTTGTGAACAGTTTCATCACAGACACTTCATTTTGTGTGCTTGTGTGTAAATACACACACACACACACACAATATATATACACATATATATATATATATACACACACACACACATATATATATATATATATATATATATATATATATATATATATATATATATATATGACTGCCATAATGGTACTTCATTTGATTTCAACATTTATAATGCATTTGGAGTTCCCTATTTACTCCATTTGCTATCCTTTGAAACCACAAGCTTCAACACTATAGAGGACCTAAATGTGTTCCTGTATTACTGCAATATATCTACACAGTAAAACTGTCCCTTCTAATAAGAATTTATCTTCCTAAATCCACCATCCTGGTTCCCTGCATAGTACAATGTATAGGGCATGTGCATGGATTTTTTTTCTTTCTGAGTAGATCCCTGCATAACATCATCACTCAGAATGCCTATCATTTAACCAAGCATGGCTATAAACACATCAGAACTGGATCTACCTATAATGTATGGCTTAGAAACAGATTTCTAACAGGCTGATCTGAAACTCGAACAATTCATAAGGTATCAATAGAGCTGCCCTATTTTCCATTCAAAGCAAAGCTTACCAACTCAAGGGGATATTCTTAGCTGTGTTGAGAACATGGACCAAAATAACAATGCATGAGACATGCAGTGTGAGAGCGGCGCTGATTAGACTCTTGCACTTCAGAGTTTCATCAAAAAAAAAAAAAAACAAAAACCCACAAAGCAATCTTCTGAATTCATATTCACGCAATAATATCTGTGAAGCAGTTTTAAACCAGACACTGTCACTCTAGCCAACAAAATCCCAACAAATTCAGGTGGGCAATAAACATCACTCTCAAAAAGCTCTTTATTCATACCTTTCTTTAACATTATGCACATCTTTGCTGATTGTGTCTGAAAGAAAGACCTCCTCATATACTGAAATAGCACAATAAAAAGCAGGTGTGATAGGAATTTGTTTTGACATATTAATCATGTTTTTTCCTCCAACACAACACTGCAGTTGCTTTTTTTTTTCCTCCCCATTTCCCCAAAATAGATGGGCTTTGACTGGCATGCAATTTCAAGCTGGTTACTCAAAAAAAAAAAAAAAAAAATGCAAATCCTCCTAAACTAAGTGTTGAAGGGATAACATCATTTTGACAGTGACCCCCTTGAATGATTGCTGGTCGATAAGATTGTGTCACCATTTCAGGTTGTGGTAATTGGAGTGCCTGCTTGAGTAACACATGGTGTGAGTGACACACAACCAAACCTCTTAAAACAATGCATAATCACACTAGCACAGTAGTCTGGGCATACCTATAAGCCAAGCTCACCATTGCAATAATGCTGCTATAGTCCATTCTGTATCTTGCTGTACTTTGTAGTACGTAGTTCATATGTAGCACAGAGCCAGCGGCACTGAAACATACTTGTTATCTCTTAATGCATGCATGCAACGATGACTTCATTACACGCATATACGAGTGCGCCACTTCTCTTTGTCCATTTGTGAAAATAAATAAATAAACAAACAGTGGGATTCATCCACTCTTGCTGGAGATAATTTTTTTTTTTCCTTAGATTTTCAAAAAGTTGTGTGTAGTTGTGTTCACTTACACTGACTCTACACTACCTTAACCGTCAGCATAGTTTGTGCATGCTAATTCTATTTATTCTGTTTTGTCTGTTGATGAGAAAGCACGGGTGAGACCTGCGGTAAACGCCCATTAGTGTAGACTGCATCTTGCTTCAGAGGGTCTCAGACGAACGAAAGGTGGCAGCAAAGATGGACTGCAATTGATTCAGAGCTCATAAAGTTATACTTTGTTTAAAAAAAAAATCATAGAATTATGGTTAAAACATAAATCTGGGAAGTCTGTCATTTAAATCATCGCTGAATAATTTAACTCAAACCAAACAGCTTTACTTTAATCAGGATTATTTGGCCTCAGTGGGATGGCCTGTTGCTAATAATGAATGAATGGCAATAAGGATCATTAAGTGTTATGCCAATGAGATAACAGTACCTATTAACTTTCACTCATGGTTAGGCACATTTGCATTTACAGATGACTAATTCCCCTGAAGCAATCCATTAACACTATTAAGTCATGGCTATGGCTACATCATGTTTATGCATACATTCTGTATCTGACATCATGTAGTGCATGTGGTAAATGGTTCCATGTCTTCAGACTGCTCTAACGTGATTATGCCATTGGACATGTGTTTAAATATATGGCTATAGCTTAAATGCAGTCTGTAACAGTCATTTTATTTAATTCAGTACTTTATCATGACCTGTAATACCATGTTAAATTACATAAATAAAGGAACTACTGTACAGTATTTTGACCAACACAAAAAAACAGGTCTGATTTGTAGTACTGGAAAGGAAAGTGGCATGCCTTCAAAATGCTTACAATAAAATGTCAGTTAATTAACTGGTTAATAGTTATAAAACAAAATGATGACACATATAAAGTTTCAAAATTTGTTTTAAGGTTAAATAGTCTGTATATCAAGTTAATACATCTTTTGTATGTTAGTGGAAATTGTTAACATTACTATATCTCATTTTTTCAAGAAATAACATTAACAAGCAGAAATAACATTAAGCAGTGCTGCCAATAAGAAATGTACTGAATCTAGACGTCCAATGCACACAATAAGAATATAGGCTCTAAATTCTTAAAGTTTATGCATGTTCTGACAAATTTTTTTCTTATATTAAAAAAAAGGAAGTGGAGGTTACCCACTACGTCAGTTTCTGAATGGAATAAATTTTTCTTCAAGGAGTGGTTCTATCCCACATTAAAGAATCTGTGGCCACATTTACGACTGTCTTTCCAGGACAGTTTGTAGAACCTCAGCAAGAGTCTTGCAGGAAAAGTTTTGAGTAGTCTACATTCAGTCATACAGTCATCATTTTTTGAATGTTGGGAAAAGTTCATATTAAATTTGGTCAGTATAAAATTTCATTAGACTAGTTGATCAGTTAAAGTTTTAAATTAAGATTTTTTTTTTTTGTTGTTATATTTAAAATTTGTCCTCCTCCCTTTTTACCCAACCTATCAGTGGACCACCGCTGACGATTCTCATAACAGCCATAGCACTGACATGCTAGTGGCATGATACACTCATAGCAGTGCACCGTTAAGTATCATGTGCAGTGCCTTCGCTGGGATTTATAAACACCTCAATATTGCTAGGTTGAGTTTCACTGTGGTATATGAATAATGTATAATGATTTAATTGCAATTAACCTCTATCCCTGTTGAATCAAAGGCAGGGCATAAACATGACATGGAGGATATATATATATATATATATATATATATATTCTTACTTATATTAAGGAAGCTCACTCAGCTCTTCATGAGCTTCAGCCACACACCACTTTCAACAAACACATTAACTAGGCACCAAAAAAACAGCTAAGAAATGTATTGATAAAACATTAAACCTACTGCAACAGAGAGCTAAACCAGACTAATGCAGGTTTAGAGCCCCATTCAAACTTCTTGACACCAGTGTAATGACCTGTGTGATCTCATCACTCGCAGGGCTATAGGCATTTTGTGAAAGTGCAACTGAGATTTAAACAGATAAAGTCAAAACCACTGATTTTAAGAAAATTTCACTTCTGTTATCCAGTCTACCTGCGCAGCTGTGAAACAGGCAATACAACGCAAAAAACATGACGGGAGACAATCAGCTCAGAGGCTCATGTCCATAGATTTTGGGGGGGCAGGATGACATTAACATCAACACACATTAATAAACACATTAATGCGTTTGCCTAGTATCAGCAAAATTCCCAGCCCAAGTACATATCAAAAACCAGACATGAATCTAGCCAAAAAATGTGTTTTAAAAAAAACAAAAAAAAACAACACATTTTTCTTCTTTTTCTCAGCCTTTGCATGGGAAACAAGGGCACACACAATGACCCCCCTTTCCCTCTCCTAATCTTTGCAACATACTGTATCTTACAAAGAAATGGTTCTGTACATCACAGAGACAAATGTGTGAACTTCCACTTTGCCTTCGTTTGTGGAAATTTATTTTGTGGAGATTTAATTCAGATTATTTGCTATAACACAAACCTTGATGGCCAGAGGATCTTTTAAAAGAGCTCAATCTGGCCACGACCATGACGGCCCTGCTATTAAATGGTCTGACCTTCCGTTAGCACGGAGCAGCATGATTCCTGCCTCAATGGGACTCTATTAGCCCTTGTTGCACTTCCCATTTTCACCACTAGTTGCAATAATAACTCTGAAACTAAGTGGGGCAGTGAGCGTATTACGCTACGATTGCACAACATCTAGAAATGCAACCAAATCAATGGAACATCAAATGGTAATTTTTTTTTTTAATTGCGGGTCACTCAAAAGTGGTAATTAATATTTCAGTGAAATTCATAACATATTGAGTTGTAAATGAGGAATTTATGAAGATTTAGTTGAATGACAGATATATATGTATAAGGCTCTGCCCCACCTGCTCTTATACAAGAGCTGCCACTGAAAATAATGTATCTGCTGTACAATAATGACAAAATGGATTTTATATCATTTACACCCTGTATACATGAACAAGTAGAGATTAATGTGTCGCGTATCCGAGTAAAACCTCCCTACGAGAGCATCCTGTCATTATTGCTGTCTAAATAGAGGCTTTCATTATTGTTAAAAGATGCTTTGTTTTGACACACATAATTAGTATAACTTTAGAAGCTCTGACAGTTGACTTGGAACACTTTCAGTTTCCATTTTCTAATAAAAAAAAAAAAAAGAGGCAACTCTGGGATGTTGTGATGAATACTCTCAGACTGGTATGGTTCCATAAACTTCAAAGCGAGGTTTCTCAGAGGAGCCTATTTATATGTATGCGGTGGAATAAACTCTAAAGATCCGCGACTGCTGTAGATACAAATTGAATCAAAACGTATCCAAGGAGAGAGGTAATCTTGCGTATGGCCACAGTATGAATCTATAAATTCTGTACCTCTCTGCGGAGGAGGTCATTTTTCTAACCCGATCTGACTTTCTCAGACTTCTCTGGTCAATTCTAATTTTGGTGACTGGCGTCGATCAAGCTGGCAAATAGCACAGCGAGAGCGTGATACTTCTTGAAATGGCAGCAATTAAAAATAGAATTTATGATAGACTGCTCTCAAAACACAGAGAGCAGAACATTTGAGATGAGATAGAAGTAGCAGAAAAATCAATATGGCATCAGATCAAAACAAATGTATAATGTAAAATGTATCCCAATCCTTTCCAGGTATGCACATTGTATTACAATTTATTTTGGTTCTCAGCACTAAAGGAGCTGCAAATCTTTTGTCATTGTTCTGATTTTTTTTTTTTTTTTTTTTTTTTTTTTTTGTGCTGTACCTGCTTCCAGCATGATTGCTGCTCAGGAGATTAAAAAAAAATACCCTTAGCAGTTTACAGAAGTTCATGCATTATGCAGTGAATGGCTTGTGACTTCTACACCACAAGTCTTAATTTTGCATTCCCTGCCTTAAAATGCAACAACTTACTATTGTAGCTTCACCAACTTCCAAAAACCTTGACTTATCAATAAAATCTGACTGTTTACCTAGAACATGGTTATCATATCAAGTGACATCATGCACCAAACAAACATACAGATAAGAAAATCCTGTTTATTGCCTGTCTATATGCCTGTAAAAGGTATTAACTCTCTGTCTATAGGTTTGCAGCAATTGTTTGTTCTGCCTGCATGTGCGTATACACTCAGTTACCATTTTATTAGGAACACCTGTACACCTGCTCATTCATGCAGTTATCCAATTAGCTATCCAAGAGGCAAGCACACAATACATCAAATAATGCAGATACAGTTCAGGAGCTTCAGTTAATGTTTACATCAAACATCGGAATGGAGGGGAAATGTGATCTTGGTTACCATGGCATGGATGTTGGTGCCAGATGGGCAGGATTGATTTTTTCAGAAACTGCTGTTCTCCTAGTATTTTCACATAAAACAGTATCTAGAGTTTATATAGCACAGTACAAAAAAAATAGCCAAGGAGTGAGTTCTGCAGGCAGAAAATGCCTTGTTGATGACGGAGGTCACAGGAGAATCGTCAGACTGGTTCAGGAAGACCACAGTAACTCAAATAACCACTCTTTACAACCGTGGTAAGCAGAAAAGCATCTCAGAATTGAACCTTGAGGCGGATGGGCTACAACAAGAGAAGATCACATTGCGAGCCACTCCTGTCAGCCATGAACAAGGCTTCCAATATCCACAACTGGTATATTGTAATTACTACTTACCACTGTAATCACTGGATCATCATGTTTAATTACATTTTAGTTTGCCTTTCTCTATAGATGCAGCAGCGGATATATCTGGAAAAGTCAATGTGAGTTTAAATACTCCTGAATCTATCTACTACTACTCTATACATAACCATAGAGCAGATATCAACACCTTGTTTATAAAAGATGATGCATTTTGCCAAACAACAACAGAGGTCATGTTTTCATTTTAACACTACATTCTAACTAATTCTATATTCTGTATAACTTGGCTAGGTCTGGCAGGTCTGTGGTGAGACAGAAGCGCAGGTGACAAACTAAAGGAATAAACAGTGGCTCTGTTGTGCTGTGGGAGTATTTTGCTGGCATGCATTGTGTCTGCTTGTCCTCTTAGAGGGAAGAGTCAGTGCAAATCGCTACAAATTTATTCTGACTGATCACCTTTATCCTATAATGAAATATTTCCTAATGGGAGTGGTCTCTTCACTGTCCCCATCCACAGGGCACGAGGGCTCAGTGAATGATTTAATGAGTATGAAAATGAAGTAAATCATATGTCGTGGTCTTAACGGTTACCAGAGCTCAACCCAATTAAACACTTATGGAAGAATCTGGAGTGATGTGTTAGACAGCGCTCTCTACCACCATCATCAAAACACCAGTTGAGAGAATATCTTTTGGAGGAACGGTGTTCACTCCTCTAGTTGTAACGTGTGGCAAAGGAAGTGGAGGTTACCTTCTACGTCAGTTTCTGAATGGAATAAATTTTTCTTCAAGGAGTGGTTCTATCCCACATTAAAGAATCTGTGGCCACTTTTACGACTGTCTTTCCAGGACAGTTTGTAGAACCTCAGCAAGAGTCTTGCAGGAAAAGTTTTGAGTAGTCTACATTCAATCATACAGTCATAATTATTTGAATGTTGGGAAATGTTCATATTAAATGAAGTGAAGAGAAGTGACTTGTGGCCAAGTATGATGACCCATACTCGGAATTTGTGCTCTGCATTTAGCCCATCCAAGTGCACACACAGTAGTGAACACACACCCGGAGCAGTAGGCCTCACCTCAGTCGTGGTATTGAGGGTGGGAGAGAGCGTTGGTCATTACATCTACACCTACAATCTCTGCCGGACCCGAGACTCGAACCCACAACCTTTAGGTTCACCTTCGGGTTGCAAGTCCGACTCTCTATCCATTAGGCCACGACCAAATTTGGTCAGTATAAAATTTCATTAGACTAGTTGATCAGTTAAAGTTTTAAATTAAGATTTTTTTTTTGTTGTTATATTTAAAATTTGTCCTCCTCCCTTTTTACCCAACCTATCAGTGGACCACCGCTGACGATTCTCATAACAGCCATAGCACTGACATGCTAGTGGCATGATACACTCATAGCAGTGCACCGTTAAGTATCATGTGCAGTGCCTTCGCTGGGATTTATAAACACCTCAATATTGCTAGGTTGAGTTTCACTGTGGTATATGAATAATGTGTAGTGATTTAATTGCCATTAAACTCTGTCCATGTTGAATCAAAGGCAGGGCATAAACATGACATGGAGGATATATATATATATATATATATATATATATATATATATATATATATATATATATATATATATATATTCTTACTTATATTAAGGAAGCTCGCTCAGCTCTTCATGAGCTTTAGCCACACACCACTTTCAACAAACACATTAACTAGGCACCAAAAAACAGCTAAGAAATGTATTGATAAAACATTAAACCTACTGCAACAGAGAGCTAAACCAGACTAATGCAGGTTTAGAGCCCCATTCAAACTTCTTGACACCAGTGTAATGACCTGTGTGATCTCATCACTCGCAGGGCTATAGGCATTTTGTGAAAGTGCAACTGAGATTTAAACAGATGTAAACAAAAGCATATGATGTGAGCTCAAAATAAATTAACAAAAGCGAGGAGGATTTTGTGACACCAGTACAGTTCCAGAGAATTTAAGAATCTATGCCAAGCTGACCATGCTGAAGCTCCTCTGAAGGCATGCAGTGACCCAACAACTAACTACGACACTTTGTTGGGTTTTTTTTTCCCATCTGTAAACTAAGCATTTAAAATCTAACCATACACCTGTTAGCCACTGCTGTTGTTGAGAACAGACAAAATCAAACGCTTACTGTACACCACATTACAAAACACTTGGTTACCACGCATTACCACAACTAGCTATGAGGACACCGACACCAGTCCAGACTTCAGAATTTGCAGTTTGAAGGGTTTTTTTTTTCCTTTTCTTTTACTTTTTTGCACATAATTTAACCATCAGGCACAAGTGTAGACAAGAGATGAATGAAATTTATTTCAATAAAATTTATTTAAATAAAAATTTATTTCAACCATGTATATAGAGGAACAAGATAATGGAGAATAAAAACTAGCACATGATGTAGTACATATTCAGCACTGATATATTAAGTATGAGCCACTTCTGCTAACATTTTGATCCTGGTTCCAGCCCTGGTTCCATGTGCACATGAGCAGGGTATATAATTCAGTATTTGGGGGTGATTGGTTTTCAGTCCTTTTCTGGACCTGACTGGATGGGGCAAACTGAAATTGAGTTCCCATGTGGTGTGAAAGGAAGACAGCTGCATTGGTTTGTCAACAGTCTCTGCCAGAGATTCATTGTGCCCACACCTGGTCTTCTAATTATTTTTACACTGTTCAATTCCTGCCGTGCCCTGGGGTTTTCAAAAGTTATCCAACACTGAACATTGGTTTCATTTCTTTCTTCAAGCTAGTCTGACTGCAGCCATTTCCCCTGATAGTTTCTAGTTCCTCTCTCTCTCTCTCTCTCTCTCTCTCTCTCTCTGTATTTCTTCCTTTTTTCCCCCAATTCCATCACATCCTCCTAGCTTTCCTGTTACACTCACTGGTATCAATATATCAAGATCACTGGTGGATTTAGAAACACTTGTAAACATAGTTGTTGAGTGTATACTCTTAGAAAAAAGGGTTCTTCAAGGGGTTCTTTGTATATTAAGGGGTCTTAGGCTCCTCAAAGAACTCTTTCTGATAGAGAAACACTTTACAGAAATTGTCTAGTTATAGAGAATGGACCTTTTGTTTCTAAGAGTGCATATGGCTCTATTTGCTTCATATAGGAAGAATGTGTTGATGCTTTAGTGCATGGATCTGCATTTCCACCGCCAGTGGTTGAGTCTGTTATGACAGTCATGGCTGTAACTATCTATGATGACCACGATAAATTTGGGAATCATGTAGGAATTCAGATCTTCAGAAATTCAGCATGGAAACAGTGACAATCTGAAAATGTGGCTGCAGAATATAGTCAACTATGTGGAAAAACATTCATTCCAAGACTACACAGTCAACACTGATGATCAGTTCTCAACTGACCTCAGCACAGCTAAGGAGGTCGTGTTTTAGGTTTGACAATGGGCTTAATCATCTATTATGTATAGCTCTCTCCAGATGCTATGCCACCAGATTTTAAAGTCTCGTTAAGAGGTATGCAATGAATATATTTTAGACTAACATCTTCCATTGCTATGATATAAATGTGTGAGTACATGCGAGAACATATTATATCAATTTTAGTGTTTATGAGGGCAGCTTTTGGTTTGAAAAATGTATACACTATTATTACTATTATTATTTTTTTTAATCAGACTGCTCAAAGTTGCTAGTCAAATCAGCTTGGTAGTTTTGGGGGTGTTTTCACACTTAGGCAGAATACTTGAGTCTTAAATACTTGAATACTTGAGATTCCAGGCTCATTTGGGGGAGGAGAAATCCTTACGAACCATCAATCGATTGTGCAATTTGCAAGGTTTGCAAAATGGTAGGGTCTGGGTTCCTGTGGTACCAAAAAGGTGAAGAACAGTGCTTTCTGGATGCACAGCATGATAACGAGGAGCCGATCTCATATAAGAAGATTTAGCTGTGCAGGCTGGAGCATGTGCAGGTGACCAAATCACAGCTCTGCAGTCCTATGGAAGTCTGATTTTATATATCGATAAGGTGTTCCATCTCCTCCGCTGACCATAACAACCCATTCCCCACCATAAAGGAACTTGAAATAGGAAGTAACGTGGCAAGTTGAACCAATCACATAACCCGACACATAGCACTGAGAGCTGACAGCTTTTACACACGATGCAGACTGCACCACGGTTTGGTGGAAGCAAGCCCCAGACCCAGCAATTTATGGAAGAATGAAAATATACCATACCATATTATAAATTATTAGAACATTTGGTGTAGTACATATTTGGAATCGTGGTTTATTACATACGAAATGGGTCACATTTCTGCAATGTGGACCTCACTGGTTAAGGCCCTGACGGTGGTTAATAAAAACTGGCATTCATTTTGGGGTTCTGAAATTTAATACACCACAATCATTTATTGCTATACATACAGGCTTTTAATCTCTCTTGCATGAGATAAACAATGCAAGCTCCACTTCTTTTCCCTCGCAGTCTTTGTAATGCAAATCATCTTTTAGGTTAAGCAATGGCCAGACCAAGTCATGCATTAATAGATCAGTAATAATGCAATTTTTTAAATATGCATTCATATTCAAAACAATCGTTTTCCCCTCAAAATATTCTTCTATGGCACTCTATCACACAGAGAAACTGCTTCATCCCTCTCTTCGCTCTGTATAGCAAGCCCCAGAGCAATTATTCTCCCACAGGAAGTCCACACAGCTCTGGCAGTCCTATCCTCCCTTTACAATCCTTCAGAAAAGAAAAGCCTGACAACAAGCTCATGTCGCTTTGCACCAAGCTGAATAAAACACAGCTCAGGTTTTTTTTTTTTTCTTTTTTATGGCAAAAACGTTCAGCTTGGCTTGGGGCTCTGAATTGTCATTCCAAAACAGAAAGGAGAATATTTTCGGAGGGGCAAAGGTAAAATCTTGTAGTGAGCTACATTTGGGTTGGAGGGTCTATCAAAACAGAAATAAACTGAGATAAATAAGCTGAAATACACTTTTCCTCCCCCTTTTTTTCCCCTCTAAAGTGAAAATTGGTTCAGCACTGTTTAGAGCATTCACAGAGAACATTTTAAATGCAAGAGTGTTTTAAAATAACATGAGTGATCACATGCTGGTCTGCACACATCAAGAGTGCTACACCCTTTTTTTTTGTGGAAAAGGTCATTGCTGAGTGATGGATTGCGCTGCTGTTTTGACATGTATGTGGGCCAAACAATGGGCTAAAATATATTCAATACTACCTTTTAAGACATTTTATTCTATATGGTTCATTATAAAAGATTACATAGTGCGCTTTTATCGCACCGAAAATGTTTTTGCACATTTAAAGAATAATACTTTGGAGAGTGTTTCAGAGAATGTTGAAAGGATCCAGAAGAAAACATTCAGTGATGAATAATGTGCATGCTGTTTCGAGAGCTGACTGAAATAGCATGAATTTGCAGCAGCATGTGGTACTTGGTTATTACATCAAGTAAAGAGCTTGCGTTAAGGCTTGACCTTTCTGTAATTACACTCAATATCAACAATTTAAGCAAAAAAATCTTAATATGAACAATTCTGTGCAGTGTAATTAAATATGAATATGAGGACAAGAACAGGAACCATTATTGATTAATTATTGTCTTTTGCTGACAAGAATTTTAGTGATTTTATGCTGCTCTATTATAAATATAAATAGACAGAAAAAAGGTTAGTATTATAATGACAATGCCCACATGAAAAATGTACAAACTGCTGCACTGTTTTGGCGATTTGTCATTGGTGCGCAGACAAATCAATTCACTTTTACCAACCTCATTGCACCAAAGCTGACACATCTATTGAAAATCTAAGTAAGGTTCTATAAACTCAGAGCATAAGCAGAGTGGCACAGTCCGGTCACCGTGCTGCGAGTCCTCTGCAATTCTCATCTCAGCCATGAATACAAATGACTCTAATCTGACTCGCTGGGTCAATTTCGCAGCAAGGATGAATCTGCTTGAACAAACAATGCATTTTAATTCACAGCATTACATAATGGGAAGAGAAAGGATATAAGCAAGAGAGAGATTAACAGCTGCACACGAACAAATAGCCTACTAAACCTAGCAAAGATGCAACAACTGCAAATTTATAGAATTTATACGGCTCTTTTCAATCTTGCATCTGTAAAAGGTAAACCTTTACCATCTGCAAATAGTTTCCTAATGATCCTCACATGACGGCTCCATGCCACACCTTCAGAAGTCTCCAAAGCCAGAATATGAACCCAAATCAGACTGATCTGAACTCTTACTTGTAGCTCAATACTTATACACTCAACTACTGCTTTTATACCACAGTTTTCTTTAGCTCATTGCGAAGTCTTGCCATCTCTTGGATAGCATTACTCAGCTTTATTATTCTGTGTTTGATTCTCTGGTTTATACTTTGTATTACATTCTGGTTTTTGGCTTTTTGCCTAGTTTGTTTGATTTGTCCTCCAATCTGACTTGTGTTTTGGTTTTTGTCCCAGGCTAATGCTTACTGATTGTGATTTCCCCTCTGTTTAATAAACTCTGTTTATTACATATTTTTTGTCAACTGAACCCCTTCAAATAAAATTATATGCCTTATGTAATCTTGGTAACTTGGTAATGGCAAAACTAGTTACTTAAGGCAGGTTATTTTTCAGTGTTTACAATGTACTAACATTTTTACAGTTCTTGTATGTTTTCATTATAATTAGAGCATCCAAAAAAGTAGATTATAGATTTGTTTAAAATCAAATTTAACATGAAGTGCCCTGAGATGGATTGGCGTCCCAATTGGGGTGAATTCTCCCACCTTGCTCCCAGGGTTGCCAGGAATCCACGAGGATAAAGAGGTTACTGAAGATTAATGAATGGATGAATGAAATGAGAGCGGCACAATGGCATGGCAGGTAACGCTGCTGCCTTACGTTTCCTGGTTTGATCATGAACATGGGTCACTATCTGTGCAGAGTTTTGCATGTTCTCCCTGGCTCTGGATGCACCACAACCCTGACCAGGACAAAGCAATTACTGAAGATGAATGAAAAAATGAATTTAACATGAAACAGACATTCCTCTCAGTCTTACAAACCCCCTGCAATGCCACCACAAACCCCTGTGGGGAAACCCTGCATTTGACAAGGACACAGCACTTTATCATGTCGTTAGGAAACATTAAAAAAATATATATCAGAGAAGTATTAAGTCAATGTAATGTCTGTTTTTAAGGCAAAATTACAGTAAAAACAATTTGAGCTGTTTTTCTGAGTAGCATAGCATGGAACTCAACCCCGACCTGTCTGCCTGATGAATAGGCAGAACAGCTGGAAAGCCTCGGGACACCGAATAAAATGTTTGCTGGTCATACTGTAATGCATAATATTACACAAGGATTGATGTTCCAGCCTCCCAGATTTGAGTGCTGTTTAAATTACCAAAAAAAAAACCAAACAAACAAAGAAAGCTGTTATTCTATTATAAATCTCACCACCAATTTACTGCCTACTGTTTAAAGCAAAAAGAAAAACCAAGACCAAGAATCAAGGTGTACAGAGCATAGTTTTAAAAAGGGCAGTTATGAGGGAAATGAGCCATGTGGTAAGGTGGTGTTTTTTTTTTTTTTTTTTTACCTGCTGTGGTAGTGTATACACACAGCATGTTTGAAGCAATCAAAACGTATCCACTGCTGGCTGTTTTTTCATGCACTGACCAAGTCATGACTCAAGAGGCAAGCAATTTGAAGCCACTCTACACCAGTGTTGAATGTGCGACATCTCTGTATAAAGATTAGAGGTCAAGTAGGAAAGCAATGAAACCCAGGAGCAGCTCAGATCCTTGCTCCATATTAGAGAAATATAAACTTCTTCACAGTGAAAATATGGTGTTGACGTGTTACTGCTTCAACAAGTGCAAACTAAGGGCTATATTCAGAGGCCAAAAATTTGAATGTTTGAAATAAACATAGGAGTCTAATATATTGCAATAGGAGTCTAATATATTGCAATAGGAGTCTAATATATTGCAAATATACTGCTGCATGAATAACCCTAGCTGTAATTATTACAAATGCTATGAATGTGGTTTAATTAAAAATTAACAACATGGCTACTACCATTATTTATTATCGAGCAGCTTATAAAATAGCACTTGATCCAGCACATAAATAATGTTAATTTGGTGCATTCTCTTGTAAAGAAAAATGTTAAACACATTATAAGAAGTCTCTGATTAAGATGTATTCTTCAATGTCATCCATGGTTTTGGAGTGTATTTGCTGTACAGCCGAAATCATAAATTTAAGAATGACCTGTTTGGTTACATGAAACATTGGAGCTGTACCTAATAATGCTCTTCATTTGAGCCAATACTGCACAAGAACCAGATATGACTGACTTTCCTCTGTTTTAGGAAAAGCGGTTATGTCTCTAGCTGCATCTGAGGTCTGAATAGCAACGTGCACAATTTACGATATTAAATCCTCACTAAGCATGTGTAACTCGACACTATATGTAGGCTTTAATCTGTGAAAACGCTTGAGCTGCTAGACTGGCAGAGCTTCTCAAATATACCCCAAATGTTATCATTCTTCAATACAGGACAATGATGCAACCCAATTAAATATCACTGAAATGTGGAGATTCTGCTATATATGCTTCTTTTTTTAGGTTTGTATTAGATTAAGTCAATAACAAAATTTGATAAGTCACAACTGCATCAGAAAGAACCCTCTGAGCAATTCTGCCACATTGTTAATTATTTTTCACTTTTCCCCTTTACAGAATTACATGAATCAATGCTAAGCTAATTCTATTACTGAGCTCACCCAGCTCTATTCTTCAACCGAATACAAGTAGTATTTAGCTCTAATTACTTGTGGGCCAGGGCTGTATTGGATTCAGTCTCTATATCAGGCTAATTTAAATAGACTTGCATGGAGAAAGAGAGACTGCTAGCACATATTTCCTTTCCTCCTAATCTTCAATATGTAGAGGATTTTGTTTTGAAGCCTGAGATGAAAGAGGCTGGCTGCTAAAGTATTTTGTGGTGCAGAGCGGGTCATGTGACAAGGCATCATCACGGAGTATAGTTTGTCTGTGACAGCTATAATAAATCAAAAAAGTTTGTAGGAGTCGCACTGCCCAGGCCCATGTCATATTAGAGCTCTGGTGTTTTTAAAAAGGCATCCCAGGCTTTGTCCCAACTGCACTGTTTTGTGAAACGGTAAAGCAATTTGTACCCACACTTGCGTGATCCCATGGTCAAATACAAACTGTGATACTACATTGATACTAGTGTGCAAGACTGATTTATTTGGTTTTACCACAGACTTAGTCATGTGTTTGGCTTTAGGCCTCAAGGGTCACAACTGTTTACCGTTTTCCATACTCTGGAAACTGGTTTAGATCAAATAGGGCATGCTTTTAAGTTGAACCTGATGACACAAGGAGCAGAGAAATCAAAAATAAGCAGATAAAAAGTGTTAAAATAAGCTTCATTTATAGTATACACACTGTTAGGTTATTCAGGTTATTCCCTTCAAAAATAAATGGGTGAATCCTTCCCTGTCTGACCCACAAGACTGCTTAGCTGGGTGTTTTCTCTGCTCTCATAATACAGCAGATTTATGTCGATGGCTAATTCTCAAGCCAATTCAAGTATTCATACACTGTGACTTAAGCTCAAATGTTACGTCAATATTAAGGTGAGAGAAGTTCCTTGTATTCAGAATCAGCTTATGCGGGTGCTGAAGTTCATTTTCTGGCCAGTTCTTGGTAGTATCCAAGAAGCAGTTCAATGGTGTATAGACCATCACCTTTCAACATAAGCATTTGCTTTAAACACGAAAAAAAAAAAAATTGGGGAATAGAAAATGTGGACTAAACACGCAAATAATTTGTCTTTGCTGACGAATGTAATATGATGCATCATAAAATCAAGACAAAACTTAAAACTTAATTTTAAGATATTGTATATTTACAATATCTTGCTGCATGTTGTAATTATTATGTACATTATTGTAAAACGTGAATATATATAATATATATAAAAAACGTGAATTTTTATTTAACAGCATGGCTTCCACCCTCATTATTCATTACCGTTAGCTTACGAAATAGCACTTGATGCAGTACTTTTTTTTAAACTATAAGTACAGTGGTAAAAAGCATGAAAATTAGATAGACATGAAAAATACTATAAATACTGTAAAAAAAATAATGTAATGTGTGCATGCAATGTGGGATAATTTGTCACACTTTTAATTCACTTAAATGCCTTAACCTGAATCTATCCATCAGAAATCCAATAAATTGTCTTTAGGCGTTGTTTTGAGGTGGACTTTGTAAAGTGCCATTGGTGTTATTAAATATTCAATCAGTGTCAATCATTCAATCAATGTCAAATGAAAAGACATTTACACTCTGTATTCATAACCTGTGACGGAAAGTGTTCACTAGATGCACTTAAACGTGGTTCCTTTCATGTCAGATCTTTATATTTATATTTTTACCTTGTTCATGTATTTCTTTGTTACTTGAAACCAAGACCTTATAATATGCAAAATTCTTACATAAAATACCAATTCTAGCAACAGTTCCACTGAAATCATTATTACAGTAGTTAGTGACATCATCAGTGGACATGGAAAACGATACATTTTTCATGACTATAACTTCTGCCTTAAAATATGAAAGCTGGTCAGATGAAGATGGAAAGGAAGAAGGGGAGCCGATTTTACCTGTAGCACCATTAACGGGAACGTACAAACCAATGCGAGCTAGCTAGCCAGCTAGCCGACGTGCTATAAAATGAGTGTGGATCTATTTCCGCTAGCAGAGTAAAAATAACCAGAACATTTAGCCATATCGTGTCAAAAATGTCAGTTACTTTATATTGATTTTGTGTTTATAGAACTGTTACGGCCGAATCACAACCATGCCGATATTTTATCGCACTCTCGCTTGTGCTGAAATATTGCTTAAATATCATATGTTCTCGTATTTTCATGTTTAATGTTTACTCTCTATTAAGGGAAGTAATTAATCATTTAGCATATAGAACAGGAATCAACTTGGATTTTCTATCCAGCATGATGACATTTTGTTTAAATAGAAAATCACTTCATGACACAGTCATGGTTCCCTGTGCAGTGTTTTCTGTGTTTCTATTGTTTTTGACCCCCACTCTCAACTATTACAATGGTTTTTGGATTTTCCGAAAATAAATACCATGCTAATCCGACACATTTACATCCTGCTTTTAAACACACACCACAGAGATAAATTAATATTTTCAAACCCCCCTCTAGTTTGGTCATAAAGGGACAGCCTGAGAATCCCTGCAGTGACACTAGTCGCACTTCTAACATTTTCTTTAGTGAGTGAACTCTTTGAAATAACAAATGTAGAATAAGTGCATGTTGGAATGCATCCTGCTGTTCACTTGTCAAAATAATACTGCATCACAATCAGACAGGGTCAGTCTGCTGTCAGAGTTAATTAACCCACATGAAAGCCGGACGAAGCTCTCTCCAACAATTATATCCAGCGCATACAAAACCACAGGAATCGAATACACACTGCACTAAGCAAAGACAACATAAGCACTACCAGGAACTGAACTGCACCAGCTCCTGGAGGGAATCTGGCTTTCATAGTTGAAATGCAAACCTAATTGGATTAATGGACCTTTAATTGCAATACTTTACTAATTAGCTGCTTGATTTCCTATTGGGTTCAACAAAATTGATTTAACTTTTGTCATTCAAAAAGAGTGAAGTCTTTGCATCAGCCTGTGTGAATACATCAATATCTAAAACATTAGCACCACAGCGTGCTAGTCAGACAGGAGAAAACGATTTCTCAGGGGACCACATGTTACTTAGTTAAGGGGTCACGGCTTCTTAAAAGGGTTCTACTCTAAATGGGAACCCTTTCTGAAAGAAAAAAAACTTAGTTGTAGGGTTCTACATATGAGCGTTAAAGGTTCCTCCAGTGAGACATAAATATAACCTTTTTTTGGTTTGTTTTCTAGAAAGGCACAATGGTCACCTGACAGCTCGGTTCACATTCAAGTACAAGCGACCCATATCTGGCCTTAATGTGAACACGCCTATCTGCTGAAACCCCCTGTATGCAAAACCCCCCAATATAAAGTATCAATCACCAATTTCCACATCCTTCCACTGAATATAATCACAACAACAACAGGCCACATTTAAGTTTGTTTAGAAAAAGCCACTTGAATTTCAATTAGACAGTTCTCATTCAAGTCACATAGCCACATATAGGACCATACTTACAGAGTGGCTACATGTGGAGCTTCTGGCTGACAAATGCTCCAATTTGTTGGTTTAAAAAAAAAAAAAAAAAAAAAAAAAAAAAAAAAAAAAAAAAAATCTACGTCCTACTGGCAATCTGATGAAATAATTTGATATCCGCAAATCCCTGCCTGTTTGGTCATAAGGGGAAGAGGTCCAAGATAATTATTTTCCAGGCAGCTCTTTATCTTTATTTTTTGTTTGCTACATGGATTTGAGAGACCCACACGACTCAGTTTTACCATGTGGCGGCTGAGTGTGATGCCTGTTTAATGTTTGACACTGGCACTGGCACGATAATGCTCACAGTCAAAATGGCGTAATCAGTGTCTGTGCTTTTTTTGTAAATCCGTTTTGATCACTGGGACCACATGCCCCTTCTGTTGACGTTTGCATGATACACGAAAAAGCATAAGGCTGCAAAGTTCGGAATGCTCACTCTCCATAATCCCACAGCCATATGTGCAGCAGTTTTGTGATAAGTAATGTTTTAGGTCAGAGGGTTTTTTTCTTCTCCTCTCTCAACCATGGTGGAATTGTTATTTAAACATTTCTAGTAGTGTCTCCAATTATACACCGCCTACTACTACAGACATATCCGACTCAATTTTATATTTTGTATTCTACATGGATACTGGAAATGCCCTGATTTGATATTAGTATCTTTATATGCATGTTAACAAAATGTTAACAAAAACACTATGTAAAAAAATGAAATGAAATTGCATTATTAGTTGTTATAACATGCACTAAACACTTTAGTAAGACCTTGGTATACAAACTACTGAGCTTGACTTAACCTAAATTCACATCTTATTAGTCTTAATTGGCCATGTTAGACCTTTTGTTTCTATGTCATGTCAAAGGTTTAACTCTCTGTGTTCAGCTTGGTGTTTGTCAGCTGTCAGGGAGATGGGCTGTGAATTATGGGACCATTAAATAAACTACACACACACACACACACACACACAGAGATAAGCCATAACATTAAAACCACCTGCCTAATATTGTGTAGGTCCCCCTTGTGCCACCAAACCAGCTCTGACCCGTAGAGGCATGGACTCCACAAGACCTCTGAAGGTGTGCTGTGGTATCTGGCACCAAGACGTTAGCAACAGATCCTTTAAGTCATCTAAGTTGTGAGGTGGGTCTTCCATGGATCAGAATTGTTTGTCCAGCACATCCCACAGATGCATGATTGGATTGAGATCTGGGGAATTTGGATGCCAAATCAACACCTTGAACTCTTTGTCATGTTCCTCAAATCATTCCTGAACAATTTTTGCAGTGTAGCAGGGCGCATTTTCCCGCTGAAAGAGGCCACTGCCATTAGGGAATACTGTTGCCATGAAAGGGTGTACTTGGCCTGCAACAATGTTTAGGTAGGTGTTTATTGTAAAAATATTGCATAATATTCAAACCATAAATAGTCAAAACCATGATCTGGCAGCAACAGGCGGTTATATTGATTGGGAATATATATATATATATATATATATATATATATATATATATATATATATACATACACGCATGCTATAGGAATAAAAAAAATTAAACGCATGAAGAATATTTAAATGCATCTTAGTACACTGACAATATTCCTTAGGTATAGAAGGTTAGATTTAAATTCATACTCAGTGGTTTACAGATCAATGTATTAATTGATCCTGACCTTAGAATATGGCACAAAAATTGACTTATTGAAAACGTCTTAGCAATTTTAGTCTCTAATTAGTGATGACTAAAAGTCTGCTTTTGAATACGGAAGACGTATTGAATTGACTTATTCAGATCTTGACATCATAAATTACAGTCACTTAGAGGTGCTACAAAGAACCTACTCATAACAGTGACAATTAAGATTAATATGATATAAATTTGGTTACTAATTCATGCTCAAAACCTTTTTATAATGAGGCTTATTGCACCATATCACAGCTAGCAATGCAATTATTAGTTATTTTCACACAACAGATTGTGAACAGATTTCCAGTTATGTAGCAATACAGGTTTTTATGAATAAAGAGTAATAGATAGTGAATAAACCATTAATAAGTGTCTAATTTGAGCTTTATTAAACAAATAACAAGGCCTCTATTTACCACTCACGTGTTCCTTAAAATAGTGTTACCTTAAATGTTGTCACTTAGCAGCACATTTTAGAGCCAGATTTGTATGCCTGTACAGCAACACCAAAAACCTGCTTCTAGAACTATCTTCTACTACTTATATTATTTTTAATGACTTTTTACGATTTAATATTTTATTTTTAATGTCATGTTGCATTATTATAGTTTTATTGTTACATATTTTGAAAGATGCTATATAAATAGTTATTATTATTAACAACTAATGGTTTAAAATCAGACCTATGTCGAGAAATGTGGATGAAGGAGTCTGTTCACATGTACATCTTTTCAAAGAGTATTTGACTGACATTATATTAAAATTAAGGCACTGATAAATCAATTAGATAACTTGCTTTTTTGCAGTCAGAAGTGATTTTAGTGGAGAGTGAAGATGATGAACCGACAATGTTTTTTTTTTTTTTTTTTCTTATTTCCTTGAGGAAAATAGCAAGATTGCATCAGGCTGGGTTTATTTATACACCAGTCTTAATTGTGTTAACAAATCATCAAGAACCATGACGGGGAAACAAAACGATAACTAAGGAATAATTCACACTTTTATTCAAAATATATGATGAAATGCAATGACATTTCCCTCAAATAAAAATGAAATGAAAAGGTCAGAGCCGGTCGACTGGACAAAGGTGAAACGTTCACTTTGCAAAGGCAGATTATATGAAGGAATTAAGAAGTGTTGCAGGCTAGACACTCATCCTCATACTGAAAAAAAGTGACAAGAAGGTGCTCTTGTGGCCATGCTCGCATTGCTAGACAGACTCTGGACCTCTCTTCTCTGATCTGGGTATACATGATAGCCTTTTGAAGCTGAAGAAAGATGCAGTCAGAGTGGAGGAATTTTCTCACAATGGGCCCCTGTGTAAGGATAATATTAGGGCCCTACTCACGTTGCGTTTCCTAATAAAATATTTGCACATGCCTTCTCCCAAGCCCTTAATAATTCATAAGCAGTCAGTAACCTGGTAGCCTTGTTATGGACAGCAGTACTGTCTATCCATTGCTTAACATCCAACACTATTATAGCAAAGCAGCAAACAAACGTGGCACTAAGTTATTCACACAAACACTTATAATGGCATTACGAAAATTATGACAAATTACCACAATTTATAGCCAGTATTTTGGCATTGGAACACTGTGACCTTCCTGTAATGAGCACATATCTCACTTCCTTTCGGCTGAATCTAGCCACTCAAAGAACACCATATTACCGACCTGTATAGCACTATTTTCTATTTTAGTTGGCATACAAAAATGCTAGTTGCTATAATACTAGTCCTGAACAAGCAGTAAGCAACTTTGTTAAGCACATAGTGGCATTTAAATGCATCAAGACAGATCAATATATCAACTGCAGCTGTTAGCTAATTAACCCTACATTCACACTAGCAAGTGGTTTGCGTCACTTGTGGTTTGTCCCTTGCAGGGGTGCAATTACTGTTGTCACTTGTGGGTATGCAAGTAGGAACTGAAGTCCTGAGTGGGAAATTAAGAAATGTTAAACCGTTCAAGCCACAGGATTGGTCCAATCATAGCGTTTGCATCTGTAGCTTTGCCTTTGTTGCGTGCGTCTCCGTGTTGCACACATACACAGAAAATGAATGTTCACCTGTTGCTTGCTAGTGCTAACATAATAAGTAGCATTACACAAACCATTAGCCTTTGCTGACCTAGTTAAGACAGTTTAGTTTGAAGGAGAAGGGGTACCAGAAGGACCAGGTGGAATTATGAGAACTTTGCCCTGTCCAATTCTTTTTCTATCCTCTCTCTATGCTACTGGGCTCTAATTTATAGTTAAAATCGAAAGGCATTCTGATACGTTCGCCAAGTAGGCTGATGGCTGCTGCACTGTTGGAACCGAATAACTTCAAACAGAACAAACCTCTAAATCCCCTGATGAAATTAGACATATCCTATTAGGTATCATGAACAGTATACAGACCTCCCGGAGAGCTACAAAATATAGAAATCCAATCATATTTTTCATAATTCCACAACATTTGCTCAAAAAAGGAGGAAAAGGTTGAATGTACTAGTTGAAAAGTAATGCACTAGGCATAACGGAAAAGTAAATGATAACCATGAAGTAGATTTATTTTGCTTTCAAAGTCTACTTATAAAAGCAGGAAGAAACAAAGCTAGAGGGGTTACATGGCATAATTAACTTGGGTAGTGTCGTTATCCATGCTTCCCCAGCTCAGAGTAAGCAATCAGCCACACAGTCAGCACTCGGGCCCACCTGGGTCGCAGGCTCCAGTGTAAGTACCCCGGCTGCACTGCGGTAATTCTCCCCCTGCTGTCATAGCCCTTACTTGTTTGGTAACATTAATATCCTTTTTAACTACAGAGTATTTTTTGTGATCCAATGTTTTATCCATATTGTTTTGTCTTGTTAGGTTAATATAATAGTAGTTAGGTATAACTAGCATACCTAATGACACAGTGGAGTATTAGAGTTATTGTATGCTTGTTTGTCTATCATCAGTGGTCTGTTCCAGTAGCCTGACCTTCACAGAAGAAACCATATTTCTAGCATGTTTCTGCACAAACCAGCCCAAAATTTACAAAAGAACTATGTTTTCATGTATAGTGGATTTAATTAAATTAAAGTTTAGGTAATTGTGTTTGCTAGACTTACTTTTCATTGACTAAAAGGGTTCAGGTTTATTTAACTAAAATTAGTGTCTTTTTTAATCAATTAAATCTAGACTAATACTAAGAGCAACCAAACCACTAAAACATAAACTATTACCTATTTTTGTCAATAGATTTGACGATTGCAAAACTTCTAAGATGTAAAGAGGCATGAGAATATAAAATGATCTTGCTGTTTATGAAACAGTATGTCATAGCCCAAGGCTTAGCCTCTTTTGGACAGAAAACGGTATGTGACTGCAATTATGAAAACTAATACCTGTTGGAATAAGTGTTTATAAAGATGTTGAGATGCTTTTCTGCTCAGCATGGTTGTATAGCTCGAGTTACCCTTGACATCTTATCTTTATTGTTTGGACACATGATATACGGACACTAATTTGGCTTTTTAATGTTGTTAAAAAGAGTTACAAGTGAAGCAAAATACAATCCAAGTGTAGTCCAAGCTACAGAGCTGCAAAGTTTCCTGGCTATCAGTCAGAAAGGCAGCAAACTGGATGTCCTGCACTGCACAGCAAGTCCTCTCAGCAACTTGTGTGTGTCTCAGGTGCAGACTGCTGAGTAATTGCCATGCAATATTCATGTGACACGGCTACAAATGAAGTATTTAAGCAAAGCTTTGGCTTGCACAAGAGTGGCAGTTTATCCATCCATTCCTCTAATAGCTAACCCTGGCTTTATTCACTATCTTCGTTTGATATTCTACCACTACTCTCGTGGCATGATAGATACTTTTTTCCCTCACTTTTTTCTCTGCTTCTTAAAAATATATTTGTGATGCATTGCATTTATAAAGAAGCTTATAGAATTATCACAGAATGGTTAAAAAAAAAAAAAAAAAAAAAAAAAGACTAGCACCCTTCCCTCTCCTGCATTTTGCAAAATGCTTTCTTAGTTCGGCCAGCTTGAATCTCTGTCCCATGTGCTGGATTTGTTCAAGTCACTGGTTATCTGTGCATGGCCTATTTTGTCTCCCTGTGAATGTAGGGTACCCTGTTATGCATGCCTGATGTGTGTGTTTCATTAGCATAAAAAGGCCTGGATTAAGGTTCCACTGACACCTTGTGGCGAGCCATCACAGCTCCGCAGAGAGAAAGAGCTAGTGATTGACGCCGACTCCTGGCGTAAGCACAGGTATTAGACCTACGACTGTGATGCTAACAGACAGTTGTGTGTCACACGACTGTGGTCACAGCATGCATGGTGTCAGTCTCTAAAGTGCGTAAGACAAAGCTCCATCATAGTCTATGAGACAGAGCTATGCTGCATCGTTCCCCACACATGCCCACACATCAGTCTCAGACACACACGATCCCTTGGGTAATAGCTCCGACTTAATTAGCGTGAGCACTGACTGACAGTACCATCAGATACTTAACGCTACACTGCAATGAGCAGCTAGCATTATCATAGCACGAGTTTGCTCATTAGATTTGCACAATAATGCATCCAATTTTGTTACAAACCGAACCAGCAAACAAAAGCTTAGCATCATGATGTTAATTGGTTATCACAACTTCATCTGTCAGAACATGCAGGCGTTTTGCTGACTGCAAAAACCCATATTGTTATTTTTAGGTCTGTACTAAAGACATCACACCACGAGCATTTTTCTCTCATGTAATATGCTGCGAAATCACACTGCAGCAGCGTCAATACAGTTTAATACACTGTAATATCATAACAGCCACTGATTCACAGACTAACATCAATACTTCAGAAATACGAAATATTGTCTTGCAATAATAAACTTAGGCAGTAACTCAATTTTCTCATTTAAGAAGCTCTAAGAAGATTATGACCTAAAAGTAATTACTTTATGATGAGATTTTACTTCATATGAATTACACATATATGTTAACACTTTGCTCTTATTATTACAAAAAAAGAGAGAGGAATAAGTATAATTATCCTCTTAGGCAAAATAAAGAAGATGTGATGATTTAATTTGCTTGATTATATTTGATGATATTTGCACTATAATGCATTTCTTAATGGAACATTTCTATTATTCTCAGAAAAGGTTTCTCATACCAATTAAAATGTCAGTATGACGCCTGTAAATTGAGAAATTAATAATAAAGTTTATTAGTAATAAAGTTCTGTGAAGATGAATTATTTTCATTTACATTTTACAGATAAAATAAAACAATTCAAGATCAATAATCTGTTCTATAATGTAACTGTCATCACAAATTAGAAATCATGATTTGTGCTGCAAAAACATGTAGCATTGTCACTGAGATTTCTTTATCAATTATCATAATTATTCACTCTTTACAGCTACACCTGCTACTCTACTATGGTAAAGAAACAGCACAATGCAGTAACCTTCACTCTCCTGTCCTTATAACTTTGTGTTCTTTGGTCACAAACACTCGTATTGTCATTTCTAAAGGCAGATTTGGGTACATGATGTCCTGGAACACTACTCGTGGAATGTCTCCTACCGGTGCTTGTGCTGTTCCTAGAAAATGCTGAGAAATACTCACAGATGTTCCCAGATTTATTCAACCACACACACGCACACGCACACGCACACACACACACATGGACACATGGACACATCTTTACCTGCATACTGACTGTGATCCATAGTTTCTGGCAATGTATAAAATGGTAAACCTTTGGGCTGTTTGCTTTTTACTTGCAGTCTAGGGGTCACTTACTTTGCAACCATGAACCTGCTTAATCTTATTATATTGATGCAGGAACTGAAATTATTTCCTGATATTAACACTAAGCACACAAATGCTTAGCTGCTTGGCTATGCTTCATATGCACCACAAGGCTCTGTACTATATAGCTTTTCCTCTTGACCTCTTTGGTTCTGCCTTCTAATCTCTTTCAGAATTACAAGTACTCATCCCGTTTTTATATACAAAACTTGATGAATCACACTAAATGCTAAGCAATGCACTGGGCTTATTTGTGTCAAAGGATTGCTTGCTAATGAATATCATGCAACAAAACCTCGTTCATGTAGCACACTGTATATGCGAGCACACTGTATATGCGAGCATCAGGTTCCTCTTTTTCTTATTAAGTAGAAAGAAATATGCTAACTTTAGCTATTTACTACTGCCTTTGTTTAGCTAGTTATTTTGCTAAAGCTAGTTGATTTTATAACACAGAAATGTTCATCTAAAATTTGTAAAGGTTTCAGCTACTTAACATTCTTTGCTTACGAAGGTCCAGAAAAGCAACTAAGACGACTAAATGGTGACAAGCTGCCTTTTTGTTGTTTACCTTTTTAACTAATCAGAAAAGAGATGGTAAATACCATGAAAAATCGATGAAAATCTGAAAACGCTTCCTTTTCTGAGCTAATGTCTCTAGCCCTGTAGCTAGTCCCTGGTCCCATGAGCCGCCTTCAGCTAAATAATGTGACAGAAGCCAGAATGTTCATGTTTAAATAAAAGGCGTCTACGAACTAATTTCTCTGTTTACCAGGTCTGATAAAGTATTTTTCGAATGCTCAGTCTGTGGAAATGCTTTTCTGGGTCTGCATCTGGACATCTGGTATAAGTGGACGCCTAGCTTTAAGAATTCAACATGCCAGTATTATCTAGGTTTAGATAATTCAATCATTTTAAACAAAGAATCCATGAACGCCTCGGTGAGTTAGTTGTAAAATCATTTATGCAATTCAGTTGACACTAGGTGGGAAGTAACAGAGTACAATTACTTTCTTACCATACTTTAGTCTGTTTTTTTAAATATCTGTACTTCACTTGAGTTTTTCTTATACCGAATACTTTCAACCTTTTTTTTTTTTTTTTTTAAATACATTTCATCACTTTCTACTCACTACATTTTCTCTCTAATTATACTCTCTGATTATATACGCACAAAGTCACAAGGTGACGTTTTAGCGTTAGACAGCTTCCAGTTGATCTAAATTCTTAAAACATCAAAATTTGAACACATTTTGAAAGCAAGAACGAAACCTAACACCTACTATATCAATGTAATCTACAGTATCTGTTCCTACACACTTTGTACTTATGGCAGTTAGTGATTTTTTTTGCATGCTATATGGCCAAATGTTCGTGTACACCTAACACAAACACCCATATTGTGCTTGCTGAACATCCCATTCTAGATTCAGTCCTATCTTTGCTGTTATAATAACCTCTACTCTTCTGGGAAGTCTTTCCACTAGATTTTGGAGCGTGGCTGTGGGGATTTGTGCTCATTCAACCACATGAAAGGTGTTCTTTGGGGTTGAGGTCAGGGCTCTGTGCAGGCCGCTCGAGTTCTTCCACACCAACCTTGGCAAACCACGTCTTCATGTAGTTCCAGTAAAGGGGAATTCTTTATTCTACAGCATACAAAGACATCCTAAACAAATCTGTGCCTCCAAATTTGTGGCAATAGTTTGGGGAAGACCCACATGTGGGTGTGATGATCACGTGTCCACAAACTTTCAGCCATAGTGTGTATTTTCATTAGCCAACAGCTAATAAAATAGCCTAAGAGATCAGGAATAAAGTTGTTGATAGTTAGCCTTAGCTAATATTTTCTGATGTTCCTTGGTCAAAGAAGCATTAACTTACCATAAGTCACTGAAATCAGTGCGTGATTTGAAGCAGACTTCTTTTTCTTTTCTTTTCCATCTACATTTACTTGTTTTTAAGTAAATTTAAGCTTTCATGAGTGAAGAAATTTGAAGCAATACTTACCAGATTTTATGTAAATGAGTAACTGCACTTTTAATTGAGTAAAGAATTTGGATATGTTTACCACCTCTGATCAGTTTAGCAATTCCTGCATAACCTCAAGACATGGATTAGGTTTGTTTTGAAATTGCCCATGTGGTATGATACCATATTAATACACCATTCCACATACACCCCAAAAGAAAATCAAACAGTAGTTGACAGGATTACAAAAAACTCAATGTCCTGTAAGCAATAGGTTGTGATTTTATTTTAGCTGACCAATACCATATGAAGTATTCTCTGAAGCCACACGTTCAGTGTATAGCATCTTGAATAAGAGGACATTGCGCACCACAATCACTTAGAGTCTGTTTCTGGCTACTGAACCTACAGAAATGGGTTCTTGGAGCATTTTTCATTGTTTAACCACTCAGATATATACTCAGCAACAATAATTTATATGTTTAAAACAGCATATGAGATCAGTCTGTCTTTTACAGGGAACTCTTAAATTAAAAAAACAAAACAACAACTGCTATTTCATATAATGCTCCTACAGAACAAGTGTTTTTAATCTCTAAGATGTTCAGCATCCAACACAGGTGGGGAAAAAGAGAAGCATTAAACCATATCAGTCTTAACACTAATTGCAGTTAATCTGCAGGAAGAAATGCTTGTAAAGCCTCTGGGCCATGCATTTTAAGCTGTGCTATGACAGAGCAAGCGTACATCATAGCTACATCACCAAACGCCTAAGTGCTACTTAGATGTAATCGCTTTGTTGATTCAACTCACACAAAAAAACACTTCAATTACCAGTTACCCACACTTAAAACAGTTTGCTGGATCTGTAAACATTTCGGGTTCAATATACCCAACCCCAAAGCAACTGTGCAGTTCAAAACCAGCCTCGAGTCTGATTTTACCCAAAACTTGGTGTTTAATCGTCTGACACTTAAAAGCATTCTGCATCTAATTCTAGACACTTCATTTACACCAAGAGTCCAGGCAGTCTCCATTAAACACACCAAGCTTCTAGAAAATGGTTCCCATAATACCTACATATCCTTGCATTATTTAAATTTATTTCAATTTTTAAGTGGAACTTTGGAAACTTTAGAAAGTGCATCTGCACTAGAGCTATAACACAATGCCACTAACTGTATCTGTTTAGTTCTATAAATATCTGTATTCAGATTTAAACTCAAAGTGGGTGGTTTTTTTTTTAAAATCTTTTCATCTTTTTTTTTTTTTTTAATTGGACCATACCACTATGCCCCAAAAAATACTGGAAAACAGTGAGAAAAAAAACAACAACAAAAAAACAGAAATAAAATTGCAGGCACTGTGAGAATGGTGTGTGAATTCTGGCTCTGACAGCTCCTCAACCTCAGCTACATCACTCAAGTTATTATTATTATTTTTCTTATTATTCTCTCAACTAGAGATGTGTGCAACTAGAGATGTATGCAGGACATCTAAGATTTAAATAAAAATTAAAATTTAAAATCAATTATAGTTACAAATTCAGCTGGTTTTGTTTCCTAAAATGTAAACAAACTAGCTGCCTAATATAACCACCATGCCCCTGACCAGACATTTACTAAGGATGATCAAATGCTTCCTGTGCTAGCAATATATAGTTGAAGAGGTTTTTTTTGTTTGTTTTTTTTTTTGTGGGGAGGCTTTTGGTATAAAATGGTCTGGTACCATTTATACTTAAATAAAGGCCTACTTGAGCATGGACAGAGCAGATAATAAATGAAGCAGGTCTTACAAGTGAAAAGTATTCATGTGCAAACACCACACTGTGACACACTGACCCAGACCCTTAACTTTCAAGTAGACCAGGGACCTCATAAGGTTATCATCTGTGTGTTTTTAACAATGACCCCAGCAACCTATGAAAACAAATAATCAGACTGGCGCTGGCCAACCAGAATAGACAGGACTCCTACCTCATCTTTAGGTTCCCTGGCTGTGGCTGTCCATCGTAAATGGACACGATGTCAAAGTCCTCCTCTAGAGCAAAGGTGTGGAAGGAGAGCTGTATTCGGTTCCTTTCTCCCGTCACTATGATCCACGTACAGTTGGCATAGTTGGGGTAACCGTGAGGGAAACCAGGGCTCTCTATGGTTCCATTCAGGCCTTGCACCAAACCGCCACACGACTGACCTGAGGACAGAAGCAGGGGATCATCACCAGCACCAAAATCCAAAAAGTCTCATTCTTTCATATTGTTCAATCTTACAATACAAATGTTACATTTATGCTACAAACCTAATATCTCATCTACATTCTGTTATTAGCTGTATAAGCTATATTTATGGGAACAGACAAACAAAACCTTTATGTTCACATAGCTCTTTTTTGTTTTTCCAGAGTTTCATGTTGGAAAAAATTAGCATGGGTCATTTTGACCTGAAGAGAGCCCAAAGTTTAAAAGCAAGCTTACTTTCATATAATAATAATAATAATAATAATAATGATAATAATAATAAATAACCCACATTTATATAAAAAATATATGCAACAACACTAATTCTCAAATTCATTTTGCTTAAATTATACATTAATCAAATATCCTTCTGCATTAATGACGTCTGACATCAAGACATCCTTTTTATTAATTTGATGTGACATGGAATTCCAAGTACGCGATTTAGTCCAATAAGACATCGACAGATACACTGACCAAAGGTTTGTGGATGCCTGACCATCAAACCCATATGTTGCCATAAAGTCGGATGTCTAGAATGTCTTTGTATGCTGTAGTATTACAATTTCCTTTCATTGGAACCAAGAGGCCCAAACCAGCTCCAGCATGACAAAGCCCCTGTGCACAAAGCGAGCTCCATGAAAACAGGGGTTGCTGAGGTTGCTATGGAAGGACTCATGTAGCCTGCACAGAGCCCTGACCTCAACCCCACTGAACACATTTGGTGTTCACTAATCACTAATGCTCTGGTGGCTGAATGAGCACAAATCCCACAGCTACGTTCCAAAATAGTGGAATAACTTCACAGAAGAGCAGAGGTTATTATAACAGCAAAGAGAATCTGAATGTGGAATGGGATGTTCAACAAGCACATATGGATGTGATACTTGTGTGTCCACAAACCTTTGTCCATGTAGTGCACATACATTTTATCCTGCTTAAGCAATTATTATTTTTGTTTATACCTACACGCAACATTTTTTTCATTTTGATTTACGTCCCAAAAAAAGTCACTAAATCCTCACTAGGCAATTACTATAAATCTGTAACTAGAATCATACCACAGTGTTGTACTTAACCTACTATGTTAACCCGCAAACTTGACCACTTTACCTACCTTACCTAAAAGAATTAGTTCTTTTTTTTTTCCATTTATCGAGAAACTCAATCTTAAACAATGTTTAGACCACAATTTCAAGCATTGGGATGAAGGAAATGCGTCTGTTAATGCAAGACTTAAAACTTCCCCAGTTGGTAATTACCATTCAGCTAATTATAATGAAGCCCTAAAGCTGGAGGTCCAGCTCCAAAGCAATTAATAAGATCATCCATCATTTAGCCATCCATAGTGTATTTATAATGTATTACAAAATAATGTATGACTGACTACAGTTTTTATTGACTATTTTCATTTTCATTCATTGGTTTGTTTGTTTTCAGCTAGAAGACTGCCTTCAAATACCAAGATATAAGAATAATATGTTGTGGTATGTAAAAAAGCCTGACTCTATTCACTTGATGTGCTGAAAAAAACTATAAACTTTTAAAAAAATATTTTTGATGAAAAAATAATTTTCTATTTTAGCATGTGCCAATAAAACATATAATTAAAAAAAAAACATTTCCTCGTTTTCGCATTTTCATTTCAGACTGACAACCATGTAATGAAAGCAGTGTACATGGACACAGAATAGACCAAAAACTTTGATACAAAAACAATCCACTGTCCCAAGATTCATACACTTTTGATAGGTCTCTGTTTTTCATCCAAAATATAATTCAAGGCAAGTTCCAAGCCTTCAATAAATAAATAATGATGTACAAACGTGAAAAGGTTGATTCTTTTCTACTCTTATGCAGGTTTTATACCCTGTCACTTTCACTTTCATCGTGAACAGGACTAAATCATAAAGGGACTCAAACTTGAAGGTCACACGCACATGGCTTGTGAATAAAAGCAACTCAGGCACTTAAGGCAACCAGAGACACTGGCATATCTCCCACACCCTGTCTCCTTTGGCATTTGTGTGTGTGTGTGTGTGTGTGTGTTTTATCTTGCACTGCCCACAGAATTCTCCCCATCATAACTGAGCTTATCTCTAGCACCAGGAGAGTACACAATCATAACAAGCCCAACATTTGTGCCGCACGCCGCGTTGCAGCCCCATCATCAGTAATGCATTTGGCTTCATTAAAGAGGTGTATAATCCTTGATGAAAAGAGATTATACCATTGTCCTTTCAACCTCTCTGGCTTTTTTTTCCCTCTCTGAATAAGGCTAAATTGTTCCAACATCAGCTGAGCACCATTAACTGAAGGTACAGGGAGTGTGTCTGCATGTAAATGATGTCATTGATTTCAAATTGAGTGCATGGTTTGTGAGGAAAGATGAATAACTACAACTACTTTGGGTTCAAAACAAAAACCGGATCGATCTGTAAGTAATTATCAAATGAGAGAGTAGTGTTATTATTTATATATATACATATATATATATATATATACACACACACACACACACACACACACACACACACACACACATATATATATATATATATATATATATATATATATATATATATATATATATATATATATATATATATATAAAACATACTTATATCTATCTATCTACACACACACACACTCCCCCCCCCCCTTTTAAGGACACCTGTACTCACACTTATTTATCCAACTGGCCAATCATCTGGCAGCCACACACACATACAATCATGCAGATATAGGTCAAGAGCTTCAATTAATCTTCACATCAAACATCAGAATGGGGAAAAAATCTTGGTGACTTTAACCGTGGCATGGTTGTTGGTGCCAGATGGGCTGGTTTGAGTATTTCAGGACCTGCTGATTTCCTGAAACACCCAGTGAGCAGTAGTTCTGTGAATGGAAACACTTTGATGAGAGGGATTAGAGGAGAATGGTCAGCCTGGTTTGAGCTGACACGAAATTTATAGTAACTCAAATAACCACTCTTTACAACTGTGGTGAACAGAAAAGCATCTCAGAATGCACAACATCCTAAACCATGAGGCAGATGGGTTACAACAGCACAAAACCACATCAGCCAAGAACAGGAATCTGAGGCTACAGTGGGAACCGAAACTGGACAGCTTCAGACTGGAAAAAGACCAGGCAATGTTTTTCCTAAGTGTTCAGTTTTGGTGAAATTTACTATATTTCTTTTATATTTATGGCATGCTAACCATACAACCCAGTATCACCACTTTTGGTATATAACAATATTTGCTTCACATTTTGAAGGAGTATAACAAGGACAAATAGCATTGAAAATTATTTATTTAATTATTTATTTTATTCATTTATTACTATCAATCTTTCATTATTATTTATTTATTTATGTATCTATTTTGTTTGTATGTTCAACCTCATTATCTATAATTTTTCTTAGGACTAATGCTATGACTAAACAGTGCTGCATGAAAGAATCAACACACATTCTATAGGTTTTTAACACCACAAAGTTACTGCATGAGGCTGGGCATAAAAACATTTTCATCTTAAAACCCTGTCCCCAAAGGCCTCTGTATTCTGTTTGACTTTGTGAAAATAAATTTAGTGAGGAGATTAAACCATGCATTTTCTACAGGGTTGTGAACCTGTCATTCTTTCTGTCCTCTCACTTCTCCATCAATCAGGCCTCTGTGTTTCTCACCTTCCCACCATGTACCGATCCATCAACCGTGCCCTCAAAGCGTGGCCACATTGTGATGGAAAAGGGCTGTTTGATGGAGCAGCTTTCAGCTAAAACTTAAATAATTGTCTCCCTTTTGCCTGATTTGATACATAATCAGTCAGTACTTTAATGGTCAGTTACGGGTGCAAAGGTTGATGAGGGCAGCTGCTTTTGATGTTCTACTGTGGTGAAAACAGTCATCAGTTTAGCACTCTGTGTGTACTTCAAGGGGGCTGAGAAGACAGATGAAATATTCGGACCTAGAATATACTGCAGTGCACTGCGTGACGAATCGTGTCAAAACCTTGGTTCCAATGTGTGAACATCTGATCCAGCTCATCACTGAAATAATAAACCCTTCATGAGTTGGGTCAGGTGTGCTGAGAGCAAGGAAATGTCAAACTGTGCAGGGCAGTGGGTCCACACGACTCGAGCTGAAAACCTCGGTTTCAGAACACAGTGATGTTAGCTAGACTGAACAACAGGGTAGACTAGCTGGCAAACAACTGAAAAAAAAATCCACACGTGTGCACACGTAGATATGATTTGACAGAAATGACAGAAAATAGGAGGCGCAATTTTCTTTTTAAGAAAAAAAGGAGTATCTGATTGCGATTAGAGGTGTTTATCAGACTGGGATCCCTTGAGACACAAAAAATAAATAAATAAATAAAAAAATTGGAGGAACGATATGAGTCAGATATGAGGTTCACAGGACAACATAAATAGAAAACAAGCCATTCGGTCATCCTTAGTAACTGTCTGGTCAGGGTTGTGGTGGTTTCATTTAGGCTATTAGTTTATTTATATTTTGGAAATAAAACCAAATAAAGGTATAAACAAAAATAATAAATAAATAATAATTGTGTGAGCAGAATTAAAAAAAATAAATAAATAAATTCTAGTTGGGACCAGTTCTGAACTCGAGTGATGTAGCTGAGGTTGAAGAACTTCTTAACATGTACCGTGTGGTGTAGTGCGCTATTGTTAGGATCTATGAAGACCTTTGCATCATTATAAAGAGAAACAAAACCAAAGCACAAAAAACAATCTTCAATCACAGCACAAAAGACTAGCTTCCTACATTTTAGGAGCTTAGGATTTCAGCAGTTTTTTGTCACACAGCCTGCGCATACTGAAATAAAGGAAAATGCCAAAGAAAGTAATTCAGACGCTTGGGATTATGATTAGAAATTGCGATGGAATTAATTATAGTGCTTAGTGCAGAATTTACATATTAGAACTTGCTTGCAAAGCACCATTACAAGGAAGTATAAGATTTTTCCCCATTTGTTTGAAATTGAGTGAAATCACTCATTTGAATTACTGTGAATATATCTGAAACACTTCATAAAACCATATACTGTACAGTATATGGATACAGTACAGATACAGTATCGTGTATCTGGTACCTTGGCTGACCAACATATAGGGAAATCTGGTTATTTGGGTGCTTTGGGGTAGTTGAGAGGAAATGTACATCATGACAGTCTCTTTCAGAATGAAGATTACTTTTAATATAATTACTTCAAAATGAAGTAAACTATGATAAGTTACTAAACTGTTATATTGTCAAACTCGTATTCACACCATTGATTGTCAACTGTACATTATTAATTTAGACCCGTTAGAGAGAGAGATGGTTAGAGAGAGAGATGGTTTCACTTTTGTGCTTATGCAGCAGGGCCATTTGCACCAATTTAGTGGAAATTTGTGGGCCATGTGATTTCTTATTCATTTCTTAAATAGAACTCAATTATAATCATTTAACACTACCTTTGTACTCATTTGTATTCTGTTCATGCTTTCTCATTTGTCAGGATGTAAGATTTGGTAGAAACATGCTACTGCTAGCTACTCATGGAAGAACTTTTTGACAAACGTGGGTTGTGCTGCAAGGCTGAGAGTTCACGCATTTAGATATATCCCAAACCACACAATGCACAATGGTGTAGTCAGTAATCATGGTCCAAGTAATCATGACTTGAGATTGCTCCATGTTACAGAAGTGCTATAAGAATAAAACAACGTTATTGTGCACATCGCTGGAATAATTGTGGTTAGTGAGAACCTAAACCTCTTAAACAAGAGCTACCCCTTTGGCTACCGTCAGCTGGCCTCATCTTGCAGCTGTGGCCATGCTTCGCCACCCTGCCACAGTGTAACTGCTCTCAATCTGTGGTATTACGAACAGCATATATCCTACGGTTTGAACTATTCACCTAAAGTTTGATGTCTAACTAGAAATTTAAGCTCTGGTTTAAGGGAAGAAGGTTATTGTGTGTATTAATGTATTCTCAGTGTGCACCAGAGCATATCCAGTGCTAACAGATGCGTGTTTATCTCTAGCTAACTCTAGCCAAAATATAGTGTAGAGAACAAAACTACAGTGCCTAGTCTTGGGTTGTCTGGGTATTTTATTCTCCAGGGTGTCAAAAACAGTTTGGCAGTAACCAGAGAGTGACAGCATGCTAGTTGAACCTTCTCCAGAGGATAATTAGCCCAATTTAACCAAGTTTGAAATACAAAAATTCTGAGAAATTCACCACCACCTATGGTTAGTTACTAGCTGGTTATCATGAGTTCTCTAGCTCAACAAATTCACAACTGGGTAACAATGCAAATTCCACAACAAGGATACGTTGGCTGCCCATCTTTAACTATCGTTCACTCGCTTTCCACCTAATTAGAAAACACAGAAATGCCTAATCTGAATTCTGTCACTCCTTGAATTAAATTTGATCTTATAGTATAAGCTGGGTCGTGATGATGTATGCATAGAAATTTCCAGCCAATTCCGACCCCAGACACAGCACTCACTGTTAGGGCGACTCGTACCAGCTCAGAAACATCTTTATTGTGAAGTGTGTTTTTCTCCCCTGACTCAATAATCATGTTCCTGTAGCTTTCATTACACGAGCGCAATAATTAATGAACAAAATCCACAAACCATACACATAAAGGAGGTAAAGGCTACCAAATCAACTATGCATTTCTTTCCTCTCAATATTCAATGTGCTGTGACTGGAAAGCAGTCCCGCTGGTGTATGAAGGCTCACAGTAGTAAATAGTGCTCCTGTAAACATGGCTGAAGGAGCCCATCAAGGTGCCTAATGACTAATTACTATAATTTCCACTACACATGTAATCAACTAAAAAGCACTGCATTCCCTACTTCAAGTAAAAATTATATAACAAATGTCCATGAAACCACATCATTTTGAGCATTTTTATTGAAATCACTTAAATTAATTCAGGTGCATTTTTACAAAAAGAAAAGCACTACAAAGAGTAAGTAAAATATCCATGCTTATCTCCCTAACTGCACGATTTTCATAAGCGTGCTGGGAAAATATGGCCTCTGGAATCTTGTTTTTTTTATCATTAACATATATATATTATTATATAATTAACATATATGAAGAAAGGAGGTTTCAATTACAGAGAACTTCTACTGATATCTGCACATACATAAGGAGTAAATGGATTACTAAAATGGACAGGGATCAGTTAAACAGCCAACAGAAGAAAAAAAAACAATTTCCACAGAGAATATGAATGCAGTTGTTGTCTTATATCTCATTTTTCATTGAAATGATGGCCACGCATTACATATACAAACTCATGCCTTAAAAAAAAAATCTTCCCAGGCATATCAACTGGGATGCAACCTAGCAAACTAGCAATAAATGTGTGTGAAATCAACTATCTGCAGGAAATGTAAAAATCCATAAATAAATTTATAATGTCCAAATGTGAATTTGATTGATATAAACTGTATGCAGTGTGAAAGTCTAATATATATATATATATATATATATATATATATATATATATATATATATATATATATATATATATATATATATATATATGTAACCAAGACAGCCTACAAGATCCATTGAAACAAATCACCAGAGGATTTCTTGATGCCAACTTGGATCACCTCTGTAACCTTGAGAAAAAATCCAACACACATATCTCAAGCGATGTCACTTCCCAGACAAACACAAGGCTTTCCCCTCATGCGCCGATACCATCGTCCTCTCACTGATGCATTCAAGGATCCCAAGGCACAGAGCAAATAAAAATGCCTCTGAATAAATATTGTTTGCCTTTCAACACATTTCAACCCAAAAAAAAATAGTGCAGAGGTAGAGGGGACATCTCTTGCGTTAGAGGTCATGTCACCCACACGGGTAGTTTGTGCAACTGCTGAGCCCATTTGCCCGATGTTTATAAAAGCATTAAATGATCAGCACATACAACTAACACTAATACTAATGTTTCTTTTTCTCAATTCAAGTGGGTTTTTATTGTCATTCCTCTATGGACCATGGACCATGTCATTTCTCCAGGACCATGGTGCAATACAGAACAGCACGCAAGACTACATAAAGTGCAACACACAACAGTGTGAGATGATTGCAGGATAATAAATAGACAGAACAGAACAATAGATACACAGGACAAAAAATACACAGGACAAGGGCTGTAAACTATTTTGTAGTGTACACCGTTTCTCACACACTGTTTCTGGCGCCCTCTATCCCAGCCAACGGCATTAGGCAATACTTCGGTCCCAGGGCCTGGTTCGCGTAGTAGCCCGAGGTCGCATAGCTCTTTCTGCAGTCCATCGTTTATTCCTCCAGAGCTTTGTTTTCCAACGTTCATCAAAAGTTGGCAATGATAGACATGTTCCCCAGTGCTTCCGATTCACATCTCTGGTAAAAGTTTCCCAATTGGTGTAGACTACATGCAACATACACGGTATTTGTGGCCGCTGCATGCTACTGCGCTGCCATCAACTGCATTCTACTGCATACCCTTCAGACTCAGTTTAAATAAATAAATACGTTTAAGCAAAAAAGTAAACCAAGTTTATGCAAGTGAGTCAAGTATGTATAATTAATTGAGTAATAAGTTTAATCAAGAAAATAAGTAAGTTTAAGTAAGTGAAGTAAGTTCATGTAAGTAAGTAAAGTAAGTAACTAAAGTAAGCAAGTATAAATAAGTAAATAAGTAAAGTAAATAGGTAAAATAAGTAAGCAGGTTTTTAAGTTTATGTAAGCAACTAAAGTTAGTAAGTTTAAGTAAGGACATAACTAAAGAATTAGGTTTAAGTAAGTAAAGTAAGTAACTAAAACAAGTATGTAAGTAACTATTGTAAGTCAGTGATGTAAGTAACAAACAAGTAAGTAAGTAAAGTAAGAAAGAGATTGGACTGTCTCTGGTAAACCCAACCTTATTTTTAAATACAGAACTCAATTCAATAAATCAATAAATCAATTACTACTGACCAATTCTTTTCTGTCTCATTAAAATCTATAAAATTCTGCCACTATAATATTGAGGCAGTGTAGACTAATAGCACTTCATCGTCATCATCATCACCACCACCACCATCATGTCTCAGTATACACCTGGTATTTAAAGTACAAACACTTATTATATGTGCAATATGATATCAGTGGTAACATTTTTACATTATAAACATAACCCACCATTAAGTATATTTGTGCTGTTTCCCAAGTTTTCAAGGTCTTTCTTCCATCTGTTTACATTGTGTTAATATCTTACACCACATATTGTGAGAAGCTACAATGTAATTAATTTAATCATATTGTGTTTCGCATTACATATTACCACACAGTTATGTATCATTTCTATATTTTCAAATCCACACATCCATTGTGCGACAGAGCTTGTGGAGTGGGTGGAAATGAGAATGTGGCCAGTAAACACGGGTCTATTTGCCAAAATCTACATGCAGGACATCCATAGAACTGCATCGCTTATTATTTGAAGATTACTGCATATTAATTAGTTACTTAATACTGGTTATTATTTTAATAGCTGTTGTGTCAACCAACATGATGACTTGGAAATTAACAGCTATAATTAACATTTGGCAATGAATAATTACAAAACAATGGGGATATAAATAGAAAAACAATTGCATGAAATGTTTCTTTTGTTATGTTTAAAGACCAGACACTCAGCAGAGGTAATATATTATTTAACTCTCCACTACAAATGCCATAAAAAGAGTCAATGCTGTTTTTGATTTGCTAAATTATCTGTGGTACATAGTCTTGCATCACATATAGTTTGTGTTCCTTTTTCATCAATGCATTTTGCTGCCTTCTGTTGAGAATAGGTACAAATTTTATTCTGACTGAGTCAGTCACTGACATTGCAAATGATTTTTAAAAACTCAATCCATTTATAAGCCTATTAACATTTACAGCCCTCAAAACTTGAAATTTCTTAAGGCTTTGGGAATTTGTCTTAGGTTATTTTTACCCATTATTATCTTTGGATTCACATCAAAACATAACAGGCTTTTGGTTGAAGAAAGAAACCAAATTACATGGACTTTTCTTTACAATTTTCAAAGAAAGCACACACACAAAAAGGATTCTAATAACGTACTCTGTAAACACAGTATACTCTCTGAAGATTATATCTGAACAGTAGTCTGTGCAGTTTTCTTTCTAGTATTTTTAAGCCATTAAATAAACCCCAAAATCTGAAAATCAGCCATTTGAAAATGCTACATATTTAATCATGGCAGCAAGCTTTTTTTTATTGGGTTACTGGTCTTAAGTCTATTAGTCCATATTGGCTAACGATACTAATCATTATCTCAAATGGATGTTTTTTTGAAATGTACATTTTTCAACTTGTTCATACTTTTTATTGAAAAAGAGGTTAAGAAAGAAAGAAAGAAAGAAAAAGAGTTCTGACTAAACCCAGCTCCATTTCAATACCGAATTTTACATTGCTACACAGCTGGTAGATTGGTCATATATTTTGTAATGTGTTGAACATATATCAGAGTCAGATTAAAAGCTTCAGAACTTCAGAGCAAATCATAACAGGTGTTTTGTTGTTGTTCTTGGTTAAATAAGAAATGTTCATTCTCCAATTCGAGTCAAGTGTGCTTGGCCTCCACTTGTCTACTTTACTTTAACTTGGCCTTTCTCCAATACCCTAAAGTGTATTCAAATACACATCCAGGTGTGCACCTATTAAAATTGCAGTTTAGACTAACCCCCAGAACATAAACACTACTTTTATGTTACAGACCATCCTTAAATACACTGCCTGACATGACAAAGCAGGGGAAAAGCATTAAAGGGGGTTAATTTAATACATCAAAAAAATCATGCTACTGACTACTGCATTCTATTACACATGCTAAACTGATGCAAATCATAATAATCTATTAGTAGCTGGAAATCTGGGAATGTTTTGAGAATAAACAGGTAAGTACAGTGATAGAGGGTATTTAGCATATAAGACACAGTCACATGCTGTACTGTCTGTCAGTTACTTCTATCCTGTGCAATTTATGTCTCAACAACATCACAGCAACCTTGTTTGCTAATTGGAAAGACTTCAGTACAACCTTGTTGTTGTTTTTTTTTTATCATCTGCTTCCTTTCAGTCATTCTTGAGGATAATGTGTGATTTAAACCCTCTTGGTGATGATTTATTTAATCTCCACGTGCTCAGATCAAGTTCCCTTCATGCAGCTTTCCTCCTGTGATTAATCAACATAACCTACTTTGTATTGGCACAGTTCAGCCAATAACACACAACCAAAATCAGAAACTGACTAAATATTCCATGTTGCTACAGCTTTGAATAATACAAGCGGCATTTAAAAAGCAGGAACAACTGTTCTGTACACCTCTGCATCATATACAGTGTTAATCATCAACCCTATTACCTTCATGTCAAGCCTGTTATGATTATTTTAATCCTGTTAACATTATGTCTGTCCTGTCACCATAATGGTATCCTAATGTCTATCCTGTTGCCAATATGTCAGTTCAGTTACCCTTACGTCAACCCTGTTAAGACATATTTTAGTTATAACATCATAAAAACAGAGTAGGAAGATAATAATAGATTACATCATCAGAGGAGTAGATCACCTATCTATTATAAAACGGAGAAATAATTTTTAAAAAATAGCAACTTTCATAAAAAAGGAAAGCAACAGTTTAAGTTACAAAACATGATTCTGATAACATGTAAACCTGCATGTAATGGAACATCTACTGAATTCAATTAATTAGTCTAGAAAGATTCTGGAAATACTATTATTTCTTTATTCTGGAATATCTATGGTTTTAGTGTTTAAAACTAAAAAAAATGCCAAGCAGGATGGTTTATGGCCTATTCACATCAGAAAAGTTTTGAAAGAAGATATCCGTGTTATTAAATGGTCAAACTTTGACCCAGCTTACTGGTCTATAATCACACGAACAGTAAACAAATGTGTAAAAATTACACTAATTTGATTGTAACCTAAAGATAAATATTACGTTTAAAAATAAGCAAATTCTTCATCAAGACTACAGAATGGATGTTTTCTTTTGCATAAATCTGGAGGCCAAACTAGCGACACTGAAATCAGGAGTGTGCGCCGTTTTCCACAACAGCTGGGGTTTAAGGCAATGCTAAATAATGCATGATTGACGTAAACAAAAATGCCATAGGCTTTCATGGCTAGGCAGAGAGATGGATTGTATTATTTTGCCGTAATTTCCCCTCCGCGTTCCCATTCCAATCATAGCAGAGCGACATTCGTTGCTTTGTTAGGATTTATGGCCAACGTCTAGAAAACATTGGCAAATACGGCTGAGTTCCGGCTTAGCTCAATGATGTTCTCCGCCATTATTAGCTAGTGTGTCATTGTGAGAGCTGTACTTCCGAACAACTTGTAATTGGCTCTTACACTGGGCCACAGCAATTGTATTAACACTTTGCAAAATATGTACAAGACGGGAAACCTGATATGGATATGACTAAATGGTTTCATTTCTTGTCAGGCAAGGCGCATTCCTGTGTGATTTAGACAGGCTAAGTAAACAATTTCCCAACTGTGTAGGCTAGTGTTTGGTCTCCAGAGTGCTGCAGCTCAATAAGCATGCTATGAACACAGTCATTATCCCCCAGCAACTGTTTTTTTTTTTTTCTTTCTTTCATCCTCTTAGGCCTTCTTGTACATATCTTGACAGATTCTGAGCATCCTGGTTTCTGTTCCATAGGCAAAAATGCATTTAGATATACTCTTACTCGAAAAGCAGCCATTGTGAGAAATGTCTGATACACAGGTGCAAGAATTTTAGCTGTAGCTTAGCTTAATAACACATACTCAGCATTCTAGTAACACACAACTAGCATGAGGATTAATGTTAAACCTAATTTTTTATGTGTGTAATAACTAGTTGATAAATAATGCCCCCATTTCAATAGATATGTGGTGTTTTATAGCAATTTACTTTCAGCACAGATAGTGCTGATCGACAACAACAAAACGTATGATTGGTCAAAAATCTTGTATTATAGTGGCCATGCAGTTTGGAGTACCTTTGCAGAGTCCTGGTTTATAATCCAACAAAATAAAAAACTTTGGGGGGAAAAAAAAGGAACACAAAAAACCTACGAGCACAAATCTGACAAGCGGTTATTAATTTGGACAGGTGTCAGCGAACATTGGGAAAACTTTGTTTTTTTTTTTTTAAGAATAATTCAATCCAGCTTTCAAAACACAGGCTGACGATCAAACTGGTGGCTTCCTATCAACAACATGATTCCAATAAGACTCTGAGGAAACTACAGCCAAGATATTTTGGCTTACAGGTCGCCTACCAAATGGTAATTCTCTCAGATTCCATACTATACTGCACACCAGTTCTGGACATAGCCAGTGTCTTTTCATCCTGTGACAGAACAGAGAAGAGGCAGAACTTCAGTACCATCAGTTTAATAAACACCTGGTCTGATGCAGTTCCCAAAATAGAAAGCCTGAATAGCAATAAAAAAAAAAAAAATTGGAATAACCAATCAGGCAGAGTGTTTTTTTTTTTTTTAAACAACTGATTAGCTGTGTCCTAGATTAGGCTAGAACTCCTTAATCGAGTTCACACTATCCTGGTCTGTGCATTATCCCCTATTCTGTGTGGATGAGCTACTCCAAAAGATGCACAATAAAATATTCCTAGTGCGCCGTTATGTTGATTTATGTACACTGCTACGTTACTAATAAGGCTCTTAGCTGGATACCTGCACAACAGACTCCAATAGCAATAACCCACTTCTGCCTGCATTTGTTGTGAGGTAAATGATAAACAGCACTTCTAAGACTGAATTCTAATAAAAAAAATAATAATAATAAATCCTCGTATCAAATGTTAGTGTTTATGATAAGAATCTGCTGTTTGTAGTCCTCTTTTCATACCATTTTCATACCATGTCTCCACAAAAAGCTGCCATTTCTGGGATATAATAATTCCACTGCAGTGTAGTTCAGTTTAGTGACAGAGGTGGGCAACAAGAATGACAAAAAATATCATAGCAAGATTCTCAAAGGCATTTCTACGTTACACGATATGCATCATGATAGCTTGCTTTGCTCACACAACCAGCAAAAGAGTAGTGGTGCATTAAATTAAACTGTTTGATGATGTATTATTGCCATTTTATTATTATTTTTTATTCCAACTATACTAATTACTAAATATTTAACACTGAAAAAAGAGAAATAACAGTATGATTTTACAATTTAAAAAAATTAAGTTCAAAATTTCAACATCACATTAGCTACTTCCAGTCAGTTTGTATTTTTTTTTAAATAAAAAAAGTACAAAATGTGTTAACAGAAAAGCATGTTGTGATGTAATATCGCAATATCAATATTATATCAATATTATATCATATTGCCCAGCCCTATTATTTATACATATATTTTTTTACCATTTAATCTCAACTCTGTAAACCTGGAAGCATAAATGCTATTTTCACACATGCACAGTAAAATCTCCAGTGATGACCTCATTTATGTCCAACAAGTGTCAAATTAACGCCTACCACAGTCTTATAAGCCCAGCCAGATGCCAGTGCACTCCGATTCATCCTGCTGAGTCTGAAAGGCATTGCATTAATGCTTGATATCTTCCCTCATAGGCAGAAAATCCTCAGTGATGCGTCTTTAAAGTGTCCGACGAATGACAAATGAACACCTATACTGCTTATTTAAGCCCAGCTGGACACAAATGTGCTTTATTCAAGTTCTTTCAGCACTGAGGGATTTTTACAGAGTGGGTAGACAGATGAGATAGATGCACAAGTTCTGGTTCAATATGCATTGAATTTGAGGTACAAGCAGCACCTTGGGCTCACAGCAGTGGAACCGGAAGGTATGTAGATTAAAAAACGGACGGAAAAGGAGTTTCTTTTATTTTAATGCAGGGATCCGTTTCTAGAAGTGTGCAGAGGTTGACAGACAGAGCGTGTACTGATTAATGGAGAGGAGTACCGTAGCAGGTGTATTAAAGTGTGCTCATCTCGCACCGGCAGGTGCCGTGAGCAGGCCACAGGTCCAGATAACGCAGAGTCTCAGCCTCGGTTAGACAGAAGCTCAGCCATGACAAGAGGCCAACTGAGCTCGATTGGATTTTGTGACTGAAATAAACTCCAAATGAGATAGGTATGAACCAGCAGCTCACAGGCTGGAGGGAAGGAGAAGGACTCTGTGTGCATGTATGTGGGACGTGTTGTAGGGACAAGAAGATCTGATGGTATAAAAACAACACCACTTGTTTAAAAAAGATATTAAAAAGGAGGTTAAAGCTAATAATAATAATAATAATTATTATTTTATATATATATATATATATGTATATATATATATATATATATATATATATATATATATATATATATAGAGAGAGAGAGAGAGAGAGAGAGAGAGAGGATAAAGTGCAACAGATAATGGAGATATTATAATTCATTTAACTGATTAACATTAATTACATTAATTATATCAGTGGAAGGTCCTTACAAGGATAGTGTGTGAGAGAGAGAGAGAGAGAGAGAGAGAGGGAGAGAGAGAGAGAGAGTGTGTGTGTGTGTGTGTGTGTGTCTGTGTGTGTGTGCGCACGCCTCTCATGTGGAGCAAGCAAAGCCCAGTCACTTTTCACTTTAACATCATAGGAATATCTTAAACAATTCTATATGGTCATGGCTTTGGCAAAGTGACAAAAGTGAAGACGAATATTTTCTCGAGAACAATTCTGCATTTTCTTCCGAGCTTCCTTTTGAGGGAACACTGACAGCAAAAATAGGAGAAAATTCAAATACTCACTGTTGCTATTGCCAAGGAATGAATTATATTTACAATATACTATCTCTGCCTGCCAAATTATTATGGAAATAAGGAACACATATTACTTTCTCATAATAATAGCTCATCTGCAAAGAAAATAGCCGTGTTTTTTGATTGACAGGCTCATAAATAATCGCAGAAGTGCAAATGTCATTTGTGACGCTGTTAGCCAGAAATACGAGGTGACCACGAAAACATTTCAATATCAATTCATCCATCCTTTTTTTGTGCATCTCATTTAAAAAGCATATATCTAAAGATATGCATATGTAAGATGAGTGTACTCTTCACATGACTGACTGTGAATATCAACCATTATCACGGGTGAAGGTGAATAAATTAGCACACACAATTCCAGTTTTGCTTAGAGCTCAAAACTACCTGCCCTTCCTGAGATAAAAAATACATTAACCTCGAGAATGTGATCATATTTCACAATATAACTAGCAGTAATGAATCAAGGTACACTGTACAGATCTGTGAGTAATTGTACTGAGCTTGTGATTAATTGTGCAGCACTGATGATAGCAGGATGGGAAACGATCTCTGATGATGATTGTCATTTTAGACAGGATCTCTAGGGAATAACTCTGGGGGGGAATCCACATCATTGATATCTCACTCAGTCATTCCCAGACAGAAATGCAAACTCAGTTTTATTGGTAAAGGAACAAGGGCTCGGAATGATCTAAATATACACAACTAAGTCGTTAATACAGACGTGTCCATGGGTAATTAATTGACTTACCTTATCATCTAGCTTCAAATCAAATGAAGCGACTAATAGGCTTAAATATGTATATTAAATATGTAAAAGATGTGACGGGTGTGATTTATTGCTTAAATACAGCACAGAGCTGTATTTGGGCAATAAATGTTTTATAATAGCTTGCACGTTCTCACGTTTATGAAGGTAGTGTATTCTAGCGTGCTGACTTCAGATCAGCCACGTGGGATTTAAAAAAAAATAAAATAAAAGCAATGTTTTACAAAATACTTCAAACAAGGCTATCAAGTAAATAAAAGAACCATTTGGTATGTCCTCATTTGTGTAGTAAAGCTAGTGGATTTTGCTGGCTTTAACAGTGTTAGCGCTTGAGCAGACTCAAGCGTTGATTTACTAAAGCCGGGTTTACATTCAGATATTTTCGGCCCAATTTTGCAGTCACAGACAAAAATTGCACATCGCAAATAAGAATTCTTCAGTTGTGAGTGAAGGTCAGCTTTCTCAGAACACACAATGTGAAATTTTTGATTAAAATCTGCTGCTATGATGCTCATATACGGTAAAAGACACCAAAAGGAGGACAGCGTAGCAACAGGGGCAGAAAATACTTGGGTAATTATACTTTGTTACTATACATAAGTATTATATTGCGTGGTTGTCCTTTCCTTTAGTGTTACTGAAATTGAACACTTGTACTCTTGTAAGGATGCTTCACAATGTAGTTAGCGCTATAGTCATCTGTGTGCGTTTGAATATAGAAAAGACACCAGGCTGCAGTGTTTAATTTGAGGAGTAAACACTAAAATATTTCAATAGGCTGCAGTATGCAAAGACACACAAAATGAGGCATGTCCTTTGCCTCCCTAGAAGGCACGAACTCCATCTAAATTTGAATAGCATACTGAGGTAAGTTTTGCTAATTTGCTAATATTAACTGGCTATAATTAACTAATTTAGCTCGTTTTCTTTACTAATGCCAGGTTAGACAAGTACCGATTCCAGTAGCTAACATTATTGGCTAGGCAGCAAGTCAAATTCTAGCTAACGCAAACAGAGATTGAATGATATTCTCAGGCAAAACAGTGCAAACATCTTTTCATATGAAAACATGCCATCAATTTAATTCTGTTAAAAATATTTACTTTACTTTTTAATACCTTTAAAAGTAGCAACTATTGTACTTTCATTTGAGTAGATTTTTGGCTGGACATTTTGACATATTATCTATACTTTCTATACTTCAATATAATTTCTCCGTACCCTGTCCTCCCCTGCACAGGATCACACAAAACTCACAGGACAGCTACATAGCTTAATATCCGAAATAACGAGCACTAGTTTGCACGTGCAACAGGATAAATTGTGGGCATGTTGAGGGAGAACTATAATGAATAAGTGCATGAACTGCGAGAAGTGCAACACAATACATGCGAAACAATATGTAGCTCAAGTTTCTTCTCAAGAGACATGTTCAGTTTTGATCTTAAACAGATCTCTGTAAAAGCCAACTAAACCTTAAACTCAAGCCAACTAAAAGCAGGGAGATGGGTTAAAACACAGGTTTAAAATATGATATGAATATATGAATACAAGACTGCAGAAACAAGTGTTCCTTATGTTTATAAGGTATAGCTGAATGAATGAAAACCTTTTTCAAAGGCTCTGTTAAAATGTTGGCATCAGATTTGTGCAGTCAATATCTAATACAATGAAATGAAATGTCAATTTTGAGAAACTTTCTTTTACTAAAGATATTTTCTCTCTCATTATTAACACTTTCTTGTCTTCAACTAGCTTCTGCAAATTTAATACATGCTCACCAGGCATATTTATTTGTGCAAACATTCACTGTTCCTAGACTACCTGTCAAGCTGTACACAAGCGGAAATCTGTTCTGATCTAATGTGAACGAAATCTCGTCTTCAGAAGTTATGAGTTTTATTTGAAACATCTAGACAGTTTTGTTTGCAAAAATTGGATAATTGGATTTAATATTACCAACATTATCATATTTTTCGGTTAAGTCAGAAAACCATGTCAGTCCCATGAGCCTCACACGCAGGTGTTTAATTACTATCATGGGTTTGTGGAGGAATTGAACACTCAGAAATTTGTCTTTCAGTATGAATCTGTGCTTTAAATGATAACTGTAGAGCTTGATGAGTCAAAATAAAAACCCTGTGGCCTTTGACAAGCTCAAGTGCCGCGCATTAGTTGACATGTTCAGACTAGAACATTCATCCTAGAAGCATCCTAATCTAATTCACCAAGGAAATATTATACAGGGCGCACACTTAAGAATTCATAACGAGTTGAAAGTCAGGACTGAGACACATCTTCGGTTTTGTCTTTTAAAAAAAAAAAAACAAAAAAAAAAACACAGGGCCATGGCCATCTCAGAGTACAGACTTGCATTGTTATTTGTGTAACTCTTGGTAACTTGTTGCTAATAGCTATAACATGTGTTTAACTCAAAGTCTTCAGCAGGATAAGATTTCTGTCATGTTGTCAGAGGATTTGCACCTCAGTATAAATCAGTCATGGGAGTGTCTTTGGAATGGACATATGGCTGTTGCACTAACAATTCCATGAGTACAAATTGATTGTTTTGCTCTTTATTATAAGCGTTTGTTGTAGCCACACAAGTTGCCCTTGATCATTAGTAGGTCACATGACCTAATAATAGACTGAACCTGTACTAGGAACTCAATAACTTATAAAAAACAGCAGAAGTGTTGCTTCTCTGATTTGTCCTTTTAAATGTCTATATTTTATTGTTCTGTTCAGCCAGTGCATGGTTTGGTTTTGGCAGGAGACAACAGTGTGCTTCTTGGAGTGTCTAACTGGGGTTATTTCTACTGGCAATTTTATAGAAGGTAAAATACGGCATAATCTAAAAAAAAAAAAAAAAAAAACAAAAAAAAAAAAAAAAAAATCCTAGAGATACTCCGGTAATAATTACTTTACCTCACCTCCACGTGTAAATCTAGTCCAATCCAAATACATCTATTGGAGACCCATGACCATCGCTGATGTAAAGACATGATCAAAATACGTGTCGGAAAACTGATGAAGTGAAGCAAATGTCACTCCCCATCCCTCCAGTGATGAGTGCATTAAGTTCCACCACATCAACTCCGCCTTTCACCTCTTCTTCTACACATGCAGGCAAACTGGCATTTAGACGATGTTAGTGTAGCGGAGCCAAGTACGTTTCGGTGGTGCAGAGAAGGACTCACTCTTGGAGAAAGATGAAAGCAGCACTGCACTCTACCCCACAGGCAGCCCTGCCTTTAAATCAGCTGTTGGAGTGTTCACTTCTAGTTTAGCAGGTCAGTGGTTCGAGGCCTGCTTTAGGCAAACTCATCGTATGTTAGCCACAAATCTCCCGAAGGTCAGCACCCAAATTCTAATTGCAACGTTTCAGTGACCCATCAAGTGAGAGATTTAATTGTTTACCAAAAAACATGGTCCAACAATTGCAAATTAGGTAGAAAAAAAACTTCAAGCTCCAGACAGGGTTAGCAGTCAGGCTAAACCCTGAATGAGATCGCATTGTAAAAAGGTAGAGCTTTAGTAGGGGGAGTGATTAAGACTTAATCTATCACATTTTAATTGAAGCCAAATTCCATCACAATAAGAATTCCAGTTCAGAAATCCATGATGTTTTTCTTCTATTGTTTGAAGCATCTACCGAACTGCATCGCTGCACAGGACATGATTTAGTAAGCCAAGGCTGATATTTATGTCCTAAACTGGCTCTGGTATCTTTCAAGGGCCTTCAGACTTTATTTTGGTCTAATGGCATATTTATAACCATTTTTTTTATTCCTGGTGCTTCGTGAGGACACATAATGACAAATTGCTTCATTGAAGTTCTGCTCAGGAAACATCAGATGAGGTGTCTAAGCCCCAGATTTACAGGTACACCTGTCTACCATTCAGCTGCTCCTCAGCATATCATCTTTCATGATGGCTTGTAATACCATGCCACACTTCGTTACTTATACAAAAAAAATAATAAATTAAAAAAAAAAAAAAATTCTAGTGCCCAATAGACAGTATAGTACACAGAGCATTTCCAAAACCTCTGCTTATACAACTGAGCAGGAAAACTAGAACACATTATTTCACAAACTTCATTTAACAATGTTTCTATCTTATTGATTATAACTGAGAAAAGTTCAAATCATATCCTGAGCTACCTTTTCTTCTTCTTCTTCTTTTTTTTTTTTTAAGAACTTGGCATTCAGCATGAACCAGTATTAAGGTTGTGTTATATAAGACAGGCTCAATTTTATCTGCAGCAGTTGTGCCAGGGGAGTTATTTGTTGTGGCTGCTTTCATTCCTACATAAGAATTTATTTTTTAATGATTATGTGGGAGTTCCCTATATCCTGGCTTCCATTACTCACTGATGCTTCAAAAGAAGACACACGCTATTAGATATTAATTAAGCTGTGAACACACACTATAGCTGAAATTTACCATCTTGGAAAAGCACAGATACAGACTGTGGCATTGCATTACACCCCTATAGTGTGCATATTTAAGCATTCACAAAATAACATTTAGGCTTTTAACCGAATTGCGCATGGATTGTGTTCGAACGCGACATCCATCATACGGGCATTAAGATGTACCGTGCGGCCACACTTGGCTAATCTGTGAGTGATTGGTGAGGGCCCTCGGGACGTCTTCACACTCCACCTCCTGCCCTCCCAGTGCTTTGCATTACATACTTAATAGTCAGTGGATAGAAAAGATGGCGTACAAAGGAGAGATAAAATATCTCTCTCCTTCGGTCTTTACAATAGCTAGATGATTTTATGTCAAAGACAGCATAAGCTTTCCAAGAGTGCGACACTGTGTAAAATAAGATTTCTCACCTCACACACTGTTTGCACATGAACTGTTCACTCTTCATGCAGGACCTGCTATAGTGCAATCTGCTATATTAAAAGGGTGATCATGAATCATGATTACATTCACCTACCCATAAAAATCTCGAGGCCTAATAATTCCTTATCTTGAAGAGCAGAATCATGGATATTACTCTGTATAAATGGGGTCTGAAGGGAGTGAGGCAGCAAAATCCGACCAATAACTTAGTAACCCATCATGTCAGGCCCTCAGAAATATTACTACATCTTCATATTTAACGTCAGTGATTGCACTGCGTTCAAAACCTGCATTGTCATGCTTTGTATGCAGATTCCTTACGCACTGAACAGATCAATAACAGTAGAGCTTGTTCATGAAACACAAGCCAAGCACAAGCTCTTTCAATGTGAGTAAGATCAACACCAACGCTGCTGCTATTTTCGTATTCAGTTGTGTAATGAAGCTTGGCCTACATTTCAAAACAATGCATACAGTGCACAGGCTTAATCAACAATGGAGGGCAGCCAGCAAAAAACACATAAAGATTCGATAAGGTGTAATTTAACATTCATTTTTCTAATTTGGATCAAATATTAATATCATGCTGAGGCTGTCATACGTGTGTTAATGAAAATGAGTCATTCAATAAACATCCGCAGTTCACTGGGGGAAAAGGTTGGAGGACGTTTTGTGGCATTATAATTAACGGTTTATGCAAAGTGCATGATCTAATTTCAAAATTTGCTGCTTGTTAGTTGATGAATAGATTAGGAAAGCCTTGTAAAAACGATATCTTCTTGGCTGGTGCAGTGGCAGATCTTGCAAAGACTAAAAATATGCATAGCAACCATCAGTCCCAAAGTGGCTGAGAAATGAAAGGAACAACATTTCTTGTTTAAAGAACGCAAATATTTTAGCTAGGGTATTTTTATTCTTATTATTTATTATTACCACTATATTGGTAAATCAACCATTTGGTTTAACATGTCCACATAATTCACAGGTCACTTTATTAGGATGAACCTGTATACCTGGTTATTCATGCAATTATCCAATCAGCCAATCATGTGGTAGCACCACAACACATAAAATTACATAGATACAGGTCAAGAGCTTTAAGCAATGTTCATATCAAACATCGGAATGGGGAAAAATACGATCTCAGTGACTTTGACCATGAAATGGCTGTTGGTGCCAAACTGGCTTATTTGAGTATTTCAGAAACCACTGATTTCCTGGGATTTTATGCATATCACTCTCTAGAGTTTGTACAGAATGGTGTAGGGTGAAAAAAAGCAGAGACGATTTGTTGATGAGAGAGTTCAGAAGGGAATGGACAGACCGGTTTGAGTTGATGGGTAACTACATTAATACAAATAACAACTCTTTACAACCATGGTAAGCAGAAAAGCATTATCATTATCATTTACATGCATTTATGGCATTTGGCAGAGACCCTTATCCAGAGCAACAAGTGAGGATGGACTACAGTGGCAAAAGGCCACATTACATTCCAACCCTGTTGGGCAAGAACAGTACTCTGAGGCTACAGTGGGCACAGGATCACCAAAGCTAGACAGTTGAAGATCGGAAAAACATCACCTGATCTGATGGATCTTGAGTCCACAGCATAAATCAATCCATGGACCCAACCTGCCTTGTGTCAACAGTTCAGGCTGGTGGGGGCAGTATAATGATGTGTGGAGTGTTTTCTTTGCACACAATGGGACCCTTAATACCAATCGAGCATTGTTTGAATGCCACAGCTTATCTGACTATTGTTCTGGGGGGGATCGGAGTATTCATCCCTTTATGGCCAAATTTACTCATCTTATAATGGCTACTTCCAGCAGGATAACACATCACGTACAAGGCACAAAGTACAAGTGGTCACAAACTGGTTTCAGTGAAATGACAGTGAGCACAGTGTACTTCAGTCATCACATCTGAATCCAACAGAGCACCTTTGGGATGTGATGGAACGGGAGATTCGCAAATCTGCAGCAATTATGCGAAACATGGACCACAGCTAAAAATGTATATATACACACCACTCTGAGACATGCTGTGCATTCACCTTTGTCCCTGTGTTATAGCTTGCACCATGTTAAATAAGCATGTCTTTCACAGTTAGCAAGCAAACCGGCTGCGGCAGTCCAAAAGTAAATCAATCAGAGAAGGATTCAATCTGCAAACACTATTCTGCCTGTTTGCCCTATCATATAGTATGGGTCACATCAACAGAAATATCATCAGGAGTCCTCTGTCATGCTCTGTGTTTTTATACAGACCACCTCATCTCACGCTGTCTGTCTTGCCCTCAAGCCCCACTAACAGTTTACACAGTTTACCTTCTATACCCATGAGTCAGGACATATCCAATTGTAAATTGAATTTGCTCCCAAAGCTTCCAACTGTTTGTTGGACAACTCGTTAAATAACAGCACAGTTTAAACACTGACTCATGGTATGCGTTTCTAGTCCATTATAAAATACAAAGCGCAGGGTTTTCTTCTCCTCCAATGGGACAAAGGGTACAGTATTTGGCAGCAGATCTACTAAACTCTAAAATAAACATTCATGGCATAAAACATTGTCCTAAATGCTTGTCCAAGGTGTTAGAAATGCTGAAACACTTACGAGAGGGGCCATCTGTCACAATGACTGCTTTTAGCTCATGACTTTCAAAACACAAGTTGGACAAACTGTATTTCTCAAACAAAATTATAATACATAATTTGCCTGAAATATAGTTTTACAAAATAACAATTACGTGATAACAACATGTAATGCATAGTGGATTATACTAATGGGATAAATATCAGGAGTTGAGAACAGTTAACAGTGTGTTTTAGCAGCTGTTGAATAAAATACGTGAATAAATTATACAAAATATATGGCTAAAAATAGAGTTGTCTCAATTTTATTAATGTATTCTTGGAAAATAACTGAAAGCAAGAGATGAATGTATTAATATTTTCAATAAATTAGGAAATAAAACATTTCTTGGCACTAGGCACTACTTTAAGTTGGAAGAGATTTAAATGAATAGTTCTTAACATAATATTTGTAACATTTTTTATAGTACTGGACATGTTAAAGAACAAAAGCAAAGCTTAAAATGGTCTTTTACTCGTATAATGTCTAATTACAGTAGTATGTGTAGTGTGTTTAGACAGATTTAAAGCCTAGGGCCATGGCTGTCCCATTTTCTAAATGGAACTCGTAATTAAGCATTGTTGATATGCTGGTAGTAAAGGCCAATACATGTCACTGTCAAACACCAAATCCTGCTACATGTGAAGTTTTCCAGGATGGTGGAGGGATTCATAGCAACAGGATGAAATGGCAATTTTCAAGCTTCCCGAGGTAGAAAAATTGGTACAAAGTCTTTGAAAGGTGAAACAATGCTGTTTATTGAGTTCAGGACAGATTGATCTGAGAAAGTCCTCAGTGAGGAAAACAGGTAAGATTAGGTGATCAGGCGTGACTGAGTTTCAGCTGATGCATCTGTAGCCAATCGATGTGGAACATATTACGTGATCGGTATTTGAGAAAAATGACATTGCTGGAATTTTTGAGGGGGTAGGGAATAAAGAACAGTTGAATGTCTTGGGACCTTTTGTACTTTTACATTCATATTCCATACTCTTACATATAGGGATAGTAAAAATCATAAAATACAGTTCATTTTATCTTGAAATGATGCACGAGAGGTACAGTGTGAACACATTTGACTGTTGCGTACTATAATTAATATTTGAAAGATTATTTATTTCATTGTTTATTCCCTGACAAGCATGGCGTTGAGGTTTTTGCCTCATCTGTAACAGGTTAACAGAGGTTCCTTAACAGTAAAGCGGTCTTCAGATATATATACATATTTTTTTTTTAGGTATAATTTAAGCCAAGTATTTTTAAGGTGTTTTAGTTGACCACCTAAGGGATTCTGTCTTACAAGTGGATTGTTTATAGCACTAGTGTGACAAGGTGTGCCTGAGCCATTATCACTCACCATCACCTTCATTAACACCTGTTCACCTGCACGTTCATGTAATTATCTAATCAGCCAATCATGTGGGAGCACAATGCATAAAATCATACGGATACAGGTGTGTTTGAGCTACAGTTAATGTTCACATCAAACATCAAGAATGGGAGATAGGCCAGTTTGAGTATTTCAGAAAATGCTCATCTCCTGGGAAGTTCACACACAACAGTACAAGTTTACACAAAATGGTGCAAAATACAAAAAACATCTAGGAAGTGGATGTGCCTTGTCTGATGAGAGAGGTAGAAGGAGAATGGCTAGTGTAGTTTGGGCTGACAGGAAGGCTATGATAACTCAAACAGCTACTGTTTACAACCGTGGTGAGCAGAAAAGCTGAAAATGCACCTCAGACTTTGAGGTGGATGGGCCATAACAGCAGATGGCCACATTGGGTTCATTTCCTGTCAGCCAAGAACAGGAATTTGAGGCTATTGTGGGCGCAAGCTCACCTAAACAGGGCAGATGAAGACTGGGGGAGAGAGAGGAAAAAAAATAAACCCAGAGTGACAAATTATGAAATCTCCATACTACTCTCACAACTTTCTTCCCAAGATCAATTTCTTCCCAGTACCTACTTCTTCCTAAAGGTATAAAAGCATAATATTATGACAATGTATTAATAGTGCTCCAGAATGACATTATGGTGTCTTACCAATCAGCAAATTAGCAGCATAGAAAGTATAGAGACACGAGTTGTGCCAATGTTAATTTGTTAATGTTATCCATTCCAAGTTAATTATCATTAACCATTCCATGTTAATTATCCATTCCAAGCTAGTGAGATTTTCCTTTAGAATAGTAAGGAGATGTAGGTCTTTTTATTTACTATTTCTGATCCAGCACACTACACTATCAGTGACTTTACCTTAACTGACCTAAACCTTTGGCAAGCTTTTCTTCCATCATTATTTGGCCCAATGCCATGCATCAGTCAGTGCATGAACTAAAACTCACTAGGTATAATGACTGTGCATCAGATCAGGCATCATCTTCAGCCTGTTAAAGGTGTATTAGAGCATTGAGTGTCTGGTGAAAGTCTTGTGCAATACTCCATCATGGCCCAGTGTGTGGGACGAGCGGATATATAATATACTGACGTGCTGAAAGCTTGACGATGCCCACACGTTTCTGATGCTCTTTAGGCGCACAGCAGCCTGTCCAAACTGAAATGTGTCAAGAGTGGCCCAGGCAGCTGAAAATATCTAGCATTTGTGCATCTGCATAGGATCCTGCCATATGTACCAAAGCAGGTGTGCAGGGGTTTGGTCACTGATGGATGAAATGCTTCAGAAGATGAAACGGAGCATCTGCGCCAATGACAGAACTGGGTCCAACAGTTGTCAATGAATTTCTCTTTCACACAACTGTATTCATAAAGTCAGCAGGGCACAGCAACTTCACGTTTTTGTGTGCAGTGTTTTCTCCACTGGACAACACCAATTAAGGTGTCACTAAGCAGCAAAAGACACAGATGAACTTCTCCATTTTTGTCTAAGAGTACAAAGACCACAGAAACATGGACACTGCGACACTCTTAGAGCCTTTTTTTTTTTTTTTTTTATTGTAATGCAAACACTAAAATAAGGTATAGGCTCATGCCAGAGTGGCAATATATGGCTGCAACTAAGGATTATTTTATAAATTGATTAATCTATCTTATTTTTCAATTAATAGTTTAGTTGGGTTATTTCTAAAACACTGTACACTAAATAATAAAAAACTATTTATTTAAAAACCTTTATCGCTATCCACAAATTGTCCTGTATGGGAGGGATGGCATCTCTCTCCCCTGCCAATCACAGCAACACTAGTCAATCGTGGACAATCTGTGGTCTCGTGTACTTTTTTCCTCTGTTTTATGCTGCCTTGTGAGGCAGCATGAGCAGCAGTGCGAAACGATGCGGTTCTATGGACTCAAAGGAAGCATGTGTTAGCCTTCAGCTAAAGCACTGGCATTTGTCGTATGAAAGGGGAGAGCTGGCTGGCAGGTGGGAACTGGCATGTAACCAAATTGGGGAGAAAATGGGGAAATATACATCGATCAGCCATAACATTAAAACCACCTGCCTAATATTGTGTAGGTCTCCCTTGTGCCTCCAAGACAGCTCTGACCCTTTGAGGCATGGACTCCACAAGATCTCTGAAGGTGTGCTGTGGTATCTGGCACCAAGATGTTAGCAGCAGATCCTTTAAGTCCTGTAAGATGCGAGGTGGGGCCTCCATGGATTGGACGTGTTCAATCCCACAGATGCTTGATCGGATTGAGAGCTGGGGAATTTGGAGACCAAGTCAACACCTTGAACTTGAGGTATCATATTTATGGTGAAGTGTGACGACATAAATAATGAACATCCAGAAAAACCAGGATGTAAGAAATGGGACAGTATTTCCAAGCTTTTTCTTTAAACTCTTGTGTTTGTGCTAAGAGGGTTGTTTCAGAAGGCGGTAATGTAAGCGTGCCTGTTGCATCGCACCACCTACGTCAGCACACGCACATTCATTTCCGGACACAAAAATGTCAACAGTGCAAGAACAGCGGGGGGAAAAAAACCTGGTTTACACCCAACCAAATTAGTAGGCTAACACGCTGACGTTCTAACACTTAGCAAACTCTTACACTTGCACAAAAATAGAACCCTAATCCATACATTTCAACATCGTTTCCTTTACATTTTCTCATGCACGTTCCATCTTTACATCCATTTCTGTTTCAGTCTCACCCCTCAAGTCAAGGCTACATCACAGGAGACATAACCGAGGCTGAGGCTGGCAAAAGCTCACAGAGTCTCAATGATTTAAAAGCGCTTTTTATCAAGAGCAAAGGCTTGACACAAATGAATCACACTTTTTCATCAAGCAAACTCCTTTTCATTCATCCATCCATTTGATTAGAGCCATGTCTCTTATTATGACATGTTGGCACACAGTGCAGGTGCTTTCTTACAAGCAGGAAAAAGCACACTGATGTTCGATAAAACAGATTTAAATCTAATCAAGGCCAATTTATAGAACATAGCTGCTTGATGTTAAAGGATGTGGGTTGACCTTATGAAAGAATGAATATATAAATTGAAATGAATGAATGTGTAATACAAATAAAAGTATATTAATAATCAAATCCATTTGAAAATGTACACTGAAATAAATACTTTGCTTTTTTTGCTTTTATTTACACATTTGTTTCTTTATTTATTTATTCTGTATTTATTTGTTTTGATTCTTCACAATAATTTCATTTGTTTTGTTCGTGATATCCCTCAAGCCAAATACACATAATTGTGTAAATTACACTACCAGACAAAGGTCTGACACAGACACCTGCTCAAAGAAGTGTGGTGTTCATTTTTAGCTACTATTTTAGAATAATGACGATGACACGACTACTATGTTATACAACGCTAAAACTTGACGATTAATGAATTATGCATTACACAAGGAAATTGTTCAACAATTCAAACCTATTTCATATGTGAAACTTTCAAAAGCAAGCATTCCTGGTGAAGCTTTGTACACACTTGCCATTTTTCTCTACTAGCTTCATTATCAGAGAGCTTCATCCAGGAGGCTTTGACCTTCACTCACCACTACCTGTCTTTGCCATGGGACTATGACAAATATAGGTGACATGAGCATGGCAATTGTGAAAGTTAAAACCTGTGTTTGAGAAAGAATATTTTTTCACTTTTCTTTTACAGTGTGATGTCTGCTTGAGGGATTCATCTATACATCTATATGTGTAACATCATTACCTCATCGTTCAAGCTTTAAGGTCTTGTTGTTTGTGGTTTTTTTTCCATGGTACTGTCAATAATCGTTGCCTTTTGAATCAAAATCATAGCATAACTTAGCGGATTCAGTGATCTCATCAAATACTGAATCTGTGCCTTATGAATCAAAATCGCATCATGTATCACATCGTAGCAGATGTATCTAATATCTGTTACCTCATATCATGAATCAAAACTGTATTGTAGCAGATTCTGTGGTATCGTGAAATACATCATCACTGTCTTAGGAATCAAAATCAGATTGTATTGTGTGGAAGCCTGAGCTTTACGTCCCTAGAGTGTACAGCGACCTGGAGTGTTAGAAAAGTGCTATCTAAATAGAACACATTATTATTATTATTGTTGTGTGTGTGTGTGTGTGTGTGTGAGAGAGAGAGAGAGAGATAGAGAGAGAGAGCACTGTTTTCATCTATAGGGTCTTGATGCAACAAGCAAACCCATTGCCTGCATGCACATGCTGGAAAAAAAAAATCTGCTGATGCTGCCGATTTTTCACAGCCTGTAACAAGAGAACTGTTCTCCAGAGAACAATATTATCTGATCACTCGGATTCTCAATCTCGGTGGATATGCAATAAGCCACAAAAATCTGTAGCAAGCCAAGTATGTTGAACAAATCAAACTTACATAAGCAAAATATTTACATCTGTTCATCAAACGCTCGGCTTCTGAAAGCTACCGTATGTTGTATGGCCACTGGAACTCCCTGGGCAGCTGAAAACTGACAAGCCATCTGGGGATATTAGTCTACCTTCTCTTCAGTGATAAAAGAATTAGAAACATGGAGCCATACAGTTGCTGGACAAGCTCTAGCAAAGGCCATTAATTAAACCTTAAAGCAAAGATAACCCTAACTGATGAGAGCGCCTCATATAGAGAGATAAATTATATAGAAAATACTCATTAAAAAAAAAAAAAAAGATGTTATATCTAGTTAGCAGGGTCAACATGCCAACATACCAGTACTTTTTTCATGAACAACAAATGGCCAGGAATACAAATGAGAACAAGGTAAGCGTTTCAATGTGTTTCAATATTTTAGTCGTCTACTGCAAGGTCATTTAATTTCAGTCTTTGCGATCTGCGATCAAACAGAAAAGATGTACAAAGCTAGCTCATCTGTTTGAGCCGGTTTATTAACTCCGGGAGAAAATCTGCATAGTCTGGACTGCGTAGCATTGCTGCAATACTATGCTTACTATACATTCCCTACTTTCCTAAAAAAAAAAAAAAATAAATTAAAATAAATTAAAAAAATCATAGAATTGTATGATAAAATCAAGTGCTAGCATCCTGCGTAAGGATGATGCTCTTTTATATTACAAAAAACTGCTAAAATATAAATCTATCAAACATATATCTGAATGAACAGATAATGTGTTCTACATGATTACAGTTACAGATACAAATAGGAGGCGAACAATTCCTATTTTTCTTTTTTTTCCCCTCCCCAACAGGTTTTTATTTACATGCAGATCGCTAAGCTACTTGCACAAACACTTCCACATTATAACCAAGACCGCAAATCTGCTTCTGGCTCGTCCACTATAATGGCAATGGCGCTATTTTGCAACCGGTGACTGCAGGAACTCCTGAAATTAAATGTCGACAACATTCATTATATACAGTATGGAGAAACATTTGCAAAGTTTCTTTTAGTAAGCTGGAGAAAGGCATCAGGCTGTATGGTTTTTCATACATAAACTACTACTACTAAGGCAAGAAAATACCTATTAGCAGAAGAGAAACCCCACGCTAATGTTAGCCCAACACTATGACTTTATTGTAAGACTGAAAAAAACAAATGTTAGATGGAAAACGGAAATACGCCATAGCCCTGACTGCAAGTAGCCCATTATGAACTCAAGTGATGTAGCTGAGGTTGAGGAACTGTCAGAGCAAGAATTTACAGTACTGCCATTTCTACCTCTGGGTTTTTCTTCCAGTTTTTTTTTTTCTTTCAGTGTTTGTCATGATACAGTGATGCAGCTTATCAGTTTTAGCCATGCCTACATTGGGTTTAAATACAAAGACAGTGGGGTCCAAAAGTCTGCGACCATGTTGAAAATGTGGGATTTTTTTCCATTTAAAATAGGAAATAAACAGAAGGTTTTCAGAATTAGATTCTGCACCATTCCTAGGTTCCTATTTAAATGTAAGCAAATTTATAATCTTGACCATGTTAACTGCTTTGTACAAAGGGTTAGATTTTCCCCATGCCTGATCTCTTATTGACGCACGTGTTCAGATGACATGCCGATGGATTTGATCTAAAATGGATCATAAGGTTTTGCACAAACATGTGGAGTCCATGCCAGCTCGAGTGTGCATCGACATTAAAGCAAAAAAAGGGGGACATACCAAACACTAAGAGACTCTGAAATTCATGTAAATATTCCAAAGATTCTACTTTTCGCTCAAGTTGTTGTCAGTAATATCATTTGTAATGCAAACTGTTGCATTAAATTGGAAAACAACACACAATAGAAGCATTTTCACTAGTACTTTTGGAGCCCACTGTACATATATAGATATTTAGAGCATTAAACAGACACCAATATAGTGCACGGCATTGTCTCTGGAAAAAATCTATATGCTTAGTGCATTTGGCAATAGCTAACCCCTGAGTGGGTAACATCAGGCAGAGAACGCTTTTTCAGCATCACTTTTAGTACCTGCACAAATTAGCCTGAAGGTGCTCATCAACTGAGGAGATATGCTCTGACAGCAGAGCAGCATGACTGATGTCACATGCCTGATGCACACAACTCATGTTAAGTCAGTAGAAATGCCTCAGGAGTCTGTACTTTTACAAAATAACAAGAAATTCAAACTCCAAAGCCACTGCCAAACAACTGCCAGGACTAGGTTCTCAAGTTTATTTTGTGAGAGTATTCAGAATAATTCCCAATGACGTTAAAACACCTGAAATAAAGGAAATGAAGACATAGTCTGCTTTCATAGGGGATTTTCCTGAACTGTCAATTTTTCCCTTTCTAAGCCTGACTTTAGCAATGACAACACGTTCCGTGATATACAGACATTGAGATGCCGTTCAGCAGGGATGTAATCAAATTCGAAATCATTAAAAAAAATAACATGATCAAAATGTTAACACCTATAGAGTGGTTAGATACAGATTCAACTTTGTCATTGTGCAGAGTATGAGTTCAGAGCCAGTGAAACACAGTTTTTTGAATATCCCAGCCTGCTAGGAAGCTGGGGTCAGGGTGCAGGGTCAGCCATGACACGGCGCCCCTGGAGCACATGTGGTTAAGGGCCTTGCTCAAGTGCCCAACAGCAGCTGCTTAGCAGTGACGGGGCTTGAACCCCCGACCTTCTGATCAGTAGCCCAGAGCCTTAACTGCTCAGCCACCAATGCCACTTACAGATATACAGATTTTTTTTTCTTTTGGAAAGTCATTTGAACAAGGGGTTTTTACTTTCATGGAGGTGAGCAGGCAGATACGAACCTCAACGACCACACTCATTCCTGATTCCACATTCAAACCTGAATGTGAACAAGGCATTTACAGCATTCTCTGATTCACTCTTACTAGCTAACTTTCAGGGTCGTGGCAGTTTAAATCAGCCTACTAGTCTGTTTCTAAATAAAAGAAAAATTTCATATATGGGTACAAATAAAAATAATAAATGTACTAGTGGAATTAAAAAAAAAAAAAGAAAAAAAAAAAAGTCACATGCACATCTCTATTTATTTTTTTAAAGGAAGAAAAAAAAAACCTTTGAGTTTAGGCCGTGCTTTTTTCAGGTTTAAATCCAAATACAGATACAAATATTTGGAGCACTAAACAGATACAGATAGTATCTAGTGGCTACTCCTACAATTCAACATTATGTGCAAATGCACGCTCTCTCCACAATCGATCAGCAGCGGGCCAGCTCGGCATCCCGGCACACACTGTTAACAGGAGTTGACACCGCTGACGCAGGCTCATTATGTACACACTGAACCATGGTGCAAATTCCACCCCCAAACTCTGTGGGGGAAAAAAAAAAAAAAAACATAAAAAAATACCTCATCAGATGCAACAGCTGAGATGAGGCAGAGTAATAAGCATTATGCCTCACAGTCAGGGTTTTTTTCCCCCTGTTTTTTTTTTTTCTTTCAGTATTAGGTAAACAGAAGGGTTTTTTGCAGCTATTATTAAGGACTGTCCAGTTCTACATGCATTATAAATATTATTTTGAGCCAAAACAAGTGAATCTACATTATCTTTACTGAACATATTAACATGTTTCAGTTCACGAGAGGTCACTTTTGAGTTAGGGAGCAATGTCAAGCATAAAAAAAAATAACAGCTTAATTTTAATATAGTTACTGCAAAAGTGCCAAACCCAGCATTCCTCTTCGCTGTGTTTACACAAAACATGCTTTGGTATCACAGGTATTCCCCTACTTCCTGCGCGACAGCCTCTGAATGATTAATTGAAATTATTCATGAAGAAGAGTGTGTTGTGGTAGCAAGCCACAACGTTTCCTGTCACAAATTTCATTTGAAGTCTCTGCTGAGTTCTGATGAAAGCAAGGCTATATTTGCACTTATTAAGCCCTGAGATGCAAAGTCAGAAGAAGTGAGAAAGAGCACTTTGGTGCCAAGTTGGGTCAAACACACTTTTACACGACTTTAAAGGAACCCTCGAAATAGCTGCGTAGCTCTATTTAGTTTAATTACTGCTGTTGGAACAGTGCTCAGTTCCTCTATTAAGCTATCCAATTATTTTACCAGTAGGGGTGGGTGATATGTAAGGAACAAAACACAACAGGATGTGCAGCTATGGGAAAATAATCAGTGATGCAGTGGTGTGATGTGGCCCAGCGCAAAGTGGAGCTATTTTTTACCACCCAGAAGTTGATTATTTTCTAATAGCAGGACGTCATGAAGTGTTTTATTCCTCTTAAACAGCAGCAATTGTCCCTTTAAAAAAAAAAAAAAAAAAAAGTGTTGGCAAATTGCTGTGGTTTAAAGAAACACCACTTCATGTTTTCACTCTTCATTTTATCCATTTAGAGTCATATTTAATGTTGTGGAATGTTAACTAGCTCCGGTTATCACTTATCTTTTTTTGTTTTGTTTTGTTTTGTTAACTGAGAAATCCCAAAGCACAAAGCCCTGTTCTGAAAATGCTCCCATGTCAGAAAACGTACCAAAAAGTTATAACTTTACTTATGACTGCTACACAGTGCTGACACTGGAGACTCCTTCCAAAAAATACTAACTATACTAACGTCTCCTCACAGGAAATTTCACCAGATCATTAAAAAAAAATTAGACACTATTTTAAAAATAAACTGTTTATGTGGAGTGTCCACCATACAAGACACTGTGTAATTTGTTTCTATAGAAACAATAACACATTAGCATGAGTGCAGTGATATAAACCTTGCAACCAGCAAGTCAAGGCAGTCACACTGTTATGCAACACCTTCTGACCAATCAGAATAAAGAATTCAACAGCGCTTAGTCTAAAATTCTTCTATCACAATACACAATATATATATTTTTGCTAAGTGTCTGCTAACAAAGCGCTAACACATGCTAGGGATTTCATTTTTGTCCAGCATTTATAAAAGGAGGGAAAATGAAACACCTGGCACAGTCAGTTACTTACTACAGTGAGTAACAAAAGAGTTATAAAAGCACTGACACCTGACAATAATGACAATGCTTACAAAAGTGTATCATCACACCGAGATGCAGCAATACACTGAGATTAAACTAAACTAAAATTCTTTTTTTTTTTTCCACTTTCTTCCCCCCATCACACACAGAAGAGCTTGCTAAGAAACAGTGTGAGTGCTACGTGCTGGTATCACTGCTTCTCTTCCAGATTATCCTTTAAATACAATGCAAATTATATACCACAGTTAACAATTAATTAGGCATAGTGATCATTATAAACTACAAGTTTACACCCAGAAGGATTTTCTCCGCCTTGGCCACCCATGTGTCTAAACAGACGCCACTAGTTGCCATGGAAACCAGCCTGGGTAGGTTTCCATGGCATGGGATGTTTGCCTCATCCCCATCCAGCCAAATGAAACATTTTTGGACCAAATCTAAAAGTCTTTTTTTTTTTTTTAAACATAAGAATTGTATAATAAAACAACACAACACAGAACACTAGACATAATCCCAATATGTTTCCTCACACATTTCGAATATTAATGTGCTTAACAGAAAAAAAAAGTGTGTGTGTGTACATATACATATGTATATATATATATATATACATATATATATATATATATATATATATATATATATATATATATATATATATATATATATATATATATACACACACACACATTTTCTTTCTGCTATCCTTATGCAGTACTATGCTCTCTATATATATATATATATATATATATATATATACACACACATATATATATATAGCATAAACAAAAGCAAAGTCAAGGTTGCTGTCGCAATTTCCTCGGGTGTTTTTCTGTTCAATGCAGTTAAATTGGCAAAAGTATTTTAAACAGTATTTTATAAAAGGACATCATCTAAAATTGCTTACTGTCTTTCCCAACAGCTGAGATTACACACAAAGAGGGGTTCAAGTTATTAACCTAAATAAATAAATACACAATAGTTGTTACTTTTTAAAATTTCTTTTTTTTTTTTTTTTTTGGAGTTATTCATTTTTCTTTATTTATATTTTACCTCAGGGGCCTCAATGGCAGCTATAGCAGAACAGCTTGTTTTTACTCACATTTCCACTGTACTGTAAAATCAATAAGTCCTCAGAGAGAACTCCAAGCCTATATTATGTGTAGAATCAGATGTGTTGACAGCGCAACTGTGTCACAATAACATTTTAAAATGCCTTCAGCGATTTTGGCATGTTCAGCTTTTTAACTCCCAAGTGCAAAAGCATCATGTTGTTGCTTTGCTTATGGAACAACAAAACAGAAATGATGACAATGAAACCTTTAGGCTCTAATATATAGACATCTCAGACCCAGTGATCTGAATAAATGCCTATTATGGTTAGAAAGCAGAACATTATGATTAAACTAACGTAATATGCTTCCAGTGCATATATCCAATTTACACACAATCTAAATTCAAGTTCTTGATATAAATGCTGCAAAAAAAAAAAAAAAAAAGAAAAAGAAAAAGTTCCCATGCAAATTGCACCTGGTGTCATTATAAATGAAACTATAATTGGTTGAGAAGACTTCACGCAAGAAGCAGCAATCATGGTGAAGCTGAAGGAGCTTCCTAAAGTTTTCACGGACAGCATTATTTAACAGCACTTAAATGGAAAATGCTACCGAGCCACTGCAAAGATCTTAAACATCCCTGTCAGTACAAATGGTTCAAGATCCACAGCTCAAGGAACCACAACTAACCGTCTTCGGATACAACGTGATTTCACAACACACTCTAAGACTAATGATATGGAAGGTGAGAGAGAAGCCAGTTTTCACCTGAAGAGAGTTGCAGGATGGCCTGAAAGCAGCAGGAACAACAGTTACACAGAGAAAAATAAGCAGTGAACTGCACTGAAATCACTCTTTTGAAACAAAATACTCTGGTCAGAAAAAAAAATAGAACACTTTGGAAAGAATGCAGCTTGTCATTTTTTGGAGAAAGAAGCGTTGAGTGTATGATACCAAGAACACCATAGCCACAATGACCAGGCTTTCCTTTAGCCGGTAAATACCGGTATTTAACTGATTAAAAACTCTGCATGACCAAATCCTGCTGGACACTGTGTCTGATAAAAATATTCACTTAAAGGACATACAAATTTCAATTTCAGTAAATTTCAATTTACTGGGGCATTACAAGTCCTTGAAGGAAACATGAATGGAGCGAGGAGAATTTAGTCTCATCGGCCAAGTAGATGGATGTTGCAACAAGACAACCACCACAAACACACAACCAAAATAACTCCTAGGCCTTGAGTGGTCTAGCCAGTCTCCTGAATCCTGTTGAAAATTTATGGAGGATTTTGAAATTGCAATTCTATCCAAAAGTCAGCTGCCGAGAGGAATGGGCCAAAACTAAACCACAATGCTGCAAAAAAACCCAACAAAAAAACCCAAATCATTTCTTACCGTAGACATCTTGAAGCTGTAATTGCCAGCAACAGCTTTGCAGCAAAGTACTAATGCTGTTAAATTGTGGTGTATTTAGTGTTTTAAATATGAAAATCATACTTTTTTTGATATTATGCATGCAAATTTCAAGTGGATAATATATGAGCTCGAAATACATTAACAAAAGGTCAAATGTCTGAATACTTATTTCCCCTCACTGTAAGCTTAGCACGGTATTTGGGGAAAAATAAAATCACTAACAGGCCAGAACACCACTTAACAGCTAGTTCACAGGTACCACAACTTGTAGCTCCATCTGGTACACCCTTCAGTGAAAGTAAATTTCTTATGCAGTATGTGCACCAAATCATAAAAGAGCATGTACCCAAAGACACACGATACATTCCAGTCAGCGAGTTCACCAGCTCACCTATTAGTAGACAAGTGGAAGATATGGGTTACAACCTCTTTAACAGCAATGCCCAGAAGTTCATTTATTATTCAATGGCTCTCGACAAGAGCGCTGATGTTGTGGACACGACACAGTATGTATTTATACAGGGCATTGATGAATCATTCACCATCGCTGAGGAGCTATCTACTTCACAGTTTGAAGAGCACTGAAACTGGAAAAGAATTGTTTTCAAGTGCTGGCAAAACACTTGAACAAGTTGATTTGAAATGAGAAGAATCGGAGATGGTGCTGAGGACATGAGAGGGAAGATATTCTGACTGATGGGTAGAATAAACAGTCAAATAGATGGGCGTTGCATAACCAGTTCGCTCGGTCTCTGAGAAGTGGTGACAGTTGTTGTTTCGTAGCGTGAACTTAATCCGATGATGTGCACCAAATAACTGACGGTTCTGACGGGCGGAATGCAGCGATGTCGAGGACTGAAATCAGCACGTTCGTGAAAGAAAAAAAAAGCGAAGGTTTCTCAGGATTCTGTGTGGATTTCAGCACCCACACACATCTTCTGACCCAGGTGGCTATATCACAGATGATTTAGAGACTGCGTTAATTATAATCCTGGAGGTAATCCAAGGAGCTGCGCACTGAGCAGCCACACACCCGGCACACTGTCTCAGGGGAGGACTGAGCATATCAGCAGTGCTGCTGTGGCTTTGATGGGAATTAAATGAAACACACTTGTGCACTCTCTCACATACACACACACACACACACACACACACACACACACACACACACACACACACACACACACACACACAAACAGGGATGAATGTGGGTCCAAGGCTAGACGAAATAGACATTTTCGATCAAAATATGTTGGTCAAAAATATTTTTTCTCCCTTGATCCAGGGCTTTGCTGTAAAAATGACAGGCAGTGTGAACAGCGCAGACGTGCCAACGCATTACCCACTCAATCCCTTACATCTCACATTTCATCGTCTGCTAAGTCTTAGGGAGGGCTTGATCACAAATCTGTAATAAAAGCATGGGTTAAATCTAATAACGATTGCTTTTTAAAGGCAACAAGGTGTGGAGAGAATTTCACGGGAGAGTCCTTTTGCGTGTGAACCTTCTTAAGACTGCATGTGAATTGGTGAAACGTGCTATGTGAAATAAAGGGCATGCTCCATGAAATCTAGTGCAAGAAAAGCTGCCACTACAGTGGTTTTTCTACAAACAGGAGGGAGCTGAAAATCCCACCATTGAAGCATGTGATAGGCGAGTGGTACTGCGTCATAAAATATTACAGCCTGCATTTGCCATATCATTGGCGGAGTTTGAATCTAAATGATGCCCTGCTCTCTGGTTGGGAAATAGGTCCTTCCTCTTGCCATCAATCAGAACGTCACTGTTCTCCATGATGTTTCATGATTATGTGGTGTACATGTATATACAAGACATATTACTAAAAATGGCTTGTCTTTTGCTATTACACTGGTTTGCCTATTCATAGAATCTAAGGGACGGCATGGTGGTGCAGCAGGTCTTTATGCTCGAGGGTCTTGGGTTTGATCTTGAGCCAGGAGGTGGATTGGCTATCCCAAGTGTTCCGCGTATAACCTCCGGATCAACCAGGATAAATCATTTGAGGATTAATGAATGAAAGTAGGACAGAATCCTGATTTCCTGATGAGGGTGAATGTGTAGGCATGTGCTTTTTTCTGTTGCCTAATGACTGCAAAACAAGGACACGCAGAACTATAGCCTATAATAAATAGCAACTCACATTGCTTAGATACCGACGCAATACTTTACGTAATAATTACATGTCTTTGAATAAATGTTTTATGTTCTATTTAATATTGCCAGCACAGATTTGAATAAATGAAAGGCTTAACAATTTTCTTTTTTTCATTTTTCCATTTTCGAGACCAGGTGTTCCTAACCTTGGTCCCATAGTACCACTTGTCCTGGACATTTTAGCGATTTGCCTCCTTAAAACACCCCATGCAACTAGGAAAGGGCTGTTAATTAGCTTATTAGCTGAACCAGGTGTATTGGGAGCAGATAAAACATTAGGACAGGGGGTATTCCAAGAGCCTGTGGCCTAGAAAAAGGAAAAACAAGAAAGAAAAAGAAACATTCCAGTGTTCTAGGTTATGAGGACACTGCACAGGAACCTTAGGCATCTGACCACCACTTCCTCATGCACACCCTGGAGCACAGACATATGCGATTCATTCAACGCACCCATCTCAAGAATCAATCCGGAACTCCATTACTCCAGTGGTGCGGATTTCTGAATCACCAGGGCTGACGCGATGTCACGGTGGCCTGCTGCATCCGCTGGGACACTGCTCAGCAAACAAACCTTCAGCTCTTATCTGACCTCATTATTTGACCACTTTTCTCATGAGGGAAAGGGTCTCTGAGACTTTTGTAGAAAATCCTTGATTTCTGAAGACGTGGCTGGAATGATCGCTGACGGACAGCTTCTCGTACTGAGGCGGCATGCAAATAGGCCAGTCCCTCTGTCCTTCAAATTCTAGTCACAACACAAGGAGATTGTCACCATGGAAACTAATAGCATATCTTCCAGGCGGCCGGAGGAGAAAGGCAGGCTTCAGAGTTAGAGACGTTAGTGGCATATGTGGCGTTAGCTCTCGGATAAAGTCGAAGAAAACTCACAGGCGCCACTTTGCGTGGATGCAGATCAGTCTTCAGTGATCATATGGTTGTTATAGAGTGTTATAGAGGTTGCGTGAGTATAAAGTATGTGTTTTCCTGTAAATGTTTTTTTTGTTTGTTTTTTTTTTTTTTTTTACCATTTTAACTCAAATGAAGAGCCAATACGTGTAATGTGCAGTCATCATTTATCTGACTGAGTTAGAATTCCATGAGCAAACTTTGACATGCCTCAAGGGCTGTTTGTTTTCTAAACTGTATATCATGTTCTTAATTCTGTGTAAATGAATGACTCCAGAGTAACGTGTGTAGATTAAAGCAATAAGCCACAAGAGGGGGTGTGTTACAGCAATTTTAATCTAATATTCGCAATAATCATCTCTTCCACCACACAATGTAGTCTGTTAGTAGAAAGTTTTGGCTGCTAAGCAACATATTAAGTGTATTAAGACGCAGCGACATTGTGGAACATATATAAAATGAGGTAATGAGAAGATTGAAGCCATGTTTATATTCTATATAACTGACTTCCATGCTCATTATTACACTAACTTTGAACTACACAATGCATTGCCCAGGAAGTCAGCATTTATGTTAAATTATATACTGAATTATTTTTGCTCTATCTTGTTTGTCTGCACAAAAATTACAGCCTACAATTTCCATGTTCTGTAGAAGCCTTTTGTAGAGTACTTTACGTATTTATAGACATTAAACCTGGTGACATTAATAAAAACAAAAGTGGCCACACGTAATCTACAAGATGTTCTCCAATTTCCTCTCTGCATATAGGAATAATTGGCTTCACACAGGAAAAAAGAGAAACTGGACTATCAATACATCACGTCGCAGTGATAAAATTTAAAATAACAAGCCCTCAACAAGTGTGCTCGCAAATGGCTCGGAAGGGTTGAGAGGGGTCAATAATTAACATGCAACCTGGCTCTAGTCTTCTTTTTGTTTTTTGTTTTTTTTTTTTTTGGTCTGGTTACAAAGTTGCAAAGTGCAAAGCATCTGCACGGAAAGCACCTAATGGCTATATATGCCAGATTTTTTTCTGGGAGCTTTAGACATTTGACAAGTAATTATGGCCCATCACTGCACTTGCATCTTTGCAAAGGGGCCAGAAGCAGCGAGAGCAGAATATAAATATACCTTGAGGTCCTAATAATGATACCATGGTCTGTAAGCTGTCAAGGGCCGTGATTGTTTACCATGCCTGGAATGACTGTGCCGAAGTAGCAATATCACTCATCCTATTATCCTTTGGGTAAAAAAAAAAAAAAAAAAAAAAAGACACTCTAAGCACCTCTTTTCTCCTCCATGTTCTAATCCTCTACTTCTCAAAGCTGATGGGACGGGAAACACACGGATGTTTCTTATTAACAGGCCACGCTGAAGAGTGAAACAGGCACCTGAGGAGACATCCATGCCTGCTAAAACTATTAAAATGTGACCCGGCGACGCCTGTTCCGTCTCTATTCAGCTGGACAAGGAGGGGAGAGGAGCTAATGAGACCAAGCCCCAGATTCAGTCTGAATCACAGTGCTGCCGTAGCTCTATATATAGCTCTGACATCTCCATTAATTTTGATGTAACGGCATACCAACATAGCGCGCCGCCTTTCAACATTTGCCTTTTGTACGTCTGGAGGTGTGACCTGCATATCGTCTGGGATCCCCACCCCTCCTTTCAGACATGTTAAAAAGGGAGGAGGGCCTCCTCCTGAGACTTAGCCATGCTGATATATCCATCCATATACCACTCACGTCAGGGGTTTGTTGTTATTCAGATTTGCAACTACGTCGACTCTGCCATCACGTATCCAAACTGGTATCAGACATGCGTTAAGGAACGGGTTGTGAAATTAGCTAATAAGGAGTAAAAGCATTAGTCACGCTACATGCTAGCATGCTTGAATAAGTCATCCTTTTGGGAAATATAGCAGCGCGCTCTCAAAAATAAATCTGCCTCTCGCTTGCGTCAACGAGGCTAAGGTGAGCGGACGGCTGAGTGCCAGACAGCATGGCCCCACATCAAATATTCAGACATCTCTGAATTTTTAGGCTTGAAGTCTGCATGCTTCAGTATCGCACACGCTCTTGCCAGAGCAGGTAATCAGGGCAGATTAGCACGTCAATCCATTGAGTACTCAATACCTGTCCTTTTTGCCTGGAGATCCGTTGGTGCATTCTACTTCTCCTGTAGTTTACGGCATGCTTACCCTTGGGAAACTAAGTCGATCATGCATCGGGTCAATTATGTAGAGGATCAGTGCAAGATTCTACTTTGTCTTTTGCCTAACAGCCATTTCTGTGTCTCTGTACAGTCATTATTCACAATCACCTACCAGCAAATAAATAGATGATACACTAGAAAAGCCAGAGTATCTTACACCATGAAAATCAGTAATAAACACACACAAAATGTACACATCAGAGGTCATAAAAGTACAAAAATTCCTCACCTATGCTTACATAAATGTACACTGTATAAACACTGGTGATATATTAAGTACAGTTTCACTTATTTTCACTAGGTTTAAAGTGCATACTCTCAAAATTACTTACAGCACAGTAAAAGACCTTTAAGGCAGCATTTCTAATAAAAACTGATGGAAAATAAGTGCATTATTGGACCCACGGCAACCACAGAACATGTGCAAGCATGAATTAAAGCTAGCTAATGACAGTTAAATCCCTTACGCCAACAACCACAGAGAATCCTCAGTTAATCTCGCAAACATTAGCTAGCATTCTAATAGCTCTTATCACAAACTAGCTTTCATGCTGTTATCTAGCTGTTATGGTCCAAATTGGCAGATTATAGGTTTTATCACAATAATATTTCCTGTATCCATTTTAGTTTAGTGCCCCTAATATCTGTATCTGTATTCAGATTCACACCCAAAGTGGGCATGGCCTAAACCGCAAGTTTTTTTCTTTTTTTTCCCCAACCAGATGGCCTTTGGTCTTTCTGCCAAAAAAAAACCAAAACAAAAAAAACAATAGTTCAATTGGTATTGAACAATTGCAGTTCACCTCCAATTTGTATCTGTATTTGTATCTGTTCATTCCAAATAATGGTACTCAGTTACATCCCTGCTAGATAAATTTTAATGGAGCCATCAACATACAGATGTTCACAGCAAATATCACATTTGAGGGAGAATTCTTGATTGCCCAGAGCTCTACGTCAGCAATAGAGTCAATACATTTACCAAGAATTATTTTCAGAAGCTCCTTCAACATCAGCGGGCTTACCACTATTTTAATTATTATCAGTGTTGCTACATCGGGCAGTCCATCGTCATTGTACAGAGGTGTTACCCAAGTAACCCTGTCGCTTTTATGGCTATTGTATGCAAATACATATGTTTATATTTAAGGAATTACATGCCCTATGTGAATCACATAAATTGAGATTAATTTTATCAGCTGCTTGAAGCTGTCATTTGCAATAAATAGTCACCTTATGATTCCCGAAAATATGGAGATTATACACTGATGTGCTCTGATGTGTTTCTCTACTATTGGTAATGTGGGCGATACTGGGCTTCAGCGCTGGACTGGTGTCAAATCAGCCTGCAGATATTTTCCAATCTGATTCACTAAAGTATCTTAATGCCATGAACGTGTGAAGTTGACTGACACGACATGGCTCATGCATGTGAGTATAGGACACAGATTGCTTTACTTTACTATGCCCATGACATATTCCATAATTTGGCAAAGGAAATTTGCAGGCATTTGTGTCAGTTACTAAAAGGATGTCGGCATTGGAGCAGTATAGGATATTGCGTAATACTTATTGGATTGAGAATGGAAAAAAGTGTATTTCTAATTACAGAGTTGCTTTTCTGTTTTAAAATATAACAGCCAGAAATTAGATTTTGCTTTTCAAATGTGAGTTAAAAAAAAATCTAACGTTATTCATTCATACATCCGTTATCAGTAAGGGCTTTATTTTGATCAGGGTCACAGTGTATCCGGAGCATATCCCGGGAACACTGGGTGTCGGGCGGGAATACACTCTGAATGACACGTCCGTCAAAGGTGTTAAGTAAAAATGAAACATAAAAAATCGTGTTTAAGCACAGCACCTCTGCTCACCACTACAATACTTTTTACATGTGTTTTGTTTGATTTTTTTTTTTCACCTTACTGTGAGTATTCTTTCCAGCTCAGTGACAGCAGCAGAGGCCAGTTCCTGGCATGGCTTCAAAACCAACTAGTCTGCCGTATTTGTGCAGATTCACTCTTAGAGGTCAGACTGAATTGTGTTCTCTGGCTTGTTACGTACAGGATATACAGCAGGAGTGCTAATGGATTAGATTCTGCACTTGCCTTGCCCAGAAAGGCAGTAAAAAGGGTGCTAAGTGGCAAAGGAAATTATTTTTTGTTTGCCTCATTAATTGAGTTACAGTGATTGAGCATGAAGGCTGCCCTTTAATGGCCTTGGCTGAAGGTGCGTGAGCTGTGAGAAGTAAATTAGCTACAGCTTATGCGAATGTCTGGGCTAGGAAACACAACAGCGCAACTATGACATATTCAACACCACAACGATCAGAAAAGTGCAAGGTTCTTTTCCATAAACCTATTGTGGCTTTTTATGAAAGAAAATATAATGCAAGTGATAAATCTAATACATCTAGAGAAACTAGATGCAATGTATGGCATGCTGTTAGAATGACTGGCACTACAGCATGCAACAAAGCGCAAACAAATAACTAGTGAGTCAAAATACGAGTTCCTTTAAGTGAAGCAAACTCACTGATGACTCATGTATGCCATATGTTAACCTATTAGCCTGTGTATGTTGTACATGTAGGTGTGCATTTGCACATTTGCATGGACTAGAGGTGACCCACAATGCAACTGCCATCTGTATCTGTAAACAAGAAGTGGTCGTGTCCCACACAGGAAACTGGAATATGAGCCCCATCACTATGCCCCTGGAAACACCGGGGGGGGGGGGAAAAAAAAAAAAAAAAAAAAAAAAAAAAAAAAAAGGCAAAAATGATAGAAATGCCAGCATTGTTGCATGTTCTGTGAATCCTGGCTCTGACAGTTCCTCAACCTCAGCTACATCACCCGAGTTATTTTTTTGTTTGTACCTGCCCACGATATTTTCTAACAAACTTAATTAATCTATTTCCCAAAATATAACCAAGCTAGTAGCCTAAATTAAAATCAACACAACCCTGACCAGGCAGTTACCAAGGATGAATGAATGCACATTAAATGCATTGTGCAGCGACTCTCATTCACATTAATAAACGTGGTATTTCTTTTTCCCGCAAGCTTCACATCTAACCACTCGCTCACACCTGAAAATAAAATGCATGAAAATAAAAACCTCCCACTGACAGGACTTTTTTGTCTCAATGCACACCTCTAGTGTCAACCAGATGTGCTGTGTGGGACAGCTTTCTAAAAAAGAAATAATTAAAGGAATAAAAATGTATTTATTGCCTCCTATTCGCATCTGTATCTGTATAGAACACATTACCTGTTCATTCTGAATAATGTGTTTATATTCGGTTACATCCCTAGCATGGACATACATGTAAGAAATACTCAATATTCTGTCATGTGGAAGAATGAATACTTATCCAGAGCTGAGGACATTTTAGTCCTTTTGTGAGACCCTCTAGGAAACCATTTAACGCAGTTGGGATTTTCAAAGACAGACCAAATGGCCATATTGTTAAATGAGTGTCTGATTGAGCTGCAATTTTGGTGCTGGTGTGGCAACCGAAAATTGGGCACCCCTTATATCTAAACCGCCATTGTGTGTGTTATCACTGCGGCACACTCCTATTTGCAAGCTCACACTTTCAAGGTCCCCTGAATAGAAAATGGAGCGCCACTTTGGCATTGTCAGGGCAGAGCTTGCTACATTTTGGCCCACATTGCACCCGGGCATCTGTGGATTGACTTATCAGAGTAGCACATTCTACCCAGCCCCACCCCAAAAATGTATTTCGACAAAGCTATTCTTTAGCTTCGGGATTGTCCGTGGCACACCTGATGACCTGTTTACTGAAACAGCCCACCGTGTAATGATGGCTGATTCTGGCACATATATCAGCTGCGTCATCGCCGGAATGCAACTTCAATTTGTCAAACACCAATAGTGAGTTCGAGATTTAATCCCCGGAATACGAGGTGGCTCTTGCTGTTGCCTTGTCGTTTGGTGATATGACAGCTGGAGAAATGAGCTCATGCTGAGGAATACAGGCAGTGTCACTCATCAGCGCTCCTCACCGTCCCCCAGCAATAACTCGTGGACTAGAATGAATTTCTCACAGTGAGATTGTCACGTAAGGATGAGCCTGACTGCAAGTTTAAACTGCATTTCGCTGCTTCGGCCCCATCTGTTCCAACTCAGGGAGTTCCACAGACATCCATATTCACGATGCGCAGGCTTCATCGACGAATAAGAACTGAATAATGCATAGAAGACTTTTAAAATGATAGTGTTCATGAAACGAAAATGATTCTTTTTTTCATGAAAATTTTATAATTTTCTATAATGTTGTGATTAACCACCTCTTTTGTAAGAATTTGACCACTGGTCTGGAATTTTCAAAAATAAAAAATAAAGGTTAAATATGGTGTCAAAGACTGTGAGGAGCAGCCAGAAGGCGCAGCAGCACTTCCTCAGGCATTCAAACGAAAGTAATGATAAATTTTCCAAGACACAGGTCAGAAGCAAAAAAAAAAAAATCCAACAATGTACTTCACAGAATTAAAGGTCAGTAGAGGCCATTCAGAAAATATCCTATTTAGAAAAAGGAACCAAAAAAAAAAAAAAAAAAAACCTTCAGACAGTTCTTGTCACTTTGCGGTCATCCTATCCAAAGTCTATTTCAAGAAAAGTAGTAATCATTGAGTAGGTCGATGTGCGTCCAATCATGAGCTGTTTTCATAAGTGAAAGGCAATTACTTGTCCAATATATTGCTCAAAGCAATTTCTATCAAAGGACAAGACCCTTTTGGGGTGCAGATGAAGCCAAACCGTGGTAATGAATTCCTGCTGAAGCTGCTGCTCTATGGAGCGGGCGTGTGATCTTCAACAGCGGGCAGATGGCGTGCTGGACAAAGGCTGTCCAAGACTTTCTCAGCCCATTGTCCATTAATGTCTGTTCCACTGGCAGGAGCGTCTCAAGCACTGTAGCTGTCCAGTGTGAAACTTAGCAGAAGGAGCCATCACAAGGAGCACGGGCACTGCTTTCAGGACAGGGCTTTAATTGTGAGATGAGACATTTTATTTGCATAAAGCTAAACTATGCTCGGGAATGGTAAAATGGTCATAGTAGATCATAATTATAAAATGCTAACGCCACAAAATGTCTCTCGGCAGCATACTAAGCTGTGTAACATCTTAAAATGGTAGTACCAATGAAATTTCAATGTACAAAAGTCATAATCTGCTACATAAATACAAATGAAAAGTAATAATAACAGCATGTATGGGGAAATATAGGTTTAATTATAGGCCTTATTCATGTCACCTGTCCATACAATCACCATGCAAATATTAATAATTCATGGTTTCATGTGTGGATATTAATTATGGTGTTATCGTGAATATTCCATATTACAGTGTAGTTAACATGAAATATCACTTAACTAAATTAAAAATTGATTAAAAGAATGGAATTCAAAAAGAAGGTTTTGCTTTTTTGGGGGGAAAAACCACTAGAGGTTCATTTGGATTTGCCTTGTCTGGCGTTACACATATTTCAAACATATGAAATTGTTACATGTTGTCCGGGTATATTTCTTGACCAAGGACAAACAAGTAATAATTTAATATGATTTGGAATTTGACGAAGAGAGCTCACATCAAAATGAAAGATGTGAATTATTTAAATTCGCGATTTTGCTTTTTTCCCCAAGTTTTATGCAGATCACAGAAAGTGAAGTGGGGTCAGATGTGAAAAATGAATGACTTTAAAATATTTAAAGGTATTAAGCATCAAACTTTACTCATCTCCCCATACTAATGATGGAGGCACTGATGGCTGGTGGTGATATTAGATGAGCGCGGTAAAAACTAAACAATCAGTAGCTCAGTAATGAAACTATTAGGGTTGAGCAATGCATTATATCAGAAGGTCTCATCGATGGAATAATAAGAATGATGTGAGGCAAACTATTACCCACACACTTAACTTCAGATAGGGTAGCTGCATTGGTGATTTCGATTTTTAAATCTGTTCAAGCTGTGTGTCCTCCGAATACCAAACATGGTAAACAGAAAGTTGTAACCCTTTACTTCTAAACAAAAATAAAAATAAAAATAAAAAAAATAATAATAAACTTATAGTTCTGTCTTCTGTCCTCTTGTGTAATTTGTACTTTTAAGGACAATGTCTGCTTAGTCTATCTCCTCCAAACACATTTTGGGGAAAAAAGGATGATGGAGTAAATAATCCACCTTGTTTACGTTCTCTGCACCCAGTTGTTTCATCCTCATCATAACATTTAGAGGTTACAAGCAACCTGCAATTTACAAGAATAGAATTATCTCATCCAAAAGTGTTCAAATCAGCCTCGCCCCAGTTCTGGTCAAACTGAAAAATACTGTCAAGGATGATGACGTGTTCAGACATCAGGAACTACCAACCGGTATCACTTCACTCTTTTCCCACTAAGATCTTTGAGCGTGCTGTTTACAATCAATTGTCTCTCTCTCTCATCCAGAATGACCTTCAGGATCCTCACCAGTCTGGCTTCAAAGTAGTGCATGCCACAGAAGCAACCCTTTGGGCTGTTGCTGAGAAGCTTCATGCTGTCAGTTCAACCAAACTATCATGGGTTCTGAAGCTTCTCTTGACCTCTCAGCAGCCTTTGAAACAGTCAATCACGAAATACTCCTGGCCACCCTCACAAGACGGCCACCATGACGATGCTATGCTTCTTCCCTGGAGGGGTGGTCATATCAGCGGGCATGCAGGGGGTCCAATACCAGAGCACCCCCCGCCTACCTCAAAGCACTTATCAAACCCCTATCAGTACCATGATCCCTCTGAGCCACAAGCAGTGCTTGACTTGACCTGCCATCCCTCAAGACACATTCATCAAGACTCTACTCTGTTCGGGGCACCCAGGGGGTTGAATAAACTTCCCCTGGCTGTCTGAAAGGGCTGAGTCACTGGCTGTTCTCAAACAAAGACTGAAGACCTACCTATTCACTAAGAACTTAAAGGAGCACTAAATCTACTCACTTAAATGTATAGCATAGAGGCACTCTGCTGCCATGTAGGAAAAACAAATCCCCATCAGCATCTCGTTAGCTCAATAAAAGCATCTTGTTACTACTAGAAACTTTGGTTATTACAAGAAAAGCATGTTATTACGAGAAAACATCTCATTATTATGACTAAAGCATGTTATCATGAGGAAACATCTCATTATTATGACTAAAGCATGTTATTACGAGGAAACATCTCATTAATATGACTAAAGCATGTTACTATGAGAAAATGTCTCATTCTTACAACAAAAGCATGTTATTACGAGAAAACATCTCATTATTATGACTAAAGCATGTTATTACGAGGAAACATCTCATTATTATGACTAAAGCATGTTATTACGAGAAAATGTCTCATTCTTACAACAAAAGCATGTTATTACGAGAAAACATCTCATTATTATGACTAAAGCATGTTATTACGAGGAAACATCTCATTATTATGACTAAAGCATGTTATTACGAGGAAACATCTCATTATTATGACTAAAGCATGTTATTACGAGAAAACATCTCATTATGACTAAAGCATGTTATTATTAGAAAACATCTCATTATTATGACTAAAGCATATTATTACGAGAAAAGAATCTCCATATTACGAGAAAAGCATCTTATTAATACAAGATAAATATGCTATAAAACAATATAACTAATCTTGTGTCAGTACAGCCTAGGTAAACAACTGGTTCTGACAAATAGTGCTATTGGAGCTTGATGCTGCCATGCAAGGAAAAAAAAAATGGTAACCATGTAGGCTATACTGTAAACACAAGATCAATTATATTGTTTTTGTAATACATTTGTCTCAATATAAGATGTTTTCTCATAACAACTCATAATAATGAGACACTTTTCTCGTTATAACAAGATAATTTTCCTGAAGTACCGAGATGTTTTCTCGTAATAAGATGCGCTCTTGTAGTAACAAGATACTATTTTCGTAATTTCGAGATTGTTTATGTAATAACACTTTTCTTTTAGTAATGAGATGTTTGCTTCATAATAAGATATTTTCCTGTAAATCGAACATTCTTTTCTCGTAATAACGAGATGCTGATTGGGATTTTTTCTACCATAGCAGCAATACACTTCCATAATAAATGAGCTCACTTAACACTTAATCGAACAAAAAAAAAAATCAGTTTTTTTGTTTTTTTTTAAACAACTGACTTGCACTGCTTGCTGTACTAACTCTCATATAGAAGACATCTCGTACAAACTCCTATGTAACATAGTTTTAGCTTTATGGTATTCTTAGACTATGGACTATTTGTACTATCATGATCTTTTTCGATTTCAGCGTACTTCTGTAAGTCGCTCAGTATAACTGCTAAATGCTGTAAATATATGCAACAGAATGTGAAGGTTTACGCTTATATTTTTACACTATACATTTACAGATCAGAATATCTGTGGCACTAAACAGATACAGCTATAGATATATACAGTATATATTTATGTAAATGTTTCATTGCTACTTGCTTAAACTCATTACAATGTTGGATATTATTGTGTGCTTTTAACTTCAAATGATGACAATTAACACACTACTTTAGTCTATGTCAAATGTGTACTTTTAGGCTTTGCACAGTTCATCAGTGTGAGCTGATGTGGAGAGTTAAGAAGTGCGTGTGGAGCTTCTGAAACAAATCTCTTCTTTATAACATCTGTATCATGCTGTTGTTCATCCCAAGCGCTCGTGGTGATAATTGAGTTTGTAAGTAAGTTAATTTACTGCAACAGTGTTCTACTTACAGAGATGCAATGGACAAGACAGCATGCCCAAACAAGGCACGAAATTAACACGAAATGCTTCCTGCATTACCGCTTCTCTATAACGTGCTAAATCTAACAATTTATTCTGCTTTGCTCTTTTCTGATATTTGTATTAGGTTTTTAATTAATATAAATAACTAATAATAATAGTAAACACTTCTTATCAAAAACCTTTTCATTAAAAAAAGAAATGTCAAGTTTAAATGAATTTTAACCCAGACCCAAATACCTACTCAGTGTTTGCATCTGGGTTAAAAGCCATTTAAACTAGACATTTTTGTAATGAATCATTATCATCTGGCAATTGTATTTTTCATGGCTACCGTCGCGACTTCTCCCTCTCGGAGCATGGCACAGTTCCAATCGCTGCTTACGCTTGTTCTTTGTCTTACATGTGCTTTTGTTTATGTTTTGCCACATGCCTTTGTTTTGGTTCCACCTCTGACCTGTCATTGGTTTGTTTCCCAAATGCGTGCACCTGTTCCGTGTTTAGCCCTTAATTACTTAGTCTATTTAAACCCTTCTGTTTCTGGATTTCACTGCATGCTTTATAGTACCTTTCAGCCTAGACTGTGTTTTCCTGAGGGCCTTGTTTCTTTGCTCTGTTTTTCCTGGTTTCGACTCTCACTTGTTTTTATGTTTATGATTATAGAAACCCTAGTTTGTTGCTGCCTGCTTGGGTATTGACCCGTGCTATAGATTTGCACTTGCATCCTGCCCTCATATATAATTACATTTTTGTGTATTAAATCTTAGTTTATGAATAGATTATGGATTTGAGGCAGTACCAAAATTCTGGATCGTGATTAATCGTGATTATCATTTTGAACACTCAATCCAGAACCATGCAACTGAATGTAGAAGCATTTACGAAGAAGTGTTTGTTTAGGGGTGAATATTTCAGGTAGAAAGGGGTTTAGAATAATGTAAAAAAATATATTTTTTAAAGATCTGCTTTATAGCTGCCTACAGACTGTGACCTTTGTCTGTTATTACAAAGGTCCTGTCTCATTTTTTTCATCAGTGACAAGACCTTTGTAAGAACAGATTTAAAAGAGCGAGGGAATTAATTAATAACAATTAATAAATAGCCCTAGCTACTGATTGGCATGGTGAACTAAATTGTTAGCTAGATTAACCCTAAAAGCAGACAGAGTTACTCAGCATCCCCATATTTACTCACAATCCAGATCCAAACTATTTCAACCCTTGAACTCTGTCTGAAATGTCCGTCTGCCTTGTCCATATAGAAGACATATTGCCGTTTTCCTTAAATCACTTGTACGCATGCTGAGTTGGAATTCTCCCCTGACCACTTCGGGGTGTATTATAATGTATTTATGCTCCGTAATTGAAGGCAAATATGATTGCTCAGTCTGCGTGGCCTGTTGACAGAGCAGATGAGATGGTGATTCATTCCGAGGAACTATTAGATTATCTCATGTGCCATGCATTTGGCGGCCTTCAGAAACAAGATGAACTTGACAAGCAAGAGATTTGTCACAACCTCCTTATTTCCTGCCATGACTCCAACACCAATTAGCATAATTGGTATTAATTTCTTTTCCAAGGGATGGGTTCCCATTAACTCTACATGCATTAAGAAGCCCACGGAGACATTTTGTGACATTTTGCTCCACATTTAAAGCGCAATATTTCAACCAAACACCCCGACCCCATTAATTACTTCCGCAGCCCCAGATTTGAAATTACTATCTTTCGACAGTTGTTGAGGAATGTTTGGAACAAGTACCAAAGGGGAAAGAATCTGTTTAATATTCATGTATGGAATGCTCATATTCACAAACACATGTGCACTGATTTGGAGTTATTAATAATCTGATTTGTTATATAGAAAAAACAAATAAAAAAATACAAGTCACTAAGATAGAAAAAAAAAGGTCACAAAGGAATAGAGACTGCTGGTATACCTTCTGAAGCCGATACTTTGTTCTATGTAAATCCAGGAGCGATGGAGTTTGAAATAAAACTGGAGAAAGCAATTAAAAGAGTCATTATGCCTTGGGTTCATGGAGCCTATTACACTCAAGGGAGCTGTTTTTCAGTCAATTATCAGTTGTTTTGCGAGGTGAACATGCATATCTCCACTGAAATGACTGGTCCTTCAGCCATCTGCCACCACCATTTCCTTGGGCTCAATGTGTCAAGAGAGACTATCCAAGTGGAATGCTTACATATATAGCACACTGGATTGAATAAGAGAACATGTCTAGCTAAACGCATATTACTTGAGGGAAACACAACAGGATTATATTCACGCTCTGCAAAACGGAGGAAACCACAGCTGCCGTTATGCATCCAAGCCTGTATTCCATTCATGTCTTGCTGAGGTTAGAATTTTTTTTTATCAATTATTTCATGGTATATTCATGCTTAGCTGTCAGACAAGGGAGTATGTAAACATGGTTTGTTTACAGAAGTTTGCGCAGTCTGTGCACTTGTATAACCGAGGACTGACTGTATCAATGTTCTTGTGTCTGTGCTTCATGAAGAAGATTCATTTTCAGTTACAGTGAGAATCAGCTGCCCTAATAAACATCACTACACACAGTACATCTTCAATACATCTCGCCTATGTTAGCTGGCTAGCTACGTTAAAAGGACAACTCAGGTTTATCTCAGCAGCAAGTATTGCTAACATTAGCAAAATTTATTAAGCTCCTTGTAATGACAGAGCTTTTTCTCCTCATGATAAAACACCCTGACCTTTCCCCACCAGGACATGAAGCGCCACGAGGCTTCTGTGCTCTTAAATGCCTTGAGGCACTCCAGAAAACGAAGGGGGGGGTTGAGTACAAGATAAAAATATCTATATCAGGAAAACACAAATTTAGTACGTTTTCTGCCAGTTTAAGTGGAACTCAGGGAAAGGTACATAAGGATCACAGTCTTACTATGTTTATACTACATATTTTCTGTTGCTATTAGTACATAATTTCTTCTGAAATAAGGTGACTGCTTTTAGCCATCTTTCACCTATAGTTACGTTCATGTCGTACATCAAAGCCAGAAATTCAGAAATTTCACCCAAATATGGTGAAAACAACAGAAAAATCACGCGACTAGGAAATGCTAGGAAACTAAAGAAATACACTGACAGCCTTAATGAATTTTTTTTAATCATTATCCAGGATCTAATAGTTTTAAACGCTTATTGAACTTCATATAATTATTAGAATCAACAGGATGTCCAGTAAAAAGAATTAAATACCAAACTTGCCAAATTTGTTGTCATCGCAGAGATTAGCATTATAACCTGTATGACCTAGAGACATGAGCATTATTTTGTACAATTTGGAGTTTAAAAATACTACAGCATTCTGTATAGTGCTGCTCATACACCCATGCTTGATTTGTGCCAGATCATGTTTAGCTTTTCATTAAAAAACAAAATGAACTAAACTAATAATAATAAAATCATTTGTTTAAATTATCATTCATCTGTCACCTCCTTTCCAAAATTACAAACAGCTCATTTCCATGATGACCAATTGGTTATTTAATCAGAGCATTCTGGTGCTATCAGTCACACATGCTCACGTATCGTGGATATGGCAAAAAAAAAAAAAAAGGCAACTGACCGTATTATCATTTCTTAAAGACGTAAGCAAACATGACGGGGAGGAAACAGATGCTACAAAAGCACGTAAAGCGCTGTTTCTGTTTCTGAAACTCGTTGGTCCATCACAAAATTCACCCCTATGCCCTATGTATGTTGTTACATTTCTAAGAAAATTATCTGAAGCAGACTGTAGATGAAGACAGAGAAGTCTTTTTTTATTGATATTAGTAATTGTGTTATTATATTTGTGTTGTATTCTTTAAAGGAGCTTAATAAGTAGTTCTGAGCAAGCTTGTTTTGAGGTTGAGCACATACTGTTAAGCTGAACACATAGGAAATGTGGAGTTGACTACTCCAGTCCGCAAAAGAAATCACTGAAATGTTATGGTTGCGGTCATTATACCTACATTATTAGCTCTTGGTTTATGATGGCATTCAACACTACTGTATTATGTGAAGGGCTTGAAGCACCGTCCGTTTCTTGGACTACCACTCCCTTGGTGCTCCCGTACCTCATGGTTTAAAAATTAAGCACCGCCCATGGCAACCCGGCCATAAAAATGGTAGCGCAAATGGAAAAAAGGGCTTATACCTCAGCAAATTAGCTATACACTGGATTTCTTCAGAAAATAACGCCTAGGTCCTAAGACTTGAGCTCACTTCCTTCTCCATTTAACGCTCACATGGTTTAAGCTCAATTCTGCAAAATAACCCCTTTATCCCATCACTTCAAAATCTTTTTAAAAACGACTATCTTGAGAAAGCAATCAGAACCTTGCAGATTATTCAAACTCAACAGATCTGCTGTTTTAAATTAAAGCTGAGTTCATATAGTAGGTGGGATATTGAATAAGGTGCATTATTAATGTGATATGAAGAAGCCCCGTCTTTGTGACCTGCTTTAACCCTCAGGTGAATGCCAATGATTCAGACCAAGTCTGTCTTCCAGACACGGGTAATGGGTTTGAATAGTCAACCCAGCTAATTCTGTGTGCCATTAATTACCGGCCCGGCCGCGGCCAGAGGAGACGCAGTGATTGTGGTTCAAGGACACACTTCCTCTGGTTATTGAGCTGATTCCATAGCGCCTGTGTGCAGTTGCTTACATTTGGATGTCCACAGCTGAGAACGGCCGAAGTCTTATTTATTAGTGCAGGATTTCAGGTCAGACACATCTGACCAAGTCCATGAAATTTGAGAAGGGTGAAATAAAAAAGGGAGGTTTATCAGCAAGCGACATCAAACACTGTGTCAATACGTCGGTTGCAAACGCACAACTAGAGCCCAATGTGCTAACCACATGAGAGCAGTCTCAAACTGATCACAATGCCTGGAGGAACTGGAGAAAAACAGATAGCTCTAGCCAGCATGAGTCATTTTCATCATGCTTTAATATTCACTGCAATGATTTCTCCGAGTAATATAAACACTCCATTTGGCAACACACAATACTAGTGATCCATGATATTTACCATGGGACATGGTTTGCTATAAACCTCCAAATTATTCTTCTCCCAGACTAATCGGCATTGCTAATGAAATACCCTTAATAAGAATGCAATGTGCAGATCCTGCCATTATGTCCCAGTCCCTGGTGCAAAGTTCCCCAAGGAGAAGAGCTGACAGTAAAGTAATCAAGCAGAGTTGGGGTCGAGGGGAGACTCTGTCCTTTACTTCAACCCCAATGGAAGCTGACAAAAGTATTAGGAATTTCTTTTATTTGAAATACATACAGGTCACATAAAATAAAATGACTTTTTCTGTGGTGCACTGAATACCTTTACTTTTTTGCCAACGTTCATATTCAAATACTTTTGTCAATAAACCCCAGGCAAAGAGGTTATCCAAACGCAATTGTTTCTTCCACTTGTCTCAGCAGGACAGCCGCCTGTGCACACACTCGCTGGTGAACGGAATTATTTCATCCACTAGCCGTCGATTCCTCAAAGCGCAGGCATACTAAGCGTGGGGCTGTGTGTTAATTACAGCGAGCGAAAAATAATCAGAAACAAGAGACCTGCACACACTGGCAAGAGAGATGGAGAATTGGCATGGGCCGCGTGCACCACACTGGCACAAGTAGCTAGAATGACACAGACTTGATTTGCAAACACCAATAAAATGCCATTGCTGTGAAACTGAATTACTGAAGGAAAAAAAGGCTTTACAGAGAGATTTTTGGCCTCTTTGAGATGAACAAAGGCATTTATGATACGCAGTTAACACGGCTTCGGTTGTGAGTTAGTTTAAAAATGCAATCAATGTTGAAAATTAAAATGGTTCTGGGGTGTTTTTTCATTAAAAAAAAATGAAATTGTCTTGTAAATGTATATTGATGTTAGTGATAAATAGCTGGCAACTGACAGAAAGAAGGAAAAAAGTTTGGAAAAAAAAATAAAAAAAAGTATACCAGCCGTTATATTGCAATGTATAACCTGTACAAACATCTGTGGTTGGACACTTCAGACTCTGGGATAGTTTGGGCAGTCTTTAAGCAGACTTTGTGCTGGATTTTTTTTTTTTTGCTGGACCTGGCAACCCTGGTTGTGCAAGCTAACTGACACATGAGGAGATGATTAATCAGTCCCTGCCCATCCCATCTGTCCATCTGATTTATGTAGACACTTCAGCCTCAATCTATTCTAATTAACTACAACCACATCGCTTCCACCAAAGACATCATCTCTGTACACTGTCTCTGCAAATGCTGTGTCATTAGAGCCAGTAAAATGGTTAAATGTGCTGAACTCAAGTGTAACAACTGTGAGGGCGGTTATCTGCAACAACATCAGCCAGGTCTTAAAAAGGCTGGTGACTGCCACCCAGCGTATGAGTTCATGCAGAGACATCATAAAGCACAATGATGTCCAAGAATGACGTGCATTCTCCATTTGATAAATATTTAAAACCAGGACACTTAAATTACAATTCAGTGGTCTAGAAGCACATAAAATGCTCAGCAGTCAACTTCAATTCACATGGAGATTGTACAAGGACACAATAATCACTCCAAACTTGAAGTCAGAGTTAAAGGAGTGCTCTTGATGCAGGCAAATGTTTTCCTATTCTTCTAATGTATCAGTAAAATTTCACGGAAAATGCCACAGCGCTCATTGTAACACTCAGAGCACTGACAGCATTCACTATCTGCAAACTGCAGATTGTGCGCTGCATTGTGTTCACGGTCATATTAGATATTCACTGCCCCGTTTTTCATTAATCTCAAATTGACACTTTAAGTGGCTTCTTGCTTACAGTTCTTCTAGCATATTACGTGTACACTAGGGGTTGCACAGAGTAGTACATTTGCTAGTCGCTGCTGTGGGGATGTCGACTAGTTGGGGTGGTGGAAAAAAACAGTATGGCAGACGATAAAGACAGCAGGCTAAACGTATTTTGTTAGTCTGAAAATATTTCAGAATAGATTAAGCCAATTCGACAAGTCAAATGCACAAGACTACACGGGGAAATGTCTTTTTATCATTTTGTTTTGCTTTGTATGAAGTGTGTAGGTGTGAACAATACCTTTAGCTAAATAAAATGTAAATAAATTTGCACTAAATAAATAACTAAATAAAGTAACTAAAGTAAATAAACTTGGCAGAGTGAATTCCGTTGTGACCAGGGCTGTGTGAAAGAGCACTTTCAGAGCCACGTGTTGCACATCACTATCCAATTCAGTTCAGCTAGTTTAGCATCAGATCAGCAGCAGGTGCCAGGTCAAACTCATTTTCAGATGCTACCGAGGCCGGAGTTAAATATCGTTTAAAAACCTTCCAGATACTGCTATAGATGTCACTTCCTCTATCCTTCATTAGGCTATTAAGAGCTTCCATGCTGTGTGCTCTCAGTTTCAGAATCAACCATTTAAGCTGTCACCTCGCCCATGAGGCTATTTTAAGAATTGGTAAATCCTTAAATGGTGTAACATTCCACACAGATTTATTATTTCGCATAGTTATTGCACTGATTTAATTAATTCTGTAATTGTTGAATAATGTGGTCTAAAAAAGCTTAAGAAAATTTTTTTTTTTAATTATTTCTAGCCGAAATAACGATGTCCTGAAACAGTTTTTGCTTTAACTATGGAAAAGCTGACTAGTCAATTACTTTCTAAAATTATTGGTCTACCAGTAAAAATTATTTACATAAATTATTAAAAACTGTTACGTGACTGAAAATGTTATGGTTAAATGTGTAAAATTACATGTAAATGTATTTAAATGAACATGTATTAAAAATAACTCACAGATGGAAAAACATGAATCAAACTGCAAAACAATTATGCAATGATTATACATTGCTACCGGTCACGAAACTAAAATATATGCTTATAGGCATAAAGCATATAAAATAGCATAAGCATAATATTTCCCCCAAACAACAGATGGCAATTTGTCATAGATTGAACAATTACATGTTTGCTACCATATGCACAATTATGCATGTATAGAGCAAAATTTATCATATTTTCACCTTTTGCTGTGGCCAAGCATGCTGATGTTGCAATTTGCTTTTTTTTCTAACCCTCAGAACATTTACGCTCATGCTGTGTGTTTGAAAAGTGTAAAGAAAGTATGACAATGAGCATCCCCTGTGTAAACACATTAATGCTAACGATAACGCCTGGTCTACACACTGCAAATGCACAGTCCTTTTATATATACGCTCAATGGCCCTTACTCACTAGGTTTTTGGGTATGTAAAACCCAACACCTTCCAAAAAAAAAATAAAAAATCAAGCTGAGGGTCCACAGAGAACGGCATCTATTACATGCACAAAATAGGATGTAGTGTCCATTTTGCATGTTTGACTTAATGAATATGCAATTTGTGGTATTTCTACTGAAAGGTGTGAAATACAGGGCAGCGTCTATGCGCATTCATTAATTTTACACCTGCAGTATGATATACTACAGCCAGAAAGTCACTTTGAGAATGGCGTCACATGCACAAATTAGTACAACCGAAGGGCACGTATTAAATTAGCATGAGCCTGTTTCAACAAATGAAGACAAAATTTAATCGAAATACTAAACCTTCTAGGAATTATGTCTCAGTATCACTAAATAATGACAATGTTTCTTAAAATCATGCCATTCGAACAATTTGCATACGTCTCACCGCCTGTTAATCACCTTTACATTTTAGATGTACAGTCATTATACAGTTGTGTGGATGTGTGCAAGTTTTACTCTTCTGGGAGTCTCTTTGATCTCTAAAATTGTCAAAGCTACTGAGATCATTTAGCACACGCAAAACCGTAATTGTAATATTGTTTCCTCCTACTATTTCCCCAATACATTTACAAAATTATTTTTTGTAATTCACTAGAAAACACACCCACCAACTACATATGCACTTTATCAGATGGCACGCAACATTTAGCAATTTTTAGAAGAGATATCAGTGCAGAGGAGTGTGAATTACTATTGTACTGGACAGATAAAAAGAACAGATAGTCTATCTGTCCGAATCTACCAGAATCAAGGTTCAAATTGTGTTACTTTATAGATTTCCAGGTTACATCTCTTAAAGCACACCAATGCATGAGAACACTTTGGTATTGCTCGAAGCATCTGTGTCGACAGGTATATGTCCAACCTTAGGCTTTTACGCATATTCTGCTCTTGGCTTTTCTTATAAAATGCCAGTCTCTGTCAACATTAATTCAGCTCATAGTGTACTTTTTCAAGGACACACTTTATTCCTTTGTTCTCATGGGGGCATCAGGCTGCAAAGAAGTAATCAATATCTTCCAGAAAAGAAATATTATAAAGCATTAATATTTGAACATCATCTACATCAATAGGGAACAAGAAATTTTCAAATAGCTAAGCATGTATTTTGGTCTTGAAAGGATTATAGAGAGGATCGTTCCGAGTTCCCGGGAGGCTGGAGATATACGTTTTACCCCAATGACTCTGGACACTGCTTGAATAATAACCGGAACAGTCGTTCTGCATTCCTGGTGCAGTTGTTTAAATATCAGCTAGCTACGTAAGAATTATAATGGCTCATTTATGTCAGATTTATGTCATAGCGTACAAAAACTGCCCTAACTCTCATGAGTGCTATTTCAGACTAAAAACTGGGCATTTGAAAAGATACACATTTCTTCTTCTTTTTCTCGTGGTGCACATGCATTTCTTACATACAGACATTTCTGACATACATCCACTCCTCAGTCCACCTCATCTCCTCATCTGTGCAAAATATCTTACAATAGAAATGGTTCTGTACATCATAGACACATTTCACTTTGCCTTTGTTTGTGGAAACTTGTTAGATTTGAACTGCGACCCTCACATCGTTCCCATTTTTGGCCACTAGATACAATAACAGCACAGTGGAGCATTAATAACTAAATGGGCAGTGAGCATGCTGCCCCACAATTGCACATCATCTAGAAAAGCGAGCAAATCAACGGATCATCAGCTTGTATATGTCAAAGTGCAACATTTTTTAAATTGTTGGTCACTCAAAAGAGGTAATTAATATTTCAGTGGAATTTTAAAATGTATGGAGTTGTATAGCTCATATATATTGTGGGGCTCTGACTATGAAATTTAAGACCAGCCTTGTTTTTGTTTTTTGTTTTTTTTTCCTGCATACTGCTTAAATCCTGCAAATGGTATGAAAAACACAAAGTACTTGCTTGATTGTTGGCGCCAACTTAAAGCTGTCTGCCTCATCAACGAAGCAATCAAGGATGCTAAATAAAACCCCACTGTTTGTGCACTGATATGGAGAAGCAGGTCTCTTGAAAGATATATCAGAGTAGACACTTTAGCAATTAGCCACAGTATTTAGAGCCATTCCATCAAAGTGTTGCAATATTTATCACCTTTATAGCCAGTGTTTCAAACAGTAAACAGTGTTCTAATTGTGCCTGGTCTTAAGGCACTGCTGCACGACCAGCTTTTAGGGTTTATTTAATTCATAATGAAAGTGGCACATGAAGCAGCGTTAAAAGGAGAAAGATGATACAGAGGGTATTCAATCAAATCCTCCCTTTGTACAGATCCGGGACAAAGCTGTTGGTGCTTTTCTCCTCTGTCATTGACAGAAGGGTGCATGCGGCACACTCAGAGATGGCCCTTTCACATAAGGCTCCAATCTGTACTTATACTTCAACAGTTCCCCAGTCAGAGGCTAAGATTGCATGACTCATGCAGAAAGTCTTAAGTAATACGTGTCAACTCTAGTTAAATGAGACAGACATGTTAGAAAGCAAAGAACGCTATTTTTGAACGCCATTGCTGAACAATCGATATTAGATTATTACATGTAAATCATCTAGTGTTATATGATGATGTCACGGGTAAATAATACACAAAGATTAACCAATGTGGCATCTTCAGCCATTCTTCTAGGTGCAACATCTGTCATTATATGTAACAGGTTACTTCATGTAACCTGTGAATGACGGCAAAACGTCATTTAAGCTTTGTGATTCAGCTTACCGACAAATCTGTCCCTTTTGTTTTTAGAAATACAAAAAAATTAAAACTCTACAGTGATATCAAACAGCTGTGGTGTCTTGCCAAGAGGCCACAACTAACAATAAAGCTAATGAACAACAGTAGTTTTACAATACAGCCCTGCATAACAAAAGCCTGTCTAAGATTAATTATAGGCTAGATTAATTCGCTAAAGTGTCAACTATCCCTCTGAGGACTTTCAAAAATAATTAGGTCTACCAAATCCCAGAGATCACAGAAAAGTGGATGGAGAAATAACAGATTCTGAAGTAATAAATGCACGTCATGTTTAACTGAAACAATTTATATGGGCTACAGTCAAAACCAAATGATACAGTGTACATTGTATTTATCAGTTTCAAGGAAACTTTCACTCCAAATGACTTACATGCGACACTCCCTCCACAGCCCCCCAACACACACACACACACTTTTAGTATATAGTCCTTCATTAAGTTGTGTGTACAAGTAACTGTTGGAGCGCAATATGGAGGGAAAAAAAAGGCAAAATAATAGTATGTGCTGGATCAAGCGCTATTTTATAAGCAGCTGAATAATGATGGTGGAAACCATATTGTTAAACAAAACTGGCATTGATGATTACAACTAGGACTACTCACACAGCAATGTACATATCGGTAACATACTAAACTCCTATTAAAACTTTATTTCCACGCTTACCAGCTTCTCATTCATACATGCTTTTATAGTAGCCATAGTGTTGCTATCCCTGATCATTTTGGGGCATAAAGGCAAGTGTTTAAAGAATGTGGTCTAGACACTATTAAGGAAAGCATGTCTCAGACAACTCTGCTCATGAAAAATCCTGATATAATCTATATATAATATGCTTCAGCTAAGTAGAACACACCCAATCTCTCAATATATAACGATTTTTGTTATATATGAATGTGATAAATATGGCAGCAGCCCTGCTACAGCATTTTTGCTGTCGTCATAACCTTCAGTCTGATGAATAACCACTGTCGGTTGTAAGGGAATTGTACATGATCACTGAGATGTGTGTTTCTCCCAAAATTCATACTTGTTACATATTACAAGGATACTTCAAAAACAAATGTCACTGTGCATATGTACCGCAGTCCATCATCAGAGAAAGGTCAAACATCTGAGTAACACAGAAACAAATCGCAACTGAACCTCCAGCCACAACTACCATGTAGAAATTAAATGACAACATGTGGCACATAAAACACAAGGTGACCCTTTATGGTGTTTAAAGATAACCGTTTCTATTGCTCACGGTTTGGTTTGCTAACAACATTGTACATGTCGCAGATAAAATGAAAAGAGGCCCAGTGCCCTTCTAATGACAATAAATTTCAAGGATCGCACGCCCTTCAACTGGGTACAGAGAGAAAGTGGACTGCAGAGTGGCAAGTTCATAAATTCACGGGTTTATAAACTCCACGTGCTTGGTTAGGTATATGCTCAGTTTGTCACAGACACTGCTTTGATTAAACTGGTAGGATAGGGTGCTGTAGGAGGTTACGCACTAACCTTGTGCACCATGCTTTGTTATTCTGAGTTATACCACAGGTTGTAACATAACTGACAGGTTTACGTTAATGCCCTCGTTTTAATTTTAAAGTTTCTATAGTAACAGCTCATTCACAGTGGCTTGTTTGGTGGATGATCAACATAATCTATGCCTAATAAAAACTGATTTAAAAGGGGGTGTTTTTAATAACAGAGAAAAATATATAATCATTGAGTCTCCAGTGTCAGTGCTTTGTAATGGTCAGTAAGTTTTCCACCATGGGAAAGTCTTCAGGACAGAGGACTGCGGTTTCTCGGTAACATGACAACGTTTTTTTTTTTTTTTTTTTGCCTTATTAACTACAAGAAAGGGAACAAAAGTTTATAGCTGCTACAACATAAGTGGTAACAGGAAGTAAGTTGCTTCATGGATGTACCATAACATTAAATGTAACTATAAATGTAGCTAAAAAGTGTGACATGTTGTTCATTAATTATTTAAAACTGTAATTGTTGGCAAAACTCTGTGGTGTAGTACCCTGGCATGGATTGTTTTCCTACAACCTCACAGCCTGAAGTCTGTTATTCCTTACTTACATGAAAAATAACTGTGACTCATGGTGCTTTCACACCTGTCATGATTATGTAAGCATCACTGAGTGAGACAGTTGGCATCAAATAATAATATGGACTATTTAGATGGCATTAATTTCTATTTAGTTTTAGAATAATTGCACATCTCCGCTGTGACAAAACCCTTCTATCCGAAAGCGTATGAGTTAACACAGGTCAAGTGGGTTCTGATCTTTGTATCACACATATTTTTCACCACATGTGCAAAACGTCCAGCTGTGAAATGAAACTGCAGTTGTTCACTGTTTAGTGGGGCGAGTCAGATTCCACTGCCTTGTTTCATTTTTATGCCGTCTCTGAGGAGCACAGAGCAGTGTATGCAGTTTGTAACACAACTACATGTGAGTGAAACTAGAATTGTGGCTGAAACAACAATTTTATGATCACAAACCTCCTACGAAAGCATGGTCTCACTTTAAAAAAAAAAAAAAAAAAAAAAGATCCATAATGTTCAGGCACTTTATCAAGATTCAAGGCTAAATCTCTGCTGGGTTGGAGTAATAATCACAGTGTCATGGTCTAGATGTTGCAGGTTTATTGCATTATCGTGTTAAGGATTTATTCCTGAGCTATGTTCAGTGTAATTAGCAAAATAAAATAATAAATAGAGGGTGTGTGTATATAGTATGAGAGAGATGAATAAAGCCCCTCATATCTGGACCGCCTCTGGTTATAGTAACTACACACGCTTAGAGGCACTTCAGGCTATCTGCATTTAAATGCATAGATCTGTCTACAGTTTTCATCAGAAGGCGTTCAACTTTACAGCCATGATGCGCCTTTAGACTGTTTGAATATCTAAACACCTAGATGAGCAATGAAAAAAAAAAAAACTCTTGGCCATGTTTTAATACTTTTATCCTCCCACCATTCACCATTTAAGTGTTAAGAAAGAATGTCACCTCACTTTTTTTTTTTTTTTTGCATTCCCAAAATTTTCAGTTCTCATTTGCATTTACATTAGCGAGGCATCATCAACAATAAAAAAAACAACGATATTTGTTATGGAAGGCATGATATTGTAGCATATGTAGATACTGTATACCTGTAAGCTAGCTGCCATGATAATAGCCCACTTAATCAAACCCTTGATTGGGTTATTTTTTTATTTCTTTTTCCTTCAAATGGTTGGTAATATGTTCTAAGAAGGTCATTTATGTATAATGAACTTCGAACACAATTCATATTAGAATGTATTCATATCCACATATATTATTATTTATGAAAATGCATTATGAATTAACATAGCAATGTTCAAAATGGGGGAAATTGGGGGTGGTACATGGTGACTCAGTGGTTAGCACTGGTGCCTTGCACCTCCCTGTGTGCGCGGAGTCTGCGTGTTCTCCCCGTGCTTCGATGGTTTCCTCCGGATACTCCGGGTTCCTCCCCAGTGTTTTTTTTTTTTTTTTTTTTTTGCACCATTCTGTGTAGAGACTGCTGCGTGTGAAAATCCCAGGAGATCAGCCGTTTCTGAAATACTCTGTTACCAATAACCAAGTCACTGAGATCACATTTTGCCCCATTCTGATGTTTGATGTGAGCATTAACTGAAGCTCTGCATGATTTCACGCATTGGGCTGCTGCCACATGATTGGATGTCTGGATAATTACATGAATGTGCAGGTGTAGAGGTGTTCCTATTAAAGTGGTACAGTGACTGTATATCACTAATACCAAAGAAACCTGTATTTTTATTTTTTTTAATAAATGAATTATACCAAATAGATTATCAGGAAATCATATAATATAACATTCTAGAGATGTCTTTGGTTTTGCCAATATATTGTATATTCTATATAATACAGGTTGCAATGAAGGCAGTAGGGAGATGAAGGTTTATGTCCCATACACACTGCAAATTTAATTTAACTTAAAATTGTGGACAGGGCTGAAAATATCAGACCACCACTGAGACTGTCGATAAACAGTTGGCATTTTGGTCAGTGGTGGAGAGACACAAAATCAAAAATAAAGTCACTGAGATGAAAACAAATATGGGTTGGACTGTTTCACTAACATTTGAAAAAGCGTTACCCAAAAAAATAATAATAAAATTCCTTGTAGGGATGCCAGGCTATACTAAAAAAAATGAAACAATCCAGATAAGGATATAGTGGCTAAAGCAGCCTTGTAAGTAGCTCAACACCACCTTAAGCACTCCTGGTATACCTTCAGGCAAAAGCAGCGTATGCTGTTTCTTTTACAAAAGGAAGCCTTTTTCAGCAGTTCTTCAGCCTTTCCATTGTCTGAGTTATTGAAAAAATTAAGACGCAGCACATTTTATAGCAAAATATATATATATATAGAACAGCTGCTAGCTGTCATCAAGTATGCTGCGTTTCTAAAGGTCCTGGCTGGCAGTGCTGGGGTTATGGACATGGACAGAGAAGGAAGTCTAAAGATCACTCATGGAAGGCAGAGGGTCCAGACTAGTCCACTCCAGCCAGCTGGAAAAGTATTTACTTTGGTCCAAGTGAGAGGACTTTGGGGGAGAATGGATTATGAGCCCTTGCTAATTATAGATGACGATAGCTGGAAGGAAAGTGTCTAGACACAGGCCTGAATTGCCTCCAGGTTGTGGCTACCTCTACAGATATATGAAATCAAAGTCACTATTATATTTATTTAGTTTTTACGTGCAATTGTACGCTTCATTCAAGTAATTGCGAATGCTCTGCACCTCGCATCATGCCTTCCCAGGCCATAATGGATAAAACACCCATTCTGCCTGCTGGCTGTGTGAAATTCCTAAACACATTAATTAGACGTGTTTCAGGTTGCGAGGGACAAATGGCAAACATTCACAAAAACAACAGCACTAGCAAATTAGTCCTTTAGACATACCAGAGGCTGTGGGAGCTAAAAAAGAGAGCTGCTAGGAGGAAAATGAAGCTGTAAGCTGGAACCACTTCGTCAAACCGCATATGCTCATTAACTTGGTCTCTTGTTGGTTCTAAAGAGCATGCTGGAGCATTCCTCTTATCTGGAACAAGGGCAAAGAAAAGGGGTGGAACAAAAAGGCTCTTGGACTCTTTATCTGGAAGAATCCATAAATGCTCATTTATCTATAGTCTTTTATTTTGGTTTGCTTCTCTGTAGACGCACATACACACCCACACTCTGGGTGTCAAAAGGTGTCTATGGCCTGCTCCAGATGCTGAGGCACTTAGCACCGACTCCTAAGAATAGCCTCTTTCCCCTTTTTAGCCATTATCACTTTCACTTGTAATGAACATTCATACAACATCAACACCCACCTGTCTTTCACTGGCTCTTTACCTCTCTGTTCTCCCTACGTAATCATGCTACTTGTCAATCTTTTCCACATTGCTACATTCCGTTTCTACAAAGAACAACAAAAAGATCCATCAACCAAACAGTGAGCATTTATACACCATCACACAACAGCATTCATAGCACTTCTGTAGGTGCAGAAACCAAATTCATCACAACCCTCATAGGCCATGCTGCATGATGCACATTTATGTAATCTCTGCTTTTTTGCGATGACAAGTACGCTAAATCAAACCCAATGTGAAGTGCGACATCCTCATTTCCCAGAATCTTCACTTTTTTTTTTTTTTTTTTTTTGTGCTCCTCGCACATTCTACAGTTTAATGGAGTATATCAATCAGGCTCGCAGATTCTTTTGTCTTGACTTTCCTTGGGGCAACATAACTGGTCTAATGCATTCATTGTCATCGTGACTCAATGTATTCCAACCATCTGCTCTATTCTGCGCCCATAACTTTTTTTTTTTTTTTTTTTGCATCACACAGAAGCATTTTGTGTCTTTGTGACATGTCTATTCTACAACTGTTTAAAAAAAAAGAGCCACTCACACTTTACCTGGGTTTAGCATTTGAATCACTGAAACACAAAAAAGTTCTGCTTCATTTAAAAAAAAAAAAATAAATCCTTTCTTATAAATGTCCAGGGTTTTAACAATTTGTCCTACGTTATCAAATTGTCTGAGCATAGCACGCATTTATAGATCTTTGTAAAACAATACCGCGAGCGTTTTGTGCTATTTTGTCTACTTTATTACCGTGACCTTATCAGAAACGCCTCCAGGAGAAAACTATAGGTAGCATATTTTAATAGGCTAATTCATATTTATGACCAAAAAAATGCCTCCAGCTTTAAATATATAAGACAAAACATGAATTTATGGGCATACAAAGTGAAGTGTGTGTTCAAGATACACTTGGTAGGTAGGACAATTTGTCAGAACACCAGACAAGCAACTAACATGACTGAATGGTGACAAGTTACCTCTTAATGCTTAAGCAAAAGTGATTTGTTCATGGCTATGGATAAGACAAGTCAAAGTGATGAGAATTAGTTTCAAATCAGCACTTCACGTTACTACTTTAAACTTGCACCATGGACTCTAGGTGATTCTGTTTTGCAAATTACAAACAAATTATTCATTTAAACCTCCATACTTTCAGTGTATGTTGTACATTCCCGTGTTAATGAACGTGGCGTTTCTTTGTCTTGCAAAGAAAACAGTAATTTTTCTTTAACCTGATGCAAACCTCTACTCTGACATGACATTTATTCATCTCTAAACATTCTGGTTTCATAGAAAATAAATAAATAAATAAATAAACAAACAAACAAACAAACAAACAAACAAACAAAACCCTTCCCTTTCTGACCTCTCTAGCTCTCATAATTTACACAAATGCAAGAGTTCGGATAAACTGCAACAGAGGACTTGCAGAACTAGGTCATATATAGGAAACTCCACGTAAAGCATTCGAGCCACCATCAGGAGACCGCGGGTTTGAATCCTGACGACGCCACAGCCACCTGTGGCTAGGAGCCAACATAGCAAAACTGGCTCTGCATGGGAGAGATGGCACACTTTGTCTCCCCTGTCAATTACAGCCATACTAACCAATCATGAGCATCTGTGAGCTCGTGTATGCGGAAGAGGGCAGATAGTGCTCTCCACGGAGAATGTTATGCTGCCCTTCGACATAGAAGGAGTACACTGGGGAGAAAATGGAGAAAAATTCTGAACGACGGGTAGTTTTTTATACAGATACATACATAACATTACACTAGAGTATTTTTCGATGGTTCCCTTCAGTCAGATTCTGGGTCTGCACCCGCCAATTGACTAACATATTGATCACTCGTCTTTATGATCTTTAGAGAAAACAGTCAGACCAAGCAAACAATCGACCAACAGAGAAAATACCAGTTTTCATGAGAATTTTGACTTGCATTAAGTCCTTATTCCTCCAATAAAATTATGTTTGCCTGGGATCTTAGATAATATCTGATGTCCATTTAGGACAGAAATTTATTCTCCTCTCTCCGACCCAAGTATGCTAAATATGGATCAACCATCAAGCTGTGCCCGTGTGAACCCCTGTATCAACGCACAGCTAATCCTCAAGGTTCGGTCCTATTCATTACATGTGTATCCCCACTGTGCCTAGAAGGATCCCAGGACATGCAGGTCTGACATCACTGAAGCTGGGGGGGAGTGAGCCACCTGCCATGTTCAGTGGAGTGGTGCAAAGCAGTGTTGGGCTTTAGAATGAGTCACACATGAAGTGAAGCAGCAGGCAAAGCACATCGTCAGCGTGTAATCAGAGTGCTGTCGAGATCTCTTAGCTGCGATGCATTGCAGCATGCTTTGAGAGAAAGAGAGAGCAATTGAAGTAATGCCCGTGGACAGTTATCGCACCGTTATGGTGGTGTTTCTACAGAGATGGGTAATTTCCTCTAATTATTCAGTGGAATGAAAGAAAAAACCAATAATCAAATTCTTTCTGCCCTGAATCAGGTGCTCTTTCCACCACGACAGACAACCAGAACCGCATTTCCTTCACATAATTCACACTTTTGGTGTTTCACAAGATCTTTGATCTTAGCAAATAGTGAAAGTGTGGTATTTCTGATGTGCTGTGTGATGAAATGTATTCAAAAAGCATCTCCCCCCCAAACATACACTCCTCCGTTCCGGCGCCCCATCGCTGCTCTAACTACGTGTTTTATAGGTCTTTTAAAATTCCCTTTCATTCTGAACCTCCTTTCATGTGACTTGGCCCGTCAATGTCTAGCTCCAAGCATTTTCATTTTCTATCGCACTCTGTTTTTTCCACCCTTAGATTTAACGCAGGCTGCTTTGACGGTTAAATCAACAGTGGCCTTCTGTGTCACCTGCGTCATGGACTTAAATCAGTCTCGTAATCGCTCGCACACTCTCCTGGCACTGCTGCTGCAAGCAATCGATAAACAATGCCCATCAGCATGTTATAAGCCTCTCAAATGGCAAGCACGGTGATGGTCATGTCCAATACCTTGAAAAAACACAGATTAGCAGAATAAACAGGACTTTATTAGGGCTTATGTCAGCCCCTAAAGTAACAGAATGATGGGGCGATAATGCCATTACTTATACACAGAGACAGCAATACACTGTGTACCAGTATCTGGGCTGGATTAAAAGTCCCTTGGTGTTAAAGTGGCCCTAAAGAAAAAATTAGTGCACCGGTCTCTTAATATATAGCATAGTATAGTATAGTGTATGGTATATGTAGAAAAAAATACTTTTGGAGATAATCTCATTTTAATTTTATAGTTTGTCACTTCCAGAAAAATGATTAAAATTTCTTCATGACTCATATCTATACAAGTCTTGTGTTCGTTCAGTTAAATGCTCCCTTTGTTTAGATTCATTGGGGGTATGGAGTATCTCAAACGCTACTGGCTATCTGTCAGGCACTTCAGCACACTGTTTCAAATCATGGCTCTCGAGACATTTCATGGAGAATTTAAGCACCTCAAAAACGTGGATTAATAACAGAAGGGCTCAAGTGTAATACAGGAAGGTTGTCTGGGGCAACAGGAGCACAAGGAGCGCATTACAGTGCCATTTCTGCTGGCAACAGTCCCATCAAGTGGCCTTATTGTAAAACAGCTTTCCAGCAGAGACTTGCAAAGACTTTCTCTCGCTCACACACCAGTCTCATTTGCCTCCTTGTGACTTTGGGGAGGAGAAATGGACTAGCCAATTAAGGCTGGCTTCTGGAGCAGAAGCACTGATCTGCTGTGGTTGTGAACCCTGGGCTGTTTTCTTCATTTTGAGAATGATCCACGATTGCAGCTCGGAGGCAAGCAACTGTGCACCAGGCAGCAGAAGAAGCAGATCACGTCTAAACCAAATGCCACGTCTTGCTGACAGGTGAGCTGGTAAATAGGGCACAGTGATCAGTCAAGGGAGAACGATCCGACATGGAGGTGTTTGAATGACCACAATGACCTGATGGTGCTCAGGATTCAAAGAACTACCTCTGAGTACAGGCCACGGTTTATTGTATTTCTTGTTTTTATTATTAATAATAGCAATATCATCCCAGACACAGGCTCATAGATTTTTCTAAAAGGAGGCAAGCATATTTTAAGGGCCTATCTGTGAAACCATCTAATGAGAGAGGCAAAACATGAGAGGAGCACTTTCACAGGTTACATTTATAGCAATTGTAAAATAGCGGTGTAAATCCTGTCACATGCCTCATTCTGATGGAGAGAGAGAGAAAGAGAGAGAGAGAGAGAGAGAGAGAGAGAGAGACAGACAGAGAGAGAGGCGTTAGAGGAAAATTTAATTCCAGTTGAGGATCAGGCCTACCAAAAAGCACTGGAAAATGTACAAACAACAGAAAGTAAAGAAGTGTTGCCTAAAAGAAAGATCAAGAGGGGAAAAGATTTTTGGGATTTGAGCTTTTTGTAATGTCATCCATCACTCTAAGTGAGCTTCTTGTGTATCATACATCCATCAACAGCATGTGTTCTCAGAGATCCATGGCCAGTGGGCTTGGTGAACAGCAAATAGTTTCTAAAATCACAAAGCTGTCACAGTGTCAGGGTTAGTCACAGTGTATGACGAACAATTACCTCACCACTGAATTTTTTTTTATATGAATTAAAATGCATTTCCTTGCTTTTTTTTGTCTAGATACACCACTTTTTCTCATAGCCACTCTCTTTTTTATATGATAAATAGTGACAACGTAAGAGTTGGCAGAGAGGTCAGAGGAGAATGGCCTGACTGGTTCAAGAAGACAGAAAGGGTATGGTAATTCAAATAACCACTTTACAACCGTGGTGAGCAGAAAAGCATCTCAGAATGCACAACATGTCGAACCTTGAGGCTCACAAAAACTGAACAGTCAAAGAAGAAGAAGAATAAAAAGATTAGATGACATTTTTCAAATATTTCATAATAAATATTTTCTTTAAATTTTCACCACCATTGGTTGATTAATTCAGTGATACCATGATAACCATGATATTTTAGACTAGGTAATCATACTGTGAACATTTCAAACCATAAATCCTCTACATAAACCAAAATGTAACTGTAAAATTGGAAACAGTACCATGAATAAGACCATAAAAATGTATCTTAAGGTGCTACTCTTTTTTGTAAAGCACTTTGAAATAGGTAAGTCTGCCATTTCCTCTTGACTAAATTCCTTCTATATATATGATCTGACTTTGCTTTGCTCTGTAACTCTAATTTCAAAAGGTTTCCCACGCTTACCTTCTGTCCGGGTGATAAAAAACCCATTCACTAACGCTCTCTAAACTCAAGTACCCGATACACCGACGGCCTTCCAACTATTACACACGGCTACTTAATTAGAGTACAGTCCACCATGAATGTAAGGAAACACATTCAATAGCTCTTCTTGCAACAGTTGTTCAACTGAGCATTTTCCCACCTGCTGAAATAATCTCAAAAGAAAAAAAAAGTCAATAAAAAGACCCCCTGGCCTTCCCTCAGGCAAAGTCAATAAATAGAAATAAGAATAAATAATCATGGGGGTTTGGATTGCTTGATGATACAGCGCATCTAGTTTTCAGCCCGCAGTTTGTTCTGCTCTCCTCAATTACATAGTGCTTGTTTTACCATACAGCTGTACTGTGCAACTCTACCTGACCTATTTGGCAATGTTCAGCTCATATTTTTAAAGGCCTGTTTATTGAATTCATTATACTTAACCTATGAAACTCCCAGGAGCCATCAGACTTGTATTCCTCATTGTCAAAGCCAGAGTTCACATACCATGCTGATGGTGCCTAACCATACCTTACGGTTAAGGCCCCGCCCACATGGAGTTTTAAATCTGAATACAGATATGAATATTTGACCGACTAAATAGACAGACACAAATACAAATAGTGGCTTTCCATTACATATATACAGACTTAGCTTTGCTTCTAGTATGCCTTTTATATTGGCTAATATTTCTAATATTTCAAACCATGGTTTTAATTAAATCACCCGACACCTTTAGTGAAAGCTGTTTTGACGACTTCGATGATGTGAATTTTTGTGAATGTCAGAGCTTGAACTGTCAGGGCATTGGGGCAAGAGCATGCTCTAGGGTAGACTGGTATGTAGAAAACAATAAGCAGCGCTGTAAGGCAGATAAGGGCAGATGCATCGAACGCCTGATTTTAAAAGTGCCTATATACAATGTTGCCCTCTAAGCAATTTCCTGTTCCAGAGAATAGTTCTGCGTGCCTCTCTGATCAATTTCCATGAGACTCAGACTAAGCTTCTTGGCTTTTGTTGGCTTTGTTCTGTTTATTACTGTATTAATGCGAGCCTCCATTTCCTCAGGTTAGTAAAGCTAATGTGATTTGAAAAGGGGATGATGCTCGTCACTGTCTGCCTGACCTGCCTTCCGATTGATTTCTGAATCCCTTTTTTTTTTTGTAGGAAATCATTTAACTGAAGCATGCAGTCCTGTCTTATACTAAGTGCTAGTATTCAGAACGATAAATATCCCTACTTAAGTACTTATTACCAGGCTACACCCTAAGGGACGACGCAAAATCAAGGCAATGTTTTTACTAGAAAATGATAACTATTTACCTACACGAGGCTTCTAACTTGTAATGGACATCTGCTTTTTTTTCCAGTCAGATTTCTTCCCCAACCATCACCATGTTGATACTGCAGTTAATAAAATATTGGCTTCATTTGAAGCAAAGGCATGATATAGTGATATGTTTTCAGACTTCTGTCTGCAGAGGGTGATTCACTCCTTCCAATTTCCCCTCGTGGACATCATTCAAGGGATTGGCTGTATTAAAATGATTGCTATCAGCAATTCTGGGATGATGTACCCATATACTGTACAATAGAAGTCATCAAACTGCGAGCATGTGAGTGGGCTGTCGCACCAATTCTGAGCCACTCTGGGATTCACAATGATGCCCGGGACACTACAATGTATGCATGAAGCCTATTCCAGATTTCATGATATCATTTATCAGAGAATCTCAAAATCCCTAACAAGAGCTGAGATGGCAGATTGACACAAGGCTGACACAAGACTGCCTAATGTACAGCAGTGGAAGAGTGTAGCAAAGCCACACAGATGTTGAGGAAATATCTGAGATCAGGGATAGATTATAGACCAGGCCTACTGTACACATGCCCAGGTGCCCTGGCCACAAGGGGGCCATCAACGAGCATAGATTTGAAGTGAATGATTAAGCCATTACGTTGTTTCACACACACCACGATACACAGAAGACGTTCCAGTGACGGTGAGTTCACAGAATCTGAAATAAATTCGGAAATATTATTGGTGTGCGAGTCTGAATTTGTAAGTAATGAGCAATCAGTGACGTCCTACATGTTTTCAGCTGGATGAAAAAGAAAACATAGAAAAACACGCTAAGTGTTTTGCTGAAAGGAAAACTTACAAGTAGCCAGAGAACGTTCATTTTCCCTAATGGGTCAGATTACAAATGAACTCCAATCTAAAATGGGCCAAAGACAACTCGATATACTGCCACTGCTGGCTGTTGAGTCGAAGCTGGATTTGGTGGATGAGTTTGTGAGGAGGAAAGCCTAACGTAAGACTACCTTCTGCATAGCACAGAGGATATTCAAATACTCATAATGGCTGTGCACTGTAGTAATACGTGTGTATTACTTACTTATTTAACATGTTTTGGGTTGCAGGGTGGGGAGGTCAGGGTTTCATACATCGGTTCATGCATAGTGTGGTGAGGACGGGGATCCCGCTTAGATTTTTACTCATTTGTCTCTGTCTGAGACACAAAACACATCCTTACAGATGACAGATCTGATTGTATTAAGCGTGACAGGCAGATAAACCGCTACAAGACTAATTCCCAATGCTGCATTTTCAGCATGAAACAATTACAGGCTGTGCATCATCAGTTTTGTGTTGCACCGCTTAAAATAAAATAAGGATTTTTTTAAAAATAAATAATATTTTATTACTATTTTTCACTCTTTAATCCACGTGACAAAGTCAAATCACTGTCCAACTTTTCAATACCTTTTTTGGGTCTGTTACTCTGAGACACAGTGGTATTGTGTGATCTCGGCCCAATTATTCTCTAACCTTTCAATTGTCTTCATGGGTTCGACTTCAAAACCGTTTTCAAAAAGCGCTTTTAATCATTTACTTCAAATTATTGCAAATTCAGAGAGCAGCAGGGGGAGCTGATAAACATTTCACATGAAAAACACATTCATCTTTTCCTCCCCAACTCCTGGCATCCAGTGGAAACACAACAAATGAGCGGCAATCTTTCGACCAAACCTCACTGCGACCGTTTTTAACGAAGCACTCTACGCATTGTTTTTTTTATGGCATGACAATTTGCATGCAGCTGTGAAATTAATTTAGAAATTGCCAGTGTTAAACCATCCATTTCAGCATGACAGCTCATTAGCATGTGGCACGTGTGCCGGCCCGGCCTCCTGACACAGGTCCAGAACGGAGTGCAGGATAGCACAAAACAAGTAGGCAAAAGGTTTAAGGGCACCATGCTGTTCGTTTTTCCATGTCCTGGCATCACAATCAGTTTGACCTGACTGAGAGCGAGGCATTATCTTGCTCTAACTCAATCACACGCACTTCTAGGCTAATAAAAAGCGGGACAAATTCTGTACAATGAAAAGCCTGGCATGTTGAAAACTTGGCCTGAAACATTCTTAGCAGTGCTTCTTTGTAGATTTCTATAAAAGATTACTTAAGACAGCTGTGTAACTATTAAGGCATGCTTTAAAATGGATACAAAATATGTGTCATGGTACTTTAGTGCTTTCTGAATTTGTTCTCCTGCTGAGTTATAATCATTTTCTAGTTAGACATTTGTTAACATTCTTTCACCAAAGAAGCCTCCCACACTATCTGACACTATATGAGTAATAAAATAGCTTTCATTTTCCTAACATAATGTTTTAATGCCAACAACAAGGACACCTATTTAATGAATCAATTAAAAATACCATAAAATATTATGGTGACACTTTATTTGGGGAGTCCAATGTACAGTAGTCAGACTAAAACCAACAATAGACTGTTGTGAAGCAGCTGATTCTCAAAGCCATGTCAACTGATGTTTATCTATTATTTAACATGACATAAAATGCATCAATAGAGTGCATGTGAATTTCAACGAACAAGTTAATGGTCTACTAAACATCAAGAACTAGAAGTTGGACCATCCAAATAAAGTGAAAGCAAGAGAGAAAATTCGATAGTAAACACAATTAAAGGTAACAAGTTCTACTTGCTGAACTTGGGGTTGAGGAGACCGCAGGAATTCTGGGCTTTCTTTGTTTTTCCTAGTCGGAAGTTTGTCCTACTGACAAAACATGCTAGTGAACTGTAATTCTTCATTAGGAAGCTAAAAGTTTGACGCTGTGACCATATCTCTTTCCAAAGGAACTAATTTAGGGGTTTCAGAGCCATGGGGCAAATACTTCTGCAATCATATCTTTTACATTTTTTTTTAAATCTTTTTATAGCCCTCACTTTAATATTATTGGCTATTTTGTGTAGATTGATGACATAAAACAAAAAAAGTCCATTTCAGTTCCAGTTTCAGTTATAATCAGATATAATTTAGAACATTATGCTTTTTTTTGGGTTTTTTTTTAACTGCAGTTTGCAAGTGATCTTACAGCTTCAATCATTTTGTTCATTCAGAGTGTAAATGCTGATAAATGAACATATTTAATAGGTTCTTGGTCCGGGCCCACTTGGACTAATGTTACCTAAAATTAGTTGTAAATTGAATATTTTCGGTTCTAAAATCCGATTGGCTGAGCAGTGTTCGAAGCTGCTCTAAAATCTTCTATATAAACCAATAAAACTGTTACACTTACACCATTGCTCTATCCATAGAATACCCTAATATTTGTTGGTTATGCTGCTTAGCGCTAACAGACTTGTGTGGTAAAAGAATTATTTATTCTTCTCTGCTTCATGTCGTGTCTTACCCATGGTAAAATCACTGTAATCACCCTCCCATGGCACAATACTTTGACGCCCCTGGTCTACACAGTGTGTATACATCAACAACCATAAACACCTGACAGACTGTTTAACCCATAATTCATTAACTGACCCATAAATAAAGTAAAGTACAACTCGAAGCCCTTTCAACCCCTTGAAAATAAGTGAGCTTTCTAGTTTCAAGCCTGCTCTCATGTCTCATAGTCTGCATGTGCTATCTGTGCTCAATAAAGATCAGGCCCAGAACAGCAAGAACAAAAATGCTGTTTCTCTAATAAATATTCTCACAAGAATGGCAACCCATGCAAATACAGACTGCAAACTTTGAGACAACTCGAGCACTAGTTTCCTCCGCGCTTCCTCCCTCCACCGTAAGTGCCGCATCAGTTGCCATGGAAACTGTACGCCTTGAAAAAGAAAAAAAAAAAAAAAACGCATACAGTACAAGCCTAAATTGCTGAAAGAATGAGGGAGTCGAGATCAAATGAGGGAAAAACAAGTTGTTGATCAAACATCGGGGCTCTCTTAAACACAATGTCAAAGCACTGAACTGTGCAGTCGCACAGTGGGATTGCCCATTAGTGCAGCGATTCACAAAAAAAAAAAAAAAAAAAGTGGTCGAGGGACTCCCTGACACTCTGTGAGCAACTGCCTGCCACAGTGAAATGAGATTGTTTCCTAAGCACATTACATTACAGGAAATTCAGCTTATGAGTAAATCAGGTTAGAGACTCAATAAAGAATGCCAGTATACTATTAATTAGTCACATATCGTTTTTTTTTTTTTTTTTTTCTTCGAAAGAATGCATGTCCATTCCAGGACTGAAACACAGACAGACTGGCTGGTTTGAATAACTGCTGATCGCCTGGGATTTTCATGCACAATAGACTCTATGGATTGCACAAAATGATGCTCACCAAAAAAAAAAAAAAAAAAAAAAAAAAAAAACCCATCCAGTGAGTGGCAGTTCTGTGGGCAGAAACACTTTGCTGATGAGAGGGGTCTGAGGAGAATGGCTAGACAGGTTCGATCTGACAGGAAGGTTACGGTAACTCAAATAAGCACTCTTTACAACCGTGGTGAGCAGAAAAACATCTCAGAAAGCACAACATGCCAAACCTTGAGGCTACTAGAGCAGGAGATCACATAGGGTTCTACTTCCGTCAGCCATTTTTATTTAGTAAGGAACGGCACATCATAGTTTTTATCTATTTACGGTTACATTTGATGTTGTGGAACATCCACAAACGTTAGTTCCTGTTATCACTTACGTTATTACAGCTGAAAACAGTCATTGCCTCACCATCTTCTCTTTTTTCCCTGTTTTTAATAAAAAAAATAATAAATTAATTAAATGCAGCTTGTTACGAAGAGACCACAAAGCCCTCTGTCTTGAAGAATTTCCTGAGGTGGAACCCGTAAAGGAACCATTTTCCTTTGACTATTCCAAAGCACTCACGCTGGAGACTCCTTCCATTATGCTAAATCAAAATCTACTTACAAAAGACTTTACAATATCAAAGACTACATGCTTTCCTTTATTAAATAATAACTCCTATTTTTAACAGTTAATCATTAGGCTTAGATTCTGCATAGCATCCCCCATACAAGTCCCTGAATGACCTGTTACTATTGAAACAATAATGTATTAGTGCAAGCGTATTAATAAAAACGTGATTTGTCCTGCAGCCAGCGCAACCGTAAGAGCCGTGCTGGAGTGGAAAATTAATTGACACCACATGTCCAATCAGATCAGAGAATTCTAAAGGTATAAAACTTTTTATGCTATTGTCTTCAAATCAAAATCAGACATCCAGTGCTATTTGTGTGGGATAAGAACCCTTTGTGATATTTTTGTGACGCGTATTTTTAAACCTGATGTCACTATTAGTTCCTGCAAAAACACACGTCACAAAAATATCACAACATATAACTGCTTTAGGAGAAGCCATGTCATTTAATGAGCATTCATTATAAGTAACTGCTAAACAGTCTAGCAGCCCACCTTTTATCAAACAGCTGTACTAAAGCTGCAAGGCTACTGTCTAACAAACCACTGATGGAAGACTGCCTTTAGTAATGTGACATTTTATGTTTTTCCAAGCTTAGGTAGGCAGTCTTCTTCAGATAATGTACGGAGCTGACCTGAATATAATTACTTGACCTAGACTAAGAACAGCACTTACTCTAGGTGCTCTGGGCATGGGAAATTGCTTTTCAGCAAGGTTAATGAACTCAGAATTAGAACAATAGAAATAAACAATGCAACCCAATCTACACAGTGAACAATTTTAAACCTCTGCAAGACCTCTGGGTTTGCGCATGAACTCTGCCAGCCCGATTCTGTTTTCTCCTTGAGACCAAAATACCCCGGAGTTCTCCTACTCTTGATTCAGAATTAACCCTCATACTCTTGTGTCACTTTAACCTTCCAACATGATCTCCTGATTGCCCGCTTGTAAGGACATGTCACATGAATTAGGGATGTAACTGAATATGAATATATTATTCCGAATGAACAGATAATGTGCTCTAAACAGATACAAATACAGAAAGACCATGCTTATTAATGTGAGCTGCTTTGGGATGCATTTACAAGGTACCTTATTAGGAGCCGAACGGTCAGTGTCGCTGTGGTTTAAATTTGTCTACTAGTTTGTTTATATTTTGGGAAACACTCAATAGCTGTTCTGTATGAAATCCAACTAAATTGCTCTTGTTAGAAATCCTACAGTTTTGTGTAAGGTTAACCCTTTGTCTGGAAGTGTGAGCAATGTGATAACTGGCTCTATAGTGAGCTGAGCAAAGCTGGCTGTGTCTACTCACCTGAACAGACTGACAGTTTATTTCTCTGCGGGATTTTAGCAAAAAATCCATCTGAGACGACCACTGCTTCCTGTAATGGAAAAACCAATGGCTCTTTGGCGGTATAGAATGCGCATTGCCTGGAAATGGATGCGACTGTAGACTTCGGCTCAGATGAAGTGACTTTCTGCGCATTCTCTTCCTTTTAAATTACTCAATCCGATCGATACTTTCTCGGCAGGGTGATCCTAAAGGTCTTCCCTAATGCACAGTTCTTTAAATAAAAGCCTCCCCAGATGTATTTAGAGGCACACAATGGCTGGCTTGACTGGGCAATTAGTAGTGATGCTGTGAACTAGTCAGGAGCTAAGAAGCCACTGACTTTCACCACCTGCGAGAGTTGCATACGAAGCCCTGCTCTGCAAAAAAGATCTCAGCAAGTAGAGATATCTTAAATATGGGTAAATGATCAAATATTTTTTCATTATTGGATTATTCTAAAATGTAAGATTATTAAACCTATTTGTGGACACACTTTCACTGATTTCAAGCTTAACATTTTATTTCATTCTAAAATAAGCAACATTATCTGCCAACGGAATAAGACAATTTCAAGCTTGAAATGAATGTAACTTGTGCGTTTTTTTTTTTATTTGCCAAGGTATCTTCTTTTGGCTATGTGTGGTATAAACAATATGAGTGTATGCTAAATTATCCCAACCATTCTTAAGCATATACAGTACAATGAAAAATTGTGGCTTAGGGTAAATGGCCTAATCTATCATTGCAGCTTTTAACATCCCCAAACACACTTTAAACAATTTAGCACCGTCAGCAACAAACTCGTCCTCTGGGAGACTTTATGCATTATGAACTCTGTGCAGTGCAGATGTTGCCAGTATGAAGAATGAAAGCTACTGACACTTAAAGTTGGTAAGAGGCAGTAGTGGGAATGGTTGGGGAATAAATTTGATCACTGCCCTTCACAAGGCTGCAAAAGGCTGCCGTTTGGAGTGCTTGTGACAGTAATGTGTCACCTTATCCAAGGGGACAACACGGAAAAGGCAAGATCACTAAAATTTACAAAGAACCATCTTATCAGTAATTAAAAACCAAACATACTATAGTAGGGGTGCAATGCAATGCCACTATCTGTATCTGTTTAGTACTGCAAATATTTATATCTGTATCTAGATTTAAAACAGAAGTGGGTGTGGCCTAAACTGAAAAGCTTTTTTCTGTTCTTTTTGAGCACTGGACTGTGTTTTATTTTTGTTTGTACCTGCCTGCGACACTTTCCAACAAATGTAGTTTGTTCTATTTGTTCTAAAATATAAACAAACTAGTAGGCTAATTTAAACCACCATGACCCTGACCAGGCAGTTACTAAGGATAAATGAATGAACACAAATGCATTGTTAGCTTTCATGTTAATGAGTGGGGTTTTATTTGACCCACATGCTTCATATCTGACCGCACGCTTATACCCACAGGAAAATAAAAACATTTTAGTTGTGTACGATGGGATGCCAGTTCTGATGCACATGTGACGCTTTCTGGCAAAAACAGTGCAAGCTCACATTCGTACATGTCTTTGTATTTGTTTAGAAACCATAATCTGTTCATTCTGTTCATTCCAAATAATGAATGATGAAGAATTGCATCACTTGATCATACTGGGTTCAAAAACACTGCTTGATAGATTAAAGAGACATTTTTTCCTATATTTTCATTTATAGTGAATGAGACAGCACGGATCAGAAACCCAGTATCAATATCGGGCCGACAGCAGCAAATAATGGTGACCGGATATCAGAGAAAACATCTCAGATATCAGATCCTGTAACAAATGGCAAAGATTGCAGTTGGATTTGGAAAATGCTGCTATTTTTGGAAGTGAAAATGTTTACATGGCAAAGACTTTCTTTTGTTAGGAGTTATTTTCTTATATTTACACTTTATATCTTATTATATTTACAATGTAAATAAGTTTGTGTGAGAGTTTAACTGTGAAGTGCTTCCATTTAAAAAAAACCACACATTTTAAAGCATAGTAGAGGTATCGGAATAGATATAGGTAAAATTGTAGCTTACACACTCCTGACACACAGTGTCAACTGATTCATCTAATACAGACCTCTGTATTAGGTCTTGTGTCAATATGTTAGTAGTAAAAATAACTGTCTCACTGACAAAGCATACAACAAATCCATTTTCTGCAATGTGTAGATTTAACCTCGGTATGCTAGTGGCAGTGTCACAAATGCAGATTTTGGAAAGCCAACAGGCCAAAATGAAGAATCATAGCCAGAAACAGGCATGGGCTTAAAGATACTGGTATCGGGATAATGCAGAGATGCGAAGGCAAAAACAAGAAACCAGGCGAAATGTCAGTGATGAATATAGGCGGAATGACAGAGTAAGGCTTTGTAATGCATACTGAGACAATGTCACTGTCGCCATGGGAGAGCGAGATCATGACGGGTAGAAAGAACCAGCTGGCTGACATAGCATATGACAAATGTGCTTTCTGCCTTTTCGTGTGCTGTTGTGGGCGTTCTAGTGCATGAGCTTCTAGTATCAGCTTAATTCTCATCTCAATAATGACAATGCAATTTTTGATGCCTCTCTCTCTCTCTCTCTCTCTCTCTATCTATCTATATTTATCTGTAAGCAGATTCACATACAGACACAAATAGAAGGTGCACTACAGGTTCACATGGCTTCTTGTTGAGGCTAGAGATGTGCATCGGGACTTGGATCCGTCGAGATGTGACAAAAAAATATGCATTAGCAGGTGGTTTTTACTCACAGGACAAAGAAAGTCTGTGTTCATTAACCTGTGGCACTGTGCGATGCATTTACAGCTTTCATTCATTCATTCTTGGTTTAAATTAGGCTACAAGTTTGTTTATATTTTCAGAAATAGAACCATTGAATTTGTCAGAAAATACTGCGAGCAGGTTATAATAATAAATGATAACTATATGGGCAGAATTTTAAAAAAAAGCAGTCATGCATACATCTCTAGTTGAGAACAATTATGAACTCATGAAGAAAGAAAGAAAGAAATTAAAGCTTTCCAGTTTAGGCCACTCCCACATTAGCTTTAAATCTGAATAAAGATACAGATATTTGGAGCTAAGCAGATACAGATGGTGTCATGTTACATTCTTTTATAATCTATCTATCTATCTCTCTATCTATCTCTTTGCATTTCATATTCATGTTACAAATACAGCATGGAATAATTCAGGTAGTAATGACGCGATGTTCACGTGCCAAGACGTTAAAATGCAGGTCACTTAAAAAGTGACAAACAGTGGGACACTGAGTAGTCAGTATATTTATGCTCTTTTTCTGCTTCCCCGTGTTGGTGTAATGAGTATCATTACCTTACAAACGCCTTACTTTGTAAATACAGGCCACACAATCATTACATTGTCACAGAGAGCATAAATAAGTGTGGGATTTGAAAGGCTTTCTATGGCGTTTACACTTCATTTAGATGCAAGATTGATGGAGCAGGTGTGCGTTGACACTTCAAATGGTTAAAGGTTAAAGAGAAAGTGTATTTGTTCTGCAAGAGACAGCTAAAAAAATCCTTCTGGAATGCTTTTTCTGGGGATTTAATTCATTCTTAATTATATGATCTTGCATGTGTAATTACGGCTCTCTGATTCAGTTTTAGTAGCCACAATTGAGTTGTTTGTTCTTTTTTATTAAGGATAAGGTAATTTAGTCAGCTATATTTGGTTAGTAGAAATGGGACCAGACTTTGCAAAAAAAAAAATACCTTTGTGTCAGTGTGTTTGCACACTGGAACTAACTCAATGGCAATGTTGGACAATAGTGGGTTTGAAAATACTGTTGCATGTGTGGATTGTGAACGTCCACATGTTGCACTACTTCACCCACAACAAATTACACTAGGACCTGAAAGAAGACTGTATGTGTGTACATGTTTAATAGGAACACTTAGGTACCCCTGCTCATTCATCTAAAAAACAATTATCCAACAAGCCAATCACATGGCAGCAGTGCAATGCATAAAACCATGCAGATACAGATCAAGAGCGTTCACATTAAACTTGGAGAAAAAAACGTGATCGCAGTGCTTTTGGTTTGAGTATTTCAGAAACTGCTGATCTCCTGGGATTTTCACAACACTCTCTAGAGTTTACACAGAATGGTGCAGAGAACAAAAAAAAAAATCTAGTGAGGAGCAGTTCAGCTGACGGAAACGCCTTACTGAGGAGAGAGGTCAGAGGAGAATGGCCAGACTAGTTCAAGCTGACAGGAAGTCAGCACAAATAACCACTCTTTACAACTGTGGTGAGCAGAAAAGCATCTCAGAGCACACAGCACACTGAACCTTGAGGACCGCCATATCAACCTCTATTAACAATATCTTCTTGCTGTTTTAGAAAAAGCACAGTGATCCATATTTTCAGTACATCAGGAACTAATGGCTATCATTATTCTAGCCAATAATTGCTGATACACATCCAGATCATTTAAGATCGTTGATTAATGTTTTGCCCCAAAATGAATCTCAAATAATGGAAGAAAGCAAACTGGAAATATGAGAAGTTTCTGTAATATTTACGGTTTCAAAGCCAAAAAAAAATGTTTTGAACATTTTATCGCCTCTTCTGACATATTGAGAAACACATTGCACTTTTGAATGATAATCTGCCCAGATTGTAAACTTCAGATGGCTTAACACAAAGATTGAGAAAAAAAAAATCTCTCACCGTGCGAAATAATATTTGAGCGTTCACAAATCATTTAAGTGAATGCCCTAAAGAGATGCACAATGCACCCTCGCACACACGCATGTAGGTGCCTCAACATGGCGCCTTCAAATCTGACAACACATGACACGTACACTTTATGCTCGATTGCACCTTGGCTTAAGCAAATAGGAATTGTTACTTTGGGGAATCCAATGACAGGCAAATGACAGAAGCCATTATGGCACTCAGTGTCAACCTTTTTACTCATGAAATGATAAATGGAGTACAGATTTCATCACTATGTAAAGGGCTCAGCGTCGCCACAAACAATCTACCTGAGGATCTCATAGCTGAGTCAAAGTTTCATCTGTTTTCTGATATATGCAGTTAATCACAGGAATGTTGCGGATCATTTACATCTAGATGGGAAAACGTAATTCCGCACACATATGTGCGCAATTTACATCTTAACGACATTGTGTGTGGCTTGTTTGCTCATCGGGCCCAACATCATTTTTTATCTGCTACTATTATCCATCCTTGATTATAATGTATGATTTAAACCAGTCAGCAGCCCCTGATGGTGATGATTTATTTAATCTCCACATTCTTGCCATATAAGCAGATTCAGCTTCCTTCATGCAACTTTCCTCCCAGGATTAACAGGCATAAACTGTTTTGGGGCATCATTTAGCTGAGAACATTACAAGCAACAACTGAGTAAATATTACAACTTGTCTAAAGCTATGAAAACAAAAATATTAAGAACCAAATATTAAGAAGAATCACTGTTGGAGATTTGTAGAAGATGGCAGCATTTTGGGGTCAGCAAGTTTCCAAATCTACAATTAGACCTCCATGCCAACAAATTATCTGGAAGGAAGACCAGAAGATAGCTTTTTCTTTCACAGAAGCTCCTGAAGCAGATGAGACACAAGTGGAGCTTGATGACAAACACTCAAGATGGGTTTGATATAAAAAGAAGAATGGTTACACAGTAAAGAACCTAATCCCCACTTTTTAATATGCTGGAGGATCTGAGACGTTGTGGAGCTTATCTTCCAAAGATTCCGAGTGCTGTGTTGTGTTACGATACATGATATCCATGAAATCCACATAGTACAAGTAGATTTTAAATAGAAATCTGGCTGCCTCTGCCAAGAAGTTACAACTGGGTCATGGCTAGAACTTCCAGCAGGACAATGATCCAAAACATGCGACCAAATCCACAGAAATATGTCTCATGATCACAACATTTAACAAGGCCATCTCAGTCCCCTGAACTAAACCTCAATTTAAAAAAAAAAAAAAAAAAAAAAAAAACCTGTGAGGTGAGCTGAAGCGCAGAGTCAACAAGAGATGAATGTGGAGGACCTGGAAAGATTGTGTATAGAGGAGAGATCTCAGATTCCTTGCTCTGTATTCTCCGATCTCATTAGGAGAAGACTCAGTGCTGTTATGTTGGCAAAGGCAGGTTGCACAAAGTATTAACTGCAAGAGTGACATTTTTCTGATGAGGTTAAATTCTTCTCATAGTTTCAGGGTGAGATTAAGCTAATTATCTACAAAGACAATGTTTCATAACTTGTTTTACCCATCATTACCAAGGGTGCCAATAATTGGAGCTAAATACCATCAAGAGCAGTCTAACAGGCAATAAGAGCAATAATTATACTGTCAGAGTGCTTGTATTATCAATAAAATAAAGGTCTTATTTAATTATTTAAAAAGGCATAGCAAGAATAGATTTTAACTTATATATATATACATAAAATTAGTTTATGAAAATATGCCTTATTGGTGCAATATTTGGGTTGGGAAATACCCAGAAATACATTATCTGCAACAGGACCCCTGGCAAACCTCAATCAGAGAAAAATCTGCAACTTTGTAGTTTTAACAAGCTTTTTATAACATGCAGAATAGAATTCTTTAAGTTCAAACACTTGAGAGAAAAAGCATCTGCGCCAAATCTGGAACCGACTGTCCACTAAACCCACCCTAGAAAGTTAAATGTCACATGTCTGCCAGTTAGTAACTCCCATTTTTGTCATCCTTTGTCCTTTAGAGAATTGTGATCAGCATGCTGGCATTTACTTGAGGCGTTATATAAGAGTTATACAAAGCATTTTTTTTTTAGTCACTTGGCCTTTAGCGTGTAACAGAAGTGAGCTGCTAACATGTAATCGCTAACAGCATCAATTACTCTCAGTCTCTGTGTGCTATGAACAAAGGATGTGTATTGTTTTATTCTCCCAGACTGCACTTGTCCATCATTCTGGCCATTTATGATCGTCTCAAGCTGAATGGCCAAGCACTGTGCGCACACACACACACACACACACGCAGTACTTGAGTGTGGGAGAGGCAAGCAAAGTGAAATCACCACAGCTAACTCAGCAGAGTTTCTGTGACTGACACATGTAAGCCATGCTAAATTGCAACGCGATGTGATGTGATGCCTTCTGGGACAATTACACATTGCTTTCTCTTCTCCCTCGTTTCAAATGAATTCACCAGTCTCTGTTAATCTTTCCACCACTACAGAATCAGCTGTATATTCATTACAGACATCATAGGTTCTCACCCTTGTAGGTAGTTCTATGCATTTAATCATAATTTATAGAATATTTTATAATAATAATAATAATTGTAACACGCTGTAATCATAGTGGCCTTTTACCCTGGGGACTGGCAGCATATAGAGCAGCTATTTGAAATAAAAATAAGCATGCTACCATGGTGGTGTCTAGGTAGAAACACTACAAAATACTATATTCATGCTACATTTTGCCCATAAAGTGTGTATACCCCGACTCTAAACAGCACATGGGTGATATTTTAGTCTGTAGCCTAATGTAACAGCACACCCTTGTGTGCATCAAATCACATTAGCGATATAGTCTGGATGTAACAGCTGAGATGAAACGAATGCTTTCAATTACATCATCTGACTTTGCTAAGCTGTGCACCGCACAAGCCCAGACGTGGTGAATCCCGTTACGCCTGCAGTTACACATTCTTATGCTTCATAGAAGCATTGTTAAATATAAAGAACGCACAGATAGATAGATAGATAGATAGATAGATAGATAGATAGATAGAACCCATGTGCTGTCATTTCCTATTTGATGTCCTATTTGAGATCTAGGCTTTTTAAATTTTATCTCTTTTATGCTCATTTATGCTTTCAATAACAAAAGTTACTTGCAGATTGTGCAGTTGTTTATAATAATGAACCATAATTTGTACATTTTAATGTAGTAGGCCTATAAATTCTAATAATTTCCACTATAGGAATTAATGGGGATTGTCACTGGACAAAAAGTCTAAGAAACCCTGGCATACATATTACATATGTAAGGTACCATTCAAATCGGTGCTCTGTTACAAAATTATTCCATTTTAGATGCAGGTGCTTAAATAATAAAACATTCACATATGTATGATGTCAGAAATCATAAATAATCATGATTAACATTTAGACATTTGGAAGAAGTTACAGGTTTGACAAATGTATAAAATTAAGAAAAATTTAGAATATGGGAGTAAAAATATGTATAATGGAGCAAAAAGCGATAAATAACTCAAATACTCCTGACTACAATGCGGTAAATTGGCTGACAGTTGTATAAGTGCTATATGTTGTACATAAATTTGCGAGAGCAACCTGTGCTGACTCTTTAAGGGCAATAAAACGAATTAAGCATTCTACATGAATCACTTTTTGAGGCATCTGCTGTTTAACAGTAGCAAAGCCAAGGTATTACAATATGTAAGCATAAGCCAACATAATGCAATACACTGGTGTCTGGTGGTACTAGTTACTGCTGTCTGGTATTAATGGAGATACTGACGGAATAATCGGGATGTAACCGAATATGAATACGTTATTCGGAATGAACAGAAAATGTGTTTTTGATACATATACAGATACGAAAAAAAAAATCTCACTATTCTTTGTTTCTGTTGTTGTTTTAGATAGGGTGCCAGAAAGTTCAACATAAAAAGACACGTGAGCAGGAGGGGCTTACTTTAGTACCAACTAACTTAGGGTAAAAAATATCATGGGCAGGTACAAATAATAATAATAATAATAATAATAATACTAGAGCACTAAATAGATAAAAAAAAAAGAGTTCCTATGGGATAAATGTGTGAAATATGTAAATTAGGAATGCTGCTACTACAAAAGCAAATGTTATCATTATTTTCCTTTTCGTTGCAAAGCTGATATCTGGCCATAAGCTTAAAAAAAAAATTTAAAAAAAAAAAAAAAAACTACGAAAAACGACAAAGCATATCACAAACCTGTTGGATGGCTGATGCCTTATCTGCAGCAAACAGGAAAATAACATTGCAGCTTTGACAAAAGTGTGCCAATCTCACGGTATTGTAAGAAAGATTATGCTTTGCCTGTTCACGCCCCTAGCTAATTACCAGATGACCTCCATTTTTGACTCAAATGATAAAATGTACCTATTGCAATAGCAGCACACAAAGTTATAGAATTTCTGAGACCTCATATTCCCAGCTCCTTTTAACAGTGTCCCTGGGAATCATTCAGGTGTCTGGCACGTATTATTCTATTAAGTATGAATTAAGTGGACAAAATATAAAACAGAAAAGTGTAAACATTCAGTAAAAATCAGTATTCAATGGTAAACTTCCTGGCAGTTGGCTGAATTCATACCAGTCATCTTTGGAACGATCAGTATTTGGTATATATGGGATTAAAAGATGCTCTGAGCAGATCCTCATGCATAAATCTGAGCACTAGAATACTTTTTGGTCCTACATCCTTTTCAATCTTTGTGAGCTACTATTCAATATATTATCATAAAACCTCAACTATTTGGTCAAATATATTTCTTTCCTTTAAGCAGACAAAGCTCCAGGAAATGTGTGTCCCAATCACAAATTGCACTTTAGAAGCAGGAACAAGTTTTACACCAGATGCCCTTCCTGATGCAACCCTCCCCATTTTTGGGCACCAAGAGTGCACTGGCTCATACAACCCTCCAGTGGCTGGGGTGGGTTCCCTGACCAGGAATCAAACCCAGGCCACGGCGGTGAGAGTGCCACATGCTAACCACTAGTCCACCAGGGAACCTGGGTCTAAAGAGATAATGTTTAGATATTGCAAACATAGGCAACCATTTGCAACCACTACCACCACCACCACTCATTACTTTGACACCACTTTTTACCTTGTCCTTTTTTTCTCTAATTTTTTGTATTGGAAGTGGGGAAAAAGGAACGCCGCAGGATCAGAGAAGAAGGCTTAAGCCACCAAAAACAATATGAAAAATAATGGAAGTTGTTATTTAAGCTAATGAAGTCCAATAACCAGGTACAATAAACAGAGTTAGAACTAAAGTTTGATGCCTATAAATCAGATGAGCCAATTAAAATAACGTTAAACACTAGAGATACCTGTGGTCAGTGGCGGAGCTGTAATGGTGATGAAAATTTCGAAAATGTGATTTGAATCATTTGGGTCATTGGACTCAGCACACCAATTTGGGATCCCAAACAGCCCACTATCTATTTGCATTACCATGACCAATGATGGTTCCACTTTGCCTATTTACTGCTTGAAATGTACACTGAAATCGTGCTCTTCCTTCTAACAGTTGGTAAAGTTGTTGGTGCCAGATGGGCTGGATTGAGTATTTCAGAAATGGCTGGTCTCCTGGGATTTTCACACACAGCAGCCTCTCAAGTTTACACTGAATGGTGAGAAAAACAAAAACCATCAAGTGAGCAGCAGTTTTGGGGATGGAAATGGCTTGTTGAGAGAGGTCAGAGGAGAATAGCCTGGTTTGAGATGGCAGGAAGGCTATCATAAACCAAATAGCTACTCTTTACAACCATGGCGGGCAGAAAAAGCATCGCAAATTGCACAACACATCAAACCTCGAGATGAATGGGCTACATCATCAGAAGACAACATTGGGTTCCACTCCTGTCAGGAAAAGAACAGGAATCTGAGGCTACAGTGGGCACAAGCCGACTGAAATGTGGCAGTTGAAGATTGGGAAAACACTGTGAAACATATCTGTATGTGACAAATTAAAGGCGACGGTAACTCTGTTATGCTGTAGCATTTTTCTCTCATGGTTTGTGTCCATTTGTAAATTTCATCTAATGTGTAGTCTTAGTCCAAGTTCTCTCAGAAATCTCCCACAGTTTTGTGATATCATCAATAACACCATATTAAGTCATCAGCCTGACTCACTAACACGCTGTTCGCTTAAGGCTGTGGTAATCTATTCTATAATTTTCCTCTCATGTTTTAGCAAGAGGCTGATGACATTCTTGAATAATTAAATACTTCCAGCCCTCAAAAGCTACTGGATGTTGTGGGAGTATTTGGGGGTCATGCCATAACATAAAAGAATGAAATGCAAAAACTCCACAATTAGCTGCATTTCGATGATCAGGTTTAGATTTTGGCGCTGCAGTGATGGTCGCTCAGTCACTCTGCAGTTGGTATGAACTTGTCATTGTCGAGCTCGCATGGTTGGAATATTAAATTGCTTTATGAATGAGTAACCATGTTAATGGGCACTTAATTAGGTGTGTAATTAAGAGCACAGCTAAAACGTCTGCTTTTAATGACATTACTGTAATATTCAGTCTGTGCTTTTTATGTCATTTACCTGGAAAAAGCACATTCTGAGAGTTCTTTACATTAGGCACTTTCCTGTCTGAATTTTTAATAACTTTTAAACAAACTTTCAAAAAATAGTTGGTTTAAAAAAAAAAAAGAAAAAAAAAAAAAAAAGATCATCCCTCAATATAATGACAAACTAATTAAAAGTGCACCATCAAAAGACTATAGGAAATATTTATCCATCATCATTCAAGACAAAATCCACCCTGAACAATGTGCATAACAATTTTTATGGTCAATTTGTAAACTCCAATGGTGCAAAAATTTGTTTTATGATTAAAGTTGAGGTTTGTTGCCTTAAGCTTTTCATTGACAAGTTGTTCTAACTGTTTCCTTCATCTCTACAATAAATGCCCTTTAGTCTGTCCAGCTCTCTCAGCTCCTCATCTGCTCAAACAAACAAGGTTCCAAAGCTTCAACTTTCATGCTAATGTCACAGTCAATGACATTGCACCTGTCATCTCGTTGATTGCTATCTAGCCGAGCCGAGCTCAGCCGTGCCACACTGTGCTCTGGAGCCTCATGACCAATGCTCACTTTCTTGACTGTTTCTATGCTGGATTTCTCATTAATATGACAATGTCATCGACTGGTAAACAATTAGCTATTGCTTTTCTATTTTTGTGCTAGTAACTGTGCTAACATCTGCCTGTGATGTCAACACAACTTCTCAAAGAAACACAGCACCAGCAACAAACTGCTAAACACAACATATATATTTCAATATAAACATATTTCATGTATTTCAGGGTGGAGTTTTTCTTTAATGAGTTTAGGTATTTATAAGTCAACTCTTTCCTGTTAGCCAAGTGTAATTTTTGTTACTTCAAAATGTCCATTCAGCTTTAATATATACATATAGGAGGATGGAAACCCCCCTAGCACTACTGCCAAGGTAACATTTATATGATCCATTATGATGATGTATAAACATGCAGGATGGAAAGCCGCAGCATTTGTCTGCCTAACGCTGCCGTACGTCAAAGGCCTTATTTCAGCTTCACTCAGTGTTCCTGAATTATCCACAGTAAAACCATAGCAACATGTCTAAACTGGCCGTGCTGATTCACCAGAGGCAATGTGCGTGGAGGAGTTGCTGCCTCCTACAACGTTCTTCATGCTGGCTGCTACAACATTTTTGCTTTCTTCCCCCCTGCACTATAGTCCTTGTCACTCCTGGTCATCGTGATGATAAATCAAAAGCAAAATGGCGCGTCTATTTAATGCGGATTACACCGTCTCTCTAAATATCGACAACAAGGGTGGTAACTGAGGAATCATTCTTTCATTTGGCTTTAACAGAGTCCCATTAATCTGGAGTTGTTGTACTGTAACACTCCATGCTGGTCACACTACTCGAGATGAGATTGAATGGACCTGAAAAAGACACAGTAATTCCACATGACCACATCATCCCCGTCCACTCAGCATCCACGGGTACGTAAAATTAGCGGTCTTCTTTTAAGATTATTACTCACACACTGTATGGAATGATCCCAATAATATCTATATTGTATAACAGACTGTGCAATAACGTGTTCGCCAGATCAAATCATACAGTGAAGATCCGCTAATGGTAGACCTGTGTGCGATGAATAGAAATAACTACATTCTGTTTACATATAATAGTAGCAATGTTATGTTTAGAGAAAACGTTTTAAAACGCAAATAGGAGGAGTTTGGAGCTTTTTGAGACTGGGTAAAAGAGAACAACATGCAATGGTCAGTTGTCAAAAAAGTGAGCTTAAGGATGTTTTTCTGTCCATTAGCATGCGTGGTAGATTTGCTTCTCACTGTACGAGGAGCCGGGCATCTATGATGCCTGTGATCTATGACTTATGACATCATCGTATGCTGTTCTCATATTGGTGGTTTTTAGACGTGCATCACAGCAATGGTCACACTCTTAATTTTAATAAAAAGGTCATGACAGTACCAGAACTTTGTCGCTAGCTGTTTTCGGGTTGCAATGGCACTGAATTGTTTGCTGGTAAGCATGTCACATTATGTGTTCCAAGACCACCATTCTCAAATCATGGCCAAAGAGTTCTTTTACGAAGAGTGAGTTTCATGGTACAGTGTAAAGCCAGCTTTAATGGCCAGCTTTTAAAACACCAGCGTAGTTAATAATTTGCAAAATATAACATTGTTTTGAACTCCCCACTTCTTAAAAAACTTCCCAGGATGTCATATTGAGAGTTGGTTTGGAAAACATAACCCTGAGGATACATTATTTCTCTCTAGACCAGTACAGGATACTTCAGCAATCACAAGGCTGTTATAAACTGTCAAAACTGTAGTTAAATCTGTAGTTAAATGGAACGAAGGCTAGACTTGTAGCAAATCTCTCGAGAAAGAAAATCCTCCTGTCTCAGTAAAGTATGAGCGCATTTTTCATACTTCTGTGTTTTCACCAAAAAAAAAAAAAAAAAAAAAAAAACTGACCAAATTCAGCCTCAAATTTATCAGCTTAATGTCAATAGCTGCTTCGACTGTGTCAGAAGGTGCCCGAAAAAAAAAAAAAAAAAAAAAGAATTTGCCAGTTCAGAGCCTAAAATGGTAACTAATTAAAATGCATTTTGTGAATTGTAAGCTGTATAGTCCTTCTTCTGTTCTCCTCCTGATCCCCAACCTTAAAAATCGCATTAATAGATGAATAAAGCAATGCTGTTTCTGCTGACTGGGGCTGCTTTGAAATTCAAAAGCTCTAATCGGTTATATATGTATGAGACAGCTCTTCACATACATACTTTAAATGGGTCACCCCATCCGGAACCCGGGTGCCTCAAACTGATGACCACACAGAAATCAGTTCCAGAATTTTTTTTTTTTTTTTTTTTTTTTTTTTTAAACAACAAAATACGCAGACAACTTTCTGAAGTAGAGGAAGAGCAGTGACTAAGTTAAAACAAGAGCTTCCTCTGCCGCACTGAGCCAGATGTCCAGTGAATAATTGATGTTTTTGGCTCCTTGCTTTGCATCTGCCTGCCTAATCAGTGCCATTCAATAATGTGGCATGTTTATATGGCATCAGCATTTTAATCACTTGAAAGGCATTTTTTTTAGTGGCTCTTAAGCAGGTTTGTGTGTTTGTTTCATAATGTTTTATTCTTGATGCATCAATGTCCAGGATTATTTCAAGTTCTGAATGAAGCACGGGAAATAAAATGCAGAACATGTAATAATCAACAAAGCAACACTTCGGCTATATTAGACAATTTGAGTCAACAAGGGGCTTCATGTTTTAATATAGAGAAAGGCTTCGGTTCAGTCTCCTTTCCCTCGAGACTTCGAATGTCACATTTGCATGCGAGGCTCGAGGTTGGACAGATTCATAATGTCTTGTAGTTTGGCAACAACTCAATGTCATCTAATTGTCACTGGGCATCTGCCTTGGACCATCAAGCAGGCATCTTATAGTCGGTGTAAAATTGGTAAATTGAATTACCGTTCCTGCACCGCATGCAAGCTTTTATGCACAACTGTGCCTAATGCAAGATTAAACGCAGCTGGTTTTCTATGTTTTCTAGATATCTCAACAATTATAATCCAAATACTATTCCAAATCCAAACGCTATTCCAAATACTAATAACACAAAATGGCAGTTGAGACATGATGCTAACACCTACTCCTTGTGTAGGCCTAATGTCTCATTATACAAATGTCTTAATTCATGACTAGTTCTTGTAAACCTTGATTTTGAGAATCGAGGGTTAGGCATCTTACTGCAGAATTACTTTACCACAGCGCTGTAAATTCTCCAATCTGAAGGTGCCGATTCATTTTTCTATAATGGCACAGCTCTGACAAATTAGATATATTAACACCTCATTCCAGTAGGTTATCGTTTCTATAGTAACAGCTCATTCACAGGGACTTCTACATAATCTAAGGATAATAAACAAATGTAAAAAAAAAAAAAAAAACACTGATATGGTGATATTTTCTGCAAGGAGATGTTTACTGAACATTTACAGAAGGAGTCTCCAGTGTGCTTTGTAAAGGTCAGTAAGTTCTCCTGAAGACCATGGGAAAGTCAGGCAGAGGAGCTTGCACTTTCCCGTTTCTCGATAACATGACAAGCTGCTAGTTTTTGTCTTATTAACTTCAAGAGAGAGAGGAAAAAAGGGAAGAAAGTGAGGGTATGACTGTTTATAGCCACTATAATGTAAGTGATAACAGGAAAAACTATACATTTAAATACAACTATAATTGGCTTAAAAAAAGCAATGTGTTCTTTAATAAATCAGACATTATAATCATTGCCAAACTGCTGTGGAATAAGAGGAATAAAACACTTTTTTTATAGAAAATTGTGCTCTTATAAGAAAATATTCCACTTAATGAAACAATGTAGCATGATACTGCACATCGTCATAATTTATTCCTTAATTAACAAACAGCTCCTGACCTGATAACATGACCTCCAGTATCCACATCGAGTCCTTGAGGTTCTTTCATTGCTATCTCTCCCCCAAACTCCCTCACATGATTGTGAACATGGAAGAGCTGCAGTCGTCGTCATTAATGCTGATAGTGCAGCTGTGGCAAAACTAATGATTCTTTTACAGGCTCGAGAAGCAGAGGAAATGTCCCGGAGCATCACTAATTCTTTTGAAGAGCACATCCACTAAAACGATGAACATAATGGGAACAGGGAATCTGAAAGACACCTAGCACCAGCACACACACACACACACACACACACACACACACACACACACTCCGACACCCGATTCCCCCTGTTGAGACCTGACTTTCATCACCGTCAATCCGTGTATTTCAGAAGTGCAAACTCGCACACTGGCCTAATTTTAGGATTAAATTTTTGAGTTTCTGCTTCCTTTCAGTAACACAACCTAGCCGGCTAATGATGATTTGATCGATAGTGGAAAACCACTTCATGTTTAAGGTCAAAGTTAATGCACTGTACTGATGCTCCATGTTAATGCCACTGCCACTGCATCTAGTCTGGCCATACTCCTTGTCCTGTAATCACACCCTTATCACTTCAGCAATCGCATTAATTATCCTGTTTCATAATAATCAGGTCTCCATCAAAATGCACATATTGTTGGCTTATAATTTGGTGTTTATCAAATATTAAACTATGGGGAAGCTTCAGGGATCTCAACTCATCTGGCTTTTAGATGAACCACAAGCAGAGCTGAGCTACGGCACTGTAATTTGATGGAAATGTAAATAATGGCACAGAGGTGATGACGACAATGCTGCAATACAGGTTCTGCTTTATCTTATGTAAATTGTATTCTTCCAGCTAAGGCTGTTGTTCACTGCTGCATATAGTATATATTTAATTACTAAAGCCAAATGTATCACGAATCTTCGTCAGAGCAAAATTATTTATTCATTCGCCTTCAGCCTGGTAACCTGATCGGGGTCATGGTGGATCGGCATCCTGTCCCTGTCGCAAGGTGAAAGCGAGAATTCACCAAAGATGGGATGCACACACACTTTCACACACTCATCCACACCTAGGGGCAATTTAAAATACCTGCATGCTATTTTGGGAAGTGGAAAGAAACCAGAGAACCTGGAAGAAACCCAAAAATAAAGAGGACAGTAACCCAAACTCAGGATCGAATCAGGGACCGTGGAGCTGTGAGACAGCAACGCCGGACACTGCGCCACCGTGAGAAAATCCAGAAGCAGTTAGTAACTTGAAGTCCAAAATATGGGAAGCTGAACTGTCTGGCCACTCTTTTTTTTTTTTAATCACAGAGACAAGTAATCAAGAACTTCGTTTGCTAACATACATTACATGATGCTTCCCCTTAATTGCTGGCACTCATGAGAGAATAATTTTCCTTCAGTTGAAAAAAAAAAAAAAGCTAGTATGGTATGACTGTCAATAAGAAAATGTAAAAAGAGCAAGTTCACATCAGGACTAGCTGTGAGCTGTGACTTGGGTCAGGTGAAAAGCATATCATCTCAAATATTTTGCGCGTCACACTTTTTTTTTCCCTTCTTACTTTTTTTGTGTTTTCGCTCAATAACAGCTAAACCACGTGAATGAGGAAGTGATTCCGTCGAATTTACATCGGCTACGTGGTGGACATGGCCTGTGGGACCTGTCAGCCAGCTAAACGAGCGTGAAATCACATCAAGCGCAACTGCGCCGTTACCCGCTCCACTTCTCCAACTGTTGCGTCTGGAGGTGGAGACATCACTAAAGCATCAACAAACAACAACAACAACAACAAAAGTTAACTCAAAGGAGCTTATACACTGTTCAAAAAATGAAAGGAGTACCTCCAGGCCTGATATTTCGTTGAGATTGATCAGAGCAACTGCAGTGACCTGGGCTGGTTCGGATGCGTAAAACTGATCTCCATGGCTAAATCTGCCACGCAAGTCTACAGAAATCTGCATCATACACTAATCAGACTGTAACTCTACAATCACTCGACATGCTTTGGTAATGAAGAGTTTCCATGGCCTAAACACAAACTGTAACGTCAGTACAATGCAACTAATTCTGTAAAATGTTTGCCAAAGGTTAGTCACTATCATGAATCAAAATGATCAATTTTAACCCATGTTCAAAAAAAAATTGTTAAAGAGGGGGTGGAGGGGTGGAGGTGGCTCAATGCTCAGGCTAATAAAAGGGCAGTGCAAGCTTTTTTGGCTTTGCTTCACAATATGGCATTTATTTTGGCACTCTTTGGGCAAACAAAGTTGGTAGCACAGAGTCTGTTTTAGGGTTAAAACAGATTATTTATTTCTTCTGATAAGATATAATGGAATCCCCCCTCCCTCCCTTTCTTTCTCTCTCTCTCTCTCTCTCTCTCTCACACACACACACACAGACACCCCGTATTTTTGGACAATGTTTACCCTCGATAACAGATTTGCCCTTTTTTGCTTTAAATTTCAGTCACATTTCCACGCAAGCTCATTTCGGCGTCATGTCATGTCCTCTAAATAACACTTGGTGAGTCAGACATTCTCAGTGAAGTTAGAGGATTTCTGCGTGTCAGGCTGCATGTCGACGTATTATTCCGTCCTCTGGAAAGAATTTTCCTCTGCTACTACTAAATACACACTATTCGGATGCAAGTTTCGGAAGTGGCTCCACCAATATAAGGGAAAGGGCAGCGCGCATCTGACAGGCATGCGTCCTTAAAAGTCAAATCTCCATCAGCTTGCGCAAAAACCCCGCATCCAATAAAGAAAGAAAGAAATCAGAAAGAAAGAAATCCAATCAAACCAGGTTTAGGACTTACCGCTGGCGGCGGTGATGAGACCTGCGAAAATGAGCCAGACGTGCTCGAATTTGCCCATGGCGGTGGCGTCCGCCGTTAATTCCGCCTTAATGCCGAGTTCTTGACGCCGATTACAGCCGCGCATAGACATCCAGCTCGGGCGGGAAGACGAGGCGCAGCTTTAGCGCTCATATCAGCATCGGGGGAAAAGCGCCGGTGCGGTGCGCAGAGACAAGGATGAGAGCATAGCGAGGATCATTCAGTCCGAACGGAACACACGGAATGAGCTAGAGAGAGACGCAAAGAGAGAGAGAGAGGGGGAGAGAGAGAGAGAGAGAGAGAGAGAAGAGGCGCTGCGTATGGATGCTGGACTCACCCATCACACAGCACCGTGCAGGGGAAGAAGACGCACAGCACTGCTCAACCGCTCACTTTAAACAAGAGCCGAGAATCACAAATGGTCTCTGTGATCTGATTTCTATTGTAATAGTAAAAAACAAACAGCAGCAAAAAGTACTCGAAGGTGATCCTTAAAGCACAATTTCTCAGCAACCCTTAAATCAGCGCAATAAACTCTGCCAAGTTTAAAGAGACCAGACTGGAGAATCAGAGATGCGCACAGAGATCCTGACAGTTTTCATGAGCCGAGACGCTGTGATCAGGACCACAGAAGGTCAAAAAACGAGCAGGTTCAAGCTTTCACTATGCCTAAAATCCCTGAAGCCAAAATGAGAGACTGATTCTAATAACCAGGCCTGTTTATACTGATGTAAACCTGCAGCTCTCAGAATGGGGTCCAGAAGAGAAGAGAAGTCCAGGGGTCACTGATTTATAAAAGTACCCTACTAATAGAAGTCACAACCTACTAGTTTCAGAGTTACTACATGTTATGAGTTCTGAGCTCTGATAGTTATTAGCCTGATTGATGAAATAAATAGAACTCAAAAAATAAAAAGCTGCAGGGCTCCAACAAAAATAGCAAATATATTATTAAACAATGAGCCTAATATTTGAATAGCTAGATTATGTTTGTTAATAAAAATCTGTACTCAGGGTGTCTGTGGAGGTTTTTTTTTTTTTTTTTTTGCAGGTAAAGCCTGTTTTACAGATGCATCCAAGGGTTCTGTAAAAGGGAGGGGTGCTGTGTGGTTGATGTGAAGACCTCTACACACTCAGAAAACAGGCACCTTTCCTTGTTGCTGCTGGGGCGGTACATTCAAGCATGCACATTTTGGTACTTGAGTATGCATCGTGAAAAGCTTTACCTTAAAAGCTAATTATGGTCAATTTATGCAGCTTAATTTTTTTTTTTTTTTTAAATGGTATGTTTTTCCAGACGAAAGATGCATATTTAAATGTACAGAAGGTGTACTGTTGAGGATACCCAACCTGGTGACAAGGAAAGGTACAGTTTCCTTTTTTTCAGAGAGAGTAGAAAAAGAAAATTACCAAGGAAAATGAATGTTATCTGGGGCAAGGAGGCCCAGTGGACCTGTCTGGTGTCCCAGAGGTCATCCTAGCGCCCCTGGATGCATCACATTGACCAAATTCAAGCAGTACACTGGAAACGTTTTCTAAACATGCCTCCTCAAGCAACAATTCTAATGTAGCATGTAAACCCCTGTTTAACAGAAAAAGACACAGAGGTGGTTCTTTTTCTGTTTACACACCCCACTGTGTGCAAATGTACCTAATAATACACCACCACCTCTCTTCTCTCTTTCTCTCTCACACACACACACTCTCTCACTTTCTCACTAATATAATGGGGGCAAAAAATGTGCTCATCAGATGGAGTCTGCGCAAATGTTTTGTGGTGGTCGACACATGACAGTAAAATGGGACTTTGCTGCCATCTGCTGAAAATCCTGTCACACAAAGAAGAATGTGTAGGTCTAGGATGCTCAGGAACCTGCTTAGATCTGAACTATACCTTGTTTAACTGGCCACTGAGCTGATAATGGATAATGTATGGGCCCTAAAAATAGTTCAGCACAGCGCTCGGCTCCGATCTTAAAATTCTGCCTAAAGAAATTCCAGCTGGATTTGCAGAACGAGCAGCTCATTTTACACCTTAAAGCAAAACACCACCAAAGTCCACAACCAATCGATTGTGTTTTGCACTGTTTACTTAAGAGGCTTCAAAACATATACATGGATAAAAGGGGGAAGGGGACCTAACATTTTCATTTTGGAAAAAAAAAAAAAAAAAAAAAAAAAACTCGTCTTGTACATTGTCACTTGGGCAAGAAATGTTGCCATAAAAAATGTCAATAATTATTAATGAAATAGTTATGTAAATCACATTTAATCACATTAACTGGGGGCAACTACCTTCCATTTACTGTATGTTCTGTACACCAACAACTTTATTTATTTATTTAAAATTATTCATATAATAGCAATAACAACAATTATTTTCACAACAATTATGTAGTATTGTGTTTGTTTTGTTCTGAAGGCTGTAGTATCGTGTTTGGCTGTTCTGAAGGCTGCAGTATCGTGTTTAGTTTGTTTTGTTCCAAAGGGTATTATGTTTAGTTGTTTTGTTCTGAAGGCTATAGTATTATGTTTAGTTGTTTTGTTCCGAAGGCTATAGTATTATGTTTAGTTGTTTTGTTCCGAAGGCTATAGTATTATGTTTAGTTGTTTTGTTCTGAAGGCTGTAGTATTTTGTTCGGCTGTTTTGAAGGATGTACTATGGTGTTTGGCTGTTTTGTTCTGAAGGCTGTAGTATTGTTTGGCTGTTTTGTTCTGAAGGCTGTAGTATTGTGTTTGGCTGTTTTGTTCTGAAGGCTGTAGTATTGTGTTTGGCTGTTCTGAAGGCTGTAGTATTGTTTGGCTGTTTGTTCCAAAGGCTGTAGTATTGTGTTTGGCTGTTTTGAAGGCTGTAGTATTGTGTTTGGCTGTTTTGTTCTGAAGGCTGTAGTATGGTGTTTGGTTGTTTTGAAGGCTGTAGTATGGTGTTTGGCTGTTTTGTTCTGAAGGCTGTAGTATGGTGTTTGGCTGTTTTGTTCTGAAGGCTGTAGTATGGCGTTTGGCTGTTTTGTTCTGAAGGCTGTAGTATGGCGTTTGGCTGTTTTGAAGAATGTAGTTTTGTGTTTGGCTATTTTGTTCTGAAGGCTATAGTATTGTGTTTGGCTGTTTCGAAGGCTGTAGTATGGCGTTTGGCTGTTTTGTTCCAAAGGCTGTAGTATTGTGTTGGCATCAGTTTAGATTTGAAACTTGTGGGCCATACTTGAATGCCAACCATAAACCTACATTTTGTTATATGGTTATGGGTGCAATTGAAAAATCTCAACATTGTTCAGAAGTAAATGGATAAAACCCTTTTATGGAGCCATAGAATCAAGCAATCCAGTCAGTCACAGACGGAGAACTGTAACATTATGGCTTTAATGTCAAAATAATGCGCAACTGTCTACGAAAAAAAGTCATAAAATCATATATCCTTCATGTGTGCATGTCTGATAGTGCCGCATACAAGGCGATAAAATGGTGAAGACGGCATTACAAGCAGAATATGCTTCACACGCTTGTGGGTTTGTGTTTAGATATGTGAACCTGCTGAAGAAACTGTTTAAAATATATGATGTATAACTTTAATATTTTGGCTCAGAGGATGGAGGTATGAACTTAACAAAAAAAAACCCACAACACATGAATTTACCCCTTTCCATTTCCAAGTTTGATTGTTTTTTACCTGGTTTCATCCCTGATGTATTACAGACTTCAAGCCAAATAGAGACATGGTAAACATTCAGCAACACTGCATACACACAGATTAAAATGTGTTTGACTTTCAATGACCCATAACTCAAGCTTCACTGGTTAATATCTGTTGAATTTGCTGTGTCATGATCCACTAGCATGGCTAAAGACCCCCTAGATGAAGTGCCTGTCTCACTTAGAAGCAAAACATCATACCCTCCTGGCTCAACAGCATGCGCCGTGTCTGCATTCATTATCAGATTGTGGACCTCTAATGCTAATTAGGTGTTAGAAATAAGTTTGCTTCTGCTTCACACCGTACCTATTTATTTCCTGACTTGAAAAAAATTAGATGTAATGTCTCATATGTGAAAACCGCTGCTCACTGGGGGTGGCGACGACCAAAATTATAATATTCACTCATAAAATTGAGTCATCTAAAAAAAATATCGCCTTGTAATTAGGTTCTAGAGACAACCATCACTCCAGTTGCACGCAAGACTGAGCTGTCATCATTGACATTTTTGTTCTTTGAGTCGGACAGTGTTGTGATTTGTTTTCTAATGAAGGATGAAAAACATATGATTGCCGAGCTCACCTTCATTTAGCCGGAACACTAATAGATTTTCCACAAAAGGTCTTTTTTTTTTCAGTAATTGTCTATTACTTATACGAGATCTTTCTAAAATGTGACACTGCTATAGGTGCCAGACCATATATAACACGCGATCGCGGAAAGAGCCGTACACTTCAAAGATTCCATGTACTCAATCAAAACCCCATTCTCAAGTGTGGTCTGAATTTTAAGAAGAACAAAGTAAACATGTCTGTCTAGGTCTGCCCATCTTCCATAGTGCATTAACATGACTGGTCACTTACAGAGTGCTTTGAAATGAACAGAATAGGCCTGGCTCTTTACAGGGTATGAGGAGAAGAGGCTGAGCTGAATAGACTGCAAAGGCACTAAAAGAGATTGCACGAGTTTCTGAAGAGTTTTTGAAAAAAAAAAAATCACTCTGACATACATCAATACAATAACGTCTGCCGCATAAAGAGGCAGAAGAAAGCTGAAAACAGAGACATAGCACTCAGTATCCTTTACATTTCAGAAGAAGAGAAAAAAGAATCACGGATCTCAGGAAATCCTGTACTTTTTAGAGGTATAACGGAAATGTCATATTGCTGGGGTGATGCCAGATCTCCAGTGGGCCTGGAGTAAAATGTGATGCCCTTGCAAATCAAATCATAGCATCACTCAGTGCCCTTCCCTGATCCATTGCTATGTGCCACTTGTGCTTTTTCTTTGCTTCACCTCAGGGTTATGCTCTCTGCTCTGTTTTAAACAGCAGCAAGGCACAGTGGATGCCTGAACCAGAGCTCTGCGCTCAAGTTCAATTCTGGCTTTGATGCTCTGAACTTGGAGGGCAAGACAAGAGTGGAAGGAGAGTTGTTTTTGTTTTTTTTTTTTTAAAGCCAAAAACAGCACTGTGACTTAAAAAAAAAAAAAATCACTTGGTTGTGTTGGTGAACCTTAAGCCACAGGAACTGGATGTAGTGCATCATGCAGAAGGTCTTAGAAGTGAAGTTAGTATTCAATTACTTTGCAAGGCCAAGTAGATTTTCAGTCCGAAACATGTTCTAGCATGACAATGCACCTGTGCACAAAGCAAGCTCCATGAAGACATGGTTTGCCAAGGTTGGAGTGGAAGAATGTGAGTGGCCAGCACAGAGCCCTGATCTCAACCCCACTGAACACCTTCGAGATGATTTGGAATGACAAGTGTGCACCAAGCCTTCTCAGTGCCTGAGCTCACTAATGATCTTGTGGCTGAATAAGCAGAAATTTCCATAGCCACATTCCAAAATCTAGTGGAAAGCCTTCCCAGATGAATGGAGGCTGTTGTAGCAGTGAAAGGGTGACCAATACCATATTAATGCCCATGGTTTTGCAATGAGATGTTCAAGAAGCCTATATGGGTGTCACGTGTCTACATACTATTGGCCATATAGTGTACATTAGATGAAACTCTTATTATGTGACTAGTCTGATTTTAGAGACACAACCATTTCATTAACTTTATCCATTAATATTAGAGTGTAAGTTGTAATAAATAAAGGAAATTCCTGGAGAAGAATTTGCTGATGTTTTGTAGTCTGAAAAGAGACTTGTTTGAAGCAATGGAATTACTTCTACACAGTTATCATTGCGGCCTACCAGGGAATGAATGTGTCATGACATACCATGTTTATTCATCTGAAGAAGCTAACAAGACAACCTGTAACATCATCAATCAAAGGTAGCAAGGTAGTTAGTATCAAGCCTGTAGCGACCTGTTTTGGGGTAAATTTGACAGGTTAAATTAGCTATGTGAGAAATACAAGGACATGTGCAGCTATTGAACTCATTTAGACGAATGGGCATAGGTGGGCATCTGCGTCCTTGTTGACTATCTATATTGTAAATAAGTTAATAGCTGAATGAAAAATGGCACCATTTTATGCACTGTGATTACAGCAATAGTTTCTACATTGCATTTAACAGGATCCTCTTCCCTTTTCTTCCTCAGCATCTGACAACAGGTCTAAAGTAGCTTTTATTACATTAAATCTAATGTGAGTCTGAGCCACATTTCTTATCAATTATTTCCTATGGCTATAGAGTTTATTGTAAAAATCTTTATTTACACATAGCATGGTACATTTTGAACTCAAATTGCTTTACATACAGAAGAGTGGATGGTCAAAACACAAACATTCCCTCATGATAAAGCGCATGAAAGAACAAATGTAAATCACTAATTGTACATCCGTGAGAATTATTTCACATCATGAAAAGTCTATTTAAGAAAATGAGTGCCAAGACATACAGTACAACAGGCCAATTGAAAGAAGTAGATTTTCAATCTGGATATAATCAGTTATTGAGCTAGCATTCATAATATTCCCTGGAGTACTATTCCAAAGTTTAGAAGCAAAAAAATAAAATCACTAGCCCGAGCTGTGACTGATCGGGAGTAATAGTAGCTCCGTCTCAGCTTACTGAAGTACTCATGATCGGCTATACTGCTTCAGAAGTTCATCAAGACACACCAAAGCGCAATCGACACCTTTTAATGTCGTGACCAGGACACTGTAGTCAATGTGGTACTTAAAAACAGCATGAATAAAACAGGAATATATGCTCTGATGTTATTTTTCTTAACGAGGCAGCAGGGCGGCCAGCCAGCAACACGTCACTGTATTACAGTCCAGAGGTTGTCTCAGCGTTATTTAGGGTCGGCATATTTCTTCCTTGTCTATATTTATGCAATGATGACAATCCGATTTAGAGATGTTCGTTACATGAGAATAAACCAGCATCTAGGGTTTAGACCAAGGTTGTTAACTGTAGCTTTTGGTTTTACCAAAAGAGGAAAGCCATTTAGCACCAGGGCACAATCAACAACCTTAGCGCATGCAGATTTCATATCTAACATTGTAAGAAAAGAGACATTTTTGAAGCTCTGGAATGGTTCCTCCACTTCTATCAATGCAGCCTACTAGGGGAAGAATGTGATGTAGCACGTCAAAATTATTTTCGAAGTTGTTTCACCTTAAACAGGTCCAACACAGTTTAGCTTCGGGTTTTGATAAGTAAGTAGAAATGTAGAGAAGGCATGGTAGAGGTATTACAGTAATCTGTAAATAAGGTGAACTAAAGTTAATATTAGTAATAGCTGAGTCAGCTGATATACCAAGAATATTGAGAATGCGTTTGCGAAGAGAATGCGCTTGCGAGGCAATGCCACCAATTTCTCTTCCTATATTCATTTATCTGAGGATAAGTCACAGCTTTTGGTTCTACAGAAAAGCCATTAAGCCCCTGGGCGAAATCAACAATCTTATTGCAGGCAGACATCATACGTAATTTATGTTTTGTCAAACTTATAAGAAGGAAGTTTCTTCTTCTTCCAGTCTTCCATTTTGTGTAGCTGTGCTGCTGAATTAGGGTGAACAGAGAAATATGTGGATTGTGGATATAAAAGGGATAGTAATAGGTGACCTAAAATATAAGCGTGTCGGATACCACACTGTGTTTTTGGTAGGCTCTGAAAAATTAGACTGGTAACCATCGAGTAACACCTGAATCAGACAAGATCCTGACTGTGTTTTTAAGCTTGCACTTAAGCCTAATAGAACCAAAACAAAAACACGTCAACGAGCTGAGGAAGGTAGGTAATTGATCATTTTGGCCAGCGCTGATTATGTACTATGACACTTCTGGAAACCTGACTGGAATACATCATGCTTGTTTTTACTATTAAAAAAAAAAAAGAACAAAACTACTGGGTGACGACTTTCTCTAAAAACCTTAGATAGACATGAACAAGATGTGGTTTCTTATGCAATGGCTTAACAAACTTGAGAACACAGCCCTAGATTAGTGTTGAATTTATTGTGTTTAATAAGACTTCCCCAATCACTGATGATAATTTCAAAAGTAACTTTTCAGCATCAAGGTATAGAACTTGTTCTACCCAATAGGACTAGTCTCATCAAGACATTCTTGGATCTATGGCACCTTCTTAGAAGGTGGATAGAGTAGTACATAATGGATTGCTGGCAGCCTGCGGCTGAATTTTAAGCCTTGTGTTCTCTATTTAAATTTTTTTTTTCTTTTTTACAGAAGACGTCTGAGGAATCATTGCTGCTAAGGCCTAGATGAATTAGAGAATCACCAACAGACAAGGGCCTGACGGTAGTTATTGACAGATTGCGTCCATCAATAACAATGTCCAGCCATTTCCCCCCATCATCATCACTCACATTGGCAGGAGATTGGCTTGAGGATGTAAATTGCACCAAGGCATGGCTCTTCTAATTTTTTCACCCAAGATGGTGCTACACTATTCAAACTAGAGTCGGTCCAGCTGGAATCTATTACATGGTACGCTGCATAGTTCGCTTAGATCTGGTGGTCATATATCCATCGCTAATGCAGTTGTGAATGATGCAAGCAGATGTTACTTACATAGGGAGGATCTAGAGCCAGCATCTGAAGATCTGAAATTCAAAAAAGATAAGACACTGATCAGATAGAGCCTCATTCCAGGGAATATCGATGTGAAAATTCTGAATTAGATCTAGTGTCTCAGTAAAACTGTGAGCGGGGGCCTAGAATCCAGAATGGACATAAATGCTATCCTCATTTTCATTCCCTATATAAATATTTTAAAAAATTACCACTTTGCCAGTAGAAAGAGATTAGGTCAGGAAATTCTACAAAGTCTTGAAGTTAGCAAGTTATTGAATTTTTGCCACTAACATTTTGATCCAAGAGTTCAAAAGTTCTGAACAGGTACTGCGTTTTATTTCCTGTAATGCCTAACACCACATCATAAATGCTAGCAACATCTCCAACCTTCTCGCAAATGCAAGCTTATAGAGGCCCTTGGATGAGAGAGTCCTCATTGCAAAACTAAATGTTCAGGGGATGGAACTGGACCTGATCCTCTTCTGATAACCTTAACTGTAACCCACAAGAAGCTCTACAAAATGGAACAGTACATTTATCCAACCTAAAACACACCAAGTTGTCTCTATTCCCTGGAATTTTGGTTTGACGCTGCCAGGTAAGAGGAGTTGGATCAGGTCCAATGCAACCCCCTGGACTCTTGATACTACAGTAAGGAGTACTTGCCCTAGACCCTCTATAGTGGAAACACTCAGCTCTACTTAAACATTCTGTGGCTCAACATTTCTGCAGACACAAAGACATAAAATATTTCACAACACAATGACAGCCAGCTTACAGCTGCTACCACTATGGTCTAATGGTTTCATAAGAAACATTTATCTCTAACTACATGAGACAGCACGTCCTGGTTAAATACTAAAGGTCCTCAAAGATCGCCTTTAAATGATAGAGACAGGGTGTTTGTGACTACAGACTGTTGCCCAGAATGGAAGCTAATGGTCTCTAATGATAAAAATGAAATGAATCCAAAACAAGTCCACGCCAGTGGGCGTTTGGATGTGTTTAATGAAGGCATGATTGTAGAGGTGCATGAAGATGTGAAAAAAATGAACTTATAACATTTTTTTTTGAAAGAAAGAAATACAGACACAAATAAGTAAAGAAATAAGTAAAGCTGTCTTTGTGTCATTTGCTGATGCACTGTAGGCATCCATGGATTATTATTAGGCTTCCAGACTTTCATGTAACACGAACAAACAAAAATAATAATGGCACAAGCAAGATAAAAAAAGCAGTCCTGCACACACTTCTAGTGGAGACACATTATAAACTAGAGTGATGTAGCTGAGGTTGAGGAACTGTCAGAGCCAGAATTCACACACCATGCTAACAGTGCTGCCATTTCTATCTCTGGTCTTTCCCAGTGTTTTTTGGGGAAATAGTGGTGGGTTCATATTTTATTTATTTATTTATTTATAAAAACTCATCTTCCAGTTTAGGACACTTAAATTCGAATACAGATACAGATATAGAGCACTAAACAGATACAGATAGAGATAGGCCCAGTAGTATTACACATGTTATTGCAAAACAACACACTAATATTTTTTTTTACTTCCAGCAAAACATGTCATGACTATGCCTTTTCAAAAACAACACAGGATGCTCTTTTGCATGCTGAAACCAGAATAGAGATCACTAGGGATAATAAGATATTGCAGGTTTTTCCTTCTTGAATTCTAGCCAGGTGGGAGCTATTGCATTGAGGTCCACTGAGAAATCACATGAAATTTGTAATTAACCATGAAAGCCTTTTGTAAATATTCAATCTCTGACAAGCTTCCGAATTTAATGTATGTTCCAAATTGAGAAGCTGGAACATGCTTGTCGTCTTATTAGTGGCAGAGTTAGTCTGCTCTTGCTGTGCCGTCGATTTATTGGGCTATTCGTTTCTTTTTACGGACTGCAGATTAATTCAGAACGACTGCTATTTCACATCATTAAGCATGAATAGCGTGGTTTTGTGCCGATATGTGAAAGGCAGAGGACACTAGCGTGTTCTCTTTGTAAATGTAAAAAGTTAGCTCTTACAGTGTATCAGGTGAATATCTGTCAGTGTGGCTTCACACACAGGGATCTCAAGGACATTTCTTTGTCATAAAGAATGAGAATTCGTGAATGATGTTATATAGCAAACACACAGTCTTTTAGCTCTTTGTGTTATGTAAAATGCAAAGTGAGCTACAGCAATTACATATGCAATTTGATTTTTTAGCAGGGGTGCCAGTAGGATTTTTTTGGGCTGTCTGACATTGGCTTATTGGCTTCATGGCATCCTTTTCTGGGTGGAAGGGTTAGAAAATCCTGCTGTACCCACACTGTTTTATGGCGCTCAGCACACAGACAGCTTATCTGATGGGCTCACACAGTACACAGTGTCTCTGTGAGGCAGGAATAGCCTACACCGTGGATGGGACACCAGTCCATCACAGTCACCTGCTTTCTATTAATCACTCAGTGTATTTAAAGACCACTTTCTTACTTTGTTTTGTCATTTCTATCTGATTTGCAATTCTGGAGCCTTTTTCTGACTTCCTGGTTTTGACATTTTTGCTTCCATCTGTGTTTTTTTTTTTTTAATCTGGTTTTGCATTATTGCCCAGTTGGCTTGATAGTTTGATGTTTTTGGCTGTTTTTGACCACGTATCTGCCTGATGATTTAGATAAATGAAGATTTTACTCAGGCTTACAGCTATCTGCTTTCAAGTTCAGATACGAAGCTCACTGAAAAAAAAACAAAGACCATGTTCATTCATTCATAACTGCCTGATGAGGATCGTGGTGGTTTAAATTATGCTACTAACTTGTTAATATTTTGGGAAATATAACTAAATTAATTTTAAAAATAACAGACAGGTACAAACAACAACAACAACAACAACAACAATAATAATAATAATAATAATATATTAAAAAACAAAAATCAGTCTCATGCACATTTCTGGTTGAAACCAATTATTAACTTAAGTAATGTAGCTGAGGTTGAAGAACTGTCATAGCCAGAATTCATGCACCATGCTGACAGTGCTGGCATTTCTATCTTTGGGGTTTCTTTTCCAGTGTTTCAAGAGACTTAGTGGTGGGGGTCATATTTAATTCATACCAAAAAAAAAAGGAGAGAGAGAGAGAGACAGAAGTGACCAGTTTCGACCTCACCCACTTTGGGTTTAAATCTGAATACAGATATGGTTTTGGCATTGGAGTTGTAGTGGCACGTGGCATTACAGTCAGAGGTATAACAGTGAATATCAGAAGAGCAGTATTTCAATCTGCTGCTGCCATGTAAACTGGAAGGGTAAGTTCATGTGCCGTTGCAGATCGGATACACAAATGACATAGACATTGCTATCACACGGAGTTAACAGAATGTAGTGCAACAAGTCCAGCTTTTTGTATATGGAAATTATAGTGTACATAAAGGTCCTTATCCTTCATCAACCAGTAGTTTTACATGGATCCAATACAAAAAAGTACTAAGGTATTTAAGGTAATAGTAATAGAAAAATGCAACACTTTGAAAAAGTATTCAAGTTATAATTTTCCAGATTACTTACACATGTTATTCCAAAGCAGATCAATAAGTAAAAGTTGCCAAACTGAACTTGGGAGAAAGTTCATAAAGCCCAAGACCAAAGCATCACCAACCAACCTACTGCAAATCCACCAAGACAAATTGGGTCAGGGTTAGTGTGTATGATGGGAAGGTACTAAGTAGATCCCGGCAACGGATTCTTTCTTTATAAGAAAGGTTTCCAAACAGAACACTTTCTGCAAGCTAAGAACCCTTAATTATCCAATGAACCCTTAAAGAACCCTAAAGGAACCCTTCTTTCTAAGAATGTACCAAGTATTCAAAGGCGGGGTTTAAATATTTATACAAGAATCACAATTCACCTTCACAATATCTGCAGGAAAAAATGATTTTGGCTTGAAAATTTATCAAAGTGTGGATAATTTGTAAGCCCAAAATGATGCCCTTCTGAATACTTTCACAAAGCAATGTAGAAGAAAAACAGACCGCTACATGGAATAGCACAAAAAATAGATGGATAGATGGAGTATTCACAATTTCTATCAATTATAAACTCTAATTGACCTTTTGGTGGAAAATGGTTGACTAGACTTTGCCTTTGCATGAGTGTGCGACGTCAGAGGTCATCACGTGTATGTCCATCTAGTTCTCAGTTCTCTTTCAACACTAAAGAAGATTAAGGAGAATTTTTATTCTGTCCTTGCTCGTATTGTCAGCTTGTATTACACTACACATCTGTTCCCTGGTTTAATTCTGTTGTTAATTATTTGTTGGAAAGCAATGACCTTCATTAATCAATCATTCACAACTCACAGGCATTCAGTCGATACCCAAACAACAGAGGATGTTAAATATCACCTGCTCATACCTGTACATGTAAGGAATAAAAGTTTTAGCAAGGGCAAACATCTTGAATATAATGAAATGTATCTAGGATTTCCTATCAAAAGATTACAATAAACCAAATCTCTGATTATTAACCTTATTTCTAGACATTTATACTAACTTCAAGCTTGAAACAGCCATGTCTTTTTATAGTTTAACTTTAATCACTCTAGAAAGAAGCAGAATTATCTGCTAATAGAATAAAAATGTAAAGCTTGAAATGTGTAAAAGCATCTAAAAAAACAGGCTATATGATTTCATATTTGATTTATAATAATCTCATAATACGAAATAGTAGATACATTTGCCCAAATTCATGTCATTTACACTTGCTTTTTTCTGTAAAATACATGTTGAGGAGAAACTAAAAGTAGATAGACTAACCACACATTGTCAAAAGTACAAATTACACAAAAGGACAGGTCTGGTTGGATTTTTTGTTTGTGTGAATTAAAGTGTTATAATTTTTCTACTTAGCATATTTGTTTTTTGAGGGGAACGTGGTATCTGCCTTCAAGTGTGTATGATCGTCTCATCATTCTCATTATGCCATCAATGCGGTCTTCTGCTACAATTCATTGCTCAACCCTGGTAGTTTCATTGTCGAGCTTTTGATAGATTGATAGATTTCATCCTCCCATTTAATATCACATCCAGCCATCACTGTGTGTGAAGCTTTTGTCTGATGCATACTTACCGTGAAGTAACGCTCTTGTGTTAAACAGTATTTGTTAAACAGTCCATTGTGTGACTGACAGGATAAGATGAGAAGATAAAAGCAGCATGTAAATTGTATAAAACAGTGACAATGAAAACGGCTGGCTGATTGTATGCGACTTTTAAACTTTCAAAACGCTTCATATTATTTGTAGGCATGAGAGACTCTTGTGTATGTGTAGGCGTTGGAGAATCTGAACCCAATAACTACCTCATAGCAGTATCATCGAGTGTAAGAGGTACAGTAAATTGGCTTATTTATTTGTTTATTATACAGTTTATTCTGTACCAAGCTTTTTAGTAGTTATATATTTGAATCCTTTTTTATATATATATATATATATATATATATATATATATATATATATATATATATATATATAAAGCATTTAGGAATAAAACTTTTCACACATCCTAATTCTTGGACCAGTTTTCGCTGAGAATGTTTAACCTTGCACGGCATACTGTCGCTCTCAGGCAACACGCTTTGTTTTGGTTCCTCAAAACATCCCATTTTGCATTTTTGTTATTTCCTTAACATGGGTTTTGGCGATCACATGTTAACGAAGCATTCATAATGCCGCATTTTGTGAAATGAAGTATAATTTGCAGAACGAGGCGTATGTTAACTATTAGTAGTATAAACATTTAAAATTATATGACAATTATAATCATAATAATGACAAATTATATTATATATATATATATATATATATATATATATATATATATATATATATATATATATATATATATATATATATATATATATAAAATATTCATTGCTGAAGGAGTATCATTTAAAACAACTGACATGTTTAAGTAACATGTTGTTGTAAAGTTTGAACCAATGAATTGCTAAAATTTCCTACGGTTAGCCAGCTAGCTACTCTGTCAGGTGGCATGAGTCATAGTCGTGGACACTTTCATGAAAGTGAAATTGACGTACTTGTCAAAATGACGAGCAAAAAACAATCAAAAACGAAGCTCATTTGTGTTCTTTTGTGTGTTGGCTTACCAAAGCAAGCATGTATTTGGAACAGAATATTATGCTTTCAGCAGTATGGTACGGTCCCACATCTCCAGGGCCCCAGGTTCAATCCTGAGCTGTGTAGAGCTTCATATGTTTTCATTCTATTCACCTGGGTTTCCTCCCACTGTCCAAAAACATAGTAGGTGGATTGGCTGCACTGAATTGCCACTACTTGTGAACGTATGTGCAGGGTGTGTTGGGATGGACTTGCACTCCGTGTTCCCGGGATATGTTAATAAGAAAATCTGACTGCTATTCAGTCTATTATCTCTTTGTCCTTTCTCTTGCATATCACACTAGTGTTTTAAATAACTATCACTTAAAACAAACTCCTTCGCTTCATCAGACCATACAGCCAACAGAAAATCAGCCTCACCAGTTTGCAAATGTACAAAATCATGCACAACAGAATTGTTCACAATTTGCATATCAGGTTCTCTCAACTCTGCTGTAGCTCTAATTAAACTGCTGCAGGCGGGGAAAAAAAAACCCCTGCAGAATTGGGTGCTCTTGACAAATCAATTTCAATTCAAGCCTGCCCAACTGAGACACCTTCATCTCTTTAGCTAATAGATTCTTCCTTAAAGATGCTCAGGTTTTTCATTATCGACCTCTATTCTGATCCTTTTTTTTGATGGCCTAGAGAAAGAATTTTCAATCCATGCGACCAGTAAAGTGGGAGTGGGTATTTTACACTTTCTGACAGTTTGATGAACTAGTTAAACCCAGGCCAAAACACTTGACTGATTTACTTTGTCATGCAGCGGAGGTTAATTGCCAACTTACAGCGATGTAATCTCTCTGAACTATTGATTGGCGGACTGCTGTCTCGAACTTCAGCCTCAGAGAACTGCTCGCCAGTCTTACTATTCAATACATATTCTGTCATATCAGAATCTTCAAATCCCAAGACATTATTATGAGAACCCTGGCAATTCATATGCATATATTATGGTTGCGCCAACAAATAATCTACTGAATACAGAAATGTAATTAGAGATTGTGCAATCTATATTAAATCTTTAGGAATGACTGTTTAAACTGTTGCAAGGTTTAACTGGTTTAAATTGGTTATGTTTTCTTTCCATCATGGCCACATTCAATTTGTACAGCAGCCAGTCTTCTCAAGCTTATCATATCACCTGCCTAGTGAAATATTTGATTTTCATCATTTATGTCTGTGGGAATAGGAATACATAGCAGGATATGAATCCTGACACATGATCCTCAATTTATGAGTAATTGCAGCATTTCCAATATTTTTTTTTTTCACTTACTTAAAGAAAAAGGAAATCTCCTTATCTGACAGCTAGTTAAGCATTTTATGGTTTATAGTCTGTTTCATGCTTTTGCCTTACCTACACACAGATGCCTTGATTCACTAAGATTCCAAATAAAAATTGTGAGAATGACATCATATGCAAGGTAGTGGGAGGAAATAATATGTAAAATGTAAATATGTAAATTTAATAAATAAAATGTAATGATTTATTTTAAGATAAGAAATATAATAAGGCATAATTTCAGGGAACCTAGTAAAATGTGCAATTTTGTTTTCAACAGTTAGGTCAGTTTAATTTGTAGTAAATCATAATGCGGGTGCTAAATTAATCTCTTTTCATACCACTCCACATTTTGCATTTTTAGGTAAAAACAACACAAACTGCTTATTTATTATGTACTGTTTTGCTAATTTGAAAGAGGCCATGTTCTGTAGACTCCGTACAAATACATATAGATACAAATACAGATACCAAGAGCAGATTATTTGTACATTATTTGTTTGTTTTTGCCAGTATGGTTCACAGGGCATCTAATCACCGGTCTCAGTGCCCCAGCGATCAAAAAATGTTGGACAAGTGCACTCTAGGGTGCTCCTTATAGTGAAGAAAATGTGATGAAGTGCACTAACGGCTGCCCTTCAAGTGGGAAAAAAAATGCTATTTAGGGTGGGTGTTCCTATGAATGACAAGTGCCCTCTGGGATGCCCTTCCAGTGAAGAATATGTGATGCATGATGAAGTGCCCTAATGGGTGCCCTTCTCTGGAGAAAATGTAACGCAGTTCCTTATAGACTCCCGTACATGCAAGAAAATGAGATGAAGTGCCCTCAAGGTGTGTGAAAAAAATTTACCCTCTAGGGTGTCTCTATAGTAGAAGAACATGAGTTAATATCCTCCGGGTGCAGCTGTTTTTTTTTTTTTCCTGACAGCATGTAGGATGTGCCTTTTTATTCTTTTGCCCCTGCCCCTCAGGCAGCCAGTGCCCACTCCTGCACCAGATTAAGACTATAGAGGTGTGCATAGGAATTGAGACCATATGGGGAGGGGGGTGGAAATCACACCAGCAGGTGGTTTTTACCTTCATGTAAGCACTCAGATATGAAGCTCATGGGACAAACAAAGTCCATGTGGCACAACACATTTAAAGTGTTTATTTATGACATGCTGACAGTTATAGCTCAGTTTTTTTCCCCCCAGTGTTTTCCTGGTGTTCCTTGGTGAATATTAACAGGGTTCATATTAAATTTAATGTAAACAAAACACTTGACATGAAAGCACTGCTGAGAGGAGGAATTCGGAACATTAAGGATACAGCATGCGGTATGATTATCAATATACACTATAGGGAAATATGTTGCGCTCCAAACAGAATTAATGATCTGTTGTATCTTTTTGGCTGAGCTGTGTATGCAGCTCCCACGGAGATGTCAGCGAAAGGGTGATACTGGATACTGTTTTGGTCAAATCTGCTCTTTAAGCCTGTGGCAAATGGCACATCTTAGAAAACAAGGTTCCATCGAGCACCCTAATAAGTGGGAACCGTTAAACAAATTGGTTGTCTTTCTGAGAATAGGACCCTTTCAGTAAGCTAAAACCATCTAAACTCGATTAACTCTTTTTTCTAATTGTATATCTCCTGCTATGTCATAATTACCAGATTAGCTTGACTGCCCATTTCTACTATTCTATCCTTCAATAATCTCTACCTTTCCTCTGATCATTTTCATCATTATGCATTTAGTATTCTGTGACAAGGATCAGACCAAGGAATAATAAAAAATAAAGTTCGTGATTTTACATACGGGTTGGCTTGTTCAATTTTTAATGTATTCGCAAATATAAGACTTGTTGACAAGGGACTGACAAATATAACTAAAGGGGTTTTATGGAAAATGGTTCATGAATAGTAATGAGCAGTGTCTATAAAGCACAGTTCATGTATCTGTAATGGATAGAGGATGGATATTGGGCCAGTTGGGGGAAATTTGAAATTGCCTGAGTGTTAATAGACTATGTTTGTACTCTGAGAGAGAGAGTTAGTTTGTTTTCCCTAACTTTAAGATTGGTATGCTTTAAAGCTTGACAAATCCTTGAGAACATTCAGCACACAAAGTGTTGCAAGGCATTTTAATTTAACTTTCAGATCCAAGTTCTATAAGGCTTCCTCATTACCCTCTGCAAGAAACAGACATACAAGATGTAAGATATGGTATACTACAGTCACCAGTTTAATAAGAACACCCGATACACCTGCACATTTATGCAATTATCCAATCAGCCAAAGATGTGGTGGCTATGCTATGCATAAAATCATGCACGTACAGGTCAAGAGCTTCAGTTAATGTTCACATCAAACATCAGAATGCGATCTTAGTGACTTGGCATGGTTACTGGTGCCAGATGGGCTGGTTTGAGTATTTTAGAAACTGCTGATCTCCCGGGATTTTCATGTATGACAGTCTCTAGGGTTCAGAGAATATACAGAGTGGTGCAAAAAAACAACACACATCCAGTGAGCAGCAGTTCTACAAGCAGAAATGTCTTGTTGATGAGGAGAATGGCCAGACTGCTTGTGCTGACAGGAAGGCTATGTAAAGAACTCAACCTAGCCTAGCAACACGCACCCAGCCCCCTGCCTCACCTGAATACTAACACCTAACTAACATCATAACTAAAATAACTAAAGCCTCATTCCCCAGCTCATTAAGGACACTATACCTTTATACTGCCATCATTCTCACTTTCACCATGCAGCATTGCTCCTCCCATGTGCTCTTGCTCTGCTGCTACTCTTATCCTGCATGTCCTGTCTGTAGCAGTCAGAGCCTTGTCAGTATTTGGCCTGTAACTGTAAAGTGGCTTTTTATGAGCACTTTTGTGGAGGTGTCTATGTCCCCCCCCTCCCCAACTTTGCACATCGAACATCCCAAGGTGGGAAATGACATCATTACAACTTGCAAATTACCACTTACATGGTATCACAAACACAGCATTAGCCTTAGCTTGGTCAGTCTTTATCATCTATGTTTATTTTTAGTCCTGAAGTTTATTGCCTGAATCCGTAACCTTAACCTTGCTGCTTTACTATTCCTTTTTCAGTGTCCTCAAGTCCATTCGGTTACAGGCTATGGTAACTTAAATATCTACTCTTTACAACCGTGGTGAGCAGAAAAGCATCTGAAAACAAGAACAGGAATCTCAGGCTACAGTGGGCAAAGGCTCCCCGAGACTGGCAAGTTGAAAATTGGAAAAAGACCAGGTGACGTTTTTCCAATCTTCAACTGTTTTAAAAAAAAAAAAAAAAAAAAAAAAAAAAAGTTCACAATTTAAGTGCTTTAATATAGACTTAAATAATAAGAAGGCAATACTGAATGAATTGCCATAATAAAATTGATCAATCTCATTTGCAACACAGTTGTCAAGATACCATTAAATGAAAACCATTAGCGACGAGCCTGTATGAAATATTATTTTCTCTCCTCTTGAAAAATACCTCTGGTATGACACCAAGTTAACATTAAAAAAAAAAAAAAACTGCTAAAACACTCATTTGTTCTTTACCACTTTCAGCTGCAGAAATTAATATAGGGCAGTTCTTTAATCATTATATCCAGCTAGACTAAACAAGACAGCTGAAGGGCTAGGAGAAAAAAAAAAAGAAAAGAAATAACACTCGGTACAGCCTGCCTCCTGATCTCGCCCTCAAGAGTAGCGCTATTTATGGATTTTGAGGAGGATGAGATCTCATTTTATCACGCAGGCACCTTGGGTGACAATACCACAGCAGGTAAACATCTATGCAATTATGGAAAGGGAGGTGAGATGAAATGAGAATACCAAACAGAGAGCGCAATCTAACACACTCCAGTCATTCATGGAACACGCACAATACCGGTGATGCACAACGCGTCATAAGACAAGGTCTGAACAAAGTGTGATTGCTGATGTGTACACAAGAAAAGTGTATACTGACCTTTGAAGGGAAAGTGTAGTTTGCCTTGTGTAGATCTGCAATATATATAAAAAGATCTCCAGATTATTATTTCATTTAGGAAACACTGTTCAGTGTTACAGATTTCAATTAACATGCACAAGACAATGTGTATTAATTTGCATTTTTAATTTGATATTCATTGTGCTAGGCCATTTATTTATACTGACATAACTAATTGGCAGTTCCCTCCCTGAAGTAACCGCTAGCTATGCCACCTGAATACATTTGAGGTGTGTGTGGAAACTTTGAAACTCGTACAGGGTTGATTTCGATGTGAGGGCTTGCAGGCTAAACATCTGAACCACAAAAGGGACGGCGAGTGATCACGCTCTTCACATTGCATGTTCTGTTTAATCAATCAAATGTGCATTTACATTTATGGAATTTGGCAGACGCTTTTATCCGGAGAGACTTACATAAATGTTTTGTTGTGTACTTGGAAAACACGTCCTTATGCTAGGGCAGATCAGCCAGCGTTTAAAGATGCTGACAAGCTAAAGCACTGCTAGAGAACAGTAAATATTTAATACATAAGGTGTTTGAGGTTTTATGTTAAGTGCATGACTACACTCTCACATTATAGCAATTAATCATAGATGTATAAAGGCTGTATGAAGTAGAGAGTCATACATAGAGCTTTTTTTTTTTTTTATAATAAAAAAAAAAAAAAAAAAAAACACTGATGTTAGTGACGCTGGAGATTTTATGACGTAAGGAATAAAACACATCATAGGGTGAGCAGTTACAAGACAATAATCAGTGGTGGAAATGGTTTAGTATAGTTTTCAGCACATGCTGAAGTGTGTTATTCCTCTCTTACCACAGCAATTTGCCTTTTTCTTCAAGTTATTAGAACAAAAAAAAAAAAAAAAAAAAAAAAATCACATCTTACTATGTTACCGAGAAACCATTAAGTGCAACTCTTCTGTCCTGAAGACTTTCCCATGTCGGAAAACGTTAACAGCACGCCGACACCGAAGACTCCTTTCATAAGTGTTAAACATCTCCTTACAAAAAGTTTCACCATAGCAACCATTATATGAATGTCTTTGTTAAATAAAATTACATTCTTAATCGGTTTATGACACTTAGATTATATAGATCATCCACCACCCCCTGTTTACGAGCTGTTACTATAGAATCAATAACGTATTAACGAATGAGCACATTAATATAAATCTGTCATTTGAATTATAGCCAGAACTACTGTCAGAGCTGCTGATCAATGAGATTTGAGGATTCAACAGCACTGTGTTTTAAGGCTTATATCAAAACTACATGATATGACATTAGAGGTGTTATGTCAAAGAACACTTAATCCATTTGATGTTACTAAAAGTACATTTAGAACATATACACAGTGCTTCACATTAGTGCTATACACGCAAATTTGATTCCCACTTTAGTTTAAGGGCATTAACAATTATTCATTTGGCTGGCATATTTTCATAATTTTCAATGCAAATGGACCACCAACACTTCAGCTGAAGAGCATTCAATCCCATGGTCCTAGTAGAATTAGATGGACACTTCATTTACAATTGCTCAATACTTCACAAATGTATTGTTAGAAAAGGTAAACTGATAACTTCTAAGACAACTTCAAAAGAAACTGCAAAAGTTTCAAACAGTTATAAATAACTATAAACAACAATAATGGTAAGGGAGGTTGCTTCTTTCTTTTCTCTTTCACATCATCATAGATGCCCCGTCGTCCCAGATCACCAACTCCCAGAATCCACCAGAAGGAACCATGCTTCTGCTGCTGGTTTCCTCCAATGTCATTCCTCTGACCTGCTACCCAATGACCCTCATCAATGCCTCCAGTAAGTATCCAGAAATCACCTCCTAGTGATTATTTCTCTTTTTGTATCATTATATTCTCCTTTTGCAGCCATTACAGATTTGTAATGGAATTGTAAAAAGATTTGTAAAAAGAATTGACTCACCCATTCCAAAACACAAACCTTCTTTTTCCAAGTTATTACTTTGTAGTTTTTGCCCTGTGCTTTGGCTCACTGTCTTGTTGGGACGCAAAAGTTCTTCCCTAGGCACAGCTTTCTGGCCGACTTGAACAGGTTCATCTCAATAATTTGCTTGTATTTGGTTCTATCCATGGTGTTTTTCATGGCAACAAGATTTCCAGTTCCTGATGCAACCATCACCATGCTTGATGGCAGGAATGGTGTTATGTGGGCTGTATTTGCTCTGCGCCAAACATAATGATTTGCTTTTAGATCAAGTGGCACAAAGTCATTTTCAAAAAGCTCTCAGGTTTTGTCATATGCCTTTTAGCAAACTTCAGGTTTGCCTTTATGTTAAGCCTTTCGCAGAAGGGCCTTCCTTCTGGCCACTCTTCCACAGAGGCCAGATTCGTGAAGAGCTGATATTTGTTGATGTCTGCACAGGTTCTCCTGTCTCAGCCAGTGGGCTCTGTAACCTCTTCAGTGTCGTAGCTGATCTCTTGGACATTTCTCTGACAACTGCCCTTCTTGTCCGTGGGCTCAATTTGGAAGGATGGCCTGATCTTGGCAGGGTCTGGGTTGTGCTATATATATATTTTTTTTCACTTTGCAATAATGGATTTCACAGTGCTCTTAGAAAGGTTCAAAGCTTTGGTGGTCTTTTAATAACCCTCTCCAGCTTTTCTCCTCCTAACAAGTTCATCTGGAAGCTTCACAGGCAGTTCTTTGGAAAGCAGGACTGAACTGACCTGCTGTTTTAGCTGGGAGACCTCTTAAAGTTAGTGATATTTATTGTACAACCATACAACTGTGCACAGGTGGATTTGAAATGAAGACAGGTTTACCTAATTTAGACTTTCAAAAAATGGGAGTGAATATTAAATTTTTATTAATATTTAAATAATTCTAAGGACACCTGAATAATTTATTCAATTTTATTTCTGTAGAGACGCTTCAAAGGGAGCAGAAAAAAAATCCCATCCTAAAATACTTAGATTTGCAATACAGTAAAAAGAGTAATAATTATTAAGAGGGTGAATACTTTCTGGAAACACTGTATATTCCCCACTGTTATCTAGCATCGGTGTTTAATCTTGATTAACCTTTTGAAGATGAATGAATAGATGAATGAACAAAGCGTAACGCTTAATATGGCAGCTGTATTATGAAAGTCGTGCCCTTTTAAAAAAGGATCCAATTGCTTTACTGGTAATAATATTTTTTAAAAAAATCTCTCTCTTACCCTGGTGCTTGGACAGCACCATTTTTTAAAAAAAACTAAAATCTTCACAACAGTAGCATTATACTGTAGCCAAAAACATCTGTGCAACTTCATTAAAAACCTGTCAACATAATACAATAAAGATAATACAGAGGAGACATGACTGACTGTGGATTACATAAATGGATATACAAGTAAAAACAGAGCAGCATGTAGTCTATTTAAGACCCTGACAGAGATAAATATTTGGTAAAAACCAAATTAGGCAAACTTCAGAGGAGCTAGTTGTCAAGCCGAGCTGCAGGACTAATTCAAAATGGCTTCCTAGTGCCCATATAGTGTACTACATAGGGTGTAGAAGGGATTGTGTTTTATTCCACGTAGTGCACTTACTGCACGTAGCGAACAAGAAGCCATTGGGATTCGGCCTACTCTCTGGTCTGATGATCACAGTTACCATAGTTACCAGAGAAACAGCCATAAATTGGTGTTGTTAAGCCTTTGCCCAGCTTGTTATTTAGCTAGAGCAACAATAAAAAGAGTTTATTGGAGCCACAAATTATTTACACTATTTTCATCAGATTTATCAGTGATTTCAAATCCATGTCTGAAAGGTCATCTTGTCGATCCTTTGGTTTTATGGGACTGGCTTTTATACGATTAGAAATAAGTGCCAAGAGGCTGCCGAGTGGACAGACTTCACTACAGGGTCTTTGGTACAACTTTCATTTATAACTTCCAAAAGCAGCTTGGGGAGAACTTTTATTTCACAGAAATTCAGACTGATATAGCTGCATCACGCACACTGCGCATTTTGCAGTGTGCGAGCCCTATCAATAATGCAGTCTTAGTGCACAATCCCTAAATTTTGTAGGATTAACTACAAAGCCACAGCAAACAGTTTTTAATTTAGCTCACAGCTTTAAGGAGCAACTAGGGATAAGCGGTATTTAATGAGCCCTGTTTTTTGTTTTACAGTCAAGATGGATGGTTTAAGCTGGAAATGTGGGCGAAAATGTGATTTGCATTCATACTGATCAATAGCACAAAAAGGTAGAGTTTATTTACTAATACTACTGACATTATACTGGCAGTGTTGAGCATAATAAGGAGGTATGAGCTTTCACAAGAAGTGAACTTTGCAGGTGTGAAAAGTAATATAAATCAGGGAAATCCAGAATTAGTTGTTTTTTTTTTTTTTTTTTAAGAAGATGAACACAGTGTGGTCATTTTAGTTGTTCAATAGCCTTTCATATGAGGATGGTGAGATGTGAAGCTGTACAAGACATATATTTTTCAGTTTCATCTTGGCAGCTTTGAGAAGAATGACGCACCTTTGATCATGTAGTCAGTCTAGAACTTCACACAAAGAGAGCATGCTTGGGTGAGGAATTACCAACCAGTGTGTCTGCAGGAGCAGGTAAGAACACCTCTCAAACTTTAAACTCCATATGAACACACAAGCTCTGAATTAAAAAAAACAACAAAAAAAAAAAAAAACAAACAACTGAAACCAAAGAACTAAAAGGAAATGCAATATCTATTCTATCTGGCATCCTCTGTTAATGAATACTGCTTATAGAGGACCAGGGCCGATAAAAAAACGAAAACCAAATAACATAAATAAATGAGCCAATAAATACATGAAAACGAATTATTTTTAAAGATCATAAAATTGACAAGGGCTGCATGGTGCTCCAGCAGTCCCCAGTTGTGGAATGTCGCATTTTCTCCATATGGCTGTGTGAGTTTTCTCCAGGTTCTCCAAAAAAACATGCCGGTAGGTGGACTGGCTATGCTGTAGGTGAATGTGTGCGTGCACATGGCGCCCAGTTCTTCAGAATGGTTCTTTGAATACTTATAGGTTCTATGGACGTTTATTTGACATATACCACCTACCTAAACATTGTTGCAGACCAAGTAAACCCCTTCATGGCAACGGTATTGCCTAATTGCAGTGGCCTTTTTCAGCAGGATAATGCGCCCTGCCACACTGAGAAAATTGTTCAGGAATGGTTTGAGGAACATGACAAAGAGCTCAGGATGTTGACTTTGTCTCCAAATTCCCCAGATCTCCATCCGATCGAGCATCTGTGGGATGTGCTGGACAAACAATTCTGATCCATGGAGGCCCCACCTTGCAACAGGACTTAAAGGATCTGCTGCTATTTACTTGGTGCCACATACCACAGCACACCTTCAGTGGTCTTGTGGAGTCCATGCGAGTCAGAGCACAATATCAGGCAGGTGGTTTTGGCTGATTGGTCTATCTTATTATTTTATCTTTGTAATTTGTAAATATTGTAAATAGTTATTTTTGTTTATGTTTGTTCCAGATTTTTTTTTGTTTACGTATCGGTCTAGCTAGCTGACACTACCTTCTTCAGTGAAATTTAACTACCTAGTTAGCAGTTTAGCTGCTTTTCACCATGACATGTCAGACAAATTTTGTCGACCTGACCTTGGCCTATTGATGCTCTTACTTATGAGGAGAGACTGAATTAAACAGGAGTCCAGACTTATCGATGAAACAAATGCCTGTGATTTGGCCCCAGGTAATCACAGCTGTGCTGATATTTAGTACAACAGCATGATTGCCAGTACGATCTTGCTTTTATACAACAATTGTATAAACAAAAAATTAATACTAAGTAACTGATTTCAGACACAATATAGCCAAACATTTTGTTTATTTTTGCTCACACAATGAAATTAGTTTGAAATGAAAAAAGTTTCCCTTTTGTGTTTGTTGCCTTTTGTTAGTAATGATTTCAACAAAAATTGTAGGTCAAGTCTACCATTTCTTTCAAAATCTTTTCAACATCTACTTTCAAAAATGGATAGTCGTCTCATATCCTTAGCCTTTCCGTGAAAATAACAGTTTTCCAGTGAAAGCCCACTGTCCATGGCCGCCAGCCGTTCTTTGAAAAGATCAAAGTGGTTTCTGCAATTTTTTACATTCAAAACATTAGCCTTTAATATTTCATGATGCCCTTTTCCACTTCAGCGTTTGATGCTTTGTCTAGCTTCAGACGAATATTATTTTGCTTCTGTATCTTCAGTTACTTCATTCAGAATAAAGAAAAGGTTTTCTTAAAGCTGTAGTGTGTAACCTTCTGGGATTTAGAGAACTCCATCAGAAATATTTCTATGATTATAATTCTTGACTGCAATTCAAGAATCCATACGCATTCAAAGAGTATTCAAGTAGTGCTTATGGTTTTGAGGTCAATCTGCAATGACATAATTCACAAGTCAGAAAACAAACTTCCCAGGGTGGGTCACAGCAGGACAAAAAACACCATGTTGCATGTTGTTTTCGCTTCTGAAGTATGTTTTCTCTGCTTAGTCAATGGTGCTACTTTGACTTTTTTTTATTTTTTTACTTTTCCCTAATGTAAAATAACAGTAAGGATTCTGTTCTGTGATGACAGAACAAGACAGGTAAAATTAAAAAAGAAAGGAAAAACAAAAGGTAAAAATTACTGAACCAGGAAGTAACAACCACAGCTATCTTGTGAAATCACATTACTGTATGCCATATAAAAGGTTTCTGATCATCAACTGGCCAAGTCCAAAGATATTAAAATGTTCAGTGCCAGAATTTCTGGCACTTCAGTCACTAAAAACTGCAACTTTTTTTTAATGTAGTGTTAAAAACGAGTTTGCAATTTTTAGTCGACTTGTCTGAAAATGTGTACTCTCTAAAACCTGACAAGTTCAGTTTACTCAAATCGGTTAAGGAAACGGATTAAACCATTCAAGTTTAAAAATTGATTGTTTTGAGTACAGTTAACATACAGATTTGAGTGTACTTATTCTTTGTTACATTTATTCAAATCCACCAAGTTAAATTTAAAGAACGAATTAATTTTGAATTAATTTGAAAGTGTCGATCTGAAATTCTCTTTTGTTTATAAAGCTATGGTAAAAATAAAACCACTCACTCACTCTCAGTTACCAGGTTTATCCTAGGATTTATCTTAGCCAATCCACCTACTGGTACAGTGACTGTTAAAACCCAGGACACTGGAGCCATCATGAATTTTACCATTGGCCTTCCAAGGGTGCGTATATTTAATATAACCACACTAAACCACATAAAATTCTAATTCTAGCAATAGTTAGTTGCACTGAAACCATTACTACAGTAGAGGTAGTAACATCAGCGGACATGACAAACTATACATTTTTCATGAAAATAACTTCACTTTTGAGCTCGTCAGATGAGCTTTTAAAAACAAATAAAAACAGGATGAAGTGAAGCCAATTTCATCAAATGCACCGTTAACAGGAACGTACAAACTAACGAGGGCACACCGAGCAGCAAGCTAGCAAGTTAACGGGCTGTCGGTGAGTCTCTGCGTTGGCATGGCAACACGGAACGCTCTATCCACCTGTGGCTTCTTCAGGATATATTTCCGCTAGCAAACATATGTCCCAAATGTCAGATACTCAGTATTAATTTATTGTCTATAAAACTTTTGTAGAAAAGCAGTATCGCACTAGCAGTCATGTCATCACTTGTTATACTGAATATTGGCATGGAATTTTATAAAACCGGACCATTACAAATTTTAATTCAATATTATTGTTTGCTATTTGTAACTACCTGAATTGAAGTTAAGTGAATGAAAACATGAAACACACAGCAAGGATTTTTTTGTATATGAGGTTTTTAGGAGAAATTTGAAAGGAGGAGGTTTGGCCTAGGTTTAACTAATGTTTTAATAATTAAAACCTAAGAACGTTCACACACAAATGAAGTAACTCAATCAGATTGAAGTTCTTCAAACAATATTCAGTTACTTACTTCTCATAACTTAATTCAGTGTTGAATTATACTGATTGGATGGTTTTGTTGTACTTTTCTGTGCTATATGCCATTTTATGTTCCTGAACTCATTTTCCTACTCAAATTACTGTGCACATAGTGGATAAATAGCTTCTGATTCTGTTTCTAATGCAAAAAAAACCCATGATATTCCTATATTCTGCCACATTGACTGGTTGCTTGGGAAGTCCTGGAGTGCTGAAATAGATTGAAGAATGTACAACAGTTCAGGAGTTCAAAGCCGTGAATAGTCCTTACTTAAGAAATTTAACATTCAAACGTAAACACGTTTAGCAAATCAAACATAAACCAAGTCAACAGAAGCAAAGTAGCCATCAAGCATTAGCTAGTTAAACAGTGACGGGTCAAAATGAGGGTTGCCAGGGTCACGTTTTTTATGCCAAATTGGAAAAAGGAAGTTCAATGGTGGCATTTTTTTTTTTTTTTTTTTAAATAAAAAACGTCTGCAGCCAATAACTAAGTAAATAGGCAAATGAAAAACAGATTGAATTAATTGCTGCAAAAAAAAATAAATAAAAATGCTATGGTAAACAAAGGGAAAGTGTAAATGCAGACAGTGGCTCTATAATGTACAAAAGCGTTTCTGTTGTAGTAGGAAATATACAGATATTACAGTGATTCAGGTCAGAATGAATTCAAGCAGGCTAGCTATTTCATCATGTCATGAGAGCATGTGGGAACAGAGCAGTGAGGCTAGAGATAATTCATTCTAAGGGTTTCTTCTGATATTCAGTCAGAATGTCACGTAAATGGGCTAAGAAATCTTTTAAAGATTGGGAGAGGGAGAAATGGATTATGGAGTGGATAATGGCTGTACCAGGTAATAATAATATATTTTTTAAAAAGTGTATTGAAGGTACTGTGTGCACCACAGTGACCTTTTTTTCCTCACGCAAAGACTGAGCAACACAAGGAAAATGTGGCTCCCTTTTCCAATGCCCAGTCTCCATTTAATACAAATAGAGGAGTGAAATGGCATCTCAGTCAAACCGGCTGAATTACAAATGGTAGCGTATATAGCTTGCCAGCATATTTTGGGCTAGTTTCTTTTTAGCAGTTTTTGAGTTGCAGTTAAGATGAAAATTTTCTTAGACCTCGCAAAGTAACCAGACGTACTTTTTGTTCTTTGCCATCTGTTTTTTTAACTAGCTAGCTAATGTTGTGACTGGTGAGCGTTGTTGACCAAACGTTCATTTTTATTACTCTTTTAGCTACCTAAATTTTGCTAATGATGAGTGTTTAGATGGCTTTAGTTGCTAATCTATGGTCTTTTGTTTTTCCCCACTAGCTTGCTAATGTTAACTGGTTTGCACAGCCACTGCTATTTACTCACAGCTAGACATGAACAGACCTGGAAGACCATGCCAGCCAAAAACAAGCACACGCACGCTGTTAGCAAACTAGCTGGTGAATACTTGCTGGGTAAAACAACTTCCCAACTGGATAATATTAGCTAATTTCCACCACATGGGTAACTTGAATGTCATGTTGTCTAGACAACAATTTAGTAACCGTTTAAAATATCAGACCAGTCCAGAAAGAAAGAAAAAAGAAAAAAGAAAAAAAAAAAAAAAAAAAGATAGCTCTGTATCAGCTTCAGATCCCCTTTACATAGTGGCCACAGATCACTTTATAGTCGTTTTAGCTTGGATTCTTCTCTCAAGTATATTTACACAAACAATTTTTTAACTATTTGCACAACCTAATTTTTATGAAACAGTATAAAGGTTAAGGTTAGGTTCCTTAAGGCTTGATTGGTATAAAAATTTGTCTATTGGTGACAGGTGTGCATTTAGTTTTATTCTACATGTTTCTGGCTCAACACTGGCTTCACTACACTGACTCTGTCACAGTTCTGCTGACAGTAACCTGACCTTTTCTGTCCGAGATTGTGATATGGCTAGTTCCGGCTATAACATGAATGATGTTCGTTACTGATGAATACATTATTGTTCCTATAGTAACAGCTCATACACAGGGATTTGTATGGCCGGACGCTTTACACAATCTAATAGACATATTTAGAAAAAACATGTTATTTAACAAAGAGAAACCTATAATAGTTAATAAGCTTTCTGTTCGGGGATGTTTATGTAACATTTATGGAAGGAGTCTTGGGTTATCATCGCTTTGTATCAGTAGGTTTTCTGCCATTGTAAAGTCTTCAGGACAGAAGAATTTACATTTTCCAGTGTCTCGCTCACATGACAAGGAAAATAATCCACTTCCAGTTGGTAATGCTTCACACAGGGCCGTATCACACCACCCTGGCGTGAATTATTTTCCCATAACAGCACTCTCCCTTTGTGTTTTATTACGTAGAAATTTAGGAATATGCTAATTCACAAAAAGCTCATTCAAACAAATAACAAATCAAATCTCTTCAGTTTCCTGTCAGATGGACGTTTTAAGAAATATGAGGTAATCGATCGGCACTCTGCCCTTCTCTAAGCTCCCAAAATGAATGCAAGGAGAATGGCGCACAGAGAAACCTGGGGTGTTTCCCTGCAGTTAAATGGCTGATAAATGCATTTCAGTATTGATCTATTGCATGCTCACCTCAGGCAGGCCAGTGCCGCTGAAGCACTCCGAGTCCTCTGGGAAATAATAGACAGAGTGGGAGGCTCCTGACAGAGGCCTTCAGCTCAGGAGATGTTGGGGAGATAGGTCGTCTACCTAAACTCACCAAGAAGGAAAGATCAAAATAGGTCGGTCAAACTTTATGTGCCAGGTACTTTGAGGTCAGACGCATTGATCCTGGGCCTTGATCCCAGTCTCTCCGTCCAACTCTGCCAGGTTTGTTTTGTGTTTTTTTCACCCCCTCTCTTTCTATGTTTTGGTGCCAGGCTGAGAAACTGGAAGCCCTCAGGAATGCTTTATAATAAGCAGGCAGACGAGATTGTATTATGAGATCTGAGATGTGATGGACCGAAAGTGATTATCCTGCTCTCAAACCAGGGGGAGAGGCGAGTGGAAATTAAGTTAGGTTTAATTACCTTGGTTTTATTCACCGCTAACCTTGAGAAGGGGGAGGGCTTCGTAGGCTGCTTAAGGCAATTAAGTAATAAGTTCTCGCGATGTACTTTGTAATGTATTTCTGATGTGGGTCATGTCCTTCAGATTCAATAAAAATCAACGCACCACTTCCGAAAACTAACTTTGGAGATTTAAGGGAATTTTTAAAAATGTGCCTAAAAGGTTTAGGACTTGTATACATCATGCTCTCCTAATTCCAAACATGAGATTGACTCGAATTGCTATTTCATAAGATTTAAAGTGCAGATGATGTCTGGGTGTGTTTTAAAGTTTGGATGACACTGTGATTGTGATGGACTCATTGCTGAATCGGGGTCACATCATCTACGCTACCGAGCTATCAGAGTATCTCAGAGCTCTTGAATTGAATAAAATTGAATTGACTGAACATTATGTAGACATTATAAGAGCAGCTTTGGGGTTTAAATACAGATACAGATATTTGGAGCAGTAAACAGATAGAGACACAGATAGTGGCACTGTGTTTCACCACTAATACAGTACACACATACATAAAATTAGCCAAGAACTACAAAACACAAATGAGACTATAGTGTAGAAATATGAATAAAGGACATATAATCTATGCACTGAGTTTCTTAGAACACAAAAAACTGCATTTTAACACGGTTACAACCACTTTGAATTGAATTATAATTATATTATATGCAAACTGGAGGATTTTTCACCTCATGATATAGTGCTCCATCTTTGAAAAAGGCTGAGAAATGAAGCGTCAGATTGTACGCTTCTAGCACTGACTGCTTTGACTCCATCACATTGTGTTGCTGTAGGAGAGTCATGCTCATTGCAAGAATAGTATTTGAGGGGGGGAAAAAATACAGAAAGTAGTTTAAAGCTCTGCTTCAGGAACTGTTACGCCTAGTGTTAATGGATGATAATCTGTTTATGCAACAGAAGAGTGTCTAGCTCGCTGTACGTAACAAAAATCAATGGCAGACTGGTGCATTTGGATCACATTACAGAATGCTCTTTCAGCCATGAGCCTAGCAAACGCAAAATAAATAAATAAATATTGTGAAAGCTGGATAATTAATGCCTATACAAAAAGCATCAAAAAGCAAATTTATTGCATTTGTTTGAAGATAATATTTAGATGGATATAATCCGAGACCTGGTAAAAATTTGAGATTGGTAAAAAGCAAAGAAATCAATTTCTGCATCTTGGAAAATTTTCCTCCTCCGAAGTAAATACTTTCAAGTTATGTGATTTTGAAGGCCAAGACAAAGCAGCCTCATAAAGCTATCCATTTCAATCCTTGACAGAGCACATTTTCACGTTTTCATACAGCATTTTCTCAAGAAAAAAAAAAAAAAAAAAAAAAAAAAAAAATCATACAGTGCTGCTGAAATCCAAGATGAATGGGAGTGTATTTCTCATTAGAAATGTCTGTGCTCCTCATCCATGAAGTAGAATGCGAGGTGACTGGGCTGAAAATCAGAAAATGTGACCAAGCCATAACAAAAACTTTTCAACAGCTGGTTCCATTCAAAAGCTGCTTTTTTTTTTTTTTTTTTTAAACTGTTGGGAAATCCTTTTTACCAATAAGACAATAAATCACACAAATGTAATTTTTTTTTTCTTGGAAAATGAAGAACACTTTAAAAAATCCCCCCTTTTCAAAGTCAGATTTTTCCTCATAGGTAACAATGATGGCTATTTTTATCAAAAGTCAGGGATAAGGCTACACATATTTATATAGCAGGTATTACAGGTCAAAGATGAAATGTCTTTTTTGTGTTCAAAAGCTACTCATTTTCTCGTATTAGGGTGGAAATGTCAAAATACAGAAGTACAAAATTAAAAAAAAATTACAGTTAAAACACAAATTAGTCTATGGAATGAATACATTATATTTTTAAAAATATTATGTAATGCTTTTACATATAATAATAGCACATACCGTTAATATCTCTTCTTGTGATGTTTTTTCACCATTTAAATTTTTCATCTTTTAACACAAACATAGTAATGCATATCTGTTTATATGAATATGGATATTAAGTGTTAACTAAAGTATATTCAGTTTAGTTAAGTGTGAACTATGCTTAGAGAAATACACAATAATTAATGGGAAATTTCTGCCTCAGTTTTTAAACCTGCACACCTTCCCTTGACATGAAGACTCCAAACAATCATCTAACCCCCTGACTGTTGGTGGGTGGATGTAGTGTATATAGCTTCTGCCAACAAGGGCTGCTCTTTTTACTTAGAGTGAACAAACACCACCGTTTAATTTACTTCCACAGGAAAGTGCTCTGGATATTACACACAGTGAGTGTTTACTGAACGCTGCAGATTAGTTTCTACAGAGCTCTTAAAATGCGAGTTATACAGTTCGTGTAAGTTATGATATTATTTTACAAGTATATATCTATGCTCTACTGGGGACAGCCGTAAACTCGCTACTCTCTTTCATTTATAACAATTTAGGGTGGAAGTAAAAAGATAAGTAAAAACTAATATGAGGTCATTTCAGGACCATCTCTGTCTGCTTGTCCATCCATCCATCTGTACAGATATCTGTCCAGGATCCATCCATCTACCTGTCTGTCTATTTGTCCATCCATCCATCCGTCCGTAAATGTTTGTCAGTCAATCTGTCTGGCCATCCGTCCATCCATCTGTCTGTATATCTGTTTGCCCATCCATCTATCCCTCTGTATAGATATCTGTTCATCCATCTGTCTCTATGTTTGTTCATCCATCCATAGCTCATCGACTGTGTGTCTATATATATCTCCATCTATCTGGAAAACTGTCTGTCCATCCATCCGCCCATCCATCTGTCCATATATCTGCCTGTCTGTCTATCCATCCTTCCAGCTATCCTTATAGATATCTGTCTCTGTTCACCCATCCTTCTATCCATCTAATTTATCATGATACAAACATGCAAATGACAAGACATTAAAAATAGATAAAGGAATAATAGCAATCTAATCTATCTGTCCAAGTACATCCTTCCACCCATCCATACATCCATCCATCATGATACAAACTTGCAAGTGACAGGACACACAAAATAAATGAAGGGATAATGGCAATATAATCTATCTGTCCATCTGTATCTTCCCATCCATCTATCCATCATACATCTGTTTTTCGATCCATCCATTCATCTGTTTTATAGATATCTGGCTGGCTGTCTCTGTCCATCCATACATCCTTCTATCTAGCACGAGACAGACATGCAGGTGACAAGACACACATTAATAACAGACAAAGGGATAATGGCAATCTATTCTATCTATCTGTCTGTCTGTCTACATCCTTCCATCCATCCATCCACCTACCTACCTCTCTATAGATCTGTCTCTGTCCATCCATCCATCTGTTTATCCATCTGTCCATCTATCTATTGATAGATATACAGGCACTCATTACTAATAGATAAAGGAATAATGGCATGATCTAATGTTGAAAGAGGAGTACAACATAAGTCACGTGTTTTTATTTTGGAGCACGCTCTGAGGAAGCTGAGGAAAGAACTAGCATATACAAGACTGTGTTTTGATCTTTAGAGTAAGAACCTGTCTCATAATTCATACAGCTGCTCTCGACCACTGTGCCTTCACCAAGCCTGGACTGGCTGGCGATCAAAGTTTTTTTCTTAACTCAACACACTCTCTTAACTTTAGCACGTAAACCACATTTATAGAAAAAAAAATTATTAATGAAATTCAGTGATTTAGGATAGCTTAAAAGGCTTTTTTTGTTGTTCAGTTGTTCTTGGAATTTTGTACTTTAATTATTTATGATATTTGTTAGTGATGTGATCTGTGCCTGCTGATGAGGGGATTAATTTCTTTTGTCGCAAACCAACACATAACTTTCCCTCATTACCCATATCCAGGTTCAGACACATTTCAATATTAAAAGATGTTTGCTGCAACACCACATTTGTTTCAGAATGGAGTAACTAAACAGAGACAGCTCCTGCTAAAATACACTACTCTAAAAGACATTTAAAAAAAAAAAAAAAGCCCTAATGGGATAAGGTGAACTGATTCACCTTGACATGTGAGGAACTAAAGTGTGACTTGTGGTGATGTGTGTCCTCCTGCCTTCTCCCTCATTAAGTCAGAGGCTTGGACAGTCAGTGGTCCAGCATATCAATAATTAATTGGCATGCATATTCAGTGAAAGAATTCTGGACAGCTGCACAGGGACTGCACACAGGGTCTGAGCAAAAAAAAAAAAAAAAAAAAAAAAAAGTGATGATCATCTGCCGCTCAGGCTGGGTATAACCCTTCTGCCCTCCATGTCTACTTCTCTGCTTTGGTAATCCTTCATCCAGCCCTTAGAAAATACCAGCTGATTTGAGGCTACTATAAAAATTTTGAGCTGCGTCTTGAGGGTTACTCAAGATCATCCGTGCCGTTTTTCTGGCTGATGCATGCTGGAGGGCTCGGAGCTGTAGGTCAGAATTAATTGTAAAGCAACTGCATGTCTGGCTTCTACTGAGCCTCACGCTGAATGCCAACAGGTCACCTGATCAAACCAGCTCATTTTCACACAGTGTGAGGTACAATATGAGGTATATATACAGTACGAGGTATATGAGGTGCAGAACAAGGAATAATTTGCAGCCATCCAAACTACAGTCATTTCAAACACCAGAAAATTATTCATAAAATAGATGCATAAAAAAAAATCTGAGATCACTTGGGTCTGCGGTTTGCTTGACAAATTTTACATATGTTTAATAAGGAATAAGTAAACATTTCAGGAAAATAATCCATGTGAAGTGTTAGAGTTACCACCATGAACTGGAATTTTTCCAATAACACCACAGCCCAAAGTTTTTCCATTCCCCTTATACAACGGAGATTTACCAATGTCTACAATTTTTTTAAATTTATTAATGAACAAAAAAGTTATACTTTTTAACCATTTATAGTTACACTGAATCTTATGGACTGTCTGCAAAACAAGTTCCTGTTAACCCTTACATTACAGCAGCTATGAATAATAATCCTTCCTTCAGCAGCATCTTAAATTATTGTGACCAAAACACACACACAAGTACCAAGATACTGTACAGTACAAACTCTTCTATCCTGAAGACTGTCTTGGTGGAAAACTTACTGACCATTACAGACATTACTCCTTCCTTCACTTATCAGTGATACGTAGCAGTGTGTTTTTAATCTCTTTATTATTAGCCTTAGATCATGTAACCTGTCTGCCATAAAAGGCCCTGTGAAAGAGCTGTTACTATAGAAACAATAATGTATTAAAAAGAGCACATTCATATAAAAGTATTACTTATGTTACAGCTGGAAATACTGTCAGAACCGTGCTGATATAGAAAAGTAATCAACAACTTATGATTTGAGAAGTCAAAAGCACTATGGTACAATTTTAATCAGCATTTACACTCAGAAGCAGTGCGTAGAACCAACGTGAACCTTATCTTCTGGAGTTTTCTGTAATCGTGATCGTTTATATTTAAACCATTTAAAAAATGCCCTATATCCCAAAATGTCTTGCAGAAGTGTGTGTCTGGATTCCAATTCCCCCCCCCCCACAAACATGAGGTCCTTTTTCCTCTCCCTTCAGTGCTTCTCTACAACAAAAGCCCGTGCTGGTCGATTTTGAAAAGCTAGTCCTCTCCTCGCACTCCTCACAAACAATGACAAAGTGGCTATTCCACAAATACAGGTTGTTTCGCAGCTGTGCAGGAGCGCTCGGGGCAGATGGTGAGAGCTTTCACAAGCTGCTTTGTTCACTGTTCAGTCGCACATTAGGCTTTTTTCACCCCCTCCAACAACTGTAGTAGTGAGGGGACAAATACGCACCACTAAAGATGGTCCCACTCTGTCAGATCCTTGTGCTATGCACGTAAGTACCATTGTGTAGAGGCATCTTGGAGCATCTGGGCCCACTTCCATAGCTGTAGCCTACCTTCTCGCCAGGTTTACTGGATTATAGGTAGATGCGTGCACATGTTCACACAGGCAGGGAAGCATCTGCCAGCTCTTTAAGACTCTTTGTTCCTTTGCACTACAATCAGAGGCATAAATAATCAAAGTATCATGAACTCTGGAAAATGATGAAGGCTTCTCCCTTGATATTTTTCTCTTTCACATCATGGTATGCTGCATTGTTCCAGCACGCAAGTAAAAATGAAAGCCGAAATCGAGTGGGAGACTGATTACTTTGGTAATACTGTTGTTTTCTTGTTCAAGCAGCTACTTTGAGCTGGGCTTGATTTCATTCAGTCCCTGTGCATTCTTCTGATGCCTGATATTTACCCAATAGTTGAAATTATCTAGTGAATCCAATGATTTATATCCTATTCATCTAGTGGACGTTGTGGGTTTTTTTAAAAAATATATTTATCTGGTGGGTTGCAGACATGTATTCATTAGGTGACCATCAAAAAAAGTATACTAAGTGTCTTTATGAATGTCCCCATGTTTTTCTTTGCAAAGCTTAATATCCTCCAATACACATACACGTGCTACAAAAAAGATCCATTCATTAGATCTGTCTGAGACACGTGCATGAATCACAGTGTTTCTAATTTAAAAAAAAAAAAAAAAAAAAGTTTGTTATACCCATGTTCTGTTTTTTTTTTTTTTTAAATGACATTTTAAACCCATACAAAAATTTCTAAATCTGTATGAATTTGAGCTAAACACTCAAAATTACTCCAGCTCTATCACTGTAAACAAAGCAACACCTCTTAGGAGACTTGCAGTGCAACAGAGACCTCTACTGGTATAGGACACAGTATCCAGCCCTTAACATATATACCGTAAAATAATTAAATCATCAATAATGTTCCAAGTCATCCACCATACACATTACAGTTATTTAATTAATCTAATATTCTGCCTGTTGTATTTCTGAAGATTAAGCTGACATGTAACCACTATTAATAAAAATACAAGATATTGGTGGTATTGTTGTAATAGTAAGTCAGACCAGCTCAGTGAATTGCATAAACTCCTGTGTCCTGCTGTGAGCTCTAAGTATTTTTAGTCATATTAAAAAGAAATTTATCATGTTTTAGTAGTAATTCTAAGAAGATTGATGATTAAGGGTTCAATGAACAAACAATGAGCCTATAAAGGTCTTTATTTTTTATGACACTTTCCCCGCTTTGCTGATTACAGCCACGTCCCAAAGCATTGCATTTCTGTGTGGCACAACTTCAACACACTTATGAAAGTCAAATGCAATGGAACAGGGATCTATATTTATTCAATATAATTCCCTTAATTCTTAACTTAATTCCCTATTGATTATTTTTCATTAAAGCGATCAAGTGATGTGAGAGCAACGCAGTGAAGGTTTTGCTTTTCAGTGTGGTATGTTTTCTGAATGTCTTGGCCACACAATCATCTATATACTAATGGATATATACTAAGTGTGTCCTGTATCAGTGTAAGGATCTGACAGGCCCAGAACTTATGTTATACAGCCACCATGTTGCATGCTCTGGCACAGTATGGCAAGATATCCACTCAACCACACTTGCATTCGCAAGTCACTCCAAAGTGGCTCAGAGCACCAAGGGAAAGATGCATCTGGGAAATGACAGAGGTGAAAGCCATACTGAGCAACAGAACAAGTCACAGCTTTTTATGAGGCAAGAAGAAGAAAGGGATACGATGGCCATTTGACAGTAATTACTTCTAATACTACATCATACACTCCCCTTGTGACTTTCTTGAAGGGCTCAACATGCTTACGCATACAAACAAGAAAGTATTCAGGGGCAGGCCTCGTTGAGCATTACATGCTGCCCCATTCAAAATTTAAGCAGTGGGCTGTCTCTACTCATATAGTCTTGTGCAGTGATGTTCACTGCTCCTGGCAGTTAGGACAGATGAAACAGAACTGTTATTTGAGCAACACTGTGGAATTTTGGAGGACATTGTCACACACTACAGATCTTAATTCAATATTAGAGTGTGGCACAGTTTCATGGAGAAACTGGGGTGGGGAGTCTGAATTCAGGACATCATCCACAGTCCAATGGGCAGTTAGAAAGAGCCAATCAAGAGCTGGGGAGTTTTCTGAGCCACTGTCATGTTCGCCAGGCTGATTGGCTCGGTTCATCCCACGGGCAGACTGTACCCAGAACTTATTGTGTCACTTATCTCCTGGTTTAATACCTTGCCAGTGTGTTCTAGGTTACCAACCACAACTGCTCTCATGGAACCTAACCCAAACAGAGGTACTGTTGCCAGACATAAAAAAAACCCTTAAAATATACTTCAACCAAGAAGGAAGATATTGAAGAAAAACAATTTCAGACATTTGACCATGACCCTATATAGATCAATTCCAAGTTCATCTGTGGGTTACAATGATTGTTTGTAGGACTTAAATTTTCAATCAAATGCAACTTATTAGGTCAAAAAAAAAAAACCAAACAAACAAAAAAAACACTCGTTCAGGACAATCACCATATTGTACTAATTAATCAATGTCTCCAAAAAAAACAAAAAAAAAAAAAAAAAAAAAAAAAAAAAAAAACACCACCGTCAGAAAATGTAAAGGTGCATAAAGTAAGATTAGTCTTTTTTTTCCCCTTCAAGATTAGGTCTCTAACAGGTAGGTGGTTTCAACATGTAAATGGTTCCCGCCCATGTTAACGATGCCATGCCCCCAGGATCTACAGTGGAAAGCCGTGTTAGAGGTGAAGTTGCAACTTGTAATTCCCCACCTACAATCAGTAAAAAACATGGAAACCACCCCCTCACCTTGCAATTTCAACTCGGGGTAGTCTCCTGAACCACCAGTTTCTTCCCTGTTTACAGAGTAACATCAAAATCATCATGTGAACTTCACACATTATGAAGTCCCCCTTCTCTACTATTAAATTAGTTTATAACAGTTTTGCTTTAGATCAGTTAATATATAGACACAGTACTTGGTTAAAACTATAACACTGACCATATTAATCACTGTTTTGAGAAGGTAATCATAATGTTAACCGGCTAGCTTGTTGCTAAAAATGCTTGCTATTGTGTGTTGTTGCTGTGCTGTAATTTCAGTCCAAAATGTTGCATGAATGTTTGAAGTTCACTATAGTAGAACAGGACCAAGAGCCACTCAGGGTGTAACTGTAAAAGTGCGGTTAAAGTAGCTTTTTATGAGTTTATGTGCTCTGACAGAGCAAACAAAAGACATGATTTTTGGAGGCGGCCATGTTTCTTCTTCACCTCGCACCTCGAAATGCACCACAGACACAACAGTCAAATGTCTATAAAATACACAAACAAGCATTCCAAACAGCTTTTCTTAGCACCTTAATACACTTTTTTGCTAAAGCCACAGCTTAACACATTGTTGTTGTTTGTTTGTTTAAAGTCATGTTCTACATATCTTCCAGGTTACTTGTACCAGTAAGGAATGAAGCCTATCAGCCCTTTTTCCACTGCCGGCTTGTTTGAGTTAACTCTAGCAATGCTGAATAAACGATAGTTTTCATATTTGCTGTTTGACAAAAGATTATTAACCTTAAAAGCTGCTAGATTCTTCCACGTAGCCTTTGTTTAAAGGGGTAAATTTAAGTCTAAACCTTTCTTACCTTCTTAATGTGGTAGTGTAACATGGTATAGCGCAGGTTGCTAACCTTGTTTCTGGATTAGTGTTAGTGCTAGTGTTAATGTTTTCTCTGCTCTCAGCACACCTGACTCAGCTTAATCAGCTAATGAACAGCTCTTACTCAGTTGAAGTGGGTGAGTTAGAGCACTGATAACACTGCAAACCTGCTGAACAAAACCTGAGAACCATAGACCAGGACTGGAAACTTGTAGCTTAATGGTTCTGTGTAGGAAGATTTGGTTTGAATCTTTCTGTAAGCACAACAACAATGTTTCTGAGTGAATCCTTAACAAGAGGAAGAAGCTAATCCAGACGCATGTGTACAAATAAACAAATGGAGGAAGTAATCCTTTATAGTATATTTCGAAAGATTTTTGTCGTTAGCCACTTTCACTTCACAGCCTTCACAGCTTCACTACCTCCTATTACCGCCACACATCCAAACAAATCCGGTAGGTGGTAGTAATCAGCCTAGGGTCGCTACTGAACCTCCATGAAGAAGAAGAGGTCCAAAAGCAACCGCGAAAATGTGCTTAAGAGTGCTATTAGAGAAAGACTAACAGTTCCATGTAGCTTAGCGGCTAATCATGGCTCCTTCACTGAGCAGCCCGTGTCGATTTACATAGTAGAGTTATCTCTCTGAAGCGAGCACGCTATTTTTAAGGTAAGTTAGGAGAACTAATGTAGTAGTGAATTTGTTTTGAATGTCGGTTTCTTTAATAATCCATAGAAACATATAGTAAGAACTGGGTTTTAGCCATCTTATTTAGCAGACACAGAACTAGCACCAACGTGGTACTGAAAATGTTCGTTTACTTAGCATGCAGTCCTAATTCTGGTTAAATATGTAAAAATCTTGTTTAGACGAAGCTGCATTCAATGACCAAACATGCAGGCGTTTAAAGTGAGGAATAACACTCTGCATGGCATGCTGTTATAGGAAAACAATCCACCACTGATTGCAGTGATGCAGCTGTGAAAACACTGAACTGGATTGTTTTCCTAACCATGTCTAAGAATAAGCATATTAACATCTAATAATCAACACCTTCTGATCTGCGATTCAAGAATTCAACAGCACAAGTAAGGAATAACACACCACATGGCATGCTGTTATAGGAAAATAATCCACAGCAGAACAGTTACTGTTACCACTGTTATACTACAGAAATTTGTCAAACTGCGAATTACTCAGTGACATGTCAGGCTTTTTATCCATTTACAGTTAAACAAGGCAAGTTAGTTCACGCATTTAAACAGATATAAACAGAGTTCCCTCAGCAGACTGTCTTTTCTCTCTCTCTTGAAGTTAAGAAGACTAAAAATGCAGCTTACAAAACCGTGAAGACTTTCCTGTGGTGGAAAACTTACTGACTGTCACACTGGAGACTCCTTCCTTAAATATCATATAAACTGCTCTTAAAAGAAAGCTTCACTCTCTCTCTCTCTCTCTCTCTCTCTCTCTCTCTCTATCTAATATATATACTGTATATACTGTATATATATGGACAAGATGGTTTCCTGGTTGATTTTAGTGTTTCTTGTGGCAGGGTTGAAGACTCCCCAATTCAACCATGACATCAAAAAAAGTTCCTGCGGCTGTACTCAAAGGTACATATTTTCTGTAGAAAGCATATTTGCTATTGCTGTAGCAGCTCACATGGATAAGGCACACTTTAAATATTGCTGCGTTTTGGGCAGTATTTAAAAAGTCATGGTAAGTATGATAAGCAAAAATTCAAGACTGGGTATATGCTTACAACTTCACATCTGTGGAGATGATGTTAAATGGTGAGTGGTGTTGTCGCCTCACCTCCAGTTTCGTCCCATCTAAAGCCAGGTGCAATTTCAGCAGTCTTTTAAGATTTACTACTTATGATACTGTGCAAGAAGATCCCGCTGAAATCTCAGCCAAATTCTGTATAGTGTGCAATAACATGCTGTCCAGGTCAGCTTATACAAAAAACATGATGTCTATGATTTAAAAAAATTACTGTGTTCTGAACTTTAGAACTTAAGTTTGAGCAGAGCTTACATATGTGGGGAGAGAGCTCAACTCAGCTCAACTCAAATTTTAATCATAGAATAAATCTTGTGCAGCAAGTCATTCCGGGTGGAGTTTTCCTTTCAGGAAATTGTATTGAAAATTTAATTGCTTAAATGATTTAGTATGCAAATATTAATTAGCCTAAATTCTTCCATTAATTGAAACAGGACAGATGATGGCAGAAACTCTACACTATGTGGTTGTATTCAGATTCTACTGAGGCACTGACCAGGACAAAATGCTTACTAAAATGAATTAATGAACATTCGTTTTTTTATTTTACAAAATTATTTAATAAATGCATACTCGAAATAAGGTTTGCTAAAATGTATTTTTCATACCCCTTTTTTGTACCCCTTTCAGTAGACTTATATTTAGACGTAAATTTTAATGTTTAAGTAGTTTCAATTTTCAAATGTTTTTTCCCCTGTTATTTCAACAGTGCAATTTGTTGAAAAATGAGTCTTTTTAGATGTCAAGGGAGGAGTTTTTGTTAGTTCATGCTTTTATCTGTTTTTATGTTCTGTTTTGTGTTTTTTGTTTCCTCTTCCATCATACAGATGTTGTGGCGTATGTGGACGTGTGGTCTGCGAGTAAGACAGAGAATTACTCCGATCCCTTTATTCAGCAGCTGCGGGATATGGGTGCTCAAGTGAGGGAACCTGCTGAATGTTTTTGTACATGTTTTCATACATGTTAAGTTGTTAATTGATATGATTTTGTCACACAATTCCAGGTGTGTAAAACATTCAACAAACAAGTCACCCATGTAGTGTTTAAACACGGTCATCAAGCCACATGGAATAAAGCGAAGAAAATGGGTGTGAAGCTCGTGTCTGTCCACTGGGTGGCCAGGTAAGCTTAAAAACTGACAAGCTGTCATCTGTACTGGCTCTCAGAATCAGGTCATACCTAAGCCAGTGGAAGTATGATGTAAATACAAATATATCTGTACTGGCTTTCAGAATCAGGTCGTACCTAAGCCAGTGGAAGTATGATGTAAATACAAATATATCTGCAATGCCAACAGTTTGAGTGCTGGAAACGTGGGCAAGGCAGTGCGATGTGATTTATAAATGTACATTTGGACAAAAATGATTATTATGAAACCAGCTTACCTGTCTCGAATAATCATTTTACTACTGTGTAAACCTCTGTATCTACTAGAATCTAATTTAAAATAACAGTAAGAATAGAACAACTGAAGATACATCACTGTAGACACACTGCCAGATCTGCTGCAGTGACTAGCAAATGTGTATGTGAAAATATTTCAGATTACAGCTTAGACATTTGTTTATAGTTAATATGGATTGGTATCAAATTGGCCAATATACAGATTAAGTACTGAATGCCCGCAAAGTACCTGTAACCCATGCTGAATATTCAAAACCATACATATCCTATAGTTATCTTAAATAACTTGTATTTACCAGTTACATTTGCCATAAAATTAGTAGTCAACAGTAATAACTAAGCAATGCTTCTTTATAGAACTTTCTTTCCTATAAGTCCTATAAATTAGGGGCATATGCTTCCTCAGTGCTCCTACATAAGTCCAGTGTCTGAACCCTACAGTAATTGCAATAGAAAATAATATACATAATGTGCCTGTATACGTAATCTGACTGTATGTGCGCACACTCGCACCATATTACCATGTATTTAAAAAAAAAAAAAAAAAAGGGCAGCTGTTCAGTGTTGACATTGACAATCAGACATTCTTGCCATTAAAGGCCACAATGTTGTCTGTCTGTTCTGTGCAGGTGCAAAGAAAACGGCGAACACGCCGATGAAGACCTTTACCCTGCTCACAACGAGGAGTCACAGCTTAGTCACTTGAAAAAGAGAACAGTAAGCTGATTGGTCTAGCCATTTCCTCTGTCTGTTTTGGCATATTTTTACTGTACAGCAGATTGGGTACGAACAGGTGCCGACATGTAGACAAGGAATTATTGTTATTTTCCAGTTGAACATAATATATGTCTAGATGTCAATTAGATGTTCTTGTTTTCTTTCCTTTTCTTTTCTTAGCACCGATGCATGCAACCCAGGGACATTCCTCTAAGCACCCCTCAGCGCTTGAAGAGAAAGCTGGACAAAATGATGGAGGAACTAGTCCGCTCTTCTCCCGTAGGTAAGAAAAGAAACATTTTTCCTTAGTGTCTTTTCTCCCACCCACAAACCTGTCCACCTTTAAGTATTTTATGTTTTACGGCACTCCGCATTTTAACACCGGCGTACGAGTCTGGAATGATTGACAGTTGTGCGGGCATTTTGAACTCTGACACCCCGTGGAAGCCCCGCCCCTTTCCCTAATCTCATATTAGTAGTCTTTTGACCAGTGCTCTTTAAGTGTGAAAGCAGCAGAAGCTGGAAAATGGCCCCAAATCTTTAAGGTCGTTCGTCAGTCAGCACAGACGCATTCAAACAGTTTGACTAGACGTTATTCCTCTTCGGGGTTGGCAGGCCTGCCTCAATAGGACTTGACATGACATGTATGCTTGTACAGTTACAGATACAGACACATCTCCATTCATTATTGATGAGGAGAACGGGATAGTGTACAGTCCCTCTTCTAGAAGGGCTGACACCATGGCTCAGCGGCTGAGGGAAATGAGAGCACAGCGGGAGAATCTCTCTCCTACTGGTATGTCTACACGTTTTTTTTCCTTTCACATGCCTTCAGAAGTGTGTTATGCTGTGGCTGAAGCTTTTGATGTATTTTTTCCCCTCATGTTCAGTGTTTTTGAGAGTAGAGAATTTTCATACAGCTTTTCTTTTTATCAGCTTCTCAAATACAGGGCTCACCAACGGATGACTCTATAAGGCCATCTCTTGGGGACACACCCACAGACTTAAACAAACTGCTACTGGGTGAGACCATATTTCTCTGTGTTGCTACTGTGTGAGAGCAGTAATCATATATGCTTTATATATTATTTTTATATTTTTTTATATTTTTCTTTTTTCTGTTTCTATGTAAGTAAATTCTGTTTTATGTAATTTCTGTATTATGTCACCGGAAAGTTGTAAAAGGCATTTCACTGCATGTCGTACAGTGTGTAGTTGTGTGTGTGTGTGTGACCATTAAGATTTGATTTGATTTATTTTGATTTCATACAGAGGAAGAAGAAGAGGCTTCGAATTGTTTGTCACTCACCAGCTCCAGCAGTGAGACAGGATTGAAAGAACGCCACAAAAAAATATCGTCTAAGAAGACAGCTAATAGACATGTTGAGAAGTCACCTCCTGACTTAGATGTGGGTGTGAGGTTCAGCTCTTCAGGTGTTAAAGAAGTCGTCCCATCACCACAAAATAAAAGGCGAAGCAAATCCTGTTCTAGAGTGAAGAAACAGAAACAGTCTTCTTTAGATTATGTGCATACAGTATCATCAAAAAAATCAGATTCACCTCTTTTATCTGAGCCTAAAGCTGGAGCAACAGAAAAACCTAGACAGTCATTAGGCAATAAGAAAAGATCCCAAATCAGGTCCTCTTTAAGCAGTATGGAAACTGGACCAAGCCAACTTCCAGAAAGCACAAAAGAAATAAAGACCAACAGTGACTCGGGTGATTGTGACAGAACACATTTGCTGAAACTTGCTTGTTCACCTAAAAGCAATGACCTGAAGATTCAGAAGGCACTTAATAAAAAAAAGCCAGCAGACATGTCTGGTTCTGGTGACCAATTTGACCCTCATAACGATAACAACAATGATGACAGTGTGTTTGAGGACTACTTCACTTCAGCCAACGACGCACCAAAGCGGAAGGTCCTGGTACTGCATTCGGCTTCTGAAGCAGAGCGTTTACCATCTTTTGACCTACAGCCTCTGAACAGAGCTAGACGCAAGAGCCATTCACGGGAAAACTGCAGCAGAAACAGAAAATCTAAAATCTTAAACGATAGAGCTATAATGGAGGCATCAGGCCCACCAGAGGAAGAGCTGTTGGCTGCATGTATGGGTGCATCTCTCCCAGTTCCTAAGGAGTCCGAATTTGAGAAGCCCGAGCAAGAGCCTGCTTCAAAGAAACAGCGGAGGACAACCAAGCAGAACTCGGTTACTCTTTCAGAAAGTAAGGATGATAGAAAGCTATCCAAACATCCCTGAACTTACAGTTAAGAACAAAACTCATCATTTATGAATGTATGACAGGACCATAGTATTATCAACTTACAAACATAATTTAAAATCATGAGTGACTTGTCAGTATCCTACATACCTTATTGATCAAATCTGACAGTTTGTGTTCCTAGCTTTTAGAGGTTTTTTTTTTTTTTTTGACAATGTGAAGCAAAAAAAATTGCACTTTCGTGCACACTGATTAGCACTTGTGTACACTGTTTAGCTTAATTACTAGTTTCTAATAAAACATTTAATGACTCTTGCGTGTTCTATATGATTGTGGAAGCCTAAGGCAATGTTTGAGAGTGCTTTTTGAAAGCACTCAACTGCACAGATGCACCTGTGGTGTGCTGCTCTACTCTAAAGAGTTTTTTGTTGTTGTTTTGCATATTTTCATTTGTAGGCACACACAGTAAAAGCACTTCAGATGGGCTCACTGACAGATGTACTGAATTGTGTAGCGAGATGAACAAAAAACGGATTGTGAAAATGGATAAGTACATGAAGGTAAAGTAATTTGAGCTCCACCATTTTCTTAAAAAAAAAAATCAAATCTGTACTGTAGTGTAGTTTCCCATTTATTCATTCATCTATTCATTCATCTTTTCATTCATGCATGTGCAGGATTGTTCACAAATTGTTTGACATGGCTTATCTATGCAATGGCCAACTAAAAGGGTAGTTTATCTGAAACAGGCAGGGAGGGAGGTTACACTTTGGCAGAGTTCCATTTGTTTGTGAATGTAATCATGTGAAATCAGAGATTGTGAACATGTATTTTCTTACCTCCTGTCTCCTGACCAACACCCAAAAGTGTATATAGATATTTATTTATGCACATTTTCAACTAAAGCGTAAGTTGGAATACGGGTTCCTCATGTCTATAACTTGAGAATGCTTTTGAAAACTCTGCCCCGCTGTCTCTATGGAGCATTGCAGCATGGTTCAGAAATGGAGCGTACTAATTGGCTTTGAAGAAGTCATTGTTTTGCCTTGCTCTTTTGTAGCCTTCTTGACTTCCTGTGTGTGTTGTCTTAGCTTCGGAGACGTTGCACCTGGTCGAGTCCTCCTTTCGCGCTCCTTCAGCCTTGACGAAACTCTCTCTTGTTTGCCGAGTGGCACAAGGGGCTTTCATCTCTCCGAGATCTTTATTTGATTTTACTTATATGTGACCTGTATCGGAGAGCACATTCAATCAAGTCATAAGCAGCTGAGGAGCTTGATTGTTCCAGGGAGTTCCATTGTGCAGGGGTTTTGAGACGTGGCCGCTTGACGTCACCTCTAGAAGACTAGTGTTAAATGGAGTACGCTAGCAGGTATTTTGTTGGCTTGTATCAGCAGAGATCAAAGAGAAGGACTAGGAGACCTCATGCCGGAGCCTGATGTCGGGTATGATAAGTGATGCAAGGGTTGAAATCTGTTCTTCAGAGAATGAAACCTCTCTTCTGGGACAGTCGAGCTTGCAAAAGGTTTATTAGAGATGACGCACAAGGCTCGTTCACTTACATCAAATCTTGCAGGGTACGTCCAGAAGAAGGTTATTAGCAATCGGTAAAAGCATAGAAATGCCTTTACTTTCATCCTTTCCAAGAAAATCAGGTACACTAGGATTAAATCTTAAAAAAATATCATGCTCACCCCATTCCCCTGGTTAACCGATCATGGAACATGATGCACTCTTGTATTTTAAGGATTACTAATAATGTCTTTGTACCTTTCAACATTTTGTAGTGTTACAGCAAGGAAGTGAAATGAACTGGCAGGTTAACCATTTGTTAGTTACATAATTATTATCCCCATAACTGAGCTTCTGAGATATTTCCTTCAGGTTTGCATATGTGGATATCCTAATATTTTTGCCCATTCTTCTTGGCAAAATTGCTCAAGCTCTGTCGGATTGGATGAAGACCATTTGTGAACGGCCGCTTTCAAGCCTTGCCACAAATTCTCAATTAGATTGAGGTGTGTGTTGAGCAATTCTAATACGTTCAGGTTCTTGGTTTTGAAGCACTCCAGTATAATTCTAGCAGTATGTTTATGGTCATTGAAGGTGTTGAAACTTCCGCCCCAGTCTCAAGTGTCTTGGACCAGGTTTTCTTATAGGATTGTCTTGTATTTGGCTTCATCCTTTTTCATCCTTCAACACTGGCCAGTTTCCTAATCCCCCAGTTCATGCTGAGGAAAAGCAATCCTGCAATATGATGATGATGCTACCACCTCCACGCTTCACTCTAGGCATGGTGTTCTCATGGTATTGAGCTTCTGCCAAACATAGCGCTTTGGACTAGGCCAGAAAATTCAAGTTTGGTCTCTTCAGACCAGAAATCCTTTTCTGCATATTTGCTGAGTCTCCAACATGCCTTTTGGCAAACTCATATATTTATTAATCTTCTTACCACTCTTTCATAAAGCCCAAGTTTGTGAAGTGTTAGGGCTATGGTTGTCCTGTGTACAGGTCCTCCCACCTGACCTGTGGATCTCTCCAGCTTTGCCAAGGGTAACCCTGATCTCTTTGTTGCTTGCCCTCTTTACCCAGTCACTGACTTTTGGTGGACAGCCTCCTCTAGGAAGTGTCATTGTTGTGCCTTATTCTTTCCATTTTGTTAAATAATAGATGTAATGGTGCTCAACAGGGTGTTCAAAGTTTGGGATATTTTTATAACCTAACTGATAGTTTTCCAAAACCTTGTCCCGGACTTGTATGGATATCTCCTTGGTCTCTATCATACTTGTGTTTTTTTTTTGTTTTGTTTTGTTGTTTTTTTTCCCCTCCCCCTCCATACTGATTTCCCCCCACTCACCTCAATACTGTGGGATAGTTTGTGTGGATTCATAACATATAATTCCAGTTAATTCTCTATTATAACACTACGAAATGTAGAAAGGTTAAAGGCGTGAATACTTATGTAAGGCACTTTACAGAAATCCAAATGTAGATTTAGATCCCTAAAGTGGTTTTGTGATGTCTATTGTTAAAAGTGCTATACAAATAAAATGAAACTGAATTGAATTGCCAAGCTGTGCCTATTTGTTCATGTCAGTTTGAGAAACAGCATTTTTAGAAGTATTATGATGAGACTATTTGCTGTTTCAGTTATATACAGGAATAAAAATTACTATAAAAGCAGTGGCCGTGTTGAGGTAGCAGTAATGTAACAGTACTGCTTTCAGCTGTTTCTAGTCTATTGTTTTGAGAACAAGGGTTCAGATCGAATCAAAATATTCAAGACTGTCTTGCTAGTTTCTAGCATCATTATTAAACTGAATTCCAGCACCACTTCCCTTTTTATTCTTGGTAAAGAGACTTGTGGTTGGATTTTTAGACCATTCTCTGAACGCTGCAGTGCAGGTGCTTGTGATGGGGCTCATCCTGACAGTTATTACATGATCTCATGGCTGAGTCAGTGACTCATAAGACTGGTGGAGGAATTGAACTCTAGCTCTGACGAGTGCAGTAAGACTTGTAGTGTCAAAACTGCAAGAAGTGTAAAATTAAATCAGAGACGACACCAAGCCCAAGCATGAAATCATTGTATGTTGCACTAAGGGGAAATCTTGAAATGAGACAATTGGCTTGATAGGTCAAAAAGTGCTTTATATAGTGTGTAGCTGCTCTTTGAGTATATATGGAGTTTGAGTGCCCTTTCCCTTTGAATAGAGGCCTCAATCATATCAGAGTGCATGAACTGGCCACCATGCTCGCTGTGTCATACCCGAAAGTATTTCCTTCATTTGTGCTTGGGCGTATTGGAAACACGCTTTTAAAGGAGTTCACACCAACGCTTGGGTTCATGCTCTTTTGCATTGTAATGCTGGTGCGAGATGTACCTTCGGTTACAAAACATGTCAAGGAATATGCTAATCGAACATCCTAAAAGCGATTCTGTACTTATGGAAAAAGTAGGAATGTTTTTGTTTCGGATTGTTTTTAAGGTGATCATTACTGTTTTCTAGGTTTCACTCCAGAGCTACAGGCACTTGTTTTCAGCAGGGCAATATAAAGGAAACCCGTAAAGTCTTAATGAACGATGACTGAAGTCCACTGCCGTTCTTCCTGACTTAAGAAAGTGCGTTTTGGCTGTTTGAGTAAATAGAGTGCACAAACAGGATAAGACCTGACAGAGCATGATAAATCTCCTGTTAATTAATTATTAAAACAACACGTCTCTGACAGTAATGCCTGCTGTAATGCAAAAGATAGGTTTAACACGCTTGTTCTAATACGGTATCATTTCTATAGTACCAACAAATTCACTTGTATGGCGGAAGATCTCCATAAACAAAGCTGAATAAAAAAAAAGGTTTTTATTTAACAAAACAAAATGTATAATTATTGAAGTCAGCGCTTTGTAACAATCCTATATTTTCTGACATGGGAGAGTCTTCGGGTCAGTCATGTGATCTCCAATTTTCTTGGTAACGACAAAGCTTCAAGATTGAGGGGGAAAAAAGAGGTTTGTGAAGGAAGGTCTGTTTATATCTGCTATAATGTAAGAGATAACAGGAACTAACTTGTCTCAAGCGCGTTCTACAACGATAAACGGAACTATAAATACCCCATCTTCTTTTTTCAGTGTTGTTGTCAAGCATCAGTGGCAATAGTGGAATAGATTATGATTGTAGGTAGAAGTGATCTTTGAACAGCAATTCTTGCATAGTTTGTTGAAGCATTCTTGTTAGACTCAGCATCCATGAAGAAAGAAAGGATTATATCAGTGTGAGAGCGCTTGCTGAATGCTGGTCATCATATAGGCACTGACCCAGAAGTGAAAGGAGTGCTTAGTCACATCACTAAAAGTAGAACAATATACCAACATTCAATAACACGCAGTGTTTTTGTAAGAGAAGTCTTTCTAGGTCAAATGATGACTGAAGAATGGGCCAAAAACAACAAAAAAAGGCTTAGCTTTTCAAGATATTGAGTTATAGCTGCAGCTCTGACGGCACTGACTTGATTAAAGAGCTTTCTTTTGTAACCCGGACCCAGTTTAACGCAGAATTTTGGTTGATATTTGTTTCACAGAGCCACAGGTTTGTACCTGTCTCATAAATTAAAGTTGTACATTAAAAGCTAGTTTGTTATATAATTTAACAGAATTCAAAATATGTTAATCGAATGGCAGTAATGATTGCTAAAGTCATGTATTGCATGCAGTTCCTTCAACTTCAAGCACGTACACGACTAGGAGGCACGTCTACGCACCTGGCTGCACAGTTGTCAATAACCATATCTATAAACATGTTATGTATTATGGAAATGTTTTGGCTTCTCTATGTGCTGATGGAGCTGAACCCCCAACTTCCTGTGGTGGGAGCAGAGAGGAAGCGGTGTGTGTGTGTACGCATGCCTCTCACTCATGTGCTCGCACCGAGGACCTGCCATTGTGGGGCCAGAGTACAGGGGGCGGATGAAGCCGAGGGACACGCTGCCGTCCCTTAAACAACACGCTAACTGCTTTTTCCCTTCTTCATGGCCTTGGACTTGTGTTTCCTCTCCACTCACCAAATACGCAGATACATCCGGCATGTGTTTCTCATGCAAGTGTGTGATCTGCTGTATTGTTTACCATGTTGCCTACGAGTACATCCCTAATCAGAAAGAGAGCTCATTATTATATTAGCCATGTGGAGAATTCTTGGTCCTTCATTTTCTGAAGTGATTACTGGTTGACGTTTACATAGCACTAATTTTAATGTTTTGTTTTTTCCTTTCCAGAAGAATAGAACATTAGTAATGACTAGCATGCCAACTGAGTAAGTATGTTCAGCTAGCTACCGACCTATCACATGATATTTTAAACTTTGTTAATTGGATTAATTAATAAACCTTGTATCAGAAAGTGCGGATTAATTTCCTACAACAGCAGCTCGACAGTAGTTCCGTCTACAATTCATATTATGGTTTTATATTAATGCACTTTCTCTAATACATTTCTGTAGCAACAGCTCATAGGGATACTTTCCAGTATCTAATCTGGAAAAATAATAACTAAAAAAAAAAAAAAAAAAAGTTATTTAACAAAGAAAAAATTATGAACAATGAATATGGTGACCATTTCTGTAATGTTTATTTAACATTTATGGGAGGAGTCTCCAGGGTCAGCACTTTGTAATGTTTATTCTTTATTCCTAAACCATATTCAGTAAATGTTTTGGCACATTTTTGTTTTCTTGACTTCTGTTGTTCCACTGTGTCAAAGTCCATTGATGTTTTTCGAGGAACTAGCTGAGGTTGATGGACAGAGAAATTTAATTTAATTTATTTATTTATTTATTTTTTTAAACCTACGTTAGTGCAGCATGTCATGACTAAAGCCTAAAATGGCATGGACATTCACTCTTCAGTAAATGTGGTTTATCCGAATCCGACTTACAGTAACATTTAAAAATTGTAGCACACAAAATCTGTCTTCATAATTAGAGTCAAACGAAAAGAGATTTGTAAAATCAGCTGACCCTCAAACTTGGGAACTGACTTGTCTCACTGTTAAAAAGCATGACGTGTCATTGATAAATTAAATATTGCAGTCATTGGCAGGTTCCTGTGGAACAAGAGGAATGAAATGCTTCAAGACGTGCTATTGTAGGAAAATAATCTGGCTCTTCAAGTATAATAGCAAGCAACTGTATTCTTTTACCACACTAACACCAAGCATGATCTGTCTTGCTAGGAAACAGCAGACGGTCATACAGGTGGTGAATTCTCTGGGTGGCTTCACTGTGGTTGACACCGTGTGTGAGAGCACGACGCACGTGGTGTCAGGAAGTCCACGACGCACCCTCAACATTCTACTGGGCATCGCACGAGGATGCTGGATTCTCTCCTTTGAATGGGTGTGTGCTGCTTGTCTGCTATGCTTTGTGTCCCCGGAGCTGTGTTTTACATTATATTCATGTTTATACAGTCAATTTCAGAATGAAATGCATGGAAATGAATAAAAATAAAGCTTATGGGAGTGCTGTATAGATTTACTTAAACACTTTTACTCAAACATATTTTCCTCAAACAATTAATATTTAGTGAAGCCTCCCCTGAAGAGAATAACAGCTCAGAGCTTCTTCCTGTAATGTCTAACAAAGCTTGGGAACACTGAATCTTGTACTTCTCTCTATTATATGGAACATGTCAAGCTTCTTTTCATTCTTAGCTTTGTGTATGTGGACTGTCCTCTTCAAGTCAGATTCAATTCAATTCAGTAGTAACCTCCAGCCAGAGGTAGCCATGTTATGGACTGTCTTGTCTAGGTGTTTAGATTTCTTGACGCAATGAATGTTCACAAAAGTCCCTGGTTCACTAGTTGTAAAAGCACCCTAAAACCTCAACCTCCATATTTTACTTATCTAATTTTACATATATTGTTTAGGAGAGTCAATAGTTTTCCACGCAAGGTTTTGAGAGGAAAACATCTTACCTAAAAATACTATAGATAAAAAAACTTATGTGAATGATTTTTGTTAGAAAGTCAGACAGGCGTAGTACCCAATGTAATCTTGTGCTGTTGTCTCATTTGCCTCAAGGTTTGTAGTTCTGTGCATTCTGAGATGCTTTTCTGCTCAGCACAGGCGTAAAGAGTGGTTATTTAAGTTACAGTTGTCCTCCTATCAGCTCGAAGCAGTCGGGCCATTCTCCATTCACCTCTTTCATCAACAAGGCCTTTCTGCCCAATTCTGAAATGGATCTTCTTTGTGGATTTTCTCATAGATCTTATGGTGTCTGGAGCACCGGCAATGGGTTCCAGAGGAGCCGTATGAACTATCTGATCACTTTCCTGCTGCACCGGTAAGCTGAATCAAAATTTATTTAAAATGCCAATTAATTACATAGAATTTCATCACAGAGGTAAAGTGTGGTTTATTTACTTGCATATACAATATTCACATACAATAGTCTGACACCCGATGCGGTCTTCTGCTGTTGTAGCCCATCTGCCTCAAGGTTTGGCGCGTGTGTGCATTCTGGGATGCTTTTCTGCTCATCCCGGTTGTAAAGAATGATTGAGTTACTAAAGCCTTCTTGTCAGCTTGAACAAGGCTGGCCATTCTGCTCTGAACTCACTTATCTGAGGGATGTTTGCCTCTTGCTGAATGTTTTTTGTTTTAACTAGAGACTGTTGTGTGTGAAAATCCCAGGAGATCAGCAGTTTCTGAAATACCTAAACCAGCCCAGCTGGCCAACAACCATGCCACGGTACCCCAAAAAATTGCTTTTGATGAGTAAATATTAGCCGAATTGTTTCAATACTAGACAGTGCAGTATACTGTATTTCATCATAAATGTATCTTTCAAATCTTTTTTAAAATTCTACAAAGAATGTAGACTAGCCTAATATGCAATGGCACAGCATTAGAAATGCACTTACTGTATCCTTTGCCAATGAAAACCTAAAAACTAAAGAGGTTACTGATTGTTGTTTTTACCTGGCACAGCTTGAAAAGAGTCATGTATGAAGCAATGTGAATAAAAGCTGATGGTTTTCAAAGAAGACTTGGCTGAAAAGTAGGCATCCTGCTTGGAGGAAAGTAAATGGTTAGAAAATAGGTGCAGTAGGGTTCCTGTTTGTTTTCGCCTGCCCTGAAATGGGCTTTTGTAAGAAAGATACACATATTAGTGTTCTGGATTCCACTTTCATTAGTTTCTGTGAGCTATGCCAAAAGGCTCTTCTGTCAGAGTCTTAAACCATGAAGAGACATCTGCGCTGCAAAATCTCTCTAATAGTGGCACAGACTGTATTGTTTGGACTCCATTTTCCAGCAGAGTGGCTTTCAAAAGAAATAATGACTTTGGGGTTTAAAGCGCAGAATATAAATTCAAGTGAACATACGCTATATCTTTACTCTATGAAATATATGGGAATTGTTAACATTTTACACCTATTCCCTCGGGTACTGTAAGTGATTGGACATATACACCGCATCTTAAATAAAACTGTCAGTTCATGTCTGACCAATTCACAAAGGGGGGGTAATTCCTTCAGTCTTAACCTGCTGTTGGCAGTGAAAAACTGATTCAGTTTTACTGGCAGCTCTGCATGCACATGCCACCATGTTTCATAGTGAGGTCATATTTGGATTAGATCCTTTTTTCCTTCGGCTTTCATCATTCAGTGGCTCTGGTACACTTTCAATTTACCATTGAACAATGTGCCGCATAGTGAACTCTGTTGTTACCAGTGCTGTGTGAAAGAGTGTTTCAGAGCCACGGTTGCACATCACTACCCAATCCCAATCCATCTGCCAGCTCAGAGGGGTCTTGTTTTCAGAAGCCTGTGTATGGCTATTAAAGTGCAGAAAAAAACCCCAAAACAGACTAAACTCTTGTTCCTGCTGCTTTCAGGTCATCCTGCAAGTCTTTTCGAATGACTGCAGGCTCCTCTCTTACCTTCCTTAACATTAATCTGAGAGAGCACTGTGAAGTCTTGCGTGGCGCATCTGTTATGGTTCCATGAACCTTCCACCTGCATTTCATCGAACCAGGGGTGTTTAAGGTCTTTGCTATGGCTCTGTAGCTTTTTCTGTTCAAGTGTTGTTGAATAATCTTGTCCCAGAAAACTTTAGGAAGCTTCTTCGAATTCACCATAATTGCTATTTGTTGCATGAAATCTTCCCAACCAATGGCAGTATCATTTACTTGATTTATTTTTATGTAAACTTTACATTTATATTTTTTTAATATCTGCAGTTTAATAGCTGCAGGATGTATATGGATTATTGAATTTACAATAGAGATTCTCCACCAATAGGAATGGCTTCATTTCATATATATTGCGCTGTACAGCACAGGGTTATCATTAAACCCACTGCAATGAAAATGTTGCACTTCATTTTTAATGACATTTTGACAAACACATGTACATCTTTTAAAGCACATTAAGAATGTATAATACAATCAAATAAATATCCTAAGACAGGTCAATCAGCTTTTAGTAAGTAGAACTTGTTAAACGATGTTACTTCAGACATGTAATTAAGAATTTTTTTAAACGCCAAATTTCATGGTATGATATCCATGATGCCTTCAGTAAAGAACTGTGTGATTGAAAAAAAGAGCAACAAACAAATTTCATTAAAGTTTAAACTACAACTTTTTTCACCAATAAGGAATTTAAAAAAAAAAAGTGTAATTAAAAAAAATAATAATAAATAAATAGAAAGTCTTGCCTCAACAATGTAAAGTGTAGTTACAACCTGTTGGTGATAAATGCAGTCCTTTTGGCACCTTAGCTGAAGATTTGGTATTGCTACTATGGTGAGTTGCCTTCTAATAAATCATGTTCAAAAACAGACTTCCAAAACTGATTTACAATTATCCATTATCAATATTCTATCTATTTATCAATAATAAAACTGGTCACAGAAGTGAACTATCCAACTATGCATTTTTTCTCCGTGAAATATTTATGCAATTCTTATACAGAAACAAACAGTTATGTGCAGTCTTTCTTAGAAATGAACGATTACATCATGTGCAATTACATCTGTAATGCTAAAACTTATTTTTAGGGGGCCAAGCAACAGTGCGTAATTGTGTTTTTTTGTTTTTGTTTTTTTTTGTCTAAATTGCAAAGAATCAGCCATTGACTCTTTGCTCAAATGGCTATAAAGGTTTTTATAACTTATGATGAGGCAAATCCTGTGCAAAATATAGTAGTTTCTTTTCAAAATGGGAAAGTTTTCAGAAATATATTAAAAATTGCAAATAGTACTAAAATTACAAAATATGCAAATCACTAAACAGCTGTAAACAAAAGGACATCTTTTCCATTTGCTTTGTTAGTGTAAGGACCCTTCTACATCATTCACTCTCCTTTACCTTTGTACCATAGTTGCATTTTCTATATCAAACCTTATCAAAGTAACTGTTGTACATTAAGATGTTCAGAAATATAAACTCTCTAAACAAATATTACATTTGACCACATTATGACGTTTGCATAAGGAATAATGGCAACCCTTTTAACCATTCTGTTCGTAGGTGCACATCCAATGTAAGGCTTTCTTTAACAGTACTTGCCCATACTTTGTGCTGTGTCCTCATACTTTGACTTAATTTTTACATGTTTATCACATGTTCTTACTGATTTAATACTTCGTTTTAAATCTGTAAGTTCCTTTCAAGTGCTTTCTTCTTTGCAGGCTTTTCTTGCTCAACATGTAGATAAAGGTCAAGCATTCTCCCCCCTCAAAAAGTAAGGTCCCATATCAGTTTTGAAAATGTTGTTGCCTCACTACTGCCCCATTTGCTCCTCAGAAATCCACTGGTCTTATCATCATAGTTGTCGCTTTTAGTGAATATCCAGAGCCTTTCCAGTAGTACCATTTGATACCATTGAAGCGACTGGTGTGTTGCCCGTGCTGATAGTATACACCGTTGAGATTGGAAGGGCCGCAGGCGTCGAACCACCAGCCTGTGAAAATAAACCGACTTTCTTAGATTAGTAAAACACAAATTAGGGCCTGTGTAAAGCACTCATGGCCTCGGTCTTGTCAGCTCTTCTCATCATCCAACAACTACCAACTGGGGAGGGTGAAGGCTAACACGTGCTTCCTCCAAGACACATGAAGCCAGCCAATCACATCTTTTTGACCTGCTGCTCATGCTGAGATTCACCCATGCTGCCCGCCCTCTTCCTCATACATGAGCTCACAGATGCCCACGATTGGCTAGTATTGCTGTGATTGCCAGGGAAGAGAGAGTCTGCCATCCCTCTCACCCAGAGAGCATGGACAATTTTGCTCTTTGGACTCCTGGCCACAGATGGCTGTGGCATCGTTGGGGTTCAAATCTCACAATCTCTGGACAGTATGGTGACCACTAATATTTAACCATTTGTAGTTACATTTAATGTTGCGGAATGTCCATGAGACAGGGTATTTCCTGTTATCACCTATGTTAAACAGACATAAACAGTCAATCCCTCAGCAGCCTCACTTCTCTGTCTCTCTCTCTTTTATGAATAACACAAAAAAAATGCAGCTCGTCAAGTTACCAAGAAACCAGGAAGCATTTACTGATGGTTACAAATGCTGACACTGGAGACTCCTTCCATAAGTAGTAAACAAACATCTCTTTACAGAAAACTATACCATATCAATGATTACACATTTTCCTTGTTAAATAACACATTTGAGTTATTATACTTGGATTATGTGGAGCGTCCGCAATGCACGTCCCTGTGAATAGGCTGTTACTATAGAAACCAATCATATTTGAGAATTCAGCCTCGCTCTTTTGTTTACCCAATTTATCACAACATTTGTACATTTCATACCAATAATTTCAGTAATTAGCAAATACACTTGATTGTGAGAAAATGTAGCTAGGATGTAGTGTTAAACTTATTCAAACCTCGTAGCAACAGGAAAGCTGAGTTAGCATTTTGTTGTAAACACCCGCAAGATAGAAAGCTTTGCAAGTCTGCAGTTCCCAGACTATTAATGTCAACTTTCACAAGGGCCCAATTCCCAAATGAGCTGAACAGTGATTAGCTCCCAGCTAATTTCGTGGAGAGTCATGACCCCAGACACGAAAAATGCAAGAAGAAAGGGGTGTTCAGATGAGGGAGCTTGTAGCAATGAGCCGGCTTGGATATGTGTGTGTGCGTGCGTGTGTGGATATTTGTATTGAGGAATTGAATGATTTCAAAACAACCTGCTTACCTCCTGTGGTTAGCTGTGAACACTTGCAAACACATTTGTCATTGTCTGCATCCTTTGTGCTAAAATCACTTCCTGGCTGGGCAAGGCTGCTGATTTTACCCGCAGTTCCACTGTAGCCTTTAAGGTGTATCCTGTGCAATTGGAAATGCAGAAATACACAATGTCAGAAGGAAGCCTGTAATTACTGTATGGAGAAGTGAGGGGAACGCAGTGAACACGCAGGTCAGGCTTTCACTTCTCTCTCTGTGTGATTTAACTGTAGAGGATACACACACCTAATTTAGTTTTAAACACTGTACACTGTTAACCTCTTAATCTAAGTGTAGCAGTTAATGCATGAAATCAGCTTCTATATTGGGCCTGACCAACACATTGTCCCCTCTCTCTCTCTCTCTCTCTCTCTCTCTCTCTCTCTCTCTCAAAGTCAAAAGGTTGCTTTATACTGGCATGACAAATATTAACATTTGTATTGCCAAAGCTTGGATACAGACTCTCTCTCTCTCTCATTCTTTCTTTCTCTCTGTCTGTCTCTATGTATGCTCTCTCTCAATCTTTTTGTCTGTCTGTGCAACTCTCTCTCTATCTATCTTTTTTCTCACACTTTCTTTCCTCTCTTTCTCTCTCTCTCTTGTTCTCTCATACTCTCTCTCTCCTTTCTCTGGTGCTCTTTCACACCATTATCCATCTGTCTGTCTGTCTGTCTGTCTACATTTCTTTCTCTCTCTTTCTCTTTTTCCTAAACTTTCTCAATATCACTTCATTTCTCTTCTTCCCATTTCCTTCTTTCTTTCAAACACACACACACACACACACTCTTTTTCTCTTTCTTTCTCAAGATCTCTCTCTTCTTTATATCTCTCTGATTTGGGGTAAAACAATCTATTTATTTCTTTTGATAAGATATAATGGAATCTCTCTCACACACAAACTGTCTGTCTCTCTTTCTGTCCCTCTTAATCACACAATCACTTTCTCTTCTGTCTGCCTTTCACACACAAACACATTCTCTGTCTTTTTTTCTTTCTTTTTCTATCTCTTTCTCTTTCTTTCTCTCTCACTCTTTCTCTGTCTATTTCTCTCTCGCTCTCTCTCACTCTCTCTCTGGCTCTCCCTACTTCCGTCTGTTTTCACTATGTGAAATGGACAACAGGAAACCCACGCTGTTGTCCAGTTTGTCCGGCTTTCCAGCATTGTTAATGTATGAAAACTTGGGCAGTGTTTGCCTTCAGCTTATTATTGTCGTGGGGTCAAACAGCAAGGGTTAAAATAGTTGGCTTTGCTTTCGAGGGAGCGTGATAAGAGTTCAGAGACAGCTCTGGGCTGTTGTCGTCCTGTTTCTGTATCTCATAGGCCATAACCATTTCCAGATGGCAAAATATTTACTTTGGAACAACGACAAGTGTGTGGCACCGCTTGTGAGACTTTGTGGCAGTATGAGTATAAAAGTACAACTGTGTATTTACTCTTGCTTATGTAATTAATCATGACACCAAAATAATATTTTTTGTTCACATTACAGATCATAATAAGAACGCCTATAACTGGGATTTGTTATCCCATCCATGCACATGCATAGTAGGGGTATAACACAATAACAGTATCTGTTTACTGCACCAAATATCCATATATGTATTCATATTTAAACCTGGAGTAGGCGTGGCCTAAGCTGGAAAGGTTTTTGTTTGTACCTGCACATGATATTTTTTAGAAAAAGCAAATTTAGTTGGTTCTGTTTCCTAGGATATAAACAAACTAGTAGCTTAATGTAAATCACCCCCTGACCAGGCAGTTACTAAGGATGAATGAGTGAACGCTGTACGTTCACATCTAGACGCTAGCCCACACTCGCATAAGAGTAAAAACCTTCCTCTTGGACAACTTTTTTTTGGTCATGTCCCAATGCATACCTCTAGTTTCAGCCAGATGTCATGTGAACCTTTCTGGCAAGAGTCTTTCTGGAAAGCATGACCATAGTGAAGATGATACAGGGGCTCTATCCACAGTACCATATAAAATGTAAGTAGTGCGGCTACTACATCTAAGACTATATTTGTAGACTATCAAATGCAGCACAGTACTATGAAAGCAAACGATAAACAGTGCATACTAGGCTTGTGCGTTATTGATTTCTCCATTTTAAAATGTCAAGATTACCAACATAATCCTCTAGGACCAATGGCCTAAAAAAAGAAAGAAAAAAAACAGAATTTCCACCATTTTAGGATTAAGGAGAGTAGGGGAATGTGTAATAATTCTACAGTAATGCATAGTAAACAGTAAGTAAGTAAGTAAATAAATAAATAAATAAAAATATTAACAGTAGATTTAACGTAATCCTGTTATAAATCTGCTATTTAACGTCCACATGGCCGGCATTTCCTCTACGGTGTATTTATAAATACATAGGGTGTGTTTATTCACTTTTAATTATCACCACCATTAACATTCTTAGTAAAGTGATAGATTTGACACTTTGTTGTAGACCTTTTGAATCTTTTTGACCTTTTCCGGCCAAAGTTTTTCAGTGGCATCCCTTAAAAATATAGTTAAATGATGTTAAATATGTACTTGCCTAATGGTAACTAAGTTTAAAATGAATTGCTAGATTTTATTTCACATTAATGAAGTCAAAATATTCTCCATTTGACCTTTGCAGAAAGAGAGTTGAGAGCATGCAACATGGAGGAAAGGGGCAGGGCTTAAGTGTCTGTTAATGTGGGAGAAATACTTGTGCAGATCATTGCAGATTCACATGTGGCTCATTTCCCATTTTACTGGAGAGAAAAAGACTGCCGTTTGGCATATTTTTGAAGCTCATACGCAAAACCGGTCAAGGTTGACAGGTCTGGTAATATTGTAATCAGAATAATCGTCACTGGATATTGTGGCAGGGATGATCTCGTTATATCGCTCAAGCCTAGTGCACACTTAACTGTATAGTCGAGGTGTGTTTCTCACCTGTACTTCTGCTCTTCACTGCTCAGGGAGAATTCATCATACTGAGAGAAAGCAGTGTTCCCGTCCCAGTCCGTAAGCTCTATCCGCAGCACGTATTGCTGCTCATTAGTCAGCTTGGAGATGTACTCATTACCCAGCCAGTGTTCACCTGAAGTGTCTCCGAACCCCTTTCAATTAGGAAAAGCATGAATACATTTTAAACTTCAGTAAGCTCCTTTGTTCCTTTAAGCACTAACTTCATCACTCAATCACTGTGACCAGTATCGGTATTTCTGCTTCTCTCTTTTGAGCAGAAAACCATCTGTCTCTTCCAAAGCTCACCATTTTGTATTCTTTCCACGTCTGATCAAAGTCAACAAGGCCACTGAATCGCTTCTGCACTATTGTCCATCCACCTGCCTCTGTTTCCATGTCACAGTAAGCCTGGAAAGAGAAACAGTGTTGTCTAGAAACATGTAGCTTGTGGGTGTCATACTTCCTGTCACATATAACTAACTTCCTTTCACTTCACTGCACTTCAGATCAGTACAGTGTCTGTTAAACTGCTGTTAATTTGCCAAACTTAAATGACTTCCCCTGAAAAGTATCTTAGGAGAGGGCTCAGTCTGCACAGGCATGTGTAAATTAACTACCTTAGAAAAGAAAAAAGGAAAAAAAAAGACTTTCTTTCTCGGGATGCGTTATTTCCCGGAAAGTCACTGGAAGTTCCTCGTGTTGTTACTGTTACTCAAATCTCTTGCTGTTACTCCTTCTTTTGCTTTGTTTTTCTCTCTCCCACCCCCCCCCTTCTTTCTTTCCCTGTTTTTCTTTTTCTGTATCTCTTTCTTGCCTTCTTTTTTTCTTTAACACACAATCTTTATCTGTATTTTTCTCTTTCACTCTCTCATACACTCACTCTTTCTCCCTCTATTTCTTTTCTGAACTCTTTCCCTTTTTTACTCCTCTCTTTCTCTCACATGCACATACTTTTTCTTTCTTTCTTTCATACACACTCTCATTGTCCTTATCTTTTTTCCCCTTGTCTCTCTCTTTCCTTTCTCTCACACACCTCCTTTCTTTCTGTCACTCACTTTTTCTATTTCTCTATTTCTATTTTTGCTCTTTCTTTCTTGCTCAAACACACTTGCTCTTTTCCCTCTTTCCCTCTCTTTCCCCTCTCTCTCTGTTTCTCTTTCTTTCCCTTTACTTCTGTCTGTTTTTACTTCTGAAATGGCTAACTGGAAACAGAACTCCTTCATACCTTTATTTGTTCTTTTGTGTCAGGAATTGTTAGCGTGTAGACCCCACTTTCTTTATTTCCAGACTTGAAGATGGCAGCGCAGTCTTTGTACTGTGAGGGTGTATCCTGCATCATCACTGATTTATCTGCTAGAAGAAAAAAAAGAACAGTGGATTGAGGCATGTAACATCACTAATTGCATTAGATTATCAAGTACTTTAATGGACCTTTTACACTTTCTTCGCTGATCTTTGTCGAAATCTAAAGCAATCTCAATTGTCCTCTTATTTTATGACCTAAATCACCCAGTGAAACAGTTTGCACCATCCACTCCCCGACCAGTTGCTCATGGGATTGCATAATATTATTCTGGCCACTTGTTTTTCCTCCCACATTCCCCCGTGTGATGTTTGGCTGTGATGCTGTGATGCTGTGGCGCTCACTCACGGGTGGGGATGTTGATGGCTTGGATGAGGTTGTTGACCGTCTCTGCCAGCTCATGCTGCTGTTGCTGCAGGGCAGTGTTATCCTCAGAGGCACGCTGCAGTTGCTGCTTCAGTTCCTCAATGATGCTCGTCTGCTTCTCCACCAGCTTCTTCAGCTGCTCTTTCTCCTCCTGCAGACTCTTCAGCTCCGCCTGCCTTTGGCCCTCCATGACCTCTACCCTCTTTTCCAGGAAGCTAAAAAATAAAAAAGAACTTATTATCAGGACTACTGTGAGGATTTTCACTTCTCTTTTATATCTCTATTATATGTCAATAATAAGCTTTGCCATTCCATATCCTCCACCCACATCCTCCAGAAGCTGAGAAAACAGAAATAGTACCAAATTATGCCATGATACGCAGTCACAGGAATGATGATCATGTTTGTTGCAGTATGTGCTATTTTGAGCTAAATTTGATAGATTTCCACTGAAGTCTTGACATAGCTGATCATCATTAAAGGTGGGTGATATAGCAAAAAATATCACATCAATATACACACACAAATTTAGCACAGTATTTACACCGAAATGGAATAAATAGAAATAAAAACCTTTCTTTTTAGTTTTTTTTTTGTTTTTTTTTTTTTGTTTTTTTTTACAATTGTAATGATTTTTTTAAAAGCTTAAACAGTATTTTTTCATTTTAAAGATTCAAAACTTTACAAAACTTTCTTAAAAGATCCAAAAAAAAAAATCCAAATCTGTAAATTTTACAATTATAAAGATTTTTTTTTTTAAATTCCAAACTTACAAAACAAAACTTTACTTTTTTAACAGTCCAAACTTTATGAAGCTAACACTGATCAGCTGTTTTCAACCAGAGTTAACTTATTAGAGACAAAACATAAAAATGTTATAAAATGATTGCAAGATACCGGCAACATATCAGAAAAGTATATTGTGAAATCATTTTCATCATGATTTATCATGATATCAATATTATACCATCATATTGCCCAGTCCTAATTATCATTATACAGTCCAAAATCTTGTGGAGTTTTGGCAGACACGGTAATGTGTAACTCTTCTGATTTAAATAGTTCAATAAATCCAAAGTACTTAGGTGTAAAAAAAGAACAATTTCTCACCTGTTTTTATCACTGAGTTTAGTTATTTCAGTTGTCTGCAGGATAATGTCTTTTTCCAGTTTATTCGTTGAGATTGAATTCTCAAGAAGCTGACGTTCAAGTCGCGTCGTTTGATTTATAACCTAAAGATCAAAAAAAAAAAGTTTCCACAGAAGGTATTTCAGATAAGCTTTCACTTTCCCACCCTTGTTCTGTTAATTGAACTTTTTAACAAAGCCTGCAAGTTTGCATAAATAAAGCCTTTAGATCTTTACAGATCTCTATTTTTCCACTCCAGTTCCCTTTACTCTGTATTGTTTCAAAGATTCTGTCTTGAGTGTTCTTGTGGATGATATGATGTGAATACATAAAACCTGCAGGCGTCCTCATTTGACAAAATACGAGCCACAATAACGTAATGAATTTTGACAATTGCACTTTTCCCCTAGAATAATCTGTCATAACCAATTCTCGCTGCTCTCAAATGCGCTGTAGTTGATAATACATGCCAGGGTGTGGGTTTAGACGTTCATTGGTTATGGATGAGCATGTGGGCATGTGAAAGCCCTTAATTGCGTGTAAGGAGTGTTCACACATCACTTGGCATCAAAGCAAAAGTCCTTGATGCATTTGATGAGTGGGGGGAAAAAAATGAAGTCGTACAGGGAAAAAAACCAGGACAATCAAATTTTAATAAAGGAAAGGGGACATGGGGACTCGAGGAACTGAAAGGTGGTGTGTACACTGGCCTCATTACTGAATTCTCCAGCTGAGTCATCACTTGATTTTTCAGAACTCTTAATGCTCAAGTTAAAATCTGATTAGCATCATGACTGAGACTTAGGCTTCCACGTATATATTGAAAACTCACCTGCGCTTCGACACTGGTGAGCTTTCGCGTCTGCTCAGCCGTGTGAATCAGGAGATTGGCGCCGATCTCGATCATGGCCGCCGTGTGGTTTTGCACGGTGTCGTGCTGAAGTTGGACCATGTCTTGCCTCAGGTTCTCCTGGATGTAGCTCTCCAGCTGTGAAAGGCAGAAGATGCAGGGTGTGTTGTTCAATTTTACAAAAAGCCACCTGTACGTTTTACGAATTTGACCTACTACTGCAATTTGACTATTTTCGGTTTCGGTTCTAAATGGTTCTGAGCCGTTGTAAAATCTTCGATATATGCACACCGGTGAACGCATGGCAACAGTAGAATTCTGTATTAAACCAATAAGACCTTGCACTAAAGCTATTGTTCTGTCCATAAAATACATCCGTGATGATCACTGTAACACACCCTCTTGTGGCTTATTGCTTTATTCTAAATCCAAAGTTACACTAAGGAAAGAGTTACATTTGTTTATAGATCAAGACTTTTTTTTTTTTATTTCAACTCCCTTAAAAATGTTGCACGTATTAAAATCAGATGACAGAATGGATACTTTGTGCTACATAAGATTGAGACTCACTGAGGATTATGTCAAGTCTGGGCAGATGTTTTATAGCTGTATTGCAGACCCAGAACTCATTGATGAGTTTTAAATGGAACTTGTCATAACAAGGTCATAACCCCTTTCAAGTAGACCCAAAAGGGCTAAATGTATCTAGACATTCAGAATGCATAATAGTCTAAGCCTTAGAGAAATATGTACTCTTGGCAGGCTTTTTGGCTAGTGGAAGCCAACGCTCTGTAGCTTGTTAAAGCTTTTTCTGTAAACTTCATAAGCCGTCACTGTTCGCACAGGTGGTCTTGTTAACACGAGTATCTGAAGACAGGTTGTGGTTAACCATAAATATTCAAAACATTGCTGGATAGCTTTGAGGAAACTGTACTGAAATTCAGCCTCCTAGCTAGTGTATGTTATGATAAGTGCTGTCCTTTTTATTTGTGGTATTAATACAGAAAAACTTAAAACACTTCAGAAAACTAGCTGAGAGTGCTGAACCTGCCCACTCTCTACTGAGCCTTTGTCATATTTTGGTTTTGTTTGGTTAAACACTTTTTAAAGCAAATGATCTAATCGTAAACCAGATGGGAGTTTGGATTGAATGTTTTGATATTTAATAAGTAATTGAAACTTTGCTACATTGTTAAAGTTTTCCAAAGTTCTCTTACAAGTTTTCTTGAGTGTCCTGTAAATATTTTAAGCGTCTGCCAATAAAAGGTGTACGTATAAACTAATATGAATACAGTTACAAAACGTGTTTGCCCTATCATCAGGGAGGCCTCTCGTCACGAGTTTGATTCCCGACAATACCACAGCTATCCGTGGCCTGGAGCCAAGAGAGCAAAAAATGGCCATGCTCTCAGGGTGGGATGGATGCCATTACGTTGTCGCCCCTGCCAATCACAGAAACACGAGTCAGTCATGCGCTAGTTCTTTGAGCCCATGTATGCGGAAGAGGGCGGATAGCACTTTCTTCTGAGTGTCTTACTCTGCCCTGTGATGCGGCCTAAGAAACAGTTCAAATAAGATGTGGAAGTTGGTTTTCTGTGTCTCCAAGGAAGCATGTGTCTGCTCTGTTGCTGGTAGTTGTCTGATAGGGGCAGCGTTAGCTAGCGGGTGGGAATTGGCAAGAATAAACTGGGAAGAAAATGGGGAGAAATCCAATTTTGCTATTTAAAAAAAAAAAATTCAGTGGCACGCACATCGTTGTTTTGAAACATAGCTAGCTTTCGCATTAGATGAAAGATGGAAAGCCTGCCAGAAAGTTCCACGGGGTGTCTGGTTCAGGAGTTGACTGCAAATCGTGTAAAAAAAAAAAAAAAAAAGTTTAGTTTTTCAGCAGCCCTGTTTTGGTTTTTTTTTTCAGTATTTCAAGGGCATAGTGGTAGTGTTCACATTTAAATAAAAAATAAAAAAAATCACTTCCTGTCTACACCACGCCCTAAACAGATACAAATAGTGGTATTGCTTTACACCCCTAATGTATTTAAAAAAAAAAAAACTTCAGGTAAGTGTTTCCTGAGCTGTAAAAACAAATGAATCAAAACACAAATTTGTTTGCATCCCACTGGAAGTGCTGTGTGTCTAGTGCTCGTCCAGTCCTTGTGCTCTTTCCTGCGTGGAGTTCCTGAACAGCAGACAGACCGGCACTCAAACAAACAGGATGGGCATGAGTGACGAGTTGCATCCTCAATGAAAACATTTCTATAACGTGACATGGGAGGAAAACATCAGTGTGGCTTTCGCCATTTACCGCAATATGTTTTCCTGCAGTTTATTTACTTTAATGCTATTCCGGAAGTCTTGTACTACTCCAGTTAGGATATATTTAACTTTTCCTCACTGATGAATGCCAAATTTGACAACTTTGATAGTCGGCACTAATTTTGTTTGTCTTCCTCTCTGCATTTCCATCTTGCGTAGAGTGTTGGTGTGCCATCGGAAATGCGGGCAGGACGTTTCACTGACAGCTAATGGTCCAATCAGTTGTAAGATTTCCACTAGGAAAGCTTGTTTGTTCTGTCTGTTTACATAAAACAGTGACTGTAAACTGGCACGTCATGTTAGCGTCATTGCAGAGTCATGTCCTGGCTGCTAATGAAGCAAATATGCCAAACATGTGAGATTCTGTAGCATGACCTCATGACACTCTGGGGTCTGATGCTTTCCTGTGACCTTCGCTTATAGACCTCGAAAGTGCCACTTAGAGGAAGAGCCTTTCCTCTGAGTGCACAGACAATGCCATATAATGTCAAACTGTTACAGTCAGAAAGGAAACCATGCCATAAAATCTGTTTACTTTGTTTTTTGACCCATCGCGAACTTTGCACAATGGTGTTGTGCCGGAATTTAATGCTGATATTCAAGGATTAAGGTAAACATGAGTACACTTTGGCAAGTGCAAACTCTGGGTTCATTTTGTTGCCTGGGATTATGCACCTGACTCACGGTGTATTTTCAGAACATCCTGTGTATTACCATAAAAAGCAGCTTTGCACTGTACACAATGAACTTTTTCCTCCTTTTGTATTTTCTCGTTTCTTACTTCAAGAGTCATTGCTTTCTGAAATGCACTTTCAAAATCCTTTCATGCATAACTTCACACTCAAACAAACTTTTTTGCTAAAAATCTTACTATTATTGGTCAATCTGTTAAGACAGTGGTTCTCAAAATGGGGTCCTTGACTTATCATCAGGGAGTTTATGATTTTTTTTTTTTTTTTTTTTTTTTTTTTTTTTTTTTTTTTTTTTAATACATTTTGTTAAATTTAAATACCCACTATTTTCAAAGTTGTCAGATTTCTTGAGTGTTGATAGTTTATAGCTTGTTTGAACAGTCACCTGTATGGAATGGATTATAATAATGCCAAAATTGAAGGCTGTACGGCTCCAAAGAATTTATGCATTTACACAATGAGCCTAATATTTGAATAGCTGACTTATTTTTTATTCATATGTTCAAAATGATTAAAGTAGCACCTGACTGCAAAAAATGAAGAGATTCTCAGTTGATTCTGTGTCAAACCCAATTTACTGCGCTAGTTACAGGAGATATTCTTGGTATAATTAAGACGTAGAGAGAGACTGTTTTTTAAAGTGTTTAAGATGATTGACATCATCCATTTATAGGAAAACTTTTTTCTTTCCGCCTATTATATGAATACATGTATGGTTTTTCCATACAGAAAATGAAATAGGTCTGAAACTTGAGTAGTCGAGCTTGTGATTTTTGGCATTACCCATGCTGTTTCATTACACTACTTCTAGTCCATGTTTTGTCTGGATATATAGAAAGGAAAAACTATTACAGCAAAAATGTCCATGAGAAAATTTGCACATGCACCTGTTCTGGTCATATAGGAGGATCAGTATACACATCTATGGAAGAGCTGTTTAAAATTACATGCATACTCTAAGATCTATTTATTTTTTGCATAAATTATATTTCATAGCCATTTTTCTGCCATCAATTAAATTACATGCATTAGATGTTCCTTTCTAATCTTCCATAATGAGCTGTTCAGTCCTGAGACGCATTTTTTTTTTGTATAAAACTTCTGACTCTTGATACTGGTCCTGCAGCAGGTGAAGAGGTCTTGGTCTTCCTTCTTATCATCATATAACTACTGAAAACACCTGAGGATGATATTATTCAGTGATGGATGAAACTGTACCTTGAGCAGCCACTGAGTGTTGTTCTCCATGATGGTCTCCAACTGCTCCAGCCTCTGTAGTGACTCCTCGTATTCAGCCGGGTCGTCTTTCTGCACCTGGTTGCCATAGCTACTCGGGGGGCACGTCTCCTGCTCAGGCAGAAGAAACGTGTAGCTGCATGGCCCGTTCTGAATCTGATACTGCCTCTTGCCGGCTACGTAACCTTCCCCAATGGTGAAACAGAAGCTTAAAATGAAGATCCCAGCATTCAGCATCTTTTTTTTTTTTTTTTTTTTTTAAATAAATGTTTAAGTGGGTTGCCCTGCACGTCCCCACGTGTCAAATTCTCCGAAGCTTAAGTGCTGCTGCCACAGTGCCCCTGTTCAGAATTCTCCCACAGCTTCTTGCAAGCTTCATTTATAATGAAAGGCAGGAGGTGGAGACAAATATCAGTGTGCAGTAGTAGAAGCGTCACTCAGCAGCTCCCAAATCTTCAGCTGTCTCTCACACTCTGCGTCCTGCGTGAGCTGCTGTGTTCCTCTGACTGCGGGACTTGAGAGCAAGACCCCTCCTTCTTAGACAGGAGCAGGGGACGCTAATTAAACACTTCCCGTCAGATGGTCCCTCTCAGCTGCCTCCTCTGCTCCAGAGAAAGTCTGCGTGGACTGGCAGGAGAGGACAGGACGACAATGGCGGGATTAGTGTTTTTCTTCAAGACGGCCACTCTAAAAAAGCCCTTCAGGATGCAGCTGTGTTTCTCAAACCATTCAGTTTCGACAACGTTAGAGCATGAGCTTTTTTTTTTTTTTTTTTTTTTCCCTTTTTCTTCTTCTTCTTAACCCCCAGCCACAATAATAAATGTGCATAATAAATGTGGTGGAAAAGACATGTTTGACTTGTCACATGGTCTTGATGTTTTTTTAATCTCAAAAAAGCACTAGCTTCCATTTCCTGTCTGGTCTGCCATATCTGGAAGTCGTTAAGAGACGAGCTGAAAAGCAGCGTAGACGCAAGTATCTGGCTTCAGTTCAGGAGTCATTTATAAAGCTCTTAAAATTCTTAAAATCTTAAAATTCCTGATCTCTATTAATTCCACAGCTGAAAATATTCACCCCAAATTCTCATAGATGCCGTTGGAGTTACTGTTACATTGTAAATTGTGTTTACAGATGCTTCTGACTTTGGTGCTGTTTAACTGTGACATTCATATGTGTATTATGCAATAAAACACAACGGGGTGTGCAGTTATAGGAAAATAATCAACAACAGCGTAGCGTGATACAACCTGACGTGAAGCCGAGTCACTATTACCACCTTGAAGTTGATTGATTTCCTTTAACATCATGTCCTGAAGTGTTTTAATTCCTCTTGTACCATGCTGATTTGGCAACAGTTACATTGTTAAAGAACAATGTTGTACTTTTTATTCGTTTATATTTACATTTAATGTTGTGGAACATCCGCAAAACAAGACAGTTATGTTATAGCAGCTACAAGCTCTCCTTCCCTCACCAGCCTATCTTTTATTTCCCTCTTTCTTATAGTTAACAAGACAAAAGAATTGCAACCTTTCATGTTACGTCATAAGTCCTAAAGACTTTCCTATGTCAGAAAACTTTAAGTAGAGAGCTGACACTAGAGACTCCTTCAAAAATGCAAAATAACATTTCTGCCTCCTCACAGAAAATGTCACCATATCAATGATTATACACATTTTTAAATTCGTTTTTGTGGTTCATCCACCATACAGGTCCATATAACCCTTGCTGCCGGAGCTACTGTCCAAGCCATGCTGTTATAGAAAATGAATCAACACCTTCTGATGAGTTACATATGCAGTAACTAATTCATTTACTTGAACATCATTGTTTAATAATCCAGGTTTGTTCATGGTAATGAACGTGTATGTGTTTTTATAAAAAAAATGTTTAAAAATGTATTTATGTGCGAGTTTTTTTTTTTTTTTGTAACCACTGAGAAATCAGATGTAAAAATAAGCATCTAAATGCTTATTTAGATCTAAAGTTGCATTTACAGAGCTGACAGTACTACTAAAGACATTATATTTAAAAGCGCATAGCAAGTCAAGGGTTACAAACCAATAGATAGTTCCTTTCTATTCCCAGTGCTAGCACGTCACCTATGAAGCCAGTGTGACGGAAGCGGAAAGCAGGTGTCGCAGTGAGGAAATCATTCCGCTCAGAGGATGTTTTGTCCTTAACCTCATGGGGGTCTCTTCAGAACAGACATCAGCGTAGTGCTCCTGTGGCTTTAATCGTCACTTCCATGAACACCTGAGAGGACATTTCTGTGATCAGCACGGACACTATTTTCATTTGTTCAACGTCAGAACATTTGTTCACGAGTACTTTTTGTACTTCAGTATGAAATGCTCACGTCATCTTCTTTTCATTTGAACTTATTTCAAGGGCATGTGAAGGTTTATACTAGCACACAGCAAAATGAGAGTGCTAAAACAGAAAATAAGCCAAGTGCATCTAAAAAGATTAGCTGGAATTTAAAAGTTTTGCTGGACTGGAAGTGGAAGTGTCCCAAAAGAATGCTGGTGTTGTAGAGACACACATGTTGCAGCTCAGGTGCTTGCTCTGAATCATCTTCCTCCGACACGTGCGTGGGAGGCTTGTGTTGGCCTCAGCCGTTTCATGTCGAAAGGAAGCTGGATGAGGAAGGAAGTGACCCAATGTCCTCCTTTTTCTTAAAGAGTTTACAACATTCAAATTTCTGTCCATTTAATCCGGATGAGGGAATTCATGATTGTCAGGGTCAGGAATCTATATTTTTTCCTGTTATTTGACTGGAGACTGTGGTTTCAGTAAAACAGCAATGCTCAATCATTCAGTTGGCCTTTGCTTCTGAATCATGTTTTCTAATTAAAGAGTTGATTGAGCTAAAAACTGTGATAGAATAGTGAACACTTAATATCATAAATGTTTTTAGATTAACGGGAAATGTTGGCTCTAACAGGTAATGAGTAGCACTGTGATTGGTTGATATATAAATCTTTAAAAGATTTGTAAAGTCATTAAGTTTTTACACTACTGCTCAACACACTCCACGAATGATGATTCAAAACCTGTTTTAAACTCAAGTTTAAAAATAGCACTCCGACAGCCTAAATTCCTCAGCGTCTAAAATGGCGCTGGTGTATTTGCTAAGCAGAGCAGATTGTCCCTTTCAGCCGTGCCACTGACCCATGATGGTCATGGAGCACGTCCCGAACGCCCTCGACAGCGGCGTGAATGCCAGCTCAAGCTGCCTGCTACCATTCACAACCCTCAAACTAGAGCCAAGGGAGCTCAAACGAGGCGCAGACGATGCCATTGTGCAAGATCTTTGATGTATCACCCCCATCAGCTCCCAACAAGACCACAATGCGGTTCCCATCGTGCAATGTGTGATATGCAAAGTCTGTTTGAATTTAAAGTTAATTGTTGTCATTATTGTGAAAGAGCAGCTTTGTGCTCTTGTCTAACTGAGCCTTGCTTATTTTAATTTCAGATGATGGCTTTTGTAATGTGTTTCAGATAAAACAACACCAGAAGACCTGTGAGTTTTATTATCATGTTAGTATTTTCCAGAATGCAGAAGTAGTGACAAACTTGTGCTAAGCTCTTATCATCTGTGACTGTTGGCACACCTGAACAAATATTATGACAGTCTGTGTTTGTGCATGCTTGTACTTCATTAGTGTGTCTGTTGTACTCTATAGGCTTTGATTTAAAGCTGTGTTCAGATTTATTCAAACTTGATTAAAATGCGACCTCTTTCCTTTCCTAAGTTTTTAGTACTTTACTGGAAGGAAACATGGTGAGAATATTTTCATGTTATGAATTATGTTCTAGTAAGCCAGACCTTTATTATTTACTACAGAGTCAGGATATAGATATGGCCGAGACCCACCAAAGTTCACAGAAAGACACAATATGACTGATGTGGAAGATGACCAGTTACAAAGCATTTCCTGTACATCATCTCTTTAACTCACTGTTAATTGCCTAAAACAAGACTCTTTAATAGGGGTGTATCTGTATTCAGATTTTAACATGGGTGTGGTCTAGACTAGAAGTGGTGGTGTTTTTGTTTGGTTGTGGACTCACTTATGGACCACTATGTACCCAGAAACCCTGAAGAAAAAAAAAAAAAAACAACTACTGAAAAAAGAAGACATTTTCCATTCACATAATATAACAACAAATAACTCCTGAACTAATACAGTTCCTTAACCTCAGCTACATCACTCGAGTTCATAATTGGACTCAACCGGATATCCTGTGGAACTTTCTGGCAATCTTTTCTATCTAATGTGATTAATTAAGCTGGCTAAATACACTATGTGGCCAAAAGTATGTAGAAACCTGACCATCATACCCATAAGTGGTTCTTCCCCATGCTGCTGCCACAAAGTAGGAAGCACACAATTGTCTAGAATGTCTTTGTATTCTTTAACATTAAGCTTTTCCTTTACTGGAACTAAGGGTCCTAGCCCAAAACTTTTTTTCTACAGCATGTCAATGCCACTGTGCACAAAACATGGTCCATAAAGACACTGTTTGTCAAGGTTGGAGTGGAAGAACTCAAGTGGCCTGCACAGAGCCCTGACCTCAACCCCACTGAACACCTCTGGGTTGAACTGGAATGCTGACTGACTTCACTAATGCTCATATGTCTGAATGGGTAAAAATCCCCAATGCCATGCTTCAAAATCTAGTGGAAATCCTTTCCTGAAGAGTGGAGGCTGTTACAGCTGTAAAGAGAAGACCAACTCCACAATAACACCCACAGTTTTGGAATCCTATGTTCAAGAAGCACATATGGGTGCAATGGTCAGATGTCCACATACTTTTGGCCATACAATGTATCTTTCAAAACAACAATTTTTTTTTTTTTCCCCCAAATCAGGGAACTGTTGTTTATAGACAACAATAGCCACCTATAAATATTTTATCAGTTTTAGTTTAGTTGTAGGTTGTTGCATTTTTAGAAAGATCAGAAAGGTTTGCTGGACACGATATCAGAATCGAAAAGCTGAGATGCGGGTCCTTTCAGCAGCAATTCATTGTAATGCCTGCAACAATGTTATGGAAAGACTTTCTTTTAAAAATGAGGTTGAAAGCTCTTTTAAGAACACTGAAAAACTTGAAAACATTCTTTTGTGACTTTCAGGCAAGTTTATATAGAACTATAATAGAAATGTGGTTTTGTTTTGGAGCTCAGTGTGGCAGTGTTTAGGTCAGGCTACTGGACCAAACCACTAACGATAGACAAAAAATGAACAGTGTGCCTTCTTTTAGTATCTGTATTTGTGTCTGTTTAGAACACATTATCCATCCATTCTGAAGAATATATTCATATTTGTTTACCTCCTTAGTCTGAATATAGTTTAAAGTCAAGATTCCATGAACTTTTTGCAGGCTAGTGACTATATCTTGCTCAAAAAAGCTCACTGTGTTGAGGTGTTCAAAAGTGTATTTTTCTGTTGGAAACCAGCACATGAAAGCTAGACAATCAGATTGTAACCTTCAAGATCCTGAAGCTCGTGGCCAGAAAAGTGTACATATGATATAAGAGATTAAATTGCCAACTTGCATCAGACGGCATAACTTGACAGGGTTATTATTTAGGTACTATTGCTAATAGCAACCTTTCTCTCTACTGTTTCTCGCAGATCTGCCGGTTACAGCAGCATCTTTCGGCCGGAGAGCACCAGCAGGATCTATTCCGTGACCAGCCACTCATGTTTGTGTCATCGCTGTCTCAGCCGCCCTGCCACAGTCTCACGGAGCTCGTCCAGCTGTGCGGGGGCGCCGTGTGCAGGAGCGTTCGCCAGGCCAGCATCTGCATCGGGGAATACAAAGGCAAAAAGCCTGAAGGGACCAAGTGCCTATCAGAGCAGTGGATTTTAGGTAAGATGTCTCCTACATGTTTTACTGTAAACCTGTATGGTTATATTCTGAGATATAAAAAATCTGAAACTGTTACACTGTTTACAAGTGTGTATTGTTGGTAGCATGTTAACAAAAGATTTTTCTTCCTTTCTTGGCCAGATTGTGTGACTCATCATGTGCTGCTCCCATATGACAACTACCTTCTGGAGTAGAGAGACAGTGTGTGATGGTGACATTCCTGTGAATGGAATACTGTGAATTTGTGACATATAACATATGCACCATATGTATGTTTGTAAGTTGTGTGTATTTGATTGATTATTTTATGAGTATTTGACGTTTTTCCTGTTGTCTGTTATTGTGTATTAGATACTGTTTAATAAAACTCTTAAATAAAATGATTCATAGCCAGGGATTGATTTGATTTCATTTACGAGGACGGAAATCAGAGCTGAGCTTAGATACTGTTGTTTAATGTAAATGAACATCATAGCACAACACAGAGGTGGTGACAATTTAAAGCAGACTGCTACAGCGAGACATATGTTCATTCCAATAGTAGAAAATGTATTCCTTCAGTTGCTGACTGCTGCATTAAAGCAAAATGGGTTCATTTTGACTTGACTGAACCAGCACATACTGAGAGTTCTCCAGGGGTGCAAAAGAATTGTATCATTGTACTCTGTTACTATATTTAATTATTTTCTTTATGGAATGTGATTTTTAAAAAACGTATATGCTATATATGCAGAGACGGAGCCATTCTTCATGCTAGGGTTGCCACCCCTTATCTACACCTACGTATATATCAACTGACATGACTCTCTCATATTTCATTTGCATTTTATTCACTTTTCCGTTTCACACATTCAGTCAAATTAATCAGTGTAGAAAAAAAATATCCGGAATCATGTCAATTTATCATCTGCTGTGACCTACGTAATTTCAATAGTTACAAACATTATCATTTTAATTGGTAATACTTGACTACATTTAAAATAGCAGCTTTTTTAACTTTCAGTTAAGTCCATTATTTGGCTGGATAACTTCCACTTTTAATTGAGTAAGATTTTGACACATGATCTATACCTTAATTTAAGCATAACTTCTCAAGATGTTTTTCACTCCTGTAGTGATCATGTGTGTGCTGCAAGCACTGTGCCCAGACTGAGGTTGTATCCAAAGAGTGTTGCCAACCTGCCGACTTCCTCACTAGACTTGGAAACTTTTAAGACCCCTTTAGTGACTTTATTTCAAAAAAGAGCCTAGCAACATATCACTTATCACCATTGTTCCAAACAACCAATCACTGATCATTGTTACTTACCAACAACCAAACACTGATCACCCATGTTTCCCAACAACCAATCACACACCACCATTGTTTCCCAACAGCCAATCACTGACCACCATTGTTTCCCAACAGCCAATCACAGACCACCATTGTTTGTCCTCCGCACACCGTTCTTTATTTTGAACTCTCTTCTTCGGCTATATTTACACATAATAAAAGCAAGTTACTCCATCCATAACCATTTCCTTCATGTTTATTTCTAGACTATGTACTAGCACTACTTCTTTTTTATAGTATTCTGTAAACATGAAAAAAGTTTGCGGTGCCATGACCAAAGAAAACGTTAATTGATTAATTAATTTATATTCTGCTAAACTTGCATTCTATTCTTCAAAAAAATTAAAAAATTCTTTCTTCATGTAACACTTTTTGGTCTGCAAATGATCATGACTATTTAATCAGTATGCTAATTAGTCTGTGGCGTCATCTGGAGATTTGAGCATGCATTATTTACTTTCCCCTGAAAAGAGATGGCAGCACTGTGTCCTGCTCATTTGAGTGTTTTGGGGCTTTAACACACCCACTTCAATTCAGGAAAGGTTGTTAATTAGCTGTTGAGTTAAAAGTGTGGACATTCAGGACAGGCGGGTTCTCCAGGGCCAGTGCTGGGAGAAGCTTGACTGAACCTGCACACCCTGATAGAGCTCACGTGTGTGCTGCATGCACTGTACCCGGACTGAGGTCACGTGTGTGCTGCATGCACTGTGCTCGGACTGAGGGCACGTCCAAACTGCAGCTTTCACACTTCCCCTGCATGCTATTTTTAATCTCACACACAGGCATAATCTAATACATAATATAAAGTAATACTGTATGCTCGTTACAGATGAATAAGATGTGAGTGAATGAATGAATGATCCCATGACCTTCATCTTTCCCACTCCTGCGCTGACGCACTATTTTACATACCTGCGTTAGTACTTTAATGTGGGGTTTTGGACGCAGCCCGAAACCGCCGGCGGTTTCCTTTCACGTGTTTGCTGTAGATTCGAAAAGAGGGGCGTGTCATTGGTCGAATCCCAAATGCCTTCCTGCTCCTTATACAAGTGCACTACATATATTGTGTTCAAAATTTAAAAAAGTTCCATATTTACTTTCTTGCTGTACTTATTAAGCCTGGGGAAAAGTATGAATTTACAGTGGGAGTGTGCGGAATGGGAATGTGCATCGCTTTATTCCAGAGTATGAAATAACGGCTTGTGCACCCTAGTTGCACACTAGTGAGATATTTGGGACACCGCCTTTACCGTAGCAACTGCTACACCAAGAGCAGGCGCTTCCACCAATGAGCGAGCGCGATACTAGTGAGTAGCTGACGTCACCGGGTGCAATATGGGGTCCGTGCTGCGAGTGTAGCGTGACTTTGGTAAAGAGAGAGTAGAGGAGTAGATTTATAAGATTTTTTAAATCTAATTTGCGTCTCTGGGTTCTGAGTTTGAGTATATCGACCTCTAAAGGGGCGCACACTGGTGTTATTTAGACACCTTGCCATTTTAGTCTGGAGCTCAACTCCGTAGCATTAACATTAGCCTCACCTTTGACAGACCGCGGTAGAACCCGTAGTGTGAGTTTATACAGGATTTTACGGTAACCACCAAGCGACTGGGGAGAATTACAGAACTGAGATTCTCATTGGTTTGTATGGTGTATTTGCATTAAAACTGGTTGTTATCGTTGATCAAACTTGGAAACAAGCATTCTGTTCTATTCTTCTCATGTGTAGTGATTAATAAGGAAGTGTGCGAGTAAACTTTTCTACCGTCGATTAAATCAAACGCCTTGTGGTTACCGTAAAGCCTGGTGTATAGTCGCACTGCCGCGGTTTTGACAGGCGCATGCCTCTGCATTGAGCGTCTGTCTGGCAAGTACACTTTGTCATGTGTCTGTCAGGGCTTTGAGGGTTTATTGTATTTTAGCAATATATTTTTATATTCTGCACAATGACAGGGTTAAGCTGAAACTTTTGTACATTTCAGAACAGCTTAGCCAAAGTGGTGTAGCAGCTGCCAGATCTCGCTTCCGCACACTGTGTAAAGCCCCCGAGCGCCTTTTCAAACGACGTGTTAAGTTGATTACGAGTAGTATTTTTCTGTGTGTGTGTGTATGCGCCATATTAACCATGCTGCTGTCGCTGATCGTGCACACGTACTCTCTGCGCTACTGCATTCCGGCGGCGGTCATGCTCGGCACTGCGCCGGTCTACCTGCTGTCCTGGGGCGCATGGCGAGTCCTCTCCACTGTCCTACCGGCCAGACTGTACCACACCGTGGACGACCACATCTACACCATCTACCAGAGCATGGTCCTGTTCTTCTTCGAAAATTACACTGGGGTTGAGGTGAGTTTACTGACTCTATCCTTCCAAAATCATGAGTATATTTCCCTTTCCACATTACTGAGCTCACCTGCAGCCTCTTTTATTGTATATAAGCACTGCAATTCATCACCTTTTTTTTTTTTTCAAGACACAACAACTGCTTATGAACTGTTAATTATTAGTTTCATAGATTAGTCAGGCTACACCTGACCAGTCTCATGGTTTACAAGGGCTGCAGGATATATATCATTAATCATTATCACAATACTAATGCAATTAAGCACAAACCAATATAGTTTTTTGTTCTGTGTAAAATCTCAGCCGTTCCAGAAAAGTGACAGATCAAGGCGTTGGCGTTGTCTAAGATAACTGATACCACGGCGCTGCAGAATTCTCGAATCTGATTGGTCAGTAGGTGGAGATTAATTTTCTAAAACAGCACCTCCGACAATAGTGATAGGATTATATCTATGGATTATATGATCTGTAGTAACAGCTCATTCACAGGGGCTTGTATGGTGAACAATCTGCGTAACCTAAGGCTAATAATAAACAGATTGTTTTTTTTATTACGTTATTAACACATAATTGTTGATATGGTTTCGTTTTCCGGAAGGAGACCTTTAGCTGATATGACACTTATAGAAGAAGTCTCCAGTGTCAGCACTGACTTTGTAACAGTTGGGAAGTTTTGTGCCATGAGGAAGTCTTCAGAACAGAGGAGTTTGTGCTTTTTCCAGTTTCTCTGAAACATGACAACGTGCATCCCCCCACCATCATAATTTTAATTGAGGAAAAAAATGACTGTAGCTGCTTTAACATTAAAAAAAATTACTTTCCTTACAGACATTCCACAACATTAGATGCAACTATAAACAGCCAAAAAAAAAGCACAACATGTTATTCATTAATAAATTAAAAATTGTAATCGTTGAGAAAAGATCATGGATTATTTTCCCATGACAGTGTGTTTTATTCCTTATTTAATGCAGACCAGAGTACTGAAAGACAATCTAGTCATAACATGGTATTTTCCTGCTTACTGCTCTGCCCTGTTACCCTCATGTCTTAGCTATTCCAAGATACAGCGTGTTCAGACATGTTCTCTTAATATTTTCTCACCAACTCCACATTTATCACCATCAGAAAAAGAATACTTTCACATTTAAAGCATTCAGCAGAGGCCCTTATACAGAGCAAAATTTGACGTCTCCATCAATAACAGAATGCTGTCGTACTGATGTCATTTCCTTGTGTCATATTCTTACGACTTCACAGACATTGGAAACCCGATTAAAACTGCACATTAGGAAGTCCACATCATGCATTGTGTAAGGAATAAAACATGAAAGAGTGTCCTGTTATACAAAAATCCATGACAGAGTGGAGTATTTTTCTACAGCAGCACATCGCAGTGTGTTTTATTCCTCTCCTACCAAAGTGCTTTGTCAGTGATGACAATTTTTAGCTTGTTAAAGAATGACACTAAACCCTTTATAGTTAATGTTTAATATTGTGGCACGTCCTCTAGACAAGTGAGTTCCTGTTATCTTTTACGTTACAGCAGCTCGAAAGAGTCATTCTCTCACCAGCCTTTCTTTTTGTTTTCTCTTTCTTGAAGTTAATAAGACAAAAAAGAGAAACCAGAAAGTCAAAGTCCTCCGGCAAAAAAAACTTACTGACTGTTAACGAAGCGATGACACCTGAGACTCTTTCCATAAATGGAAAATAAACATCTAACAGAATGCTTCACCATATCAGTAATTCCTGTTAATATGTCTTGTTAAATAGCAGCATGTTTTCTTAGATCCGTTTATTATTAGGCTTAGATTATGTGGAGCGTCTGCCGTACAAGTTCCTGTGAATGAGCTGTTACTGTAGAAATGATACTAGCTGTACTGTTGTAGAAAATTAATCAACCCCTTTCTGAGCAATCAGATATGAGAATTCAACAGTGCTATTGTATAAGAACTCCAAAACAACAAGAACAATATGTGTGCTCCATCCATCTATTGAGAAATACACTTGCCTCTCTGGCTGTAATGTAGATTAGGCTGACTGACCTGCAGAACAAGTTCAATTGTCTTGCAACACACTTAAACATTCTCATAAAGGTGTGACTCACCACCACAACATGTCTGATAATATGAAATGTTTTTAGATACTATCTGTAACCATCTGAGACAGAGATATCAGATTTATCACGTTATCATTAAGTACTGTTGTTTAGGTCTACGTGATAAAGCAAATCAGAGCAGGATGTGCAAAGTTCTTTCACCTGTTTTAGCTTTAATCCATCCAGTGGAAGTGAAAAGCGTGGGTTTAAATGTTATTTATTTATTGGATTAACTTTATTAACAAATATAAACCACATGTGCAGGGTTTTTGTACTACAATGGTCCATAATGACAATGAAAGAAAAACTAATGATTAGATTTTATCAAATAGCCAAGTTGTTTAGGTGAGGTTTTTTTTGTGGGTTTTTTTATGTTTCACAGCAGAATCTTTTAATAGACTGACCGATAGTTTAATGTAAAAACCTTTGTATACACATTTAAAGTGGACTAGTATAAACAAATTGAAGCCAATATGAAGGAAATTAACTGAACGAATAATTGCAGTGTAAACGTGTATATCTGCAAAAATCTGCAGAAGAAATTAATGATTGGATTTGTCACCCAGCAAAAGACTCCAATACATCCTGGCTGGAAATTGTCAGTTATTTACATTTAATAGAATTTAAAAAAATTTACATTTAATTGGTCTTTTTAATATTTAATTAGAAAACTGATATGTAATTTATATTTATATGTGAGAGAAAAGCATGTCATCAGTGGCATGCATTTATTCCAGAGGTGTCAAAGGCAAGGCCCATGGACCAAATACTGATACTGATACATGAAGATGAGACTCGCTTAAAATACGCCCCATCTTCATGGTGTTCACACATTCACACACTTATTTACACTTAGGGGCAACTTAGTGTAGGCAGTCCAACTATTTGCGTGTTTTTGGGAGTTCGGAGGAAGCCAGATTACTCAGCAGGGAAAACAGGCAAAATACTGATAAGTATCATTATCTCTCTAACACATTGGTCTGTAGCTACAGGCTGCACAGTCATGACATCATTATATATACATTGAATTTTTGTACAGTTCACAGGATAAAGAAAGTGGAAATGTGGGGTTCAGTTTGTCTTTATGGACTGAAATAGAGACAGGGTGTAAAATATTCACATACATGAATCTGCTGCAGAAATTGATTTCGACACCTGTGACTTATTCAGAACCATTTGCTTGCATCCAGTGACAAGGATTATTTAGCCAAATCAATTTAGGAAAGGCATGATGGCGTAGACTTGGGTTAGCAACTAAAAGTAGAACTTTTTTTCTGAAACATTGGAAGGTGGATTTATTGCCTTGTGTAAAGATTGTGAAAATGTGAATAGTAGTCAAACCGTGAAATTCATTCTGACATCCCTAATGTACGGGTGGCCCATTGGTGCAAAACACATTAAACCGAAAGTGCGACAGTAAATCAGAAAACACAATAAACATGCAAAACATGACTGCAGATTTAAAAACACATCAAAACAACACTACCTCAGAACAGGAAGTGCTGGTCCATATTGAACATCTTATGCTCAATGCTGATTGGCTACAAGGCTGTTTACAGCCTAAATGAATCTACGGATGCTTTTATTGTGTTTATTCTTAACATCATATGATGTTATTTTAGATTTGCAGTCAACTTTGCAAGTATTTCACGTGAATTTAGTGAATTTAATTCAGAACTGAGAACAGCACTGCTTCTCATTCAGTTTAATGCAGAATGTTAGGACTGCTTCCATGACAGGAATCCTGAGAGCACATATGGTGTAGCCATTACCTAGTTCAATAACACAAGCAGAGGTGCACATTTGAAATTATAGTAATAACACTTTACACAAGCTTCTGGAAATCACAGTGCTCCAATAAACTGTACAAATAATGAGCACATATTGAATGTCACACCTGGTGTGTTTACAGCCCAGGACACATGGATATGAAATAGAGTGTACTGTGAAGCTTCATTATGACTTTTAATAAGCAGATGGTGATATCACTTATACGCTTGAGAATAATGGAAGTGAAAAGTTCCTAATGCCGATGTTAATGTCCGCATGTGTGTGTTTCTTTCGTTTTGGCAGACGCATTGTTTTTCTACCTGCATTCTCATATAGTATCATTTATTAATCACTCAGATTATTATTTATGGAGACATACCAAAGAAGAAGGAGAATGTCGTCTATCTCTCCAACCATCAATCCACAGGTAAGTCTTGGTGCAGAGCCATGTTGCCCATTTGTGTTCAGCTAGACTACATTAGCTATTAATAACCTATATATTAGCAGTATAAATTCTGTCTATGGAATTCATAGGATTGATTGAGTGAGCGTTGTTTTAATATATTTTTTTTCCGTGCCATAGCGGATTGGATCGTTGCTGACATGCTAGCAATTCGCCAAAATGCACTCGGCCATGTAAGATATGTGTTAAAAGATGGTCTGAAATGGCTTCCATTGTACGGCTGGTATTTCTCTCAGGTACTGTATGCTTACTTGTGATATTTCATCTTCCTTAAATGTACTTTGGTAAGTGTTACTGGGATAAGGGACATCTTATTTATCTTTTAAAGCACGGCGGCATATACGTCAAGCGGAGCGCCAAGTTTGATGAAAAGGCCATGAGAAGGAAACTCCGCTCTCAGATGGCTTTAGGAGCACCAGTGAGTATGCAATACTGTACAGCATGTCCTAATTAAAACCTGGGCATTACACTAAACAGGCAGGGGTGCGAGTCTCTCTCTTTCAGAGGATACGATACACAACCTAGATACAGTTAAACAAGTAACAAATGATTACACTTCAATTCACTCACTACTCATCTGGTACGATCTCTTTCAAGCTTGATCCAATATGATTCAGTTCAGTTAAAATAAAAAAATTCTTCACGACAGAGGAGTCTAAGACAGAGTTTTTTTGTCTTATTAGTTTCAAGAGAGAGAAGAAAAGAGAGGCTGGTAAGGGAACAACTGGTGTAGCTGCTATAATGTAAGTGATAACAGGAACCAGGTGTTTAGCTAGTTAAATGTTACTCATAAAAAGTATGATACGTCACCACTTCGTCTAAAGACAACAAAACTATACGAAACTGAAGGTTTTCCTTTCTGATTCAAGCCAGATCTTGGCGTGTAAGTTTATCTATGTATTGTAGACTGTTGGACTGATTTTCTGATTCTAATCTGTAATGATCCCAATGATGTGTCAATATATCGTACAATACTGTATCTTGAACAAAACATTCAACAGACTGCATAACAAAGTAGGCTGTTCATAAAATACCACTGAGTAAACATGCTAAACATTTAAAGTTAAATAAGCATGCATCTCCTAAGCTAGTTTCAGGTCTTTTTGTGTGGTTTTTCAGATGTAGCTGGGGTTGAAATTTTTCTGAGAAATGGCAACCCTGCACATCAGTGAAAGCCTGACCAAAGAGTTAATGTTTAATATTGTTACATTCTAATGGACACGTTTTGTTTTGTTCTATGCTGCTAAGAGTCTGAATGGAGTTTCAGTGATTGTACTTTTATAACGTGGAATGTTTTAATCAACTGAAATGGAAACCTTAGACACAAATTCAGGCAATGTTTATTTTTGCTGTAGTGAACATGTTTTGTATTGAGCAGCAACAGCATTCTTGTGTACTCTGTTTGCTTATTTTGAATAAACCCAATATAGAGATCTCCAAGCTTACAGTTGATTCATGTTGATACTTTTCTTTACTGGGAGAAATGTCCCGGACATTTAATATGACTTTTCTAAAGTTTCTGTGACTGACTGGAAAAAAATAGGTTTATTGCCAAATGACTTTTTCCCATGACACTATCTGTGATCCCATGACAGTTGATGGGATGGAGCAAAGCCTTTTAAGTTGGAGTCTTCTATCACTATATTACTGGGCATTTCCGAGTGATGCCTTTAATTCCTCAGAGGCTTTGATTTATGCTTCTGTAAAAATTGTTTCAGACATATAAACATCCATTACTTCAGACATATAAACATCCCTAACGTTTGTGCTCTGTTCCACTATTTTCTTCACAGACGTATCTTGTCATATTCCCTGAGGGAACGCGCTACAACCCTGAATTTAAGGAAGTGATCAAGGCCAGTCAGGCTTTTGCTGCAAAAGAAGGTACTTTTCTCTCTGTGCCACATTGATATTTTTTCCACATCAGTTTACCTTCAGCCGTCTTAGTCAGTATTCCTTAGGGCAACACATTCTTGGCTGTATGAATTTGATTAGATATTAGACGGATGGTAAGGTTTCGTTTTGCTGATTAGACTGAGCCACAGTAGGATTATGTAGTTGTAGGGCTGAGTGAATTATGATGTGTCTGATATTAGGGTCTGCTAGAAACATTCTTGACTTGTTTGCCAATTTCCCACCTGTGCTTTCATCAGTCAGAGTGACATTCTCTGCCATTATGACCATTCTTATTAAGTGATGTTGATATAGGAAACATTTATTAGTGCCATTCTGTGATAACCGCAAATGTTTGCAGCATATCTCTAGTGACATGTAATAACTGGAAAAAGTGGCTCTTATTCAAATTCGTGTACAGTCAAATCTGATCATAAAACAGGCATACAGCAGGTTTCTTACTGGTTCTACCTTATTTTAACATTAAATGGTTGAAGTTAAACAAAATAAAACAATGAGGACTCTTATATAAAATAAATGTCTATATTTTCCTAGCCTACATGATACTATTAAATTTAGTACAAAGAAAAGATTGCAAAAGACAAACCTCCTGGACCTTCCTGTCTACAATCTACACTGGAATTAATTTTTCCCTTCTCTGTTGACTTTTTGGCTTGGACCTGACTATAGCCTGCTGAATGCATAAATTAAGAGTATACATTGGAGTAAAAGATCTTCCAAGGATAATAAGGTGTTATGATCTCAGCACAGAGTTAATTTTAAGAACATTAAGGCAAATACACTATATGGCCAAAAGTATGTGGACACCTCACCATCACACCCATACATGCTTAGTCCCCCTTTGCTCTTATAATAAGCTCCACTCTTCTGGGAAGGCTTTCCATTAGATTTTGGAGCGTGGCTGTGGCAAACCATGTCCTCATGGACCTCACTTTGTGCACAGGGGCATTGTCATGCTGAAACATGTTTGGACCTTTTAGTTCCAGTGAAAGGAATTGTAATGCTACAGCATACAAAGACATCCTATACAGTTGTGTGCTTTTTTCACCATATTATGTACTTCACAGGCTCCACTTTGAGAATTATGGCTGTAGTGAGTAAGCTTGGTTACTACAAGGATGTCCATATTAGTTATTGGTCTTTACTTAGATCTAATATCAGTATCATATCAAAGGTTTTAAAAGAGGGATCAGTGCATCAATAGAAGTGAACATTGTTTCTATTTGTTTGTTTTTTATGACTCTCATAGGGCTTTCTGTACTAAAACACATTCTGACGCCAAGAATGAAGGCATCACATGTAGCAATAGAGTCCATGAAGGAGCACCTGGACGCAGTTTACGATGTCACAGTGGCTTACGAAGGCACGCTGACTGCAGACGGGAAAAGACGCTCTGCCCCTTCAATGCCAGGTACCGTTACACACTTCTAGTACAGCCAGAAAAATTACAATTAAACTGTTACATGTATTATTACACATAATTCAGTTGGATAAAGGGGTAGGTCATCTAATATAAATGTTAAATTACTTTGAAAGTCTTCAGAATGATCTAGAGATCTGAAAAAGGGCAGATTGCCCATCAGCGTTTGTTAATTCCAAGTACAATCAGGTTCCTAGAATACATAAATATGGATTTCCTGTTGCTTCCTATAAACAGGAAGTTATGGCGTGCTATCTTCCCGCGCCTTGGTGTTCCATTAAAAACATTAAAGCCATCACATGTTATGCAAAAAAACATCCTGTTTTTGGACAGGAATAAACAGCAATTGCATCTAAGTAATGTTATTGATACGACTAACATTCTTCACATGTTAATCAAGTGCTTTCGTCATTGCGCAAGGGTGAGTCAGATATTATTTCAGCGTATATATATTGGTCCTCAGCAGGTGTGCACATTTGCATTGTATTGCTCGGCTTTTGCCTTCGAGTATTTGTCAGACGATTTAGAGAATGCTCAGCTCATATATTCATCAGAAATCTCAGTTAGAAGCTCGTTATTGTTTTTATGACCACGTGTGAATTGTTTTTGACTGTTTCTCAGACACCAGTGTGCTGCAAGGATTAAAATTATATCCCTTGGTTGCATAACTTGTTCAAACATTCACCGCTCATTCCTGATATCTTTAGCTCAACGGAAATGTGTCCAATTCATTCTTTATGAATTAAGTTAGGGTGTATTTATATGAAGCAAAGAGGAAAAATACTGAACTGAATTATTTAATCCATTTTCTATTATGGTTCTTTTAAGCCAAGTGTGTCTTAAGATAAAAGAATAGCCAGAAACAGCCTGAAATGTTAGATTTGAGAGTCTAACTGATAATATGCTTAAAACCGCAACATGTAAGTGCTAGCCAAATAACTAGAATTATTATAATTAATCAATAATTTTCTAAAAGAGGTATAGGCTTGTTTTTGTTTTTGTTTGTTTTTTTGAATTTACTGTTACATAGCTTGTAACAGAACAAAAGTAACAAAAAAAAGTATGTGGACACCTAACCATTACAAACATATGTGCTTATTGAACATCCCATTCCACAGTTTGTCCCCTCTTTGCTGTTATAATAACCTCCACTCTTCTGGGAAGGGTTGGATTTGGTTAGATTTTGGAACAAGAGCATTAGTGAGGTCAGGCACTGATGTTTGGATGCCATATACTGTATGTCCAATATTGAGTGATTGAATGCAAAGTATCTACATAGCTTTCCTTTTTTCAGTATTTTTCTTAAAGAGGTATAGGCTTGTGTGATGTAACAATTGAATATTTCCCACACAAAATCTTACACTGCCATGATGTCCAGTGACATTTACTCTGATTATATTGTATTAATAATTGTGCAGGTTTGCCATTTAACTCTTGAAGTTACTCTTTTTTAATTGTAAAAATGCATAATTTTACTCTTGGTTTAAATTTTTTAATAAATACTTTTTAAAATACGTTTTCAAACATGCACCAGTTGTGACTGTAATGGACAGCGTTTAAGCTAGCCAACAAACCATAGGTAATCAAGCTGCACAATTTAGGGGGCGCTGCTTTTACACACTTAGTGGTAGTAGTGCCCAATGCTGAAAATGGCAGACACTGTGCCAAAAAAAAACAAAAAAATGTGTCACTCTTCAATCTGTGTTGCCCAATTTGAATAAAGTGACATGCAAAATCTGTAACAGACAAGTTGTCAGAGATGATCTTTGGAATCTTCAGAATCACCTAAAAAGCCATCAAGTTGAGTTTTCATTATTGTCACTGCCAGCAAGCAGTTCCTGACCTACTCCTACATCCACAACGTATGGTAGAAGCAGCCAGAGGTGGTGAGACTGCACAAGGGCAGTAAATCTTGTTTTAAAGTGTGTAAAATGTAAAAGCAACTATACTTATTAACATAATTAGTTGTCTTACAGAAACTTGCTGCAGCAGTGATGTCCAAGTAGTTTACATTTAAACCTAATGACACTCAACAGCGCCACTCCATGGCTTTAGGTTTTATTTATGGTAAATCAGTGATGAGGGAAAAGTCTATATCACACAAGCCTAAAGAGGTATTTACTTGTTTGCTGTATTTATAACAGATATGCTGCAACTTTGTCTTGTTTCTTGTTAATAGAGTTCCTTTGTAAAGAATGCTCCAGGGTGCACATCTACTTTGAGCGGCTGGACATGAGGGAGATTCCTCCAGAGCCAGGCTTTTTCCGCAGGTGGCTTCATGATAGATTTGAGATTAAGGATAAGTAAGTATTTCTCGTTCCTGTGCCCAATCTCGCCATGTGTTACACCAGATTACCTCTATTTACACTTAATTTTAGTGGCTGTTGTTTGCAAAATGACATCCTAAGAAAGCATTTTACCTTATTTTAGGTTGCTGACTTCCTTCTATGAGTCTGAGGAGCCCAACGAAAAATGCAAGTTTCCAGGAGAAGGTCAAAGGTCAGCGCTCAGCCTCAAAAAGACGCTGCCTTCACTGCTGGTGTTGAGCGGCCTCACTTTGCCAGTGCTGTTAACCGAGTCAGGTAGAAAACTCTACGTGAAAACATGGATCTATGGGACTCTTTTGGGATGGCTGTGGGTTCATATACGACCATGAGGTAAAAGAAACCACTGACTTCCTGCCAGCTCGCATCAGCATGAGGAGACTAGTGCTGGTTAGATCCTTGTGTTTTCAGCCAGCCATGCTGTCACATCTTGGAGTGTTCTTTTCTGCCGTGTTAGGGCCGAGAGGTGTTTGCAGGAGGATGACCACCATCTCTCTTTATTCACTGCATCTTTTGTCTCGAAGTCTTTGTTTGGTTTTTACATTCTCAGTGTCATGTCCATTACGTTGGTTATCTTACTATTCTGAGCTGGAAATAAAAGAAGAGCAGAATTTTAAATGGGGTTGACATGCTTATACAAAGGTTGGATAAGATTTTTTTTTTTATTGTGTTCAGCTTTCCATACAAGTATTCATATTATTATTAATGCCGTTGGTTCTGATTTTTTTTTTTGTTTGTTTTGTTTTGTTTTGTTTTTTTTTTTTTGTTTTTTTTTTTTTAAAAACACGTTTGTTAAAACTGCATTCATTTATGATCGGACTTGTTTGAGATTTTGTAATTTGTCGTTTTGCATGACATTTTGGTTTGTTTACATATCAAGTGTGCTTTATTCCTTTATTTTGATTAGTAAATTGGTTTGTTTGCTTTTTTTTTTTCCTTTGCACAATTGATTGTCTCATACAATTTTGCCAAACTTAAGGATGTAGGAGCAATATATTGTCACTAAATACCTATCTAATAAATATATATGCAGTAAAATGCAACAGAGAAGCATTTCACTGTACTCTGCCTTTAACATGCAAAATTAACCCTGTTACCTCAGTCACTTTTCCATTATTCAGTTGTTCACAAAACCAGTGTATGCACATGCAGATGTTTTGAAGATAACTTGCTTTAAAATGTATTAGTATCACAGTGGGTTCCAGTATTATTCAATATCAGGTGAAAAACAAAAAGACAAGTTACCGCCCACATCTCAGCATTTTACACTCAACACTTAATCTGCTCACAGTAGTCTCATTTTAAAATGAGTCTGTGAAAATACTGTTCTGATATGTGTATCTGTTTTGGCATGTACTGATATTTAACAAGAGCATTCTAATGGAAAATAATGAGAATACACTCACGGACCACTTAAGGAAACATCTATACATCTGCATATTTGTGCAAGTATCCATTCAGCCAATAATTTGGCTTTTAGGTCAAGAGCTTCAGTTTATTGTTCACATCTAACATCTGAATGGGGGAAAAAATCCCAGTGATTTTGACCAGACAATGTTTTTCCAATCTTCACCTGTCCAATTTCATTGAGTCTGTGCACTCTCTAGCCTCAGATTCCTGTTCTTGGCTGACAAGAGGAGAACCCGGTGTGGTCTTCTGCTGTTGTAGCCTCAAGTTTTGGCATGTTGTGCATTCTGAGATGCTTTTCTGCTCATCACAGTTGTAAAGAGTTGTTATTTGAGTTACCATAGATTCTTGTCAGCTTGAACCAGTCTGGTCATTCTCCTCTGAGCTCTGAGGCATTTCCACCCACAGAACTACCGCTTATTGGATGTATATTGGTTTTCATGGATGGAGACTGTAGTGCTTGGAACCAGCCCGTCTGACACCAACATGGTCAAAGTCACATGGTTAAAGTCACCAAGATCACATTTTTCCCCATTCTGATGTATGACGTGAGCATTAACTGAAGCTGTTGACCTGCATGATTGATGCATTGTGCTACTGCCACATGTCTGGCTGATTGCATGAATGAGCAGGAGTACAGGTGGTCCTATTAAAGTGGTCAGTTGGAGTATATCTTCAAGTAAATTACTGTCAGTTTCTGAATTAAAAAAAAAAAACAAAACACTTTCTTCAAACAGTGGAACAGAAAAGAAGTCAGCAAGGAGACCATGGTGTTTATGCAGGACAATGCTCAATCATATGTATCTATAAGCACTCTGCTGCTTAGCCAGTACCCGTTTCAGTCATGACCGATTACTGACCTGGTGCCCTTCCTCACCTGATTTAAGCTTAAATGCGTCTAGAGGTTTTTTTCCCCGTAATGTAGCCAAATGGAAAGCCAGTAATTGTCTATTGTGCACATTGTATAGTTTCTGTTTATCTAATGATTATACATTGTTATAATGTCTCTGGTAAAAAATATTTTGAAGTCTATTATTTTTAACCAGATGATATTTTCATCCATTAATAATTTGGTTTGAACAATATTCTACCTGAGTTGTGTTCAGATACGTAAATACGAGAATTGATTTACACCAAGTGTGCTTCAAAAACAATTTGATCAAAACTCACAATCTCTTCAGATTTGTTATACATGTAATTGTTTGTTCCATTATTTTGTCAGTGAGTTTAGTCAGGATGTAGCCAATTTATTCCTCTATATCGCAAAAAAAAACTCTACCTCTAAATGTTTATCTACAGATTGTGTAATATGTAGTGGTGTGAAGTATGAATGCTTCCTTCATTTTATGAAAAAATAAATAAATAAACCATTCTCAAAATTGATAGTTTTGCCCAAAAGTCAAATAAAATCTTTCAAATTGGCATCCATATTGTAGCAGATTTTAAAATGTCTTAAAAGGGCTCTGATGGTGAAAAAATGCCCTATAATTTACCTGATGAAATATTTGGGTTGTGAAGCTCCTAAATGTTTTATGTTGTTCTGATTGAAGAATTGCAGTGCTGTTTTATTGTATATGCATTTGCCTTTTTTCTACCCAACCTGCAAGAGTGTGTTTTGTTTCATTTAAATTTGTTTAGTTTGTCTATTTATGATTGATGATGACTGCTTAGATGGGGTTTTAGGTGGGCTTATTATTTTATTGGGACTGTTTTTTTTTTATTATTATTTTGATTTAATAAATAATATCACTCCAGTGAATAGCAATTTCTTATCAGCAGGACTTTAAAATAAAGTTATATCCAACAGGCCACTGGTTCTGAAGGTGATCAGGCCATTACATAAATAGTTCAACAGTTTTCAGATGTTCAAATATTACTTGACCATCATTGTAGTAAGAAAAAAGAATTAAAAGTGTATCCATCTGATCATTCTGCTGAATAGAAAACTGGGTTATGATATTTTTGCAGGAATATCTGTTTGGTTGAGATTGAATCTCCCCGTAACTAGTATGTTTGTGATTTTTGGTATGTACAAGCCATGACCATAATGTTCTCTCACGAACTGTTGGTGATCATCTACGTGCTGACTGAATGTTGAATGTATACTGATGGGAAAAATGGAATGGAATTCCATTCCTTATTACATAAATAACAACAATAAACAAATGAAAAACAATAACAGGAAAACGAATCAGGACGACAACAGGAAAAGTGTGAACGTTAACCAGTGACCGGTGTGAGCAAATGAGTCAGTGAATGTGGATATTGTGAGATGTCTTTAAATTCCTGCAGAGGAACCTGATGACGTTTTTGGTCATTAGCAAGCAGGGGGTCACATCATCTCCTGATATGATCCAGTAAATCCCAGAGATTATTTCCAGTAACAGTCAGGAAAGGACAGTTGGACATGGGGTTGTGAGGAAGTTCCTTCTCGTCACATGTTGGGTATCAGAAACTTTGTATTATCATTGTGACCTCATTGTAAAATATTTAACCAAATAGGTACAATGGCAAACAAAACCTTCACTGATCAGTCTCTACTGCTGCTGTTAGGGCTTAAAATCTTTTTTTTTCCATCAGTATAACATTGTGGTACTCACTATCTTGTGTATAAGAAAGCAAACATTACCTGTTTATGTTAACATTAGAGGTCTGTACATTACTGATAACTGCCCCTCTGCCCCTTTTCATCTCTTTCAGTGTTATTATTGAACTATAAACTCATACACAGAAGAGAACATCACAGAATTTGGTGCTGCTTTTATGCCTAATCTTTAAATACTTGTTGCGACAGTATTACTGCAATAGCCATATTAATGTAACAGAATTTCTTCAAGACACAAATTGTAGAGTCATCTAAAGGCCATATCCGAAATGTATGACATTTTGTCATTGCTTTTGAAATAATAAAACCATGCAATAAATGGAATTTCTAATGCCATAAGCTAGGTTTCTGTGTCATTTGACTGCTTTGCCTGTCCTTTTCTACGAAGACCAATGACTGTGCATATACAGATCTGCTGTATGCAATAAGAAGCTTTGGCGTTTTATAATCTAAAATCTAAGTATAGATTTACAATTTTTAATAATATAATTTATAATTTGATTTTATAATTCATAATAATCTATAATGTAATCTGGATAAAAAGAAAGTGCTTTTTCAGGTACTTTTACTTTTGTGAAGAGCAGTGAAGCATGGTTGTGGTAGCATCATGTCACCTGGTTTTCATCAGCAGGGCCTGGGAAGGAAACTGGTGAGGGTTAAGGGAAGGTGGATGGTGCCAAATCCAGGGCGATGCTAGAAGAAAAGCAAGAGACTTGAGACAGGGCCAGACGTTCACCTTCTAACAGGACAACGACCTGCATGCTGCCAAAGCTACACTGGATGGGCTCAAAACTAAGAACCTTAATGTGTTAGAATGGTCCAGTCGTAGCCCAAAGCTCAATCCAATTGAGAATCTGTGGCAAGTTTTAAAATTTGATGTTCACCAATAGTCTCCATCCAAACTGACACAGCTTGAACAATTTTGCCAAGAGGAATGTGCAAAAATATCAGGATCCAGATGTGCAAAACAGATCCCAGACATATCCCAGCTGTAAGTGCAGCTAAAGATGGTTGTACAGTATATTGACCCAGGAGTGAATACTTACGCAACCAACAAATTAATGTTTGGCAATTTTTTTATACATATAATTCGTCGATTATTTGTCTATTATTGTGTATTATTCAGTGATGTAAACCTGCAGGAACAGATTAGCATGTGGCAATATTATGAACTCACACCAGCAAATGACATTTATGCAATATCAATATTCAAAATTTAATTGTCACTGATATGCATGAAAACTTTTTGAATTTGAAGATCAGGGTAAATTTAACTTATTTTGTCTTCTGGGAAACATGTAAGTATCTTCTGTAGCCTCTGAAGGGCAGTACTAAATGAAAAAAAATATGATATTTAGGCAAAATAAGAAAAATGTACACATCTCCATTCTGTTCAAAAGTTTTCACCCCCCAGCTCTTAATGCATGGCTTTTCCTTCTGGATCATCAGTGAGCGTTTGAACCTTCTGTAATAGTTGCATATGAGTCCCTCAGTTGTCCTCAGTATGAAAAGATGGATCTCAAAATCATACAGTCATTGTTGAAAAGGGTTCAAATACACAAAAATGCTGGAAAACCAAAGAATTTGTGGGGCCTGAAGGATTTTTCTGAAGAACAGCAGGCAGTTTAACTGTTCAGGACAAACAAGGGACTCGTGAACAACTAGCAGTAAACAAAAAAACACAGCTGTGGATCATTCAGTTAACAACACAGTATTAAGAATCCAGTGGATGTAAACTTTTGAACGGGGTCATTTTTATAAACTCAACTATTATTTTCTCTTGTGGACTATATGTAAACATCTTTTATGTGAAATATCTTATTCAGGTCAGCACTAAATAAACAATAACATGCATTTTGTATGATCCCTCTTATTTTGGTAAAATAATGAACATTTTGCAGATTCTGAAAGGGGTTCAGATTCAGATTTCAGATTCTGAAACTGTAGTTCTTATTTCTCAGCAGGACATTGTGAACAAACAGGGTAGGTCTAAACACAAATTTGCCCTCGCTGCTTACAACAGTATTAAAACCCAGAATACTGATGTCTATGACTTATTTAGCCTATAAACCGTTTAACTGCATGTAATCTATTTGACTACATTTTGATTAAACATCTGTCATAAAACAAACTCATTTACATTATTGTCCTTTCCAGGAAATAAAAAAGGTGAGCTGGATGATGCCCATGTCAGTTTTATTGTAAGGGATTCTCAGCCTTTAATGAGTTACTGGGAAACGACATCTTAAATATACTCTCCCAACCCGGCAGGCCATTAAAGCCATGCCAAATACAAAATATGCTGCATAACTGGTGAAGGCCAAGGAAAGGTTAGAGAGGACAGACTATGTGAGTCTGACTGCAAATAATGTGGACTTGCTTTTCACAGTATTGTCAGTGGTTACAAAAACTCACACCAGTGTGCAACATTAATAAGTCACAATTCCCAATTCAGAGCACACATCTCAAACACTGGCACAGCCTGAACCTGACGCAGCAGGTTAACAAACTGCACCCTCTCCAGGTTTAAGGGGAAAAAAAATGGATTTAAATTGTTAACTTGGATTTGAATTAACTTGGAGGTGGATTTAAATTGTTAACTTGATTATATTATGCAGTCTGATCAAATTAATAGCCTAAACAATTGTTCTCTCTGAACTGTTCTCTCATACTTATACTCTGCAGGTATCAACCTGTGGAAACCTCTTGACAGTGATACTAATAAATGCCACAAAATCCAAAAATGTTACAGTCGATGCCAGTCTAGAAGGACAAAGATATTTTGACTGAGTCTCTGTTAGGACAGTCTAAAGATCCCTTGGTCTATTGTCCAAATCATAAAACGGCCTATCCTTGCTTATATCAAGGCAGTTTTTGGTCACCACAGTCTCATCAGTGCCATACATTACAGTCAAATTCAGAGAATCGTGTTTGTAATGTGAATATTACTGCGCAGCACATGTACAGGGAACCTAGCCACATCCTTGCCTGCAGAACAACCTCTTCACCAGCAGATGTCACCATTTTTCAGTAAAATGGTTCAAAGATAACCCACCAATGAGCAGGCCATCTGAAATACACTATATTACCAAAAGTATTCGGTCACCTGCTTTGACACACATATGAACTTAATTGCCATCCCATTCCTAACCCATAGGGTTCAATATGATGTCGGTCCACCTTTTGCAGCTATTACAGCTTCAACTCTTCTGGGAAGGCTGTCCACAAGGTTGAGGAGTGTGTTTCTAGGAATTTTTGACCATTCTTCCAAAAGCGCATTGGTGAGGTCACACACTGATGTTGGTCTAATTCATCCCAAAGGTGTTCTATCGGGTTCAGGTCAGGACTCTGTGCAGGCCAGTCAAGTTCATCCACACCAGACTCTGTCATCCATGTCTTTATGGACCTTGCTTTGTGCACTGGTGCACATTCATGTTGGAAGAGGAAGGGGCCCACTCCAAACTGTTCCCACAAGGTTGGGAGCATGGAATTGTCCAAAATGTTTTGGTATCCTGAAGCATTCAAAGTTCCTTTCACTGGAACTAAGGGGCCAAGCCCAACTCCTGAAAAACAACCCCACACCATAATTCCTCCTCCACCAAATTTCACACTCGGCACAATGCAGTCCGAAATGTACCGTTCTCCTGGCAACCTCCAAACCCAGACTCGTCCATCAGATTGCCAGATGGAAAAGCGTGATTCATCACTCCAGAGAACGCGTCTCCACTGCTCTAGAGTCCAGTGGCGGTGTGCTTTAAACCACTGCATCCGACGCTTTGCATTGCACTTGGTGATGTGTGGCTTGGATGCAGCTGCTCGGCCATGGAAACCCATTCCATGAAGCTCTCTGCGTACTGTACTTGGGCTAATCTGAAGGTCACATGAAGTTTAGAGCTCTGTAGCAATTGACTGTGAAGAAAGTCGACGACCTCTTTGCACTATGCGCTTCAGCATCCGCTGACCCCTCTCCGTCAGTTTACGTGGCCTACCACTTCGTGGCTGAGTTGCTGTTGTTCCCAAACTCTTCCATTTTGTTATGATAAAGCTGACAGTTGACTGTGGAATATTTAGGAGCGAGGAAATTTCACGACTGGATTTGTTGCACAGGTGGCATCCTATGACAGTTCCACGCTGGAATTCACTGAGCTCCTGAGAGCGGCCCATTCTTTCACAAATGTTTGTAAAAACAGTCTGCATGCCTAAGTGCTTGATTTTATACACCTGTGGCCAGGCCAAGTGATTAGGACACCTGATTCTGATCATTTGGATGGGTGACCGAATACTTTTGGTAATATAGTGTATATCAACAGTCCTCTCTCACAACATGGCACTCAGACTCGTGCTGAACAAAGCTCTCTAACACCAAAGCAGGTTACACAGTTGAAATCTAGCATGAGAGTAGATTTACTGGAGTCAGTCCATCACACCAGTGTGTCACATATTATTACAACTGTCAGGGAGATTAAGCCAGGCCACCATGTATGGTACCGGCACCTGTTGAGCACGATCAGATTGATCAAAGCAGCTGCACCAGTGATTCCTGCCTAAGCTGACCTAGGCAGGCTCTTCACAAGCGGGGTATCAGCTTGCAGTTGGACCCCAAATGCCACAGACTAAATCATGTCTTCCTCTCAGTGAAAAGAGCTGACAGTGCAAGGCATTACTAATAAACGGAGTATGGTTTGGAGTAGTGCCCCACAAGAGAGAACACTTAGGGGAACACATCAACCAGTTGGAATGGTCCAGAATTGTCATATAACATGGATTTAGCAACTACATTACTTTTCAAGTTCTTTTTTTGTCATATGCACAGGGAAACAGTTTGCCCTATAAATGTCTATATACACAGTATTGGCTCCCCCTCATATGAACAAAACAAGAAAAACAACAAGCTTAAAAAAGTGATGACTTCAGGATGTGCATGTTGATATATCAATGTACATTATAAACTCTGCATATAAAGTGCAGTACGTGTCAATGTGCCAGTAGCAGGCATTGTGGTGCAAATCTGCTGTTATAATGCAATGAGATTAGAATTAGAGAGAGTTGGGTGCTGGCAGAATTGAGGTGAAAAGAACTGTTGAGTTAATGGAGGATGTTAATGCAGGGAGACTGAGAGTCTTTACAGGCTGTTGTAAAGCCTGATTGACTTGTGTGCCAGACAGTGGAGTGTGAATGTCTGAGGGAGATGGATAAGTGTAAGCCACTGTTCCGCTTGAGTGTGGAGCGTACAGGAACATGTTAAAAGTGTGAGATAGAGAACTCTCTACCTGTGTTTTCTTGAGACTCTGAAATTGGCTCTCTTCTTTCTCATATACAGGTAACCTGGAGCCAGAGGTTTTCCAGATATCTTATCTGGCTCTACTGCTCTGTACAAATATATAACCCTTGCATAATTCACTTGAATAAATACTACATAATACACTGTTTTGTGTGCTTTTTAAAGGAAAATTTAGTACATACTATAATACTATAATATCTATGGTTAATATAGTTTTCTGATGGTGTGGAAAAACATTATTGTATCATAGTTAATAGTATCCATGTTTTTTTTTTTGTTTTTGTCCTATGGTAACTATGGTTCATTTTCCAAAGGGATAGCTTACCTTATTAAGTGTTTAAGTAAGATGTTTATGAATGTGTTAGACTTAATATTAAGTGTCCTTTTCTTAGGCTGTGTTGAAAGCTACAAAATGCTATCGGCTCAAATCTAATGAACTCGGAAAAATGGGGAACTTCCAAGTCTTCTGCACACGCCAGAGTCCCAGTGGCTTAAAGGAAAGTATTTTTGACCTTCCTAATATGGCGGACGCGCTGACATGTTGCTGTAGCTAACAACGGTTTCTGCAGGGTTTTTTTTTTTTTTAATTCATACAGGGTGCTAGCTTATACAAGCCACTGACTGCTTAGCTGGCTATATATTCTTATTTCTTATGATCCATTTCAATTAATTGTTTGTGACTATCTATATCATACGTCCTAGGTGCATGTTTACTTCCTCGTGACGTAACACGTAATACGTGCACTGATACCGGAAGAGCCGAGAAAGAAACATTAACGCGAATGAATCGTGTTTGTTGGACTTTTTAAAGACATCAGTAACTGGAAATATCTGGTACGGTCATATTATACTAGTCTTGTGCGTTCACTTCTGTGTTAATGTATTAATATGACATGTTTTGTGTGTGTGTGTATTTCAGGGCAGCATGGCAGTTGACTGGCTCGGCTTTGGCTATGCAGCTACTATTTTATTCGGAGGCTTTATGGGATATAAGAGAAAAGGTGGAGAGCTGTACCTTATAGTCGCCTGAATTACCACTGTCATGTCTGCACATGAGCTTGTTATTTTAATATAGGCATTTGTCTAGGTTCAGTCATACCCAGTAGCCAGAAAATATGCTAAATAAAGTCAAAGTCTGATGTGTGCTATTAAATCTATTTAAGTCTATAAGTACTAGGTGCTCAGATATTTTAGGTGGATGCCAGACAGTTGTAGATGTTATTTAATCATTTAAAACACCACCGTCGTGCCAAACGAACAGCATTAATAAAATCTTTTACAGTTCCAGAGAAAACAATTAAAATAATATTCAGGTAATAAAGGGAAAATTTCATTTTTACCTTATAAATTCCCCGGCTGTCTCCTCTAGCTCCCATATCTCAGAGCAACAGACCGTTTTGTCGCTTTTCTGTCGTGTTGCTGTGCAGTTTGTTGTTAATTTTTTTCTTCTTCTAAAAAAAAATAAATAAACAAACAAACAAAAAATAACACATGATGGATATTGGTCGTGTTGCGTCAAAGTTTGAAAACGCTCAGGTAGAAATTTTTTAACATAGTTAATGCATTTCTGTCAAGTCATTGTTTTGTTTGTTTGTTTGTTTGTTTTCATTCAGTGTAGCTAGCTGGCAAGTAGCTTTCAAACAGAAACCGGGAAACTCTTTGATCCTGATTGGTTAATCCTGTTTTTCACTTTACCATATAAGGCAATACCATGTAAGGCAGCCAGTAAACTGTAATTAAAAAAAAAACAATCGACGCGTCCGTAATGATGATGATGATGATGATTCGTTGACCTCTTATGAGCATCATTACGGCGCAATTACTGCGCAAAACACGTATATAATCAACTGCGCTTTATGTGTTTGTTAATAACCCTTTGGAACTGTCATGAAATATAGATTTCTACTAAACAACTTTTCCACACACACACACACACACACATACTGTAACAAAGAAATCATGAGATTACAGAGATTATGTTCAGCTCATTTTAGCCAGAAGGTGCCAGGGTACATTAGAAGTGAAAATGAGTGGAGTGAGCAGTAAATAGAGAAAAAAAGATGACACCAAGGGCAATGCCCCAAACATGTGCACTGTTTCCAACAATTTTATTTATTTATGTGTTGAATGAGTATAATGCTGATAAGATAAACTGGGTATTTTTAAATTCATTAAGTATTTGCTAAATCAGAGTAGATGAAATGTGACGACCATTAAAAATAAGTACACTATTTCAAACAAACAAACAAAAAAACTTCTATAACTTCTGTAGTTGTCTCTTGGTGGTTTTATCAGAAAAGATTTCAAACTAGAACCTTTTAATAAAGCCAATAACATTTAAATATATAAAGGAGCCCTTTTGCTAAGAGTGAACTTATAATGGATGATACAATATTCTGAGATAAATTCAGAGGAGATAAATTCATCAATATAGTGGGATACAACTGCATCAATTTCAGAATGTTAGACTCGATTATAAAATATTGTAACTACATTTAAAGTCTGTACTTCTGTTTTTTGAGCAGAAATGAAACTCCTGATTTTTTTTTTCTGCAAATAATTCTAAAAATACACTAAACCAAATTCCCTAGACTATGCCTATTGCAAAGTTTCTGCAACATCCTATACTGTTGTATACCATAAAAGCTGCATATGTTTTATGATCCAGTTTGAGTCATTTTTTAAAATCTTTTTATTCACTGCACCAGGAAGCTTGATGTCACTAATTGCGGGATTATTTTTTGGTGGCATATCTGCATACGGGGCCTTTAGGATAACTCTTGACCCACAAGACAAATGGACCTCGCTTGGTGAGTACCCAGATTATAATTGATTATGATGATATTTATGTTGAAATACAATTTTGTTTTTATAGCAATTACCTTCTCATTCTGGATGTCGTCCTTACTTCCTTTTCCTTTTCTCTAGCTGCTTCTGGTGCTCTGGCAGTTGTGATGGGAATAAGATTCAAGAAATCTGGGAAATTAATGCCTGCAGGTATTATGGCTGGATTAAGGTGAGGATTAAGGGGTGTACTGAAATATCATCACTTTTACCCGAATTTTGTATTGTGCTTAGAACAAAATGGATATCAGGTGTTAGAAATAAATACAGATGGGTGACTAATTAAAGTAAAAAGCAACAAAATGTTTTAGTAAGGTTTTGGGACAGTATGAGCCAAAAGAACAGCTGCAGTGCTCTTTAGCATTGATCCCTGGAACAGTTACTGAGGGATGAACACCATTCTTAAACAAGATACTCACTCAAAAATCTCCCATAGGTGTTCAGTTGAGTTGAGATCTAACTGGTAACTGTGATAGTCATAGCATGTGATTTACAGCATTTTCATCCTCATTACATCAAGTGAACCCTTGTGTCCTATAGATAGGGGCAGAGTCATCTGCTAAGAGACCACTCCCTCCCATCAGGATAAAAATGTTTCATTATAGGATAAAGGTGATCAGTCAGAAGAACTTTAGATTAATTTGCAGTGACCCTTCTGTCTAAGAGGACAAGTGGACACAATGTATGCAAGCAAAATGCTAGAGCATAAGAGCATTTTTCCCCTTGTTAGCCATCTGTAGTTGCTGTAATGCTTTTAAAGAGTAGAAGAGATACAGCAGTACCATATCATGATGTTATGTACATTTGAGAACTAGTTAAGTTTTTAATAAACCTCTTGGCATTTTACCAAATGTTTTATAAACTCTGAAACTTGTAAGGTTTACAAGTCATTTTAAATATTAACAATTAGAATTTTTTGAGCGCTTCTTCTGTAAGTTAGCGTAAAGTGCTTTCGAGTGATCATATGACTCTTTTTTTTGGAAAATAGTTCAGTATTATTTGTAAAAAATAATTTATTTTTGTAAAAAATAATTAATTTTATAAAAAATAATTTTTATTATTTGTAAAAAATAATAATTATTTGTTAATGTTGTTCAGCTGCTTTGTATTGCCTGCTGCAGACGTTTAACCCACATTACTGCAACAGCAGTTTATCAGAGTTCATTCTGTGTCCCTGTTTCAGCCTCATGATGGTCATCCGACTGCTGATCCTCTGAACATGGCCAGGACATGAAGCTTATTCAACTACAGCTTTCCTGGCAATATTCTTATATACACACACTGCACTGCATCAGCCCCCTCACTAATTATGCACTTATTGAATCATCACACTTCATGTAATCATGTCAGTTATTTTGAACACTCATCTTGTACATTCCAAATAAAGCTTTTGTTTTTTTTAAAATCTTTTTATATCGATTGATTCAGTTTACATTGCATTGATGAGGAACCAAAAAAAAAAAAAAAAATCCAGGAAATGCTCTATCTAATAAAAATGGCTCATTTTCAACTTGGAATCATTTATTACTTTAAAAAGCCAGTATTATACGTAAGCAACAGCTTCACACAATGTGCAAAAGATCAAGACTATTATCAAACTACTATTATTTAGTGCATATTATTTTATGCTGTAATGTAAGTAACCATAATCTCCAAAACATTCACTTTTTTGTATGATGATCATAACTGGATTTACATCACAGTTGTCACAAGTGTGCACTTGAGAATTCTAATCCATCAGACTTGTTAGTGATTTATCTAATTAATTAAATAATTTAGATAGCGTGGATATTGTATATTACATTGGATAGAACAGAAACCACTCTTCAATGCTTACTTGCATCCAGTGTGAAACAGAATTAATACATGATTAACAGCCTTACATTATCCCTCTTCCGTACAAGGCACAACAAAGCTTATAAGTGCTTGAATGATCTGTCACCAAACTACTTTCTGTCTTCTACTTGAAAACATGGCTCAGTACACTCATGACAGTTTTTACGTAAACTTCATCAGGCGGAGGCTTCCTCTGACTGCCAGGCTGCAAGAACTTACTGATAGCTGGAATTGCTTTCATCCTCTTTTGGAATTCCTGAAAGAAAATTTAAATATATTAATATTTCTAAAATGATTATATTTGTGCAATCATGATAATAAAATATACAGAACCTTTTCATCACAGGATAATAATTAATCCAGCCATCTGTGAACATTAACATTACTGATAAGGGTTTTCTGGAATACATTTACTTCCATTAAAGTTTATATTTCTCATACACTGAGAAGCTAATTAACTACAAAGACATTTTTGTAAGTTTTTTTTTTTTTTTAGTCATCTTCACTAAGGGTGCTAATAATTCTGGAGCTGACTGTAAATGTCCTGTAGTTCTGAGTAAAGGCAACTATTCTTTTGTTATGGGCTTCAGTTGTTCTAGTGAAGGGTGAGGCAGTCCCCTGCAAAAGTGTACACTTTCCAGAGACACATCAATGTATACTGTGGGAATACAAATTTTAAGAGCTATTCTTTCAACATGTATAGTCTCTGCCAGTCTTGTTCCTTTCTTTATAAGTCAAATGAACCAGGATACTGTAACTATCACCTTTTTGTAATTGATAGTTCTTGGTGCTCCTTTTATATCCTTTGAACTGGGGACCATACCATGGGTTGAAGCATTACCAGCAATGTTGTGCAGCATAAGAGCATTGCCTAACCGATCTGTTGGACTCAGCCTTCATGAAATCATTACAGGGCACCCCATGTCGATGCCAAGTATCATTGACCTCATAAGTGCAAATGTTCACATAACCTCAGATGCTCTGTTTACTTACTGTGAAAGTCTCACAAAGGCAGTACAGAGTGCTAGAGACAGAGTAGATGCTTGCTGGCAACCTCCACCTGAAGGTGGACATGCCATTATTCCAGGGCAATGGGTGTTGATACATTACTTCAAAAGTAAACCTCTAGAGCCCAAATGGCAGGGACCATACCAGGTGTTATTAGTCACAGACGCCGCAGTATGGTGTCAAGGAAAGAAAACTTGGACTCATATCTCACACTGTAAAGTGGTTCCACCACCCACAGGGATAGATTAGAGAGGGTGAGTCTCTTGTCCTTCCTGATGATCTCTCAAGGGTATATATATATATATATATATATATATATATATATATATATATATATATATATATATATATATATATATATATATATATATATATGAATAAATTTGTATACATGTGAGAGTTATTTAAACTCTCAAAGGGGGAATTGTGGGAATACAATTTTTAAGAGCTATTTTTTCTCGACATGTATAGTCTCTGCCAGTCTTGTTCCTTTCTTTATAAGTCAAATGAACTAGGATACGGTAACTATCACCTTTTTGTAATTGATAGTTCTTGGTGCTCCTTTCATATCCTTTGAACTGGGGACCATTGTTCGTGTTCCTCAAAACCTGAATGTACCCCCATAGGTGTGGATTTTTCTTTGTTTCTATGATAATGAACTGTCTGAGTAGGATAGTTATGTTGATTGAATTAGGACTAGTGAAACGGGGCGGGGGGCCAGAACTGTCTACTTCATTTGCATGCTTTGTTTAGGGTCGCCACCCTAGTGCTTTGCCTCCGTCTCTAGGCACTGCCCCTAAATGTATATAATCTACAATGTATCACTGCCTTAGTCAGACTTGATGACTGCAGCGACCGACCAGCGCATTCTCAATAAAGAATCCTGCTGAAGAGAATCCAAGTCTCCTGGTCTTCACTGAAAAAGTTTCCAACAATACGTAACAGCCCTTATACAAATTCGAGTCTATAAACCTCTTCAAATATGTGATCATTGTGTTGCATAAGACTGACCTGGATTTTGGGGAAAGTGGAAAGTATTGTAGGGAACAACTCCTCCAGCATAAGAGTAGCCTCAAGGAGATGCACATCTGCACAACTCAACTGGGTTCCCACAAGGTACTGGGAATGAGCAAGAGCCTAAGAGCCATGGTACACACACAAGCACAGAGAGATGAAGATACAATTTGTATGAGAAGATGCATACAAGAAAGGCTTAATTACACAGTTAATGTTAGCCCCACACCTTTTCATAAGCTGGGAGACTACGTTCCTTGACTTTGCCCTGTATTTTATCCAGTTGACTCTGTTTTTGGTCAGCAGGTGTAAAAGGCAGAATCATGATCATATCCATGATGTCCCTAGCACCCTCAGAGTAAATATCAATCCTTTAAAAAAAAAAAAAAAAAAAAAGGAAGAATAACAATGTGTTGTAGTATGGCTTCAGGTAGACCTGATACATACAGTACATACAAATGATCCAATTCAGTTCAGATATCTGTTAAAGACTTGCACTCACATAAGACGCTCTTTAATATCTTTTCCATAGAGGTTGTATTTTCCAGCAATGTAGTTCAAGATGGCCTTCGTCTGAACAAGCTTCATTCCATCCATCTCAACCAGTGGAACCTGTTGAAACATGAGTGCTCCATCTGGAGATCAGAGAAGAGTTAATGCTGCTGGTTTCTATCAGTTGATGTATATTAGATTGGCTCTTTGCAACCAGGGAATGCTCTAACTGTGAAATAAATCCCACACACCCCCTCAGTTCAGTTTTATGAACATAATCCAACTATAAAAATATTTGGCTCATTACATAAATGTTTATAATCATAATCTGGCTATTTACTGGAGCCATACACCTTTCTATTCCTCAACGTTCCACCAACAGACCACATTAGGTCCAATTTGACATTATTTATAGGCTGGTTTGTTTTTTAGTTATTTACGTTGGAATTAAACCCATTCAATTCATTTGACTAGTCAAACAAACTAAGAACTGTAAGTCAATAATACATATAGTAACTTTTTTCCCTCAATATTAGAGTTATTATTAACAAGTGGCAGAAGACTTCCTGTTTTTCCTGATTTTGGATTAAAAAAAAAAGGATTATCTTTGCTTCTGTGACCTATGATACTGCTGACAATTCTTTCATAATAAAGAAACATTTCAAACAAAGCATGCAGTGTTTTGTTTTTACAACTATGATTGTATTGCATTATTTTCAGTCATATATTCATTAATGACTAACCAGTAATTTAGATAACATTCCTGAATGGAGTTTGGACTCCTGCAGGTGAAATGTCCCTGCTTCACTGCTCATCACAACAAAAGAGGTTCCTTTTTACATTTGTCTTATTTACTCATTGAGTTTTTTGTTGTTTTTCATTGTTTTTAGTAATTATGTTTTAAAAATTAAAACCTAAATGTATAAGATAAATTCCATGTTTTAGACCACTATATGAGTTTGTAGCAAAAGACAAGTTCTTGCTTAGTTATCTGTGTTACTTTAGCCAACGGCTGCACCATATATTTACATACAATGCAAAGCTTGCTGGGAGATAGGAAACCACCTTCTTTTCCTAAATATGTTTTTAAACAAGGGAGGCACGATGGCTTAGGGGTTAGCACTGTTGCCTCGCACCTTCAGAGTTGGGGGTTCAAACCCTGTCCCTGCCGTGCATGTGCAGAGCTTGCATGTTCTCCCAGTGCTTCGGTGGTTTCCTCCCCAGTCCAAAAACATGTGCTGTTTTCTGAATGGCATTTCCAAATTGTCAGGAGTGTATGAACGATTGTGCCTTGCGATGGGCTGGCACCACGTCCAAGGTGTCCCCCACTTTGTCCCCCGATTCCCTTGGGATATGCTCCAGGACACCCCGGGACCCTGTTTAGGATAAGCGGTACAGAGAATGGAGGGATGGGTGGATGCTTTAAAAATAAAAAACTAAACGTATAACTAAGACAGATTCTGTGTTTGTGGCAAAAGACAAATTCTCATTTAGTTACCAGTGTCTGATCCCCATGTCAACCTGTAATAAGCTAAATTTCATGAGCTCAGCAGTATCATCAACAAACTAGCAGGTCTAGCAGGTCAGTGTCGACTTCACTGTGGGAAGCTCAGGAATAAAAGCTCAACGGCTACAACAAATCACCAAAATATCATTGTACATGTGTAAATAATGAGCCAAATATTTTGAATAGTTTGATTACATTATATATTATTATATATAAAGGTTTGAAAACTCTGCTCTACCAAACACCTACTACAAAACAGACAATGTCAATCAGCAATACACACCATCCACTAGCTTCTCGTATTGCTCCCTGGTTGTCAGTTGAACCTCCTCGAACTGTAAATGCAAGAATCTGGTTTATGATTAAGGTCTCATTAATCAAACTTTATGGAGAACAGGTTTAAAAGTGTGTTGCACTAACCTCAACACCAGCAACAGCCAAAAGCCACCGGATCGACTCCATTTTCCCTCTCCCGTCGAAGTAGTGCAGTACAACCTTTCCTGACATTTTTGCACAAACAAGTGTTTTGTCTATTGGAAAATATAACTTGTGTTTTCCTGTCAGTCCGGAGCGCGTATAAAAGCAGGCTCAGTGGTCTACCTGTACGACCAGGTTGCGTAATCGAACGACGAGCGTCTTGACAAATTTCACGAGGGAAAAATGTTCACGTGCTCAATAGGGCGGGGTAAGAAATAAGGTGATATGAGTGCAAGGTTCTGTTCTTTATAGAGACCTAGGTGCGGTGCTTTCTTGTTTATAACATATTACAACTATTATTGCATTTTTAATTTCAGTCAAATATTCACGAATGACTAATCATTAATTCAGAGTATGGACTACTGCATGTAAAATGTCCTGTTTCACTGTTCAGCACAAAAACCATTTTTTTTCTGAATGCTGAGTTAGAACTCGCTGATCCTGTTCTACAACCCCTGGCAAAAATGATGGAATCACCACACTTAGAGGATGTTCACCCAGCTTTTTTACTTTATAGCAAACAAACAATTCACAGATATGACACAAAAAAGGTTTCCTTCAATAGCTTAACATTCTGGTTTGTGAAATATACATTAAAAAAAAATTCAAGGACATTTTTTTTATTAGTGGCATGTCTTTTTCCAAATCAAGTAGAGGAAAAAAGTATGGAATCACTCAGTGTTGAGGAGAAAATTATGGAATCAGTTTTTAATTTCCATTTCTAAAACAAATACTGGGACAAGTCTAAAAATGCTAGTAAGGCAGCAGTTAAAAGGGAGTGCTTACACACTTTAATGGGCTGTTGGATGATGAAATAATTTTTCAGGATGACAATGCATCTTGCCACAGAGCAAACAGTTTTAAAGCTTTTTTTCAGGAAAGGCATATCAACTCAATGACATGGCCAGCAAACAGTCCGGATCTCAATCCAATTGAAAATTTATGGTGGAAAGTAAAAGAACTGGTCCATGTTAAGGCTCCACCCTGCAAAGCTGATCTGTCAACTGCTATTCGAGAAAGTTGGAACCAGATTGATGGGGAATATTGTTTTTCATTAGTGAGGTCTATGCCTCAAAGAATAAAAGCCAGAGGAGGAGCAACAAAGTATTAATTGTGGGTTTTTTTTGTCGATGATTCCATAATTTTTTCCTCAACATTGAGTGATTCCATACTTTTTTCCTCTACTTGATTTGGAAAAAGACATGGCATTAATAAAAAAAATGTCCTTGAATTTTTTTAATGTATATTTCACAAACCAGAATGTTAAGCTATTGAAGGAAACCTTTTTTGTGTCATATCTGTGATTTGTTTGTTTGCTATAAAGTAAAAAAGCTGGGTGAACATCCTCTAAGTGTGGTGATTCCATCATTTTTGCCAGGGGTTGTATGAATGTGCGGCTTAATGCGCCATCTACAGGCGGCAGCATGTAACTGCTGCATCATTCCTTGTGGAGTAAACCAGGTTAAACACACACACACACACATACACACACTTGCCTATTTTGTGCACGTACAGCTTTAGGTCTGTACACAGAATAGAGCTTAGAATACACACAGAACGTAAATAATATCCAGTTTTATCAAATCATTGCGACTTTTATATTAAACTCTTTGCACACGCTCACGCGCCCACTAGCGCCGTCATCACGCTGCTGTGGGCGGTCCGCTGTGCGACTTTAGCCAATGGCCGCACCATATATTTGCATGTACCACAAAGCCTGCTGGGAAAATAGAAATCTTCTTGTTTTACTAACTACGCTTTAAAAATAAAAAAAAAACCTAACAGTATTACTAAGATGGAGTCCGTATTTTAGACCATTATATGTGTTTGGGACAAAAGGCATGTGCTCGTTTAGTGCTCACCAGCATCGAGGAGACGGTGACTTTTCCCCTGTATATAAAGGCAGCTTGCGCGCTGGTACTGTCGGATGTGAGGGCGATCTGGCTGCGACATCTGTCACCCCATTGATCGCTAGGGTTGATTCGGCTGATCTGGCTGGCTAGGCGGGTGTCCCCTTCCTCCCTCACCACTCCATGTGCGTCCCTCCCGAAGCTCCGCGCTCGGTGGAAGAGGACAGGTTCCTAGATGGACGGGCATCGTTGGTATAGAAGTAGCTGCTACCCTGCTAGAACCTCCAAACAAGCTCAAGGCCCATTTGTAGGAGAAACGTAGGGAAGTCAAGCTTCGCGACTTCAGACACATCCAAGTGAGGCGCTGCACGTGGCAGTCTGCCTTCCTTTTAATGTAATGCTGTATTTCCTTTAATGTGAACTGAAAACGATGACAGTTATCTAGCACAATACTAATAGCTAGCTAGGATCATGTATTTTGATGGGGAACAAAAGAAAAATCCCTGAAGAATTATTGGAACCCTTGGAAACAACAGATAACAATTTCTACAAAAAATGTCTTTGTGGCTTGAATACTGAAAAATATGAGAGAAAGCTAATTGAAACAGATTTATTCCCATTCTAAGAAACAAAGAAAAACGGTGAAGAAAATGTTCTAGATACTCATCATGATTCCAGAAATATAATGTCAGATCTCTTTTTGGATCAGAAATTCCAAAAGAGGATGTAAACAATTCCGGTGATCAGCAACTTCTTGCACCCTGGCAGTCAGTCAGAGGAAGCCTTCGCCTGATGAAGTTTATGTAAAAATTGCAATGAATGTACTGAGACTAAAGGCCCAATCGTGCGACCACTACATGAGATGGTTCTTGATGTTTGCCTTTCATTCCAATTCAAGGTCCTGCCCTTCAGCATCTCCCTAGTTTTCAGAGGTTTTCAGGCAGACTTGTCTTCTCTAATGGCCAGTGGTATCAGGATACTGTCATATTTGAGCAACTGGCTCCCCACCAAGAAGCAGGCCATCCCAAATACGTCCACACTCCTTTCTCACAATTCGGCACTCAGACTCACATTGAACTTCAAGAAAACTCCCTAACACCAACACAGACCACACAGTTAGATTTACTGAGAGGAAGAGTGGAATAAATATGCCAAATCAAGATGTACTAAGTTGGTAGACTGCAAGCAAAAGGTGCTTTAAGTATTAGTTAAAGTGTGCACACACTTGTGCAACAAGTTTATTGTAGGTTTTTATCTTTTTCCATCTTCCCCTAAAATGTTTCTATTTGTTTTTCACTTGGATTTTATTGGTTGCTATATCACATTAAATCTGGGGAAAAGATCTGACATAATTTATCTTGGTTTAATTTTTTTACATCACAAAAACCTGCCAGTTTAACAGGGGTGTGTAGACTTTTTATATCAACTGTATATCCATAGTACTCTCAGAATTTCTTCCTACTTAGTGCTATCTTAAGAATTTTCCTCTGACACTATCAAAAACTCCAGCAAAAAGAAATACTCTAAAACTGAACAAAATCTTAAACTGCCAAGCATAGCAAAATGCTTAAGTTACCGGAGATGAGTTATCTGAGTTACAAAAAAAGTTTTCGGTCAGTTAGACCATCACGAGTGCATGAAAAAAAAAATTCACAAACCCTAATCTTAAGTGCAAAGGCATAATCATATGATCATTTAGTTTGACTGCTGACAAACAAAGGCTATCTCGCTGAGGGATGATGCTCAGCATGTGGCTTTGAGACAATTCTATATAACTCTAAAATACATCTTGAACCATTAGAAATAGACATGACATAAAACCTCAAACATAAATATGCACTCTTCTTTGTGCAGCATGTATGAGAATGCACCATTATCTGTATTCGTCCTTGTGCTCTTCTAAGATGGATGTAACAGGAGTCAGGAGAATGAGGGTGTCCCCTCTCATGGGTTAAAGACGGAGCAACTAGAGGGGAAGAGAAACAATTTGACTTTACTATTTAACCACTGTGCAACATATATATATATACATGTATATATATATATATATATATATATATATATATATATATATATATATATAGGGTCACTGGTTCATACACAAATCTAGCATGTTTAGTAATGTCCAGTAATGATTCAGATTGGCATCAGATTAATGAATATGGCATTTGACCTCAGATTATGAATGAACAAATAGAAAATAGCTAACTGGCTAGTTGTCAGGAGTGAATTTAAGTAACTAATAATAATATATGTGGTAATTAAATAATATATTCTGTGGTAATTGATGCTGTTGCTAACTGACTTAATATTTAAATACAGTGTGTTACAAATGTGCTGTAATGCAGTGGTATTTTCAATTTAATTCAATTAGAATTTCTTTGTATAGTGCTTTTAACAATGAACATTGTCACAAAGCAGCTTTACAGAAATCCAGATATAAAATTTTCATTAAAATTTATCCCTAATGAGCAAACTAGAGGTGATGGTGGAAAGGAAAAACTCCCTGAGACGACATGAGGAAGAAACAATGAGAGGAACCAGACTCAAAATGGAACCCATCCTCACCTGGGGTACACCAAATAGTGTGATTATAATTCATTTCGCTTTTATAACTGTATACTATAAAGTCAAGCAGCACTAAGTGTGCTAAAATGACCTGGTATGAGCATCATTAGGGTTTAAAATTCAATCAAACTGAAGTTAGCAACTAGTCAGTGATGGAGACTTGAGTGTAAACTGTTCTTAGCAATTCTTAGCAAACGCTAATAAGACTTTAATGCTAATTAACTGATTTAGTCAGTTTGTGCACTTATTTTCTTCAGTTAACAAATGTAACCGGCAAAACACACATCATTTTAGAAACCACATTTCTTCTAAACTAAAAATATATATATTTTTTCAATATAATCTTTTTTTACTTACCCAAAAACATGATAGCACAAAATATCTCGACATGTTTGTAGCAGACTGAGTAGCAGTTTTTAGCAGCTTGAGTTCCTTTTTTTTTTTCTCCACATGTGAACGCATACTAAAATGATGTTACAGTAGCCATTACTGTGACATCACTACATCAACATTCTCTCTCTCTCTCTCTCTCTCTCTCTACATATATATATATATATATATATATATATATATATATATATATATATATATATATATATATATATGAAGCTGAACATTACCATTAATCCCAGACATGGGCAAAATCCAGCCAGGTCCGGCTCATCAAGACTAGTTTTATTAGCCCTTTTATTCCATTAATAAAATGCTCTTTTACATACATCCGATAGATGGCGCTGTGGCGCCAGGCCTGCTCTGTGCACTATGTTGAATCAACCCAAGTTTACAAACATGCCGTAACATGTTCACAGCATACTTGTTTTATTCAGCTCCACATACAGTATGAACAAATGTGTATGTACAAATCACTCACAAGTCTAATTCTAGGTATATAATTAAGTGTTCATGTTATTCTGATTTATTTCCAGTGGTTGTTCCTACTTGAAATAACCTACTTTTAGGATTCTGCCATTTACACGAATCTTGCAATATTGTTATTTCTGCTATTTTCTATTTACCTCATTGTTGTTGCTGTTATTATTTCTGTTATAATACTGCTGTTATTATTCAGAGCCATACCACTGTTTTACAATCATTCAAATCCAATATATTTAGCATTTTGAATATTTTTTTCCCTTTACATTAAGATGCTGGTCAGGTGTCAGTTGTCATATTCACTACCCTACAGTCCCAATTTTGTCAGATCAGTATATTGTAATGCAATCTGTGCTTTGCCTGCGTAATCTATCTAACTTCCAGAAGTGCAAACCTTCAAATTTTCTGAGTTTGCAGAAAGTTAGTAAAAATATCAAAAAGTTGATCAAAAAATGACTACTTTTTAAAAACGTATATATAACATGATGGTATGGAACCGCTGTATATATCCTAATCTTTAACAGAATTACAGAAACTATAGACAGGTGATGAATTAAAGGAAAATAACATTGGCTGTGTTATGCTCTGGGGCATCTTGCTGGCATGATTCGAGGCCAGGGGTCCTCTGAATTCACACCAGACATAAGCATTAGAGCTACATTAAGGGAGTGGTGTGTGTGTAACTGTCCGTTCAAACCACATGCTACTGGCACGACAGGGGGCTTCATTATTATCAAGAACAATGAACATCCTGGTCATCTTTTTTTCTGGTTATCCAAGGGTATCACTGCCATATGCACCCTTGTCTTTAAATCTATAACTTGCACAATCATGGAACTTTTGTGGATTAGGATTTTAAATAAGGTTACCAGCTTATACAAAGTATGATTGCATGATTTCAAAGGATTTCATGTATGTGAGTGAAAAAAATTAGAGACAAAGCATTACAAAAAAGCTGAGACAGAAGGGCCCTCTTGTATAGTGGACACGCAAATAATTTATTTCTAACAATAAAAGTCTTATTTAACAAAGAAAAATGTATAACCTTTGCTATGATGAAACTTTATATTCTGTAATAATTCCTGCAGTCTGCCGCAGGAAAGTGTCCACAGCAGAGGACTTTTCTATTTGAGGTTTGTCAGTAACATGACAAGCTGGGTTTTTGTCTTATTAATGTTGTAGAGAGAGAGAGAGAGAGAGAGAGAGAGAGAGAGGATGTTGTCATGTTGTATTCCTTACATAATCAATCTGCATGGTTCAATCAAATTTGTGATGCCTTACAATTTCATTAGCGGCCCTCGTATAAAAATGACATTACTAGAGGCTTGCCGTTCTACTACGACAGAGCAAATGTGTGTTTCTGCTCATGGACCATTGGGCTTTGGGTACTTGACCATATTTAATAATAAATGACTCAATCTGATGGTTCACTGCCATCAGAGATGACAGGGCTGCCTGCTTGTGTCTCGAGAATACCCATGGTGCTAGAGCAAGGACAAGGTAGGCCTTTGAATTGGAATGCCTGTCACTGGAGAGCAAGTGTCGAAAAGCGTCTGTGCTCTGGAGTAATGGGAACACGCTTATAGTAGAACATCCGGGTACCTCTGGGATACTTATTTCAATATACTACGATTTGGGACGCACTAATTCTAATCTCGGATACTATTTAGGACGGATAGGAGGCGAATTGAGACGCAGAAGAGGTCTTCTGCACGCCACTCCAGTCCAGTAGGTGGTGATATAATACACAGTTTAGTTCAAAGAAGAAGTGAAAGTAGGGCGGAAGCTTGTAGCTAAGGCGCGAAGTTTATGTTGCTCGTTATTTAGTTATTTTTGATGGGGTTTTGTAGATTTTACGGGTATGGTCTTACGTCATTTCCTCTAGTTCACTGTCAGATGGATTTGTTAATGCTTGGTTATTTTCAGCTGGCTCGTTAGCTTGTATGCTAGCGTGTTTCCATGTACTCTGTTTGCATAACAGCGCATCCTGTAGCTGACGGTGCTGCGTGATGGAGGTGGGAAAGGAGAGAGTGGTGGCGCTAGTGGATATGGACTGCTTTTACGTGCAGGTGGAGCAGAGGTTTAACCCCGAGCTGAGGAACAAACCCTGCGTCGTGGCTCAGTACAAAACCTGGAAAGGAGGAGGGTGAGCTGAAAATATTGGTGCTGCATTTAATAGTTGATTATCCTAGCAGAAGTCGCTAATACACGCTCAAAAGGCGCTAGAATTCACCAGGTGACGCAGCACGCTCATTTGCATATTCAGTGAAATATTCAGTGAATCGTCATGATCATTTGCATATTAAAACTGATATGAAACAGAAAGATTTTTTGAAGACACTTATATATATATATATATATATATATATATATATATATATATATAGTGTAATATAATGTGTGTGTGTGTGTGTAATCAGTACAGAAAATGATAACTTTGGTCATAGTAACAAAATGTGTATATGTGTATATTCAAGAATATAGTCAAGAATAGAGTTTAAAAGGAAGACTAAAGACGTGCTAGGGTGGGACAAAAACAGTCGTCAGTGATTGGTAGATGGGGAGACAGTGGTGATCAGTGATTGGCAGATGGGGAGAGAGTGGAGCTCAGTGATTAGTAGATGGGGAAACAGTGGAGCTCAGTGATTGGTAGATGGGGAGACAGTGGAGCTCAGTGATTGTTAGATGGGGAGACAGTGGTGATCAGTGATTGTTAGATGGGGAGACAGTGGTGATCAGTGATTGTTAGATGGGGAGACAGTGGAGCTCAGTGATTGGTAGATGGGGAGACAGTGGAACTCAGTGATTGGTAGATGGGGAGAGAGTGGTGATCAGTGATTGTTAGATGGGGAGACAGTGGAGCTCAGTGATTGGTAGATGGGGAGAGAGTGGTGATCAGTGATTGGTAGATGGGGAGACAGTGGAGCTCAGTGATTGTTAGATGGGGAGACAGTGGTGATCAGTGATTGTTAGATGGGGAGACAGTGGAGCTCAGTGATTGGTAGATGGGGAGACAGTGGAGCTCAGTGATTGGTAGATGGGGAGAGAGTGGTGATCAGTGATTGTTAGATGGGGAGACAGTGGAGCTCAGTGATTGGTAGATGGGGAGACAGTGGTGATCAGTGATTGTTAGATTGGGAAACAGTGGTGATTAAGTAGATGGGAACAATGGTGATTAGTTATTAGGAACAGTGGTGATCGGCGATGGTCTTTGGTGAGCACTGTCAAAAGCTTGATTCTGTGGTCGTTGAACCTTTTTTGTGTGGGTTTGGATGTATGTTTTGGATCATTGTCATGCTGGAAGGTCCAACCATGACCCACTTGTAGCCTGTCAGCAGAGGCAGCCAGATTTTCATTAACATTCTGCTGTTACTCCACTGAGTCCATGATGCCATGTATATAAATTTTATTTACTTACAATCAAGGTTTGATCTCTCTCATGTTTTCAGTGTAAGATTAAGCTACCAAAGGTGCCAGTAATTCTGGGCTGTATGATTCAGTTTGAACCCAAAAATCGCCAATAGGAAAGCGCTGCCACATTTTTTCCTTTCTTGATCAGTATCATAGCAGTCAGTTATGAGGCCCGAGCCCACGGTGTGACAAGAAACATGTGGGCGGATGATGCCAAGAAACTGTGTCCAGGTCTTCAGGTGGCGAGAGTCCGAGAGTCACACGGGAAAGCTGATCTAACCTGGTATGCCCTCGTTTGCTTCACGTAATAAAAAACACAGTTTTGAGGGGTTTTTGTCTTCCCATGGTGCTGAACATTTGGACTGTGTCTTTGTGGCCAGTTACAGAGAGGCCAGTGTGGAAGTGATTGAGGTCATGTCCCGATTTGCAGTCATTGAGAGAGCCAGTATCGACGAAGCCTACATGGACCTCACCAGCAGTGTCCAGAAAAGACTGAAGGATCTAGAAGTATCACAGATTGACCCTCAACTTCTGAAGAACACTTACGTCCAAGGCTTTCCCATTCCTGACTCGGTGGAAGATGTGCCGGTAGATAAAGGTGTGTTCATGGAGCCTTGCAGAAAAAAGGTCATTGTAGCAGTAATTAAGTGATGTGGTCAAGAGCATAACTAAGCTTCCTGCAGAGACTAATATGGCAGTAATTCTCTTATTTGTATGTGCATGTAGAGGAGCAGAGGTCAAAGGGTCTGCAGCAGTGGCTCGACACACTGCCTGCCTGCTCTCAACCAGGCTGTTTGGGCTACTCAGAGGTGTGTTTGGCTGTTGGAGCGATAATTGTGGAGGAAATGAGGGCCGCCGTGGAGCAGCACACCGGATTCCGCTGCTCTGCAGGAATTTCTCATAACAAGGTGCTTTTTTTTTTTTTTTTTTTTCTTTTCTTTCTTTTTTTAAAACAGAAAAAGGTGTTCATTCAGAGCATTCTTGTAGCTTAGCTTTAATGCTCACTTTTTCACTATTTAGCGGTGGATGCCCGATTTTTATTTTTAAACACCCAATATATCGTATTCACTTCTTCTTAGTTATTATTATTTAGGTTGAGGTCATGTGACCGGAACTAAACTGAGTTTTATTCATGCCATGAAATAGTTTTTAGCACTGTTCCACTTTTAGTAAACATATTAAAGAAGTCATTTTGAAACAAACAGATCACAAAAAAGAAAAAACTTGTTTTGCAGGTATTGGCCAAGCTGGCATGCGGTCTCAACAAACCAAATCGGCAGACCGTGCTTCCTCTTGCATCGGTGTCTGAATTCTTCATGACGTTGCCCATCAGTAAAATGTAAGTATATTCCCAAATAAGGCTAGGAAGTTAGATGAAGTGTTTATTTTTGTATACAGTGTATAATGCAGTTGTTCTTCGTGGCTGTGTTTCAGTCGCAATCTGGGAGGCAAACTGGGTGTCTCCGTCACAGAGAGTCTAGGGGTGGAGAATATGGGTGAGCTCACTCAGTTCACACAGGCACAGCTGGAGGAACACTTTGGAGAGAAGACTGGGTAAGACTCAGAGTGCTTCTCCACCCAACACTGTGGCATGGCACAGATCGCCAACAAGTCTGAAGCAAGGGCTGTGTGTATCCTCTGTGTTTGTGTGTGATTTCCATCACATAACACTACTCTGTGAAAGTATGAGGGGTTTCTTTAGAGGTGACTAGTAATATGCACAAGTATTAAAGTACAAAAAACTCTAACACCAGTGTGGCAGTATTTTAATCTGCCAGTATTTTAATATTTAATGTAGGTCACTATGTAGGTTGTACAGCTCCATGATATTATACACTATGTAAAGTGCAAGCAAAGTAAATAGAAAGTCAATGTTTGTCTCGTAATATGGCACTTTTTTCTGTAAACATATTTGAGACAACAGAGAAGGAAAAGTGAAATGATAAAGAAAGCTTTTAAAGCTTTTCTGTAAAACAAACAGCTGACAAATGCAAAAATAGATGTGTTTTGTCTTAGAATCACTAGAATCAAATTTGACATTGATCCAACCACAGAAATGCTACACTGTACAAAGGAGATGAATCAAGTGTTTTTTTTTTTTTTTTTTTAATTTGACTAGAGTATCAGTTAGTCTCAATCTGTCTAACCAAAATAACTGCCTCTGGCCATTTGGAGCAATTTGGCTAAAGTGTTTCATTGTTGTTCAGGCCATGGCTGTACAACTTGTGCAGAGGCATTGAGTTCGAGCCAGTGAAACCCCGACAGCTCCCCAAATCCATCGGCTGTAGCAAGAACTTTCTGGGAAAGTCAGCTCTGGCTACAAAAACTCAGGTAATAATAAAGTTTGTGATATCCACACGAATGCTTATCCATAATTCTTGTGCTGTAGTTTTTTTTCCCCTCCTATCTAAGGTTCAGCACTGGCTACACCAGCTGGCCCTTGAGCTGGAGGAGAGACTGAATAAGGATAAAGAGATGGTAAGTGTTAAATGCTCTTCATGCTGTTCTGTGTTGTTTTCTCTGATGATGTACAGAAATTTTTGTCGTTAACTCTGTAGAATGAACGAGTTGCTAAGCTGCTGACAGTGGGGGTCCGCCAGGCTGGAGATAAAAAGCCCAACAGTTTCTCTCGCTGCTTTGCTCTAGCGCGCTATGAGGCCTCAAAGATTTCCACCGACAGCTTTGCCATCATTAAAAGCCTGAACACTGCTGGCAGCCATCAGGAAGCCTGGTGAGTCATGTTTAATGTTGTTTTGGACTCTTCATCCCATTAAACCATTTAAATTCATGTAACCTCGAGCACTTATGCAAGGACACTGGAGTAATCCTACTGTCTTGATATGAAGACATCACCATATTTCATTCCCTGTTTCTACAGGGTTTCTGTATTATATACAATGGATAAAATGATGAGTTTACATAAAAGGAGCTGTACCCATAGCAGATGAGTGCTTGGTCACCTTTAAACAGTGGTCATGTTTTCTTTACAGAAGAGTGCATGAAGTTAAAAAGACTACTACTAATACAAATCAACATAGGCAATTTTATCATGCTTTTAAATGACTATGTTCCACGTACATATTACAATGATGCGTTACAACATATTGATGACCTCGATTTAGTGTCTCGTGGCTACATTATGTTGTGTGAAATGTTAACTGTGTGTGCAATATATATATATATATATATATATATATATATATAAAAGTGCAAAATAATAGGATGTACTGGATGAAGTGCTATTTTATAAGCTGCCAAATAACAGAGTGGAGAGTGGAGTTAAACCAAATATGCCATTACAATTAGGATTATTCATGCAGCAATATACTAGACTCCTATTAGATGTTTATTTCAATGCTTATAATCTTCTCAGTCATATGAGTGTATTAGTCTTTTTTATTTTCATGCCTCTGCCACTGAGTAAGGGAGGCATTATGTTTTCGGGTTGCCCATCTGTCTGAGACTCTAATTAGCATATTATCTCAAGAGCGATTGCCTGAGTGTTTGTAGGATTTAAGTGGAATTATCATTGTAACCAGCAGATGAACTGATTAGATTTTGGAATTGATCCAAACAGGATCAAGGTCACATCAAGGTTAGATGACTGAAATAGTGCTTCTTCAATAGCTTCCTTCACATTTGAAGTATAATTTAAGGATAGACTAGACTTGTTGGTGGCGGGGCATCACCATGTTCATTTTTAAAAGCTATTTCCTTCTTTAGTCCACATTTTCTATTCCTGATTATTCCGTCTTAAAAACATGCAGTTATGTGTAAAAGTAGTGGTGTAAACACTTTTGAAATACCCCTCAGTGAAATGAGGTGTGAATTGCACATATAATCTGAATGCAGTGCCCAGAAAATTGACTTACGCATGTGCGTAACCCGTTTCTGAATACATGTAACTTTCCCCATCTAAATATCGACATTGACAACTTTTAGACTCTGAATACAGCCCTAAGAATGAGCAACATGTCTCGTAGCACTCAGAGCTCATTCATTGATAGTTATTGTAGAAGATTTTGTTGGAAATCTGATATCTGATACACCTTGTGTTTCATTATTTGTGTTATGTCTTCTAGGTCTCCTCCGCTCACCTGTCTCCATTTATCTGCCAGTAAGTTCATTGAGAATTCGTCAGGAGAAATCACTAGTTTCCTCAGCAGTGATGTAGCACCAACACAGTCACGTCTAAAAACAAATGAGCCAGCTTCGAAAACAGAAACAACCCCCAAGAAACCTGGTAGTATCCAGGCCCTTTTCCAAAAAGCTGCTGAAAAGAAAAAGAAGGAAGCAGATGAAAGTTGCACAGAAAAGGAAGTCGTCACCTTGTCTTCCTCTGAGAACCTTCCCCACAGTACAGCCAGTATGGTTCCTCACAAAGCGCCAGTGGTTCCAAATACGTCACTTTCTTCTTTTTTTCAAAGAAAGACATTGGAGAAAACCTCCGACGGGTTCCCTAAAGAGAAACAGATGAAAGAAAGCACTGAGGACAAATCTCAGACTGAATGGTCTCTACAGGGTTCTTCATGCACTTCATCTAGTGTTGATGAGCAGAATCGTGCAGAGATCCTCACTCAAAATGTCAACTTTAAAGATAGCAAAGAGGACTTTCACAGATGCGAACGCTGTGGACAGGAAGTGTTAATGTGGGAGATGCCGGAACACACTGACTACCACTATGCCCTCGATCTGCAGAACTCCCTGTCCTCCTCCTCATCGTCGTCGTCATCATTTTCTGCCCCAGTCATGGCTGAAACAGCGTTGTCATCACACGGAAAGAGCAGACCCAAAACTCAGACTGGACCTCAGGCAAAGAGAGCAAGACCCAGGGACAACTCCACCACTCTGGATTCTTTCTTCAAGAAAGCTTAATTTTTTTTAAACACAGATCTTCAAATTAATCAGATATTTCTTAAATCATGTTTTTGTAGGAATTTGTCTGGCTTACAAATATGAACATGCTATAAACATACAAAAAAAAATTCCTCAGGTAGAAAACTGTTGAGGTTCTAAGCTTGAGAAACTTAAGTCACTTAAGAATTTATGTCACTTCCTAATGATTTTAATAAATATTATCATTTTAACGTTTTGCTTTTTAGTGTGTTGTTATGGATGAGTAATGTGATGCTCAGTAACCCCCACAAGAGGGCAACACAGTACAGTTACCTGAAAAGCTGGAGTCAAATAATGTTAATTGATCATGTTAACTGGAATGTTATATCAGAAACTATACATACTATGTAACAAGATAGCACTTAATTGTGTGCATTAGTGATGTAACCCAATACAAATACATGATTCAGAATGATCAGATACAAACAGTAGTCGTACTATTCGTTTTTCTTTTAGAAAGCTTGCCAGAAAGGTTAGTAACTGCCTGATCAGGTTTGCAGTGGTTTAAGTTAGGCTACTAGTTTGTTTATATTTTCTAGCTGAGACCAGTTAAATTAACTCGAGTGATGTGAAGTTGAGGAACTATCAGAGCCAGAATTCAAACACCATGCTGACATTGCTGCCATTACTACCTCTGGGTTATTAATATTTTTTTGTAGTGTTTTCCTCTATTTCTGGGGCAATAGCGATAGAGTTCATTATTTATTTAAAAAAAAAAGAGGCCCAGTTTAGGTTTAAATCCAAATACAGAAATTTGGAGCACTATACAGATGTAGATAGTGGCACTGTTGTACACCTCTAGTGTGCATCTATTACAATCTTAAAAACAAACATTTCAGTATTTCAGATGGATAACACTCATACTACCCAAACTAACCAACATTTAACTTTACTCCTGTCATTACTGGGTCTTATAAGTGATTCTCAAAGAAAGGCTTGTGATTTGAATTAAATGGGTTTACTCCAAATCTCAATAACACCACTACGTGGTAGGTGGTAGCAACATACCAAGGTAGTTAAAAAATAGTTAGAAATGGTATTTGTAATTGTTCTGCACTGCACATTTGTCTTCTTCCGTGAGTTGAGTAAGTAGTGACAGATTTATTTTGCATGACACATGCAAACAGTAATTGTGTGCTGTCTCTGTCGGCGTTTATGGTGGCGGAATGTGATTGCAGCTTCTTACATCAGCCTTCGGTCTCAGTGAACAAGGCTGACAGCCCATTTCATCATGCACACCTTTTATACACTATATGGCCAAAAGTTCATGGACACCTGACCATCACACCCATGTGTCACCCCCCCCCCAGCATTGAATGAATCAATCATGATGAACATTTTATTTTATTATTATTATTATATATATATACACACCATAAATATACAAACTTATTTTTTACATCAATTCACCAAAAAGTAAAGCTAAAATTCTAAAATTCTTTAAGAAATAAGATGGAAGAAACCCTAAACAATTTTTTCCCCAGCATCTCGTTTCATAGCAAGCCCAGAAAAAAAGACATCAATTAATAGGGTGTCAAAAATAGATGACTGGATAAAAATAAAAATAACTAAAGTAAACTTTATTACATTTTCCCATTTTGGTTTAAATGCATTTTTTTCCTTACCTCTAAAATTGCACAAGAAACACAATGAAAGACATACTAAAGGCGTTAACATGTGCCTTAGGTACCTAAGAGAACTCGACATGCATAAACTGGTTGTTGTAGACAGATACATAGAAACTAATGTATAAACCTCTTTATGTTCTTAGTAGTAAAGGTTTAGCACCAAGTTCAAAAAGCTACAAAACTGTGTGGGGTTCGACATCCAACTTTGCAAAGGAGTTTGTTGGACACAAGGCACTACAAAAGAGCACCTCGATTTAACATTGTGATATCAGTAACCTAAAGGAAATGATAAAATAGTTAACAAGATAAATCAGTGACATAACAGATCAGAAAAAAACCCGTCTGAGGCCTGCAGTACATTTTGCATAATCAGTAAAAGAGCAGCGGAGATGCTTCGAAGGAGACGGGTTTTCATCCATCAAAGCTGCTCAAGTTGACATCTACTTCTCTTAAGCTAGGGTCAATGTGAAGGAGGAACATGCAACACTTCCTGAGCAACTAAAGCACTTGAGTGTAGGCAAGAATATCAACATAATCGACATTACTACAAACAGGAAGAAACTCATTGTAAAATGAAGTAGTATTCAGCAACAGTGAAGCACAGAGAACCACATGATGGTAAGGCAGTGTGAGACATCTTCAGTGTGTCTCATTGAGCTGAAACATTCAACCCTGTAAAGCCTGAGCCTGCCACTACATTAAAGTGCCTCATTTCATAACTGTCATCCTTTTACAAAAGACAACAGAGACTGTTAGCAGGTTTAAGTAGGTTTTTGCTAACAGTGCTGGCATTTCATTTTTAAACTTGGTTGACAAGATAGTGCTAAAACTCAGTCACCATTATAGCTGCCATTAAAATACTTAACACCTTACACTTCAGTACACTTGTGAAGACATTGGCTAGATGATTAGACTTGGATACCTATGAGAAGTAACTCTCATTCAGAATGCCTCCCAAAATCTTAAAGTCTGTTGCCTTTTAATATTAATGTAGAAGTTTCCAATGCCTTTCCTGGAGATCTACCATGCTGCAGAGTTTAGTTCCATCACACCTGGAGCAACTTGTCTGTGTGTGAGTGAGTGTGAAATTAGGGCTGGGACTAAATTCTGAAGGGGTGACAAAGCATGCTCGTTGTCTTACTCTGCTTGTATATAGTGGCAAACTAGTGTGAACTGTTTGTGCAAGGAGCTCATTAGGACTCTTTAAAGGGAAAAGTCAAACAAACCATGATGATGAGGTAACTAACATGGGCAGCATTAAGGTTCAGGTATCATTTACCTTTTAGCCAGTCAGTTGGTTTGATTTTCGCTTTAAAAAAAATCCAAATGGCTATGTGTCCACCCATATTGACAAGAACAGCTACTAGACTTTTACTTCAAATCCAACCTTGATATGGTGACCACTGCATTCACGGTTAAAATCAGACCAGCTCACTTCTTATATTCCTATTGCCATATTTAAAAAACATTAAAAAAATTATAAACCAGACTAATATTTTATAGAAAACGGTTCTATAAAAAAGGCTTGAGATTAGTGGCAGAAAGGCTTTGGTAAAAGAAAAGCAAGTGTAAATAATATTGGGGCTGTGAGAGGTTAAAAAAAAAAAAAACTCTGAGGATGACAGAAGGACTGGTGTATTCTGGTAGGCTGTGCTTATATCCTCTGAGCTGGGAGAGACAGCAAGAAAGATGGACAGAACAGACAGAGAGAGAGAGAGACCGACACAGAGAGAGGTCAAGAGTAAGAATGAGACTATGCTTGGTGGTGGTACTGGGACAAGGGCTGTAGTTTGGTTACTTGTCCAATGCCTTTGGTAACTCCATGTCTAAAAAGCAGCTTGGCTCCCACTTTGAGGTACTCTGGATGCTTGATGAATTTGAAACGTGCCACTGCTTTCTCACCTGTGCGCAGCTCCTCCTAACAGAGAAGGAATGATAGATTTGTGTTATATACTTTTCTTTAATATATAATAGAATATATAACCTAACCCAAATTTTGTCAATATAAAAGGAATTGTATGAATCTGCGCTGTTTAAAATCCGGTGCTTCTCTTGTGAGTGTGTGCAATTCAGAGCACAATCACAGTCTCACCTTGCCTTGCAAAGCCTCCACTGTAGCAGTCTGTCTCACGTTGCCCACGTGCACAGTCACCTGGAAGCCTTTGTGGAAAGTCTTAGCATGGAAGAGCAGTACAATCTCAGCTTCAAACATCCAGCAGATAGTGGGATTCATCTCCGGACTCACCATCACCATTCCCTAAAGTAAAAAGAACATGTACATAAGGACACAGAAAAGCAAGCCATCTACACAAATCACACCTTGCACACAGACACACATGCAAACCTTTCGTAACAACGAGCGGTCGAACTCGCCCAGTGCCAGTGTAGCTGCCTGTCCTGCTCGAAGCACTCTGCATGCTGATCGGTTTCTCTGGATGCTGCACACGGTGAGATCGCAGAACTGGCCGTCATCCATTGGCCCTACCGCTAACTGCTCCCCCTCTCGGCAGATACCACTGTACCGAAGCAAGGTAGATTAGGATGTGATTAATAAAACCACTTCAAGCACAATGACTCAAAATGTAGTGTATGTTATTACCTGTAAAGCGTTCCACCTACTACAGTCCCGACATCAGGCACTGTATAAATCTCATCAACCTGTAGGACAAATAAATACAGGGTCTAAATCTTGAGTTCTTGAGTAAAGTATTCATTTAAAAGAAAGATTAAGGCATGTGCTGTATTTGCTTTGTAAAATCTAGGCTGCAATATATTGTTCATCATATGAACCTGGAACTCGGTGAGTTGCTGCATGAGCTCCTCCTGCTCTTTGCTGTTGCTGAGGGGAGGCAGGATGTTCAAGAACACTTTGAGCAGCTCTAGGTTCTCCCCCGATACGCTGGACAATGTGAAGATTGGCGTGATGCTAAATAGATCAACATTGTAAAGTCAAAATTAATGAGTCTCAGGCTAAAGAACAGTAAGTCAGTCATGTCTGACAATGCAAAGCAATAAAGCTCTACAGCATTGCAAAGTTTAATTCAGTTTATTTTCTTTTACGATGAAACTGAAACTATTCTAACAATGCATCAAAAGGGGGAAAAAAAACAACAACAACACTGACACCAGTTCTGGTTAAAGCAGCTGAAAATGCTCTGTTTGTCCTGTTACCAGTGCTTCTTACTGTGGGTTTATTTTAAAAAGCTCTCTGTACCTGGGGGACTGTGCAAACTGCTGGGCTGCAGTGACTGCGTCGTCTTCACTGTTCACCACCAGTGGAATTTTGTTGCAGCCAGGCTGCTTGAGGACGCGCTCCAGCTGCCGTACAGTTCTCTCCACCGTGGCTTTTGTGCACAGGTCCACCTTACTGACCACGATAAAGATTGGCACCTTCAGAGCCATGGCCAGCCCAAGGTGCTCCCGTGTGGTGCCCACTAAAAATCAGAAGATAACATTTGTGCAGGTGATCACTTGTAGACATGACACTTATAAATCTATACACATTCTTTTTACTTTAGCACTTCTCATGGGAAAACAAAGAAATCTAAAACATGCTTTCAAGAGTAGCAGATATTTCAGGTGCCTCCTGCAGTCACTGTAAGGGAGAATCATGGCACAAACAAAAGATGAGGTCTTAGTTTACAATTATATAAACACTGGAGATCACAATGATCAAAGACACTGACCCAGGAACTATTGTAGTCTATATATGTACTTTTCACGTAATATGTGAGCTATTCATATAGACGTGTGTTTGCACAGCAGCTCTAAGAGCAGAGAGGCTCTAGAGAGGTCACGTCGGGGTTAACAGTTACACTTATACCAGAACAGAATACACCTGTCAACTAACTAAAGAAAGCAATATAAAAAAGGTATATTGCAACCTAGAGATGACTAAAGCCATATTTTTTTTTCTAAACCTAAAATGAGCATGCAAAAAGGAACAAAATAAACTGACGCCTCCTTTAATGCCTTATAAGAAGCTACTGCTACTCATACTGTTGTCGTCCTTCTGCCACTCTCGTTTTCCTGAGCTCATGCCACAACTTTGTTAAGCAAAACATGCTTGAGAAAACCAAAACGCAATTTGAATTTTTTTTTTTCCCCCCATGTCTTTCCTGGGTACACCTCTAGGTCTTCTGATATAGCTCCGAATCCACCATGAAGGTTGTAGAGATATTGTTGTCTGAACACAATGACCAGATGAATAATTTTGTTACGATTAGAAATGATTTCTGCCTGCTGAATTCAGCTGTGGGGTGGATCTCAGGCCAGATTGCAGGAGAATAAAATTTGATTTAACAGTTGACATACGCATCATATGCTAGCACACAGAACAACATTATTTAAAGGGATGATACACACATATACAAAGATAGAAACTACAGCACCCACATAGCCATTGTTTAGAGTTTTGTGCTCCAGGTTTCTTTCCATCATTCTGTTACTCTCGTCTGGTGCTGCACAACACATGATGTTTATCAAGCTGAACATTTTCAGATGTTCGCAGTGAGTGCTCAGTGGGTGTTTTTAATCAAGGTGTTTGTGTGATCTAAAAAGCAATTATATCAGGTTCAAACAATACCTTTCATACACTGAACTACAGTATGGTATTTCATCCATTCCAGCAATTCATAGCATTGTAACCTATGACTGAACAGATACATGTGTTCTAAACAGATACAAATATGAACACAATTTTTTAGAAATCTTGCCAGACATGTGATAAAGACTAGAGGTGTGCATCAGGTTTTTTCTTTTATGCAAGCGAAAGTGAGTGGTCAGGTATCAAGATTGCAGGACAAAGAAAGGCCATGTTCATTAACATGAACGTGTGCCACTGCAAGATGCATTTACAGCAAAAGTCCAGGTTCAGGGGGTGGAGCTGGACCTGTCCCTAACTCTAACCCATAAGACACACTACAACAAAGAACACCACACTTAAAAACATACTTATCCAGCCAGAAACACACCGAGTTATCTCCAAACCCTGGTAGGAGGAACTGGATCAGGTCCAACTCCACCTTCTGGACTTCAGGTTCACCAGCAAACGCCTCAACTCGGAATTCCTACTTGGGAACCCGAGACGGTCTCCTCAACCCCGTTCAGCAACACAGATCAAAATTGGTATAACTCAGAGTGCCGACTTCCCATTTCTGAGGTTATTCAAACACAGCATTAATCCGAATACAGATATTTGGAACACTATGTTTATGTTTAACCCACCAACCCCACCGCACTGACTGGATTCCAGCACTGACAGCTTGAAAACAAACACAGCTGGTCACCTCTAACTGTCAGGCCAAAAGAGGTGTGTGCATGTATGCTAGCATCCATCCAATCAGAGGGTCAAAGTTAATGACTGACGAGAAACTGGCTGCATGAGTGATTGCCAGGGCTTTGCGAGACAGGAAATCCTTCTTCTTACTGCAGACAGGGCCGAGTCTCAGACACCACAAAGCTCAGTTCTCTGTTGCATTATGTATAATGTGACCTTCCGGTGTAGGGTTGTGAGTACTTTGTAAGATTCTTGGTTATGGAGATATGTCTGACCCACTTTCCTAAAGTTGCTATACTGATACTTGTAAACTACAGGATAAGAATTTTGACAATACATTGTAAACTTCTGTGACTGAATTTTTGGAAATGATATGTTGTTTGTGCCAAGTTGAAAGCTTGTGCTGAAATCCAGTTTAAAACTCCTCCATTCATTATTCCTAATTTTGTCTTATCCTTAGGTGTGAAGAGTCAGCACTAGACTAGCAGGGTTCGAATTACTGCACGCCAACCTTTCCTCCACTCCAGACTGCTCCATCTTCCCAGACCCCACCTCTTACACTCACCAGGGCAGCCTGGGATATATTGGGACACGCATAATGTACCAGGGGAAGGGGGGAGAACATTCCTTATTACATAAGAAAATTACATAAGCTATGTGGGTTATTTGAGAAGCTGCATGAAGCCTGGTTCAGCGTGCTAAGGCTGCAGTGCATGTAAATATTGCAAGTCTGCTTTGTGTTACTTTGCCCTCTTATCTAACATTTATCAGTATGTGGTCTGCTAAGAGAGTCACCTTAACCCAGGTTTATCGGTAGAAGGCCGAAGGTCTTGCAGCCTAGACAAAGAAGGATCAAGATATAGACTTACCAATGCCAGTGTTTGCACTGACCACAAGCATGGCAAAGTCAGGGCAATAGCTGGTGAGGCCAAAGATGGTAGTCTTCAGATATTTATGATGACCAGCCAAGTCTATGAAAGTTATCATTTTAGAGGCACTCTCGCAAATTTCCTCCGCCGTCCGTGACTCGCTGTAATTCACCACCTGTGTAATGGACATTCATTAAATGTCATTAAAACCATTAGGGACAACATAACAACATGATCTAAACAACTTCCTCTTGTGTGATAATGGCAAGTAATGAACCCAGAACAGAAGATCCCTGGATTTTAAACAAAATAGCCCTCTTCAGCTATGCCTGGTCTGATGAAAATAAAAATACAGATACAAAGCAAATGGCTTGGCAAAAGGAGGAAGCACATTGTTTTTAACATAAACAAAGATATCAACGTGTGCTCTGGTCATACGACATATAAACCCTGATCCCTCACCTCTCCTTTGCTGTTAAAGCCCAGGATCTCAAAGCTGATACTGGAGGTCCTTCCTGTCTGAATCTCATGAAGATGCCTAAAGAGGTTTAGTCGTGCTCTGCCCCTGCCATTGTCTAGCTCCCCTTGAGTGAGCACACCAAGGAGAGTGGACTTCCCCGAGTCCACGTTACCTAGCACAGCTACCCGTAGGTCCAGGAACTATGAACACAACCGCATTAAGGTGTCAGAGAACAAGTTCACTGTATTAATGCGAAAAAAATTATTGTGGTTTACAACATAGCATCTGCTTATAACTGTTGTGATATATAACAATGCAGAAATACAAGTAGCTATAGGCTTTTTAAGAAAACGATTTTCTAAATGTATTATATAAATCATACCATTACACCCCCTGCTCTTCATCATCTAAACATATTTTACAGCATCACAGACACCAAGCCACATGTATACGGGTCTCTGATGTGCTTTAACTTGTAAACAAAGTGAATGCTGACCTGCTGGTCATCTGGCACTTTCCTGACGAGGACTTCTGCGATTTTCCGGGGCTCCTCCGAGTCATAATCCACTTCCCTCTCTCTGAGAACTGTAATGTCAGCACCCACCCTGAGAAACCACCACAAAGATGTGGACAATCATGTAAACTTAGTGGTCCAATAAGTGTTAGTGTTTAGCAGCACTGTGCGGGCACAAACCTATTATTGGTACTTTCTAGTACTCTATGCTGCCCATTCATTATCTATCATTATCAGTACCATGTGGGGTCCAAAAAAAAAAAAAAAAAAAACCCACACACTTTACACATAACATTTCAGTAGTGTCCTATTCCAACTGTGCAACAGTTTTAAATATGAATGCACAGGACTTATGAGTGAATATAAATAAGATCATACTTCTCAGCCATCATGTGGAGGGTCCGGAGCGAGGCTCTCATATCTGCCTCGGATAATCCAACCAGCAAGCCATTGTCTTCTACACCGATTTGATACACAGCCTCTCCCCTGCCTTCCTGCAGCCTCCATTTCATCTGTGTGGCCAGGTGCTCGAATCGATACTGCGTGGGGTTCACCAGCTTCAGCTGAGCCACAGAGCCATAACGCCATAAAACTGGAGATTAGGACAATCTCAAACATGCATCCTTCCTTATGCCAGCGCTTGTTATGTTATACCTTCCTTATACCAGTGCTTAGATTCCAGAGTTTCTATAATTCTATGTGGTACAAAGGATGACCTTTATCTTTATATTATAAAATTATATCAGGATTAAAAATCAGTGGCAGACAGAAACTTGTAATACTAAATACACAAACTGTCACATGAAAAACCAGTATTCCAAAAAAAAAAAAAAAAAAAAAAAAAAAAAAAAAAAAAAAAAAAAATCACACATCATGCACAGTTTTATAAAATAAAATATTGTGACAGCTTTATACCATCTGTACTGCCTGATTAAGGAAGCAAGTCAGTTTAATCTATGACCATATAAAATTAGTCATAAAACTTTATGTTCTAGTAAAGCTCAAAAGTGCTTTTCCAACAACATACATTTGTTTGTTAAAAGAAAAAAATGGCCAAAATCTGTCTCAGCTATTCAAAGTAACGTCTCTTTCAATTTCTAATAAATGTTTTTTTTTTTTTTTTGCAAGATGGCTAATGAGAAATTATAAAGCAAGAAGTAAATTATCACAGAAGCTTACCTTGTACTCGATATTTCCCTCTTCAGCCTGAAACAAAAGAAAAGGCCAGAGTCTTTAATGAATAGGACTGAAACAATAACTAGCACAGTTCAGTTTTCTAGGTCACAAAGAGTGAACCTGCATATGACCAACACTCTGAAAAGTCCATCAGCCAGGACACAAAGGATTTAAAATCCAAAGAGAAACACATTGCCCTGTGCACTGGGAAACAGAAATTAGGTTAAACTAAAAGATATTAAGTCTGATAATTACCTAATCAGTTCAGAATGGTATGAGCCGATGAGCTGTGTTTAATCTGGGTTAAACATTGTGTTTAAAGTAGAAATGTGTACATTAACTAGTATAACCAATAATCCTTTTATATTGATCTCAAAAAGCAAAATCAAGGAATAAACTAATAGAATAATTACACCTCAGAAATAAGTAATCTTACTCTAAATCAGCTAAAAAAAAGAAAAAGAAAAAAAAAGGTTCCAACTAGCAGTGGTTAGTGCTGGTGCATCACAGCACCACGGTTCAATCCTGAGCTCGAGCCTGTGTGTGTTCTCCCCACGTCTGTGTGAGTTTCCTCCGGGTTCTCCGGTTTCCTCCCACTGTCCCAAAACATTCCAGTAGATGGATTAGCTGCTTTAAATTGCCCCTTGGTGTGAATGTGTGAGTGTGTGTGTGTACATGGTGTCCTGTCTCACGCCCAGTGCGCCTGGGATAGGCTCTGGATCCACAGCAACCCTGCCCAGGATGAAGTGCTTACTGAAGATGAATGAATGAGTTTCACAGCAGTGTTTTTAAATAGCACAGTTCAGGCTGGGGTTAGTCATATCGTTTTACCTTGGGGCTGACCTGTGTATTCCCAATTGACATATATATTAAAGGAAAATAATTAAAGCAATCAGCAGAGAATTTCTTTCAAACCTGAATATTTTAAACGAATGGTCTACACGTATAAACATTTACTTTGCTGTTGCTTTTCTCTTCTTCTTTTTCTTCTTCTTCTCCTCCTCCTCACAGTGGCAGTGATCGGTCTCCTGCCTTCTCGGGATATTTACAAACACAGCTGTAGTGGAAGCTACACAAGTACACTAACTTTGCTGAACTAATTCAGACTCATGGAACTAAAACACAACTCACTAAACTACTCGTGCTGTTGACAATATTAAGTTTAGTAGTTTGACCGTCTTTCTCTTTTGCATTCTCGAAAACTGAAAGCTAAGAGCAAGTGAACGCTGCCTACGTGTCCAGTGGAGTTACACACAAACACACAGCTAACCGCAGCTGACTGCGAATTGCTCGCAGCTGAGCAATGACAGCTTTTCTCTTGCAAAATTATATATTTGAGCCAAATATTTTAATTGCACAAGTTCGCGTTAAGCATGAACAACATGTAGTAATTTACAGTAGAATGCTAATGTTATGCGCCAATGGAGGTGAATAGTTAGCTAGCTAGCGCTAATAGTGCATAAACAGGCTTTAAACAGCGTTATGTCATGCGTTATATTACACTAGCTGAACACAGGTAATAATAATAATATAAGGAAGAGAGGAAGCTCGGCTCACCTCTGGAGGTAGATAGGGTGGGTTATTGCTCGTTTTGGGATATCGGGCAGAGCGGCTCTTTGCCTTTTTGCTATTTTTTGAAGGCGCCTTTTTCGGAGCCACTGCCGCAGCATTATTTGAAGCTAAGCCGGTTCCTGGAGCAGCGCCGGGTTTGAAAGCGGAACCTGTGCCGAAAAGCTCCGATACCCGCGTATCCATTTCTGTCCGGACCCTGAAAAAAGCTAATTACTGAGCTATGCTAGTGTAACTAACGACTAACTTTACAAAAATGAATGATGATTAACGAAATCATCGACATTCCTGTGGCTTTATCTGCCTACATGAGAAATAAATTAGTGAACGGAAGAAGAGAAACATAATAAAGAGCACCAGCCGAGTGAGCACATCCCCCAGCTGAGGGGGAAAAAAACAAAAACGAAAACAACTCGGCTAAGTTTGCGGAAGCAGCTGCGTCATCGAATGAATATTCATGAGATGGCGCATGTGATTGGACGGCGAGAAGGACAGGAGGTCAAAAGTGTATTTTGAATATCTATTAGTTTCATATGTTGCAACTGCGCTGCAATATTACATGAACATAAACACAGTGTCACACAGTGCCAGTCTGACTCACACATACCATTTTATCAAGGTTCCACCTCAGTTCTGCTGGTGGAAAACAAGATCAACAGTTTTCTTAAATAGAGAAACTATACATGTAGCATGATATATGTAAAACATACTAATAAAAAAAAACTATATGAAAGTTTATTTATTTATTTATTTATTTATTTATTTATTTATAGTAACCGCTTTATCCTGATCAGGGTTGCTGTGAATCCAGGGCCAATCCTCTGAACAGTGGGCGTGAGGCTGGAATACACCCCAGACGGGACTGTAGTCCAACACATGGCACCATGCACACTCACTTTCACACACTCACCTACACCTAGGAGCAATTTAGCATAGCCCCTAGCATGTGTTGGGAAGTGGGAAGAAACTGGAGAGCCCAGAGGAAACCCACGAGGACACTGTAAGAACATGTGAAACACTCTGGACAAGAACTGGAATGAACCATTGTTAAAAATATATGTGTGTGAGTGAGCTCATATATGAGTCATTGAGCACTGACAGTGTGTTTGTAGTCCATGTAATATTGCAGTACAGTTGCAACATACTGTATGAAACAAATGGATATTCAAAATACCTGGTTCAATCATGATCTCAGCTTACCGTCTTTATGGAGTTTCACATGTACCATCCTTTTATTTATTTGTTTGTCTATCTATCTATCTATCTATCTATCTATCTGTCAAGCTCCTGCTAGGGTCCTGGGGACAACAGGCCTTCTGCTCCACTGATTAACTGCCATCAATGATCAACCTGTCTGCATTACATACTGTATTAAATAAGAAGAGGAGACTGATTCCAGTGATAACTAGGTTATGGGCATGCTTATTGCTAACCATTAACTTAAATTGGATAAACTAGAACTGATAGCGTATCTAAAAAAAAAAAAAAAGACTCATAATATGACTCCCAGTTCTGAAGAGAATGAGCTCCCCCTGCTGAGTCTTGGTTTCTCCCAAGGCTCTCTTGGCCACTCTTGCCCTCAGCTTTCTCACTAAGGGTTAAAGCAGTCATGTTTGTAAAGCTGCCTCAGATGAATTCTCTTCTATCCAATTCTGTGTACTAACATTATTACTGGTAACCCTGTTGATATGACAACCAAGTACAACCCTTCATGTTTAACCTGTATCTAAGTACATACACAATAGGATAACGCATATGTGCCTTGGCAACAGCACCACCCATTCCTAAATAACATAGCATATCTGCAGCGTACATGCCATACGTCTAGACTATTGAGTGCATATACTAGAGTCATCTTTCAAAGAGATATATTTTTATTTATAAAGAATTATTATAAATTATTTGCATCTCCAAGCCAAAGGATGAATTATAAAATATTTCTGGGAATGCTTTAGGGTTTTTAATTTTATTATATATATGTGTGTGTGTGTGTGTGTGTGTGTATACACATGAGTAGTACCTTTTTAGAATGAAAACTATAAACAACGACAAGAAAATAAGTTAGAATTTATCAACATTCACTCCTGTTGCTGGGAGTGTCTTAGCTTGCTGGTATCTTTAGTCTCAGGCAAGTCTGCACTGGCATTAGGATATGTTTTCCCCATAGATAATGCACTTCTGTAAGTCACGCTGGATAAAACCATCTGCTAAAAGCCATAAATGTAAATGTAGTGTGACACTGCAAAGTTTCTTTTTTTTTTTACATTAATTATTTTAATGGAAATGAGTGTAGTGGAGTTCAACAGTTTAAGATGTTACACTTCAGATGTGTAAGTAGTGTTAATTTACTGTTTACAAGCATTATAATAATTTTTTTCATTCTTAAATAAAGTCATTTAATAAAAAAAAAAACTTGGTCACTTGGTCTGTGTCCTTGACATTAAAAGCCTAGTAATTTCATTTATACAAAAGGGTGTTACTCATTTAAAATGCAAATTATAGTATATAAGTAGTCCAACAGTCATTACGCTTTATTTTTGATAGATCTGGAACCATGTGACATTGTTAAGTACATTACATTAAGTTTTGGGAAGCACTTATGGATTAGATGTTTGACAAAAGCTAGCTAGTTTGCCACTAATGAAAAAGTACCACTTCTTGTAGTAAAACAAGAATTCATTGGAGTACACAAGTACACAAACCTAAAATTATTATAACAACTATAAATCTGGTGTGTTTTGGTCAGTTTGCATTCGAAGGGATCTCAAAGAAGGACAATTTCTTTAGAATAAAATCACAAGATTAGTAAAAAAAGTAAAACGTTAACTGTAACTGTAAAAACCGAAAAAGGTCCAATATCAGCAATTATTTGCATATTTTTGTCACATTTTTTTTTTACCTTTATCAAGCACTGTCAATAAATCCAGACTCCAGTGTATCATTAAACTGGAGGACTATGTACATATTGTATATGCTGAACAGCAGATTAACAGCAGTTTACTAGCTTATTTAGAAAATTAAACTTTATTCACTTATATCAGTTTCTTTGGGTAAAATTATGACTCTGTATGTACAAAAAAAGAAGAGAGAGAGCCATACAACTATATTACTAAACAAAAACAATCACATTAGTCATGATAGGGTCACAGTGTCACAGTTAAGCTGGCACCATAAAAGATTGTATCTGATCTTTTTTTTTTTTTTTCTTTAAAAAAAAAAGAAAGCATATTATAATCCAATATGAACAAGAGAGCATTTCACAGAAATGAGAAAAATATTAGCTCAGCAAACAGAGCCCTGCTACCCCCTCTTCCAAAAATTCCAAATCTCCCAGCCTGTTGGCTGATCTGCGGAAGTTTGTTCTGGTCTCTCTGTGGGAAGGGAAACACTGCAGTGAGAAGTCATTTCTAACTGTACCTGACCTGAAAATGGAGAAATCAAACTTCCTCCTTTTGCTTATTCTTTCCTTTGGATATCTGTTTCACCCAGCAAATGCTGTCTTTATGGAGAAACTGGCCGACCGAAAAATATGTGCTGACAAGTACTGCTCATGTAAGTGTAACGTCTTATGTAATCAAGTAAATTATGTAATGTGCCTCATTTGAAGATTAGCCTTTGTGAAAACTATCTGTATGTGATAAAATACAGTTTGGCTATGTACGTTCCTGTCTAGATGTCATCTCAGCAGCCCAAGCTCTTGAGGACTACATTGCTTCTGACTGTCGATTCATCAACCTGAAGAAAGGCCAGATGATATATGTTTATTCTAAACTAAAGCCAGTAGATGGTGCCGGAGTCTTCTGGTCTGGGAATGTGAGTATCTCTGAGCTGTAACATCCCAGCTGTCATTTCTGATTCATTTCTCTCCAGGTATCAGGCTCCACTTTATGATCTGGTTTGATAAGTCTGTACTTGGATTTTCTTCCCTAAAAGATAAATAGGTTTTCCTTTCCTTTTGTCTACATTCTGCAAATACTTTAATTCAAAATGACTTACAGTTGGACTGGAAAACACTCTATGTATAAAGCTATTATGGATCTGACAGCACCACAGTTTCAGCAGTTTGCCAGAAACAAGTGCAAGATAGCTGTAATAAAAACTGATAAGGCTACAACAGAACAGTGAAATGGAGAAAGGCACTAAAAATGTAGGAGCACAAGCTGGTACTCTGGAGTCATGAATAAAGCAGTGGATGAAGACAAGATTGAATGAGGGTGCTATCTTTCATGAACAGGGAACAGCACAGCAAAAAAGAACACACCTCAATAGACATATATGAGGAGTAATGCAATGCCACTATGTCTTCTTGAAGAAAAAATTACTTCTTGTCAAACTTGTGGAAAGAATTATTATTATTTTGTTTATTTTTAATTATTTTTATTTTTTTTTTACAATCTCTCAGACATGGCCAAGACCATATTTAGAAAGAATAATGCCCAAGACTGAGATTAGTCCAAGTGTAAATGCCAGTAACACAGAGACAGGTTGAAGTCAATACAGAAAATGTCTCAAGACTGGATTTGCCTTCAGAAACGGATTCAAGTCCTACGGCGCTAGTAAGTCCAAGTGCTGAGTTTATTAAATAAAGATGAGCATAATACATAATTGATGGAACAGTCCAGGTCCCACAAAACCCACAAAGATACAAGTAACACAGCAAACAATTCCAAAGGCGCAGACAAAATATAACAATCATAAAAACAATCTCTGAATGTGATTGTGTTCAGGTGAGGTAGGTAAACTAGAAATGGGCGGTTGGAATTTGAAAAAAACAGGCAAAGTTTTTGCAATTTTCAACTGTCCAGTTTATTGAGCTTCCCACTGTAGCCTCAGATTCCTGTTATTGGCAGACAGGAGTGAATCTCAGTGTGGTCATCTTCTACTGTAGCCCATATGCCTCCAGGAACAACATGTGTGTTCTGAGATACTTTTCTGTTCAACACAGTTGTAAAGAGTGGTTATTTAAATTGCGGCAGCCTTCTTCTTCTGTCAAACCAGTCTGGCCATTCTCCTCTGACCTTCTCTGGCATTTCCACCTGCAGAACTGGATATTTTTATTTTTCCACCTGCAGAACTGTCTGATACCAGCGACCATGCTGCAGTCAAAGTTATGCATTTCCCTCTTGCCACATGATTGGCTAATAGCATGAATATGAAGGTGCACAGGTGTTCTTAATAACGTAGACGGTGAGAGTATACATGTAGTTACACTCAGAAGGAGAGTGTTGTGGATGTTTCAGTATCACTAATCAGGTGTTCTTGGAGGAGCTGAATCTTCAGGCATTTCTTACATTTATAATGTATATGAGTATGAGATATGCTAAACATGCTGTATTTTGTTTTCACCTGTGAGCAATAAAGAACAAAATTTTGTTCACAGTTCTTTTATTGTTTTAATATCATTTAAAGAATATTATTTGAGAAATCATAACAGTTCTGTCTTGCAGGTTTATGGTGAGCGCTATGTGGACCAGATGGGTATCATTGGCTACTTCCCCAGTAACCATGTTAATGAGACACAAATTTTCATGAAGAAAACCATTGAGATGGCCACAACAGTGAGTATGCTGTTTCCCTACTATAGCAATAAGAGAAGTACATTTAGATCATATCATAATGACCTTTTCATTGTATGTGTTCATGTAGGAGATGGACTTCTTCTGCAATTAAAAAGGAGAGACTACGTTTGATTAAATTCTGGATCCTGGATTCTGGATTTTTTTTCCACGTACTAATTTCTTGCATGCATAATAGCTCACTGATCTTTTTTTTTTTTTTTTTTTTTCAAAATAAGTCTATTATATAATTTTCCTTTCTTCAAAATGTAATCAAAAGCTGATTAATCTATGAGATGTGGAGCATTACTTGCGGTATTATACACTAAACGACACTATAAAAACTTAGAAAGCATGAATGGTACTGCTTATGTCTCTTTCAGTGAGTGCATGTGTTCCTGAGTGTATGTGTAATAGTTTTATGCCTGTATACGATGGGACATTGTGCTATAAGACTTAGCCCAGCAGTTTTAATATCCCAACCAACCATCATGGCAAACAGTTCATGCTAATCTTATGCAAAAAGAACCTTTGATGATTTAGTTCACCTGTCTGTGAAATTGTCAGGTAAGGGATTCTCCTGGATATGAAGGTTGCAGTGCTAACATTTATTACTATTGCTATTGGGCTGGTGTGCAGTGCTGATTCATTTCTCAGGGATGTTTTTGTGCTGTGGATATTTGATGGAGCTGAATTGAAGGCATTACCTTGAATAGCTCTCTCTCTCTCTCTCTCTCTCTCTCTCTCTCTCTCTTTCCTATAGGACTATTAGTGGATATTACTAAATTCAATTTGCCATCATGAATAGAGCTTTTGTTTCCTAGTGTCAAGCTGTTAATTACTTATTACCATGGAGGAAAGCGTAACCTTATTTTGAAATTTTTATGTGTTTGGAGAATGTCAGCAGCGCTGAGTGGATGCCACAGAGCAGAGGAAAAAAATACTCGAAATGTTATCTTGTACAAAACAAAAACCTCAATGTCATTGTAGCACATGGAGTGTTTATGAATCCAGCTGGACACAAATGAACATGAGAAGTGATTTTAACATTGGAGATGTTCACAACATTGTGCTGCTTATCAGGGGTGTAACGCAATGACAATATTTGTATCTGTATTTGTTTAGTGCTTCAAATATTTGAGTGGGCGTGGCCTAAACTAGAAGGTTTAAAAAACAAATTAATATGAACCCTACAACTATGCCCCAGTAACAATTGAAAACACTGAAAAACACCCAGAGGTAGAAATGGCAGCACTGTCAGCATAGTGTGTGAATTCTGGATCTGACAGTTCCTCAACCTCAGCTACATTGCTCCAGTTCAGAATTAGTTGAATGAATTCTGTAAATGCACCCACGTTAATTAACGTAGTCTTTCTTTGCTTTGACGAGCTTCATATCTCACCACTTGTTCTTGCCCACAAGCGTCATATGAAAGTAAAAACCTCCTACTAGCAAGATGTTTATGTTACATCCCAATACCTTCTGGAAAATATATATATAGTGCACATCCTATTCATATCTGTATTTGTTTCTGTTTAGAATACATTATCTGTTCAGAATAAATTATTCCTATTTGGTTACATCCCTACTGCTTATGGTCCATCAAAGAGACTTAGATCTTAGCATTCCAGTGCAGTTTTATCATAACCTTGACGTCTGCTATAATTGCCCTTTCAGAACAATGAAAACTGGTGGACAGCCAATAAGCGGGAGCATTGAAATACTCAACATTAAAAACATTTGATTGTGTTTGTTTAAACTGGTTGTAATGCTGGCTGTTACTTGATAACTGACATAAACTGATTCATAGCTGCTGATACTAACCCCAGAAATGATGATAATTTGATCAAATTAAAAATAGTATTGAACACAGGATGCAGCGAAAGGAGAGAGTGAGAGAAAGAGAGAGAGAGGCAGAATTTAACTGGAGCTGCATGTCTGCCAGGAGATCATGTCCCATATAGTGAGGGAGGGGAGCCGCAGGGAAGTGTGTTAATGCTCCATCTGGCACCAAGGGCTGACCTTGAAGCAATACAAATTACTTATGAAGATCACAGGCAGAGTGAAGTTGTAGAAGACATTTGACACTTTACCAGACTGCTAGTAAAGCTAGAAAAAGTTGCTTTAGGAAACATGCCGTTTTACAAATTAGTCTTTTTCATGAAAGATTTTAATGACAATCTACCTGAGATCAATGAGATGCAAAGTTACACAGGTGTACGCTGGGCACCAACTGAAATGTTACTACCAGATACTGAAAAACTTGGTCCATATTTCCAATTCTAACAGATTATTAATTTTTTTTTTTGCAAAATAATATATATACAGTAAGAAAATAGGCAACAACTTCCGAGTCTGACTGGCTCCTTGATGCATGAAGAGCGAAACGAGAGTGTGTAAATATGTCACGGAGGATAGAGTCTGGCTGTACTTGTAAAAGTAGATGAGGACAGTTCCCAGTGGAATAAGTGCCTTATCCTAGTAACTCTGAAGTTAGGTAATAAGTCAAACTTGATGAAACGTTTTATTAAACATGGGATTACTCTCCCTCAAGAAATTTACGGCCGTGAACAGTTGTTCCCTAACCAGTCTGTTTTTCTCTTGAATTTAATAACACACACACGCACACACACACACACGCACGCTCACACACACACAAACACACACACACACACACACACACACACACAGTTTGTCATGTTACTAAGAAAGTACAAATTCCCATGACTTTCCCATGGTGGCAAACTTACTCATTGTTGCAAAGGACTGACACTGGAGACTCCTTCCATAAATGTTATATAAGTGTCTCCTTAAAACTCCAATACATCAATGTTTATATATTTTTCTTTGCTAAATAATGTTTTATAATTTGCTTATTTTTAGCTTTAGATTACGTTAAGCATCCACCACACAAGTTCTTGTGTATAAAATGTTACTATAGAAATGATAACACATTTGAACTAGCACATTAAAATGAACATTTATATTAAAGCCAGAACTACTGTTAGGACTGCTGTTATGAAAGAACAATCAATGCCTTCAGATTTGAGAACAGCCCTGTGGTATAATAACCTTTATATTACATGGTTATTTCATGATAGATCTTTCTTTCACACACAAATAGTGTTTCCCCTTTTACAGTCTCAACTCATTGTTCAGTTATTTGTTTTAAAGTATACTATTCAGTGTCTACTGTGATTACTCAGTAACCAAAAGCTGTTCAGTTACTGAAGCTAAACAGTAAAGATCTGTAGCTATAAAACTAAAAAATGTCTGGGTCCTATGACAGGTCCTAGGATTTTAAAGGGTTAAGCATTTTCTATTTCATTTAAGAAGATTTCAACAACATTAGCTTGTGCCTCCATGTTATGAATGAAGGATTTCCAATATCCAGAACCACGTCATTCAAACAGTGATGTGGCTGCCGTGATCATATCTTAGTTCCTTTTTAGAGATATTCGTTTATGCCTGTCAAGATATTAAAACTTATATTTGTTTTTATTCCAGATCAGCAAAAATGATAAAAATATATGAATGTGTCACAAAAGCCAATATACAGGAGTTGTCCTGACAACAATCTACTTTTATTATACTGCTATCATGTGAAGTCAGCTTTATTGTTATATATGTTCTTGATGCAGAGTATACTAAAACAATAAAATTCTGTATGAGTGCTACAGTAACATGCTCATACAACTAGCATAAAGTGTATATGACATAATGTACTTATAAGGGAACAATGTAAGACATATGTAGGGAAAGGAAAGGACCTTCCAGGCCACAATGGGGCAGTCAATGAGCATAGATTTGAAACAAATGATTAGACCATTATGCTGTCACACACAACACAATACATAGAACACGTGTCAATGAATGTAAAGTCAGAGAATCTGAAATAAATTAAAAAATGTTATTGGTGTTTGGATCTGAATTTGATGAGAACTCAGAGAGGACTTGTGGCTGCGGCAGGTGCGGCAGAGCCTTTCAACAAATATTAATCTCCTCATTCACAACTCCATACATTTTAACTTCCACTGAAATACAAATTTCCTCATTTGAGTGGCTAACGATTTAAAAAAATACTGCTATTTGACAGATACATGCTGACGTTCCATTGATTTGCTTGCCTTTTTAGATGTAGTGCAATAATGAGGAAGCAGACTCACTCATTTAGCTCCATAGAGTTATTATTGCACCTAGTGACAAAAATGGGAACTGCAACAAGCTCTTATAAAGGGCCATTGGGACAGGAATCACGCTGCCCCATGCTCATGACAGCTCAAGACAGGATGGTTAATGACACTGTTGCTAAATTGATCTAGTTTAAAAATACTCCTGGAATTAAATCAAACAAATTTCTGCAAACAAAGGCAGAAATGTAGAGAACCATTCTGTAGTAAGATATATTGTAAAAATTGGGAGAGGTAAAAGGTGATTTTGGATTGGATAATGTCCATACATGAGAAATGCGTGTGCACCACAGTGACCTTGTTTCCCATGCAAAGGCTGAGAAAAAGATGAAAAATCTATCTCCCTTTCCCAATGCCTACATATTTTTTCCCCAATGCCTATAGTCTTGTTTAAGGTCTTTTGTGTGGTTTTTGAGAAGTAGTTGGCCTGTAAATTTTACTGACACTAGCAAACACACCAGCGGCATCAAATACAGTTGAACAAATATACTTCTAAAACTAATATACATCAAAACATGCTGCTAGACTGTATGCTGGACAACTGTATGTTGTCGACTCTCAACTGCATATTATTGTGTTACTCTAAAATTCACTAGATAGTAGCCTATAGCATAAGTCAAGTGTGATAGCCTCTTGATAAGAGGATGAAAAAATCGATAACCGTAAACCCACACTAAGTATATTGATGAAACCTAAAAAAACGAAATTTAAGCCTGAGTATTTTAATTTTCCCTAATGGGTTGGATTAAAATGAACTAAAATGGATCAAAGAACACTCAACATGCTGTCACTGCTGATTCAGAGCTTGTTAAAAAGCTGGAATTTGGCAATTTGGTGGATGAGTTAGAACCAATTTTTAAAACAAAAAGTGTTGAATAAGCGCTGAATAGTACATTCAACCCTACTTTATTGTGGAGCAGTTAAGATTTATGTGCAGTGGCCTCTGGAGGGAGGTAGTGGGTTTAGTTTGTAGTGAAGATCTGACATAAAGCTGACATTTTATATAATGAATTCATGGAGATTGAAATGCATGTCTTATTATTTTCACACACATACAGTTATGCCACTTCCCTCCTCCAGTTAGCAAACTAATATTTTAAGTTGGTGAACAGTAAGCCCTTTAAGAGTGAAATCCTTATCACCAATTAAATGTGTTTTTTTGCTGTGCACTTTAAATAACCTTTCCTTTTGACACAAGAGCTGGAACTAGCTGTCACTGAGTGCTCTGATGTGTGTGTATCATACTTTATTTCTCCAATATCCGTTCACAGCATGCTTCGGCTCCCTGGACCCGAAGTCAATCATCACTTAGACAGCATCAGCATTGGACCGTTGCTATGGATACTGAAGGGTCTGTTGTGTGCAGCAGAGTGACTGAGGGAGGGCTAGACTGCAGTGAGTGTGTGTGTGTGTGTGTGTGTGTGCGTGCGTGTAGCGAGCACAGCTGTGGCCCTCTGGCCTTTGGAGTTCCCAGTCGAGAGGAACACAAATAAAATCAATTCTGGCCTAATCAGAATGTATCCATGATGGTTTGGCTGATCGTCAGTGACCAACATGTTTGACTTCTGAGTTCAACACTGCCAAGAAATAGTAAAGGTAATCATCTTGTATCATACATTGCTACAGTACATTGCTACAGTACCTGCATGCATCAGAAGCAGAACTCAGGCAGTGTGTGCACTGTATTCCCATCTTCTTCACTCTTTAATTTATATTTCCTACCATTACTTGGACATATTTAATTCATGCAACTGCTTTTACTATTGTGCCTATTTATAAATCCTACAAGCCAAACAAATATGCAAATATATGCAAATATATTTCCCATGCCCACATTCGCTCATTTATGTGCACCGTTTATGACCCAGAAGGGTATAATTTATTCATTAAAGGACACACTTACTATTCATAAGTATTCATAATTACAGTGCCAAAAATAGCCTCATATTGATTCTGTGGAACTTCCCAATCATTCTAGGTTAAAAAAAATTAATAATAAAGCCAACAATTCAGTGGAGCACTGTGAATAGAGTGTCTGGTCCCATTGTGGTGACCTTGTTCACAACAGTGATCATTATCTAGAATTGTGTGATGAGTACTATCGCAATGGTTAGAAAAGGTACTATTCTTTATTCCAACTCTGGTCACAGCGAACATGGTCACTCTAATGCCCCAGCCAACAGATCAATAGATAGAGGCTTGCCTTATATTGGATTTCCTATTGTTTAGCTACATGCACGTGCACACACACACACACACACACACACACACACACACATACACACATTCTGTATCTCCCAAATACCAAAGCAAGAACTGATTACATGATTCCTTGCCTAACCTTTCCTACACTTCATTACATCATTTCTTGCCTAAATGAACAGAATCAAGTGGCATCCAAGCCTAAAATATAATTTAATTTGCAATATGCGTTGCACTGAGGCATATTAAGAGGTCTGGAGCAAGTGTTCATAATTTAATGTGCTAAACAGTGAGATATGAAACTGCAGTTAACATTTAAACAATGCAGCATGAAAGTGTCGTTGCCCATTATGTCACTTCAGTTCAGTCCAAATATATCTTTATAGAGCTTTTAACAATAAAAGACAACAAACTACATTTTCACATAGCAGCTTTACAGAAATCGAAGTAAAGTCCAAAATTTACATACATTTTTTACATGGGGAAACGCATACATATTCGGTTGCTTGTCGGTTAGGAGTCTAGTATATTGTGAATATATCTATTTGAATACTTATAGTTGTACTTATCACGCTAATTACTGATAATTTGGTTTAATTTAACCAAATTATCCAGTTGATCAAGTACATCCTATTATTTGCATGTTTTTATAACTATCCGACAGCTACTCATGTGAACTTAATGAAGACATAAAAATCGTAATATGTGCATGGGATATAATCTATTTTCACTGTTATTATTTGTCCAATTAATAAAATAATGCCAAAATCTTTTGATAATTCAGTGCTCTCCTGTAAAGAAAACGTGACAACGCTTTGATGGAGCTGACCAAGCACTCACTTTAAGTGTTGTTCATAGGCTTATCCATAAAAAATTCAGGTATTGTGCAGAAAAAATTTGCTTGCGTCCAAGGTCAGAATCATGCATAACTGAGACTCGCCTCAGTTTTAGGCAAACTCCATCCAAAGTGCATAACACTTGTGTAACTTCTGAATTGCACTTAAATCTGTAGTTATTTCTGTAGTTATGTCTGAATATCAATGTGCATAATTTCGGTAATAAATCCTCACTAAGTGTGCTTGGCTCTGAATACATTCTTATATTAGGTCTAAATAACGCAAACATATTTAGGCGGCATCTGAGAAGTCTCTGGGGTATCCAGATGTTCGTAACAACAGGAAGGTGATTTATATTTGCATATTGCTTCAAGATGAAAAAGAAGAAAGAACCACAGCAGGGGTAGTGTATTAGTATCATGCTTCAGTGTCATGTCAGCAGGGGTCATTGCAAATGAGTTCAAATTTGAGAGTGCTTGAATGTGTGTGGGTTAGAGCAGGGATTCTTAAACTTATTATTTAACCCTGAGTTTGGATTAAAGCCATTCGATTCAAGTGGCCAGTCAATAATAAATAATAAATTTAATAGCTTTGGTAACAGTGGGTGGTGATTTTCAAAAAAAAAAAAAAAAATCACAAACTGCTGGGTTAGAGAACCTAGGTTATGTTATGTATTTGTTATGTATATTTTCATCTATGGTAGTAAATTAGTGATGGACTGACAATGGAAAAAGAATGATGGCGAATTGAATTTAGCAAATATCCACTAAAAATACTGTACTATAGGAGAAACAGAGAGTGTCTATTTATCCATATGCTCCAGTCTTTTGATTAAAGCTGACCTCCTCCTCTGTGTTATGGTCATCACTGTCGTTACCACCGTATTACAGGAACTCGGCATCATGATCTAAATGCAGCATGTGCTTTGCTTTTCTCTCTTCAGTGAAATGGGGCAGAAACAGGTAATGGAGGACCCACACTACCGACACAGGCAATACAAAACACAGCTGTTGTCAAGGGAAGGTTGTTAGTTTTCACACGAACTTCTAAGTGCAAACTTTACCAGGTTCAGAGCACAAAATCTGCATCCCCTGACGGAGTGTGTGGATTTTGAGGAGACATAGCAAGTATGTAGGTGTGAAAGTGTGTGTGGTACTGTGAGAGTTGAGGGAACACGCTGCCTTACAAGCCTTTTTCTGGCCATAATGAAGTGTGATATTCTGTGTCATCATGCTCCTTTTCTTTTTTTTTCAAAGTAATCATTTTAAATGTTGAAACCGCATTCTAGACTGTGGCTGTGTAGATTTTGTAAGCCATGGCAGTATACCAGCGACCAGCTACACCACTGCAGTTAGATTAACACCTTTCAAAGGACTCTGCTCACCATTCCAGTTAGATTTTGTTCAATTCAATTTTCCGTTGCTTGTTTTTTTCTTGAATTTGAGTAGCAATCTTGGTTATAAGAGGTGCTAACCTTGTGTTTCATATGACATCACACCATATTATAGCTGCCATTGTGAGAACCAACTATGGGACTGACTGCAGCAATGATATAGTGTCTGCACGTAATTAATAAGATTTACTTCCATTTATAGTGATACCTGACGAATCCTCGCTGCCATGCTGCCTCTTAGCTGTATTAGCTAGGTAGCTATGTTAGCTAGCTTGCTATGGTATGGGACAACTGGGAGGTTTATCTCAGCAGCAAGTATTGCTAACAATCTCCTCTGGTTGAAACACCCTGAGATCCATAAACCACCCAAGCTTTGATGTGGAACATGTTTCTTTTGCTAAACCCGTTTCTGAATGTGTCTCATTTTGTTCCTCATATGCCAAAAAAAAAATAAAAATAGTGATGAATTAAGGAGTCTCAAATCTGCGAGAGGCATCAGGTACACTTTCTCCACTATGGAGCAAAATGGAAGAAGTAACAGCTGAAACAACAAAACAATTAGACCAAGTGGTTTAATTATAGTCACTAAAGTCTCATTGCTTTGAAATTAATAAAAGCTTTGTGCCTCAACATTGGATGGTAAAACATGGTCATATCATATACGTCTATTGACAGGCTTTTAATTTTCTTTGGGGCTTAGAGAAAGTCTATAAGAGGTTTATGTATTCCATGTCCTGGACATTCATTCATTCGTTCATTCATTCAAAATAAAAACATTAAGGTGAGTCACTCTGCTTCATGGAATTACATGTTACTTGAGTCTATGAAAAAAAGAAGTCTTTTTGCACAAACATTATTACTTGATATCATGTGACTAATCGGGAATAATTTGTCCACATTCCACTGTGAACACATTGTATGACCTAACATCTCTTAAAACTAATGGATGTTGCTGGTGAGTCATGGTGACTCATTTGAGTGTACTATAGCTAAGATTTTATATTGTACACATCAAACTCCCATCATAAACTTCAGTTTTTAAAGTGAGCAGTCCATTTTCCTGTAATAACAAGTGAATTCATATTAGTGCAAATGACAAATTGAAGTTGGATCATATTAGTGAGTCTAGTTCGTGATTCAGTCTGAGCTCTCGTCCAGCTGCGGGAGGTTGGTGAGCAGTGGTAGAGGTTCTGAACAGCAGTCTAGCCTGGTAATGGCTCCTCTGAAAACCCCAGTCCACTGCGCTAATGATGACATGGTCATGTTGAGCAAGGTCACGCAGCCTTTTCCACCACAGTGTTCGACAGTGGGGTGCTCTCTTCCAGACAGGCTACATGGGCAGTTAAAGAAGGTTTATGTCTCACTGCCTGAGTCTCTACTGTCAGTCTTTAGCGCAGCATCTATTATCTATTATTAACCTATAGCACTTTCAATGGGCAGAAATGATGAGATTAAATATTGCAGCTAACCAGCTATATATATGTTATACATATAACCTACCACAAATGGTTTATTGGGGATAGGGGGGGAGCTAAAATGAATATCATCAAATATATCAAGATCAAATATATATAAATATAATGTATATATAGTATATGGTATATGAATTGTGAATTGTATGCACAAATCCTGCCACAAGTCATTATGTACTTATGTTGACCTTGTCTTGCAGTATGTGTCAGAAGAGAAGGTGAGATCATTATACAATCACACTGATTGCTGAGTACTGTTGTACTCTCTCTTTTTTCTTTTCAATTTCTAAGAATTCCATACCTCCTGTCTCTTTATTTTGACATTTGCTTACAGTATTGATATTAGTGTTAGCATTGGCATGAAAGTGAAAAAGTCAAAATGAAAACAAAATGCTGGAAAAACGAGACCGACAAAAAGCATTAAAATACTAAGAATCACTGGGAATCTTTTCATTGTGCTTTGAGAATTATTGCTGCAGTTCCTTTTGTAGCTCTTGATATGGCATCCTTTACATAACACTACACACAATTTATAGCTTAACTGACATTTCTGGTCAAAAATCATAAATGAGATTAGATGCTACTGGTTCATATTTATATTTAAACATAAATGTAAGATTACAGCCTAAGGAGTAATGCAGTATTTCATTTTTAATCTTGCCCTGCTGTCCATGTTACAGGTTTTTAATTATAAATCTCCGGTTAATGAATATTAATATAATTAATAATTAAATTCCAGTATTATTAGGTTTGCACTGTTTATGGACACCATTTCCAGGCTCTGAAGAAACGTCTTCTGCTCTCTAAGAGTGAAATGATGCATGAGACAAGAGAGATGTTAGGGACAATAAAAGCACAAAGTGGACTCCTATTTCAGCACACAGGAGAATATCTCACTGGCTAGCAGGCCTCTAAACATTAAGGCAATAAATTCTTACAAAATACCTTCCAGTGTCATCACATTATGGCCCATTTGCCATATTACCTTATTAGAACAAGGTTTGTCAGCAAGGAAAAAAATCAGTTTGCTTTACTAATGGAGTCTTCAAAAGTAATTTGATTTTAATTGAATTTTCTGACACATAAATATGGACGAGTAGGTAGGTAAACATTGCAAAAGATCAGGAGGTATCTATCAGCAGAAGTGTTTTTGTTGTCCAGTACATCCCTATTTAAATACAGACTACTTGTGTTTAAGTGAGCCTTCTATGTAACCACCTATAGCATTTTTCATAATGTTAACTATTTCTGATTGTTTTTAATGGTCATACTGGGTTGTTGTCTTAATTTGGTGTTTGGAACGTCTGTCTTATCTCTAAAACTGCGGTTTGTGTTGGAACTATGCCATTTAATTTATGTACTAGTTCTCAACACTGATATATAATTGAAATGCAATAGGATAGTTGTGATCAATCTGTTTCTGAGTTAAGGGCTAAATTTCACTAAGTATATTTAGCCAGTGCTCTTTGATTGTCAGCTTGGCATCACAATGATATCAAAATATCAAATATATGCACAGCAGTTAAAAATGGTGTTGCCTGAAGCAGTGCATTTTACAGTTTTGAAATGAAATAATGCCTCTATAAAGCAGTGCAAACCTGTATTACATCAATATTATTATTATCACCATTATGGCACACTATGATTTTCATTTCCACCAAATTATAGTACCAGAGCTCAGCTCTGTTCACCGCTCATGCAATCAAAAGGTGAGACTCCCGCTTACATGGAACTACACCACTACACCATGAGTGAGTGGTTGCTCCACGGCTGTCCTCTATATCCCCTTTTGCCATGGTGGTTTCTCCAATTTCTCTCAGTCTTTGCTGAATATATATTTGTCATGACAACCAATTAGCCATAGCAAGAGAAACAAGGGTAAGTGAAGCAATCAAGCGACTTGGCAAAAATTGTGTATTCACGGCTGTGAGCAATATTTATTTATTTATTTATTTGCGCCTGCTTGGAGAGAAGCAATTAGAGCAAAAAGACCCACTGGAAAAATTGAGTGAAGTTCACAGCGTATGATGAATGAGCAAACTCACACACCTGTCGCAGTGTGATGTATTGCCGTCACAGTGACGGGTACATAGGGTTAGTACAGAGATACTAAAAAGACACAGTATTCAGTCTCAAAGCTTAGCAAAGCACTGTAAACATGTCTTCAGTTACACGGTAAAAGGTTATAAACTGTGAATTTGTGATTTAGATTTTAGAGCTGAAATGTAACATTTAGTAACACACACACACACACACACACACAGAATAACAGTCAGATAGACAAGTAAACAGTCTTTCCAATGCTCTGGTTATTCTAAAGTCAGCATGCAGTTTATGGATTAGTCAGGTTTGTTAAGCTTAATAGCTTGTATATTGATTGACCTTTGTGCAGACCCTCTTGTAGAAGAGAGGATATTTTGAATTAGAAATCCAGGCACTTTTTGTCATTCATTTTTATAGCCCTGGCTGTGACTAACACTGCTTATTTTTGACTGAATTGAAAACCTTTGGGGCTATTGTTTATTGGAGGCCTGTTTGATTAAGGAAATGGTCTAAGGAGATTATTGAACCACGCTCTCATATTATCGACCCCTGGAGGGTGCAAACAACATTTAAATCAGTGGAAATTAGATTTTCAGCTACTCATCCTTCATCGCTTTCTTTTCTCATTTTAATACCTGTATCAATAAGAGTGGGAGATAATGCCCCAAAGACATGGCAAGTTGTTTTTCTTTTTACAAAAATCATTAGTTATAATTAGTCTATGGGGAAGTGTAAAATTTTTATGGAAAAATAATAAAGAAAAGCACTTGCTCATGTCTGCAGTTAACTAGCCAGTGACATTTCAGGGACTGTTAAGTCATCATTTTATATTGCTTTTTTTTCCCAGTAGTATACATTTAGTAATAATGTAAAGCAGCAGATCATCCACAGGGCCAGATGAGGCAGATCCCAACCATATATTTCAGCTTTTCAACAAATGTTAATTTGGTCCTTTGGTTAATTAAGTCTTCATTCACAACTCTTCTGAAATACAACACAAATTCTGTTGAAATACTTAATAAGCTCTTTTGAGGGACCATTGCTTTAAAAAATGCTGCTATTGGCAGATATAAGCTGATATTCCATTGATTTGGCTGCCTTTCTAGATTTTATGTGGCAGCATGCTCACTGTCCTACTTAGTTATTATTGCACCTAGTGGTCGAAAATGGGAACCAGAAATGTAGGAATTACACTGCCCCATGCTCGCTTTAAGAACGTTTTTTTTATAATGGGCTGGATTAAACACAGTTGAAGTTATTTTTTAAAAATCCACTTGAGCATAAGTTATCAAAATGAACACTGCCATCTTTTTAGTCCACAGTTTTCACTCACTTCCCTCATTAGAAAGGATATGATTAGCAAGTTGAATCTACGCTGTTAGCTAGCTAATGTAACTTTGTAACTAGCTAGGTTGTTAATGTGTCTTTGGAGTGCAATTATCAGCAACCAGAAACCATCTTAATTGCATCAGGTGCTTATATCATTAGCCGCACCTGCTAAGGTATTACCTGTATACAATTAAAGTAAAGCAATCTAACGCAGTGTTGTGGATGTTTGTTGAAACACTTGTTGAAGGAAATGAGACAATTTCTTTATTAAGTATAGTCATTAAGTCACAGCCAGCATGCAAAGGCTGTATGTTGTGCAGGCAAGAGACCATTAATCTGTCCGAGATCATCCTCGGAGCTTCACACCTCCCTGTTAAGACGTTTTTTTTTGTGTCAGATGGCTTTAGAATTATTGTTGTTTCCAGAGCCATGTATCTGATGTCAGAAGAATCCACTGTCTGCCATTTTATAAAGCGCCACACAGATTGGAAAGACATAGGTGTGATTTAATATATGAATATCATAATTATTTTATATATGTTAAAGATTATACATATATTATGTATAATGCATTATATATTATGCATAATACATATATTATGATTATGTTACACATTAAAAGCAAATGAAAAATATGAATTTTAGTTCCATCAACCAATTTAACCAATACAGGAAAATTGATATGACAACAAATTCATAAACACAGCTCTCAAGCATTATTATGTGTATATGTTTAATTAGATGGTTTACTACTGTAGTTTGTAGAATTCTTTCTATTACTTTATTGGGCACTTTTGAAGAATCAAGAGAAAAACATTTAAAAGTTATTGATATAAGACATTGTATTAATCCATTTCCCCTTTTATATTTGTCCTTCTGGACATGTTGGTAAGAACTGATCAAACAACCAGGATATTACACACTTTACCATTGCAGAGTGACTAAAAAATCTGTTTGCTTTTCTAATGGAGTGTGTTCTCCTTGGTTAGGTGTTGCTTTTGTAAAGCTCTGTGTACGGTGTATAAGCACAGAGTACACAGTTGTATCATTACCATTAGCGCTAATGCAATTTTGAGATGGAAAAAAGCCTCAGGGCCACATATAAGCTGCCAGCTTATTTGCAGGATTTGCGTGAGACTGTCGTCAATCATGACCCATGTGTTTATACTCAAGTAAAGGCTGCTTGTTTCTCCTCGGTTTTATGTCAAGTTTGTCCTGCATTATTGAAAGGTTCTACTGGAAATATGTTGTCATAGGCCAGTTTAAAAGGCACACAACATGCATTTTGTTCACCAGTGTCTGAACATATTTTGCAATTAATTGTGCTTTTGTGTTAGTATCTCATAATATCACACTATAAGATACCAACATAAATTAAAACCATTGGATTTTAAGGAATGCTCTGGTTCACTGTCTTACTGAAAGATCAGATTTTATTTTAGAAAGTCCTGCAACTTGACAGATTGCTGATACTTTGTATAGCATCACATACTGGATCCACCATACATTGTAGCAGAGATTTATTGAAACATGGAAGTCTATGTAGATTGGTGTTAAAGAAATGTATCTTTTTGAATATATGTAAGCAAATCCAAATGCATTACTCAGAATAAACAGATAGTGTGTTCTATACAGATACAAATAGGAGGAATACTCTTTTTTTTCTAGGGCATCTGGTTGAGACTAGAGGCGTGCATCGGGTCTGGGATCTCACAGTTCACAGGACTGGGAGGTTTTTACTTTCATGTGAGCGGTCAGCTATGAAGAAAAACTGTATTTCTTATCATACGATGCATTTACAGCTTTCATTAATTCATCCTTAGTAATTGCCTTGTCAGGGTCACAGTAGTTTAAATTAGGCTGCTACTTTGTTTATAATTTGGGAACCAGAACCAACTAAATTTAGGTAGGTACAAACAAAAATAATAACTGTGCCTGTGGTATAAAAAAAAAAAAAAAAAACAGTCTTGCGCACAGCTCCGGTTGAGACTAATTATGAACTCAGGTGATGAACTCGTAAGTGTTGGGAACATAGTGATAGGATTCAAATTTCATTAAAAAACCATGCCCACTTTGGGTTAAATTCATATACAGATATAGATATGAATATTTGGAGCACTAAACAGACAGATACAGTTACAGATAGCTTCATTCATACATACATCCCTGCTCTCTACTTATAATAGTATCATGTACGATGGCAGTTGTGGCACTTGATTTTCACATAATGTGGCATGCCATATAAATAACATTGATGCTTAAACATACCACTTACGTTCAAACCATACTTAGTGTGTTCTTACTACTGTGGTTCCAGGAAGTCAGTTAAAGCTGAGGGAGTAAACAATGGCTGGATTAATCAGTACAAGGAACCCTACAGAACCTTGCTGCACATGTACATTTATTCAGGCATTGACCATTGATTTCCATCTAAAGACTTAACAAGGTTAAAATAAAATGCAATTTCCACTCTACAACCCTCTATATTCTGTGCAAATGCTGCAATGCAGCGATGAACATGGCACAATATATGCAAACAAATAATAATTAGCATAAAGAACTGATGGCTAAAATATATAAAATAACATAAAATGAGATCAAGTCAAGGCCTGAATGGAAAAGAAAGCAGGGAAAATTTCTCTTTCCGATATTGTGCCTAAAACAATAAAACCATAAAATGCAGATAAATATGAACATACTGTATAATCACATAAATGATAATGTTCATCACAAATAAAAGTGATACATAAAAGACATCACTGAGACAAAAATGCCAGTTCTGTTTAAGAGATACCACCACGCATAATAATACTGTTGTTATTTTAGGTGTATGGCAGTTTGAAAGAAACTCCATCTAAAGCAGCTCACTGAGCATTCAATAGCGTGGTTATGTTTGCCTGACAGCAACAAACTGAAAATGCCAAAAACCAGGTAGCGTAGAGGATCACTAACAATACAGACAGCTTGTAGGAGCCTTCATGAAATCTATTTTACAAGCACTAAAAGGTCGATGCCAATCACATTCTTTACGTAGTGTACAATTCATTCCAAGGATTTCTGCTCTTGTGAAGCAGCGGTGCTGTACAGTCATAAAACAGGGGAAAGTACCTTACATGGAACATTTACAAAAGCTATGCAAAACACTGCTGTCATTTGATAAAAACCTATGGTTTATTTATCAAGAAAAGAAATAGAGAGAAGAGAAATTGGGCTTTTGATGATAAAGCCAAGGTATTTCTCACCTGAGAAGACACAGCCAGACCTTTAACAATGGGGTGGCCAAGTTAGACCCAATAACTTTATTTGGGTGGCAATCGAGGGTATGAAAGATATTAATCAGCACCCAAGAAAACAAAGAACACAAATGCCTGTGCAACATTTGTTTGTCTTCTGGCAATCTACAAAAAATATGTCATAGCTAACATAACATTAGGCAACATCAGCATTACAAATTCAATATCACTAGATAACAGTAGCTAATACGAACTGAAGAAATCCAATGTTATACTTGAATAATAACGAATATTGTTAACGTAAAAAGTTTAACACAACATTTAACAAAACATTGTGGTCAGTGGGACCAGGAAATAGTTCAAAGTTGGCATAGTGTTGTAGTGGGCAATCTGTTATTATTAAAATTAGCCTTGCACCGTGAGGTTTACCAAGCTGTTACCAATGTCGTGCCATATGGCGTTAGTCAGCATACAGACTAACAACAACAACAAATAATAATAATAATAATAATAATAATAATAATAATCATTCCATTTTACTGGGGTGAAACAGCATTGACTAAGATACTAAATTCCATATAGTCATTCTATTTTCCGGTTTTCCGCCCATCCACTTGAAGATTTGATGACTTGTGCATTCTGAGATGCTTTTCTGCAAAGAAGGGACTTTTGCCTACAGAACTGTCACTCACTGGATGTGTTTTGTTTTTTGCACCCATCTGTGTAACTTTTAGAGATCAGCAGTTTCTGAAATACTCAAACCAACCCATTTGACAGCAACAACCATGCCATGGTCAAAGTCAGTGAGATCACATTTCATGCATTGTGCTGCTGCCACTTGATTGGCTGATTAGATAACTGCATGAATGTGCAGGTCTACAGGTGTTTCTAATAAAGTGGATGGTTAGAGAACACTGATATGTACAATTTTGGAACTAAATCTTTTATCTTTTTAAACTAATTCTTTTTTTATTTAAATTTTTTTTATCTTTTTATCCTTTCATAAATACAGAGTGGATGACCTTCCTGCTCAACACAGCAGCATAGAGAAACATTCTCAGGTGGACCAGCAGTGGCAGAAATTCTTCATCTCTGCATTCAGTGGGGTCCAGACTCCAGGACATTGTTGCTGGACAAAAGGACCAATTGTCTCTCTTTGACATTGCATCTCCTGCTCATATTCAATCATAGAATATGATTGTAAAAATTTCATATAATAAAATTAACTCAAGTTCAAGCCCAGCATCATGCATAACTGAGACATGCTTCTGTTTCTGGCTAATTCTGCACAACTCTCTAAGCAGTGCATAAGTCATACATATGAATAGTCATGTCATTGATATGAACAACAATGTGTGTTACTACGCATGCTTAACGCAGCTCTGAATGCAGCCCTGAGTGAGGCCCAGTCTTGAATATAGGCAATAGATCCCCTTGGGTGTGAGTGTGGGCGGGGAGAACGACCATATCTATTCTGCACCCGAGGAGTTTGGTGGGAAAGGCACTGAGAGAAATTGCATTATTCCAACAAGCATGGGCCACACTCCATTGAGCCTTTCTATATCTATCAAGAAAATCGGAAACCTCATGGAACTTAGACGCAGTAGTTGCTGTAGCCAATCACACCCTCGTGAGAATCTCTGATTTATGCCTATAATATTCAATGGTATCAATGGCTGAAAGCTTATAGCAGACTTCTTGCCTTACCCATTAGATTGCAGGGGGGAGGTGAGGCAACAATCCTACAATAATACATCGCAGTCGTCTTTCTCCTACCCCTCACTTCTGGCAATTTTTAGACCTCAACGTAATCCTCAGCATGAGATTTATGAGAAACGAGCATGCAGTGTATCGAAACTCCAGTGCATCAGCTTTTTGCACAATCACCAAGTGCTCTGTGAGTGTTTTAATATAGTTTGCCAGCTCCTGAGTGTCATATTGCTGCTGTGCGGATGTCTCCATTAGATGCTGCAGTGCTGTTTCCGTGGCTGTTCTGTTTACACACTCAGGGAAATCCAGTAACAGATGCAATAATCAGACAAAATCTGAGTGACAAAGCTGTTACATTTTTGTTAATAGTGGGCCAGAATGAATTTGATGTACAATAACAAGTTAGTGCTCAGATTAAAGTATTGTGTAAACACTTAATAGCATGACCTAGTGCATGTGCATTAGTGTAGACTCAAAAATAATGGGGAAGATGACTTGCTGAAACTGCACTGACATCTGGATTTGGTACACTTGTGCCAAACAGTTTGTCCAGTTTGTGTATCTGTGTGCAAATTCTGTCCACCCCAAGGCTACAGAATTGAAATCATATTTTTTGGTGAGTCACAGACCCAGGGTGCCTGTTAATATATGTGCCAGAGTCATCACACACTGAGGCTGAAAAATACTGCTGTTGGGTTTTTTGACTCTTTTGTGCCCTTTCTTGGTAACTTTGATTTGCAGAGATTAGTGCAGACCATGATTGTGGTAAATAATATCATACAAGGCAATATTCACCACACAGAAAACCAGAACATGAATTACACAACACATCTACTGCTATATACTTCTAAAAATTGTAGCGATTTATTGCAAGTTGAGATACAAAAATGAGATAATATCTAAAATTGCAAGTAGATTTAATTTTTTTTTTAACGTTAAGGTTCTGGTTAACTCAAGCTCTTTAGTATTAGAAAATATTATCTCATTGTAGCTGTAGTGTTATTTGGTCAATGAGTTTTCTGCCTCTTGGGGTTTTATTCTGAGCATGAAATGAACTGCCTAGTTACAGTACATGTAAGGAATAGAGGCAATGATGGCTGATAGTGATATTAGATGGGAGCGTTAAAAACTAATATCTAATATCTAATATCATATTGTGCAATATCCTGATATGCACCCATATTATGTGGCTTAGCCCTCAATGTTTTATACACTAGCCTGGCACCATAAATGTACCCCAGAGCAGTGCAGAGACTCATTTCAGGGGCTCAAATCCAGTTGGCACGAGTGTACACTTGCATTTGTAACTTCGTAAAGGTAATTCTCTTTGATTTGGTTTGCCATTCATTCTTACCTTTCTATTTGTTTCCTGAAACAACTTCAGCTGACGGCAAATGGTGCTCTTTCTTCACTTTCAGCTGTCGATTTACATTGATGGCTCATTCATTAAGGCACACTAAGTGCTCAGTTTGGAATGAACTATAAAGTGAGAGGAAGGAATTAGTCTGATTATTCATCTGCCCCCTTCTCACTCCTGCTTTCTTTACTTCAATTATCAAAAAGACACTTGGTAAACATGTGAAGAATAACAATGTATGGATTACTTCTTGGAATCTCTCTCTCCCCCATAGTATAACATATATCTATAACTCTGTGGCCCTTGAACAAACAAAGAAACAAACAAAGAAACAAACAAATAAAAATTTTTAACACATGCATATAGGGTAAAATATCCCAATAGGAGATTTCATTTGGACTAATAAGAGTCTAATAAGCCCTCATTTTATATGTCTCCTCTGTAATCTGCTGTCTTGTCTGTCTGTCTGCCTGTCTATCTACCTGATGCATAGCTTTCGTTTACTTTTAATAATTAGAATTATCATATATGCTACGTAAAAAAAAAATTGTAAAGAACTTAAAAGTTTGACAATCCCCAAATGGGGCTGAGTGTGGCCAAAGGAGGGGTGGCTGTGGCCAAAGAGGGTGTAGCAAAATGAAGTGGGTGTGGCCATAGGAGTGTACATGTGTCCATTGGTATAATTACTACGCTTTATGCCAAATAAGCATAAAAGCTTAGTAGTTATAATAAATGTACACATTACTTTTTTTTACATCATGTCATTAATGACACCTATATGTAATTTCTACAGGTTAAGTTGTTCCACTGTATTATGGATTCCCTATATTTATGTGGAGAATATTAACTTTTCTGCAAAACAACTGATATTAAATCCACTGATAAGTGAGTGGATATGGAAAAACACACAGCAAATCACAGGGCTGCCAAGGCATGGGGCTCATATGTCATTTGATTATGTACCGGGCAGTGGAAATATAAATAGCAGTGACACAGTGGTAGGACAATTTAGTTTCCGGTGAGAGGAGAGCGAGACTGATGGATTCAATTTAATCTGCATTGGCCAGGGCTTTGCAACATGACAAATTGTCAGTCACCTTCTGCTACTGTGGGCACAGCATAGACGAGAGTTTTCTGATGCCCATTTGCTCTTCATGGAAGCAGTACATTGCTTTAATCCAAAACTGATGATGTCACCAAGCTGGATGTTCTCAGTGTGTTGGCTGTGTAATCACATAGAAGAAGAGTGCCCGAGGACACAACACAAGGACACGAGGGTGCCTACAAAATCATTATGTGGATTCTTGTTCCTACAGAACCTCCTGGGAGGATCTGAGTTATTGCTTTGGGTTTTTCCTTTCTCCTATAATCCTATTGACTGCACCGGCAGTAATACTGACACAGATAGACAGGTGGAGATCGTTTGGTGGCTCAGGATTGCAGTCAATCCAGATCTACTGGCGCTGATTATTAGTCTGTGCATTTGAAAATCTTGAAGTCTTATCATATCTACTATGCTAAATACTCACACCCTGGAACCCAAATTTGCACCAGTTTATTTATTTGACTCAGCAGAAGAGAAAAACACACCTTCTGCATTCTGCAGTAACATGCTCGACTTGTTTCCCAGGCAACAGAATAATTCTGGTATCAAGACTTTAGTAGCTGTCTGTATGGTGCTATTACTGTATAGTGATATTGCTGTATTGATATGAGACTAGACTTTCTATTACATATACTGGGTCTCTGAATGAGCTCTAATGGAAGCATATATATAAAAAAAAATAAATAAGAAAAATAAAAACCAAACTCAAGGATACTAAGGGTGACGTGATGACATTCTATCTATAATAAAATATAAACAATGCCAATTGATTATGTTATGATAAAAAAAGAGTTTGTACAACTTAGAAATAGAAAAAAAAGTTTGGATGAATGAGAACCATACAAAAAAAGCTGGGATATTTTTACAAATCACTTGCTGGGGTTAGCTTGTAGGGTCAGGTAGTTGGGTGACCCAAATTGCATCACGTTAAGTCAAGATTCATTTTCAGGATTTTTCTAGTGCAACTAGAAAAACACTGAAGTAACAGAAAAGAAAAGTTTTTGTTCACATGTAATTAGTTTATAATTTAGTTTAACCTTTGGAAAATGTATATATCTGTAGTCATTATGTAGGTTAAACCTTTTATCTTGATAGCCAGTGTTAGCCTGCTGACAAAAAGCACTCTAGCTAACGTTATTTGAGAAGGAAATATAATTTACAATTCTTACATAATTTTTTTACAGTTAGCATTCACTTACCTTAGTTTGGGCTGCTATGTTATTATTACTGTTACTTCGATCTAGATTAAAATGACCTCACGTTTTCTCTGTAACATTAGCTCCAATTATATACTAGCACTGGACACAAGTTTGTCCTAATCCTGTATTTGATATTCATCGCTCATGATTTTATGATGACTTTGGAGAGAGAAAGTGCTGCCTGAAGCTTCTTTTGTGCTGATATGGAAAAAACAGCTGCTCACGCAGTGTACACACTGTAACCATAACACCTAAGCTGTCTATTTCTCAGCAATTTAGTCATTTTTTTTACCCACAAACTGAGTTAAAAAAAAAAAATCAACCCAGCATGCTGGGCCAACATCCTAACGCAACCTCACTGATTTAAAACAAACCATGCTGGATTAATCCATGTTGGTTTAATGGCTGGGTTTCCAAATTGATCCATATAGGGTTATTTTTAATCCAGAAATTTTCAGAGTGCACCAAGAACTTTATTGAAGTAATTGAGAGGGCTGCTAACATGTGGAAAGAATATAATCAGCGTTATCAATTTCAGTGACTCAGATTTAAATAGATGAGTAGCCTGTTACTCATCTATTTAAATCTGGCTATTAATCAGCTACTGGACTGTTGATGGAAGTACACTTGGGGAAAAAACCCTACTTTGCTCAAACACTACAGACTGACAAAGCAAATAATTCTTTCTTCCTGTGAAAAGAGAATGTCTTGGTGTGTGTGCATGCAGTATTCATCAGCACTGAATGTCCTCTGGACAGAGAATGATGCTTTGCAAGACCAGAATTTATGTGAGCATATGGGGAAGAAAGGCTCTGGTTACTTGATCAGCTCAGTATCAGCATGCATCATCACACACTCCAGCTGTTTCTTTACCTGTCTGGAGGCTAAGAGAGAAAATATCAATCACTACTAAACTATGACTCCTATAATTCTTATCAGCAGCACAGTTTCCAAGACATCATCATATAAGGCAGCAGAGAATGAAAATGATTTCCTTTTCATCTCTGTGAAAAGGCCTGTAATGGTATCAGTGCAAGCAAATTGATTCATCTGTGTACTGCATTCAAAAGAATTCTGTGCCATTAGCAGGAGTTTTCTTACAATTAGGCAGGTAGCCTCCATCAGAAAAGCAGCATCATGCACACAACCTAGACATGATAGTGTGAAAATATTGTCATTGCAATATGTAAGACGGTGCAGTTCATTAAGTTCAGATTACAGCACGACTCAAGCGGTTTCATGTCTCTTATACCACAGCAATTTGCCAACAATTGCTATTTTTAATTTTTGGATGGATGACATGTCATGCTTTTTTATTTATAGTTATGTTTAATATTATGGACTGCCCAAGAGACAAGGTAGTCCCTGTTATCACTTACATTATAACAGCTAAATAAACATCTCTAACAGAAAACTTTGATTACATGTTTTCTTTGCTATATAACAATATATTTTTAATACATTTATTATTAGACTTATGTAGATCGGATGCCATATAAGTTGCTGTGAATGAGCTGTTACTATAGAAACAATGATGTACTAGAGCAAGAGCATTAATAAAAACCTGTGATTTGAATTATAGCCAGAAATGCTGGCAGAGTCGTGCGTGTATAGCAAATGAAACACCTTCTGACCAATCGTGTTTGACAATTCAACAGCGCTGTTGTATAATACCTATTAACAACAAATTTTTCCAAAGCAAACACAATGGCACATAATACAGCAATGATATTATTCAATATGATAATCACCCAGCTACTAAGATTAGTAACAATTGCATGTTCAAAACTTTGGAACTGTAAACAGAAATGCTATTAGCAGCTGACTTGCGGCAAAAGCAAATGAGTAAAAAGGAGGTTCATACGATTATTGCAGAAGGACCAGTTCAAATGAAATATCTTTTTTTTTTTTAAAAAAAAAATCATCCCTGAGACAGCAAGAGCCTGCTGGAAGGCTGACAAACTGAAAAAGAAAGAATGAAAGAAAGAGTTAAGGCAGGCATAGACATTAATACTGTCAATCAGGCTTTGTTGGCTTTTGAAGTCGATCATTGAAAATACAGTCATAGTTTTACACTTAGCTTATCAGCGAATTACCTTTAGGGACCATTTGAACATTTTTGAGCCACTTTTCTTAGTGCACATTCCTGGCAAAGGTTTATTAAGCCACAAGTGAACATTAAAGGAAGATTTAAACTATTGAAATAAAATGAATGTAAAATGAGCTACAAGTGCCTAGATTTATAGTACCAGTTTAAAGTTTTGACATACTGTCTTGGTTTGTTGTTTGTAATCTTTTCTGGAAATACTTGAAGCTGTAAAGCCATTAAACTAGCAAACTGGACATAATACACCTGCTCACTCATGCAATTACCCAATCAGACAGCAGTGCAAGGCATAAAATCATGCAGATACAGGTCAAGAGGTTCTGCTACTGTTCTCATCAAACATCAGAATGACTTTGACCATGGCATGGCTGTTGGTCCTGTATGGGCTGGTTTGAGTATTTTAGAAACTGCTGATCTCCAGTGATTTTCACATACCTTCTCTAGAATTTACATGGAATTAAACAAAAAACATCCGGTGAGCAGCAGGTTTGCGGGTGGAAACATCTGGTTGATAGGAGAGGTCCAAGGAGAGAAGAGAGGCCAGACTGGTTTGACCTGAAAGGCTGTGGTAGTTCAAATAGTCACTCTTTAAAACCGTGGTGAGCAGAAAATCATCTCATAATGCACAACCATGAGGCGAATAGGCTACAATAGCAGAAGACCACATCAGGTCCCACTCCTGTCAGCCAACAACAGGAATCTGAGCTACACTGGGTACAGACTCACTGAAACTGGACAGTTAAAGATTGAAAAAAAAATGTCTCCTGGTCTTTTTCAATCTTGAGCTGTCAGGTTTTGGTGAGCCTGTGCACACTGTAGCCTCAGATTCCTGTTGGCTGACAGGAGCGGAACCTCCTTTGTAGTGGCAAAGTTCTGACCTAATTCAGCCACAGAGGTAATGTAGACAGTACCTCAAATTATGTTTAGTATTCAGTGCAATATTCATGTTATGTAATTAAACTATACAATAATTTATCACGTTTTCTCCTACAGACAAAGCCCGCAGTCAAACAAAAGGTCAGCCAGAGATGCCCCAGACACTGCCAGACTGCTACGTACAAAGAAAAAGCCTTACGAAAGGATCTGGGTCTTGTAATGGAACACAATGTGAGCTTAATAATTCCCTCACCATTGACACATATTCACTCTTTCTCTTACAAGGCCTCAGTATGTCTGGTATGGCTGAAAATGATTAATGCACCGTGAATTTGTAACTGTAGCAAAAACACTGAAACCAAGTAATTATTTGGAGACTGTGACTGAAAGGTTGTATGGTATAAAACATTAATTAATCAAGCAACAAATAAATTCTTTATCAGAGTGTTTATTGAGTTTTATTCACTCTTACATTAGAATAGAATGTTGTCAACTGAATGAAACTTAAATTGAATAAAAACACAGCAAGATTACCTTGTCTTCTCTGTCAAGAGTGGATATTAGTGTTTCCTGTCGTGTTTTTCATAGTAGTTGTCATAGCTCATGTAGTGTATATGTGTTGATGCTTTTGACAACTTTGACTGCACACTCATTTTTCAAAACCATTTATTTATTCACATTTGCACCATATCGCTTATCCAATCTTCCTTTGCTTAATATACACCCATGAGCCAAAACTTTATGACCACCTGCATACTATGCTGTTGGTTCTCTGATTTAAGGCTTAAGCCTATGATTGAGGCTCAATCCCAAATGCACTGAATGCAAATTGTTGTGTATTTCCATCAGCTCATGTTATGCCATCTACAGTATACATATATGTACTGATGTGAGATTAGACCTTTTATTAGATATCCTATGTCTCAAAATGAGCTTTAATGAAAGCATATAAAAAATAGTCACCAAAACCCAAGGATAGCAACCTTTTTTTTTTTTTTTTTTTGCCAAGTTTTAAAATGTTTATGTTATGTTATGTTATGTTAATTTGTTTTCTAATGTACAAAATTGAATAAAAATGTGTATGACAACCACACTATTTGTGCATTACATACTTTGTGGAAGCCATTATTTACATGAATTTTTAATGAAACACATCCAAAGCTTGCTGAATTGAATAGAACTGAGTATAATTGAATTGAATTGAATGTAGGGCATTTATATAAGCAGCAATGAGCCATCTGCTATTAAGCCTAAAGAATGTTCTTTTTTTCCCCTTTCCCATGTGGGACACATGGTGTACATATACCCAGAAGGCCTATTACTCTAGCGACTATAAATCTCTTGCAGCAAAAAAAAACCAAAAACGCAGAGGACAGACTGTTCCAAAAAGACTTATAAGTCTGTGCATTTCTACAAAAATTATTACCACACTCCTGCAATGTTGCAAATCATTTGCAGTGTTTGCAATCAAGAACCAATGAAGAAAAAAAAAAACATTATAAAATGGATAGTTTTGGTTCTAAAACCTCCTTGATGTACTATGCAGAACTGTGAGTGCATCACAGTAATTGAATTCTGTGTTAATGTGGCAGGTTTTAAGCCAATAAAACCATTACACTTAAGCTATTGATCTGTCCATGGAATGCCTTAATCATTGCTTATTATGTTGCTTAGGAACCAAAGCTTACTGTCAATAGAGTACATTGTTTGGTGGAAGAACGGTTTATAGCAAAAATTATTAATAATAAATTAAACTGTTTATTGAACCCTGGATTTTATCCTATGTTTTTTATTGCCATATTATTAAAGCAATAAGCCACTTGAGAGTGTGCATTACAGTGATTTTATTATGGGTAAAGTGGGTTTTAACCAGTCTGCTTCACATACTGTAGTGCCTTAGAACATCCTTACCTGTGATAAAATCATTGTAACGCAAACCCTTGGGTGGCTTATTGCTTTAATAGACAAACAGTGAGTAGACAGAGTAGAGAGCTTTATTGTCATCGAGCCATATACAAGAATACAGTAGAATAGTGTTTTCCAAAACCTTTGTGCAATATATTATAGAAAATGACAACAATGAATCATCAGACAACATGTAGTGTAGTTTAGGAAAGTTGATGAAATGAACAACAAAGTACAAGACAATTAAAAAGTAGATTCGGTACAATGGGGACAGCACAATAAACATGGCCAAATACTTTTATAACTTTTATAACAGTGTAACACTGTGCAACATACAGTTGGCTACATACTGGGCGCCAGTTCTGGATGGAAACGCTTGTTGATAAGAGAGATCAGAGGAGAATGGCCAGATTGGTTTATGCTGACAGGAAGGCTATGCTAACTCAAATAACCACTCTTTACAGCTGTGGTGAGCAGAAAAGCATCTCACAATATGCCAAACCTTGAGGTGGATGAGCTAAAAGAGCAGAAATGGACTCTGAGGCTACAGTGAGCATGGGTACAATGAGGACAACAGTGTAACGTTGTGGAACATGTACTGACTGGAATGGTTTGTAATGGGTGACACTTTATCTTTTTTTTTAACATGTTTATGTCCTAGGAGCAGAGAAGACCTTGAGTGTTATGAGTAATGTGTCTGTTGTGTTGTTTTTGTATGACAGGTAACACTGATGTAAATAGACAGTGCATAATGACATATCTATGCACGTGGTATAATAATAAAGAAGATATTGTGTGAATATGCTGTAATGTAGGAATAGTTCACCGGACCTGGTGAATAGTGAGTAAAATAATTAATCTATTAATTAACAGCAATACATAGATTAATTAAGAGAAAAAAGTAAGAAGAAATTCTGTTGGTTGTAAACGACATGGACTTTCCTTGTGCTTCATTCTTAATTAAATCTGATTGGGGAATTCTCCAGGGTGCTGAAACGAGCCTCTTATAGCAAGGAGAGCGGACAGGGGGCGGAGATTCGATCCTTCGTGACCACGCCCACTACAGCGCAATTGGCCACTACGCCGCGGAGCGTCACGTGAGTGAGACCCGCACGTTTAGGCCGCTGAATTATAGATGAAAGCGCTCGAGCTGAGAAATGTAGATTGGGTCCCGCGCGCGCGCACCTCAGCTCGCGCAGCGCACGACCGACGTTCCGACTCTTTCCAGCCTCAACAATCCACAGGACGAGGAGATGAATCCTGACAAACCCTGATAAAAGTCGTCGTAGGCACCTCGCTTTTATTTAAAACAACAACAACCAAAAACAACCAAAAACAACAATAAATCACTTAAGAACACGGAGACACAGAAGAGGCGCGATGCTCGGAGCCGTGAAATATGGGACAGCAGTCGTTGTGTTGTTGTTTACTGCATTGCTCCTCTTCACCGGAGCCACCGAGGACGGAATTTTTACAAAGCATCTTTTAGTGCAATTGCAAGAGGGAGGGAATGAAGATGCTCACCAACTTGCACTTGAGTATGGCTTTGGGAGTGCCAGACAGGTAAGATATGATAACTGCATCACCAAACACCCTAAAACAGCTTATTATTTCTTTCTGTTGAAATGATCACAACTTAAAGACTAGTAACAAAACACCAGCGTCCTTTAATAGCCCATAGTTTTTATCTGACAAACGTATGCAAATAAAGAAGATTTTATTTAAAGCCTGCAAACAATTTAAGAGTCATTTGTTCAGTTAAAAGCACAAAGTTTACAGAGCAGAAGGACAATTGGCCAGCACTTGTTTTTCCTCCTTTTCAGGTGAAATGAGGCTTTGTGTTATGGTCAGTTAAAGTTTACGAACCACGATCTAATTAGTTGTCTGTTCACTAACAAGAGTGTTAAAGCACACACACAACTGCAGCTTAATACTAACACACAGACATGGAAGCAGCAGTACTGAATTCATAAAAAAAAATACCTTTATGAATATAACAGGCAATACTAGCACACTACTAAAAGTACACATACTGTATGTTCATATCAGTCACCAAAACCTGACATGTCTTTTTTTTTAATCATATCTACTGATTAAAGTTGTATTAAATTGCCAAAAAATATGTTTGACTCAAACCACAAAATCATGACAGGTTTCCAGTTCAGTTTCCAATCAATCATGTGCAGGTACTGATGTTGATAACAAATTTTCCATTGTCTTTTCATATATATATGCCATACTGGTCAAATGCTTAGTGGATTCGTATTTATGTACATGCGTGTATAGCAGTCAGGCACCTGCAAATCAATCACCATTAAATCTTTAAGGACATGCTGTAAAATCAGTCTCACTGTAATATTCAGCCACACTGAGAATACAGCCATAGTTCAGAACCAAACAGTACATTATGGCATTAGAAAATGCCCAATTACATGGATGGATGTGCAGGATTTGAGATATACACCGATCAGCCATAATATTAAAACCACCTGCCTAATATTGTGTAGGTCCCCCTTGTGCCGCCAATATAGCTCTGACCCGTCGGCTCATGGACTCCACAAGACCTCTGAAGGTGTGCTGTGGTATCTGGCAGCAAGATGTTTGCAGCAGATCCTTTAAGTCCTGAAAGTTGAAAAGTGGGGCTTCCATGGATTGGATTTCTTTGTCCAGAACCTCCCACAGATGCTCAGTTGAGATCTGGGAAATTTGGAGGTCAAGTCAACACCTTGAACTCTTCGTCATGTTCCTCAAACCATTCCTGAACAATTTTTGCAGTGTGGCAGGGCGCATTATCCTGCTGAAAGAGGCCACTGCCATTAGGGAATACTGTTGCCCTCAAGGGGTGTACTTGATCTGCAACAGTGTTTAGGTAGGTGGTACCCAAGGTGTCCCAGCAGAGCATCACACTGCCTCCACCAGCTTGCCTTTTTTCCGTAGTGCATCCTGGTGCCATGTCTTCCCCAGGTAAGCGACACACACGCACCTGGCCAGCCACATGATGTAAAAGACAGCAATGGCACTCTGACCGGTCTGCGGCTACAAAGCCCCATACGCAGCAAGCTGCGATGCACAGTGTTTTCTAACACCTTTCTATCATAGCCAGCGTTAACTTTTTCAGCAATTTGTGCTACATTAGCTCTTCTGTGGGATTGGAACAGATGTGGGCGCCCATGACCCTGTCTCCGGTTCCCCGGTTGTCCTTCCTTGAACCACTTTTGGTAGGCACTAACCACTGCATACTGGGAACACACCACAAGACCTGCCATTTTGGAAATACTCTGACTCAGTCATCTAGCCATCACAATTTTTGGCTCTTGTCAAAGTCACTCAGATCCTTATGCTTGCCCATTTTTCCTGCTTCCAACACATCAACTTCGAGAACTCCTTGACAGGTGCCATTGCAATGAGATAATCAATGTTATTCACTTAACCTCTCAGTGGTTTGTGATGTACATAACCAGTGTCTGGTGTCCACTGGTTTGAGTAAGAAACACTTTCTTTCTGATAATAGAAAATACTACTGCCCATTCACACTACATTAGTAAACCAGACATACATTTCTGAAGCATACTGACCTCCCTTATCATGCCACTTATTTACTTGGTCCTCATAAAGCGAATTTGTTAGTGAATGGAGGATATTATTAATTTTATGATGAGTTTGGTCAAATGTCAAAATATGAGCTGCTTGTGTGCAGTGGACTGTTACAACATCCGATGATGTGGAACGCAGGACTTGGTCTGGTCAGGCATTCAAAATTTCCCCTGATTGTAGCCTACTGTTTCTATTTAGAAGATCTCACAAAATCTTACATACTGTGTCACAGAAATTATGCAGCGATCCAATTTTGTAATTGTGCCTATTTGTCTCACTCCCGTGCTCATTTTAATCTGTAAACTGGACATCTTGAGTTGACATTATGTTTAGCACTCATATATCTCAAATACAGTTCTCTTACTTATCAGTACTTATCAGTACTTATCTTACTAATAGTATTTCATCTTTATTTCATCATCAATAACACACTGTTACACATAGTTGAAAATCTTTAATAAGAATACACATGGATACAAATAGGTCATTTATCATGGTCAATCCGGTGACCTTGAATAAACCTTAAATTAAACATTATGAACATACTATATTTGTTTTTTCGCTGGCTGTTCTATATGTTCTGTCACTAAAGCACAACCATGTACACTTTAGAAATTTTTATAGAACCTCATACAGGCTGTTTGTCTTTTCTGCAAGCTTCCCTTTGGCGAGAGACTTTTTCATTTCTACCCCCGGGACACTCCTAAAACAAAGAGGAAACGCAGCCTTCGTCGCCGTCAGCGTCTGGATAAGGACCGACGGGTAAGCCTACAAGCTCAGTGTTTAGTTCCCATAGAAACCGGCCCAGTTCCAGTCCCTGGAAAACAATAGTTAATAGGGGAGGGTGATGCAGCCTAAAAATTAGATCACAATGTTTTCAAAGGTCTTAATAATAATATTCATCACAACATACTGTACATAATAGTATTAAAGATGATGGGAGAACATTATTGCTTGTTAAACATTAATTTTTTGTCTATCTATTTATAAATAAATTGATGTATATGAATGTCTGTGCTGTTTATCAATACTTTTCATCAGGGCCAACCCCAAGGCTAATGCCATCATGGAGGAGTTTAAATATCACTATAAAATTATTTGATGAATAAGTGAGCAACACTATATACATTTTTGTTTATGTTCATATGTAATATCATGATATTTAAAAAAGGGTGCATGGGCCCTTTTCTCAATAAAAATCAACAAAGGTGTTAGTAACTCATAGTGAGTAGGAAACATAATACTTCTCAGAGTGCACCGTGCTTGTTAATAAAGGCATGGTACAGTTTGTACTCAGCAGTCTTTGCAGTCTCTAATTTTAGTTAGAGAAATAATAAAGCATGATAGATGATATAAAACTCACAAACTAAGTAACACTTAAGGCAGACGGCATTACTCAGCTTTCTCTTCAGAGAAAACACATTACATATTGCACAGAAAGGTGCTGGAAAGGTGGATGGCTTTTTGAATTTTGGTGAATAGGTAGGGTATTAGAAATAAAAACGGATGTTTCTGCAGTTAACTGTGATTATACACAGAGTCACTTCTTTGCATCTTATTGCATACATAAACTAGTTTTCTGAAATAATTCTTATTTACTTTCCCTTTTTCCTCTGACACCATCTACTTTCCTTCCGCCTCTACTGTATATAGTAATTCATGGGTGTAGATTTATGCAAATTGCTGTGTTAGATGCACACATGGCCTTTAGGATAGACTGAGGCTCGTCATCATACACGTGAATAAGAATGAATGTAGTGTTTATGCAGCTATTTGATGAGAATTCCGGCAGAAGCGATGCATTTATCAGCAAATTTACACACAAGACAGGATAGGTTTGAAAGGGCACAATTTCCAAGCATTTTTTGCACATCTCCAGCATTTTGTAGATAAACCTTGAAGACTTAGCTGGAAGATAAATGTTTTAACATTGTTAAGTCTATAAGCAGCAGTTTTTAATCATTGTGTGTTTTATAGGTTAACTGATTTATGTAAGTGCTATAGGCTACACCAAAAAAATGAATTAAAAGCCTTGTCACATACACTTATATGAACAGTTGTACACCTGCACCTTCATGCAATTATCCAATCAACCAACCAAGTGTCAGAAGCTCACCAAACCTGGGCAGTGGAAAGATTGGAAAAATGTCTCCTGGTCTTTTTCTAATCATCAACTGTCATGTTTCGATGAGCCTGTGTCCACTGTGGCCTCAGATTCCTGTTCTTGGCTGACGGAGCCCACCTGCCACAACGTTCAACGTGTTGTGATGCTTCTCTGCTCGCCACGGTTGTAAAGAGAGGGTATTTGAGTTACTGTAGCCTTCTTGTTAAGTCAAGCCAGTCTGGCCATTCTCCTTTGACCTCTCTCATCACTGCTAACTGGATGTTTATCACACCATTCTGTGTAAACTCTACCCTGGAGATTTTCAGCAGTTTCTGAAATACTCAAACCAACAACCATGCCAAAATCACTGAGATCACATTTGTTCCCTATTCTGATGTGAATATTAACTGAAGCGCTTGTCGTGTATCTGCATGATGTTATGCATTATGCTGCCACTTGATTGGTTGATTGGATAATTACAAAATGAGCAGGGGCACAAGTGTTCCTGTTAACATGGCTGATGAGTCTATTTGTTCTGTACAAAATAAAGAAATTAAATATAAGTAAGCATTATTTCACTTTTTGCGATGATATGCACAGTAGGAACACACAGAGTTTGTATCTCTTATGGAATGGTGTTAAAATGAACGCATACATGTATTTACAAAAAATACTGCAGTGTTTTAAAGTGACGTTAGTATTTTGCACCATTAGTATTTAAAGTGAAACTAGCAACGCTTTTAACAGCTGTGCTTGAAATTTAAAATGATCATTAGGTTTATTAGCTTCTCAACAATTACTGTGTCAGGCATCAATAAACGTTAAGCAAAAGACTATTCAGACTTGTGCTGGTTAGCCTTTCAACAATCAATGCAAGGACATAGACAAGCTTTTTCAAGTCTTAAACTGTATTCAAGTGTTTGATATAGAGTGCCTTATATTGATCCTGTACTCCTGTTTTCCTACTTCGGCTCAGTTCATGCTCACTGCCCAAGCTGTTGGCTGTTTACTCTGAGACAATCCCAGTGTTTGCTATGCTCTCCATCCTCTTTATCTCTTCCTTTTCTGTCCTTTTAGGCTGCTGAGTAACTGCCTCATTATAGGCTACGCATGACCTTTTACCTACCACACCTCAGGGTATGCCTGAGTATGTAGAAAGAACAATTTAGAGTACAGTTTTTTGATTTTATGTTTTGTTTATTTGATTCATTATTTGTTACATGTCATGAAGCCTTGATTTCAAACACTGGTTGAGAAGGTCTTGGGTACCATTTCGAGAGGAGCGTTGATGCCAGAGATCAGACAGGCTATTGTCAATAATGTCCTATAGCTCGAACCACAGGAGCAGAAGTGCTGGTCCTGATAAGAGAGGAAGACCCATAGATCATTGAGGATGATTATATGTGTTTTCTGTGTTGTGATGATACATAGCTTATCCAACCTACTGGATTTTTTTAGGTATAGGATTTAGTATTGGCTTAATAGTAGCTCAATTTTCTAACAAATTAATAGCCATTCTCTGAGTCTTTTGGACTCTCCATTTAAGCTATAATTTTTTTTCAGACTTGGTTTCAAGCTCCTAATATATGCAGTGTGCATTCTTTTAACACTGTGCTATTTTTGTTTCGGTTGTGCTGATAACTCAGTCTGCAAAAAAAAAAAAAGCTGCATACAAACCACCTGTTGATGTATTTAGAATGATTGCAGAGCTATAATGAAATCTTGGGAAACTCCTAGGGTGAACCTTTTGTTGCTTTGGATATGCATTTCAGGCAACAAGGTTTTCTATTAATTTAAACAAGCCTGTGGTCAGTCAAATACACAGTACATAGACTATTAAGGAAATAAAATGGAAACCTTCCAGTCCTTGCCAAATTCCAATTCTATCCATTTCTTTCATTTTATACACCCTAAAGTGTGCTAGTAATCTATGCACTATGGTATTATGTGCTGCCATGCTATTACTATTTATCCTGTAAGGCTGGAGAAGTTACGTAGCTGAGGGGAGAATATGAATTTTGCACAGGACATGAACTTGAAGGTTTCAGGGCAGCAGGGTTCACTTAATTCCTGCTTATTGTGTTTATTTTTTTTGTTTATTTGTTCATGTACACTGAAAAGGAAAATAATTATAGTTCTTTTAAGCATTTAACATATCTTATACCACAATTCCCAAATCTGATTGGTCATAAGATTAACTAAACCCCGAGCTAACTTGTCCCATGGATGTTTCACAACATTAAAGGTAATTATAAATGTTTAAAAACCATAATTTCAGAGATATTTAGTTTTTGAAATTAGTGATATCATGAGGAGCATCTGATTTTATTGTCAAGATCAGAAACGCCATACTAAAATTTGATATCATGAGGTTTCAGAGGTTCAGACATTGCTGAAGCACCTGGTGTGCCATTGTGCACTTAACACCAAATTAATTTCAAAACACTGAAACAGATGGAATAATGGTGGTGTGGAAAGTCTGAAGACAGCTGCCAGTGAGTCAACCTTTTCTTTCCGACCTTTATAGGAAATATCAAATTACACAGATGGAATCAGTATACTCAAATGAATCAAAGCCCACAACATGTAATTTATATGAATGGTAACAAGCATGAGTCTGAAAATCTTTGACTGTAAAACTCACCACTTGTTCCACCCAGAACATTTTCATGTTCCTGAATTTGTCAGCATTAGAATAAGCACAGGCTTCCCTGTTTTAGATTACAGTGAACTGTTTTACAGCAGTTTTTAGGGACTGCACAATGACATTTAACTACATGAGATTCATTTTTTAATGTGTATGCTGCATGTTGAGTAAGAATAGAGGGCACCGCTGGAAATTCTGACTTCTAATTGAGCAGAAAAAGTCTGTTTTCAATACTGTAGACCTCTCTTGCTCCTTTTATTTCATCTTCTTTAAACCATTTCTCTTGAAGCCTTGACAAGAATTTAATTAAAACAGTATTTAGCAAGCTACCTGCTCCCACAAACTCCCGTTGAATCTCATTTATGCCACACGACAGCTGGTGATATTCACTGATCTGCATATCTGACTGCTATTTACAGAGGGGGAGCTAATGAAATCTTTTGGGAATTGCATGTTGAAATAAGTAATATATGATGGTACTAAAGCACCCAGCAGTATTAATTTAGTATATTAAAATTCAACAGCATGTTCTTCGGGACTCCTCTTGACAGCTTAATTAATAGGCTACCCATAAATCCATGACAGGCAGGGTTAGGGGTTTATACTCTGCATATACTGTCAAAAATGAGCAATGCTACGTTTAGCCTTCATATATGACACATTTTTATAACAAAAATAAAACCCTGTCTACATCGATGAGCTTCTTTTCCTTAATTATTTCTTCATTCAAAGATGAGATCATCGTATTTTGGATTATCCTATAGTATGCTAAGCGCTTTTGTGCGTCAAGGCTACAGTAACTCAAGTAACCACTCTTTACAGCCGTGGTGAGCAGAAAAGCATCTCAGAACATATAAGAAATTGAAGCTTGAGGCAGATGGGCTACAGCAGCAGAAGACCACATCAGGTTCCAGCCGAGAACAGGAATCTGAGGCTACACTGGGCACAGGTTCCCCTAAACTGGACAGCTGAATACTGGAAAAACATTTTGGTGAGCTGGTGCTCACTGTAAACTCAGATTCATGTTCTTGGCTGACAGGAGTGGAACCTGATGTGGTCTATATATACATATTCTATCATCCACAACTCCAGTCCTTCCTCTTCTATCTTGTGACAGTTCTAATATGGAAGGCAGCAAGTGCTTTACATAAGTTATATCCCTGGTGAGTTAGCTTCCCTGGACTTGCACGATTTTCTTCATGGTTCAGTATAAAGATATAACTATATTTAAAGAAGGATACCATTTCAGCATATTCAGCTGTTGAACATACTGACAGCACCATGTCGAAATGTGTAAATTTATTTCACTTTCACTAACCTCATCCTGTCCTGTTAAAAAAAACAGGACTATCCAGGGACCTAGCCTTCTCGTTAATTACAGACTTGCTCATTTATTCTGTATTTCCTGGTGTCACCTTTTATCTAAGACAAATATTGATAAAGAATTTATTGACTTGAATGCCATATTTTTAACCTACATTGCGCAGAGCAATTGTGAGGATTTATTTATTCTGTTGCCTTATGTTATATGTAATATTGTATATAGTGAGAGTCCTGATGGCTATCAAAGAGCTTTCAAAGCCCTTCTTAAATTAGCCTGCCTTTAATCTGTACAATGTCTGTTTGATGAAAGCGAGAGAACATGCAAATCTGAGAGCATAATACAGGCATTCTTTGTTCCAAAGGCCTTATCACACCACATACTGTCTGCTGAACGTGCATCTGGTCTCTGTAGGTTTCAGCTTCTGTTGCGATATGGAGTACAACCCAGGAGAGTGATAAATGTGTCACATCCGAAAGGAATTCTCACGAATTCTCATATTTCTTAATATATTTTCATAAAAAAAATTGAAAATATTCAGGGTGAATGATTTCAGAAAATGTCAGTGTTAACACTTTTTATTTTATGTCTCAGGTAAAAAAAGTGATAGTACAGGAGGGATTCGAACGTCAGAAGAGAGGCTATCGAGACATCAATGACTTTGACAATGGTTTGAATGATCCACTTTTTACCAAGCAGTGGTACCTTGTAAGTAATTACAGCTTTTATTGTCTTCATGCATTTATGCCTGACCTTCAGTACCATAGCTGTTCATGGCAAATTAATCAGAATGTCTGATACTCTTAATTTAAATAATTTTTCTCCTCGGCAATCAGTGTCAACCGTAATCCTCAAGCCAGCATCTCCAACACACCTTCTCTGTTCCTCCATGACTTTATCATCCCTAGGAACTATGTCTGCTTTATGAAAACAGAATGTCACCTTTATTGAGCTTGTCATTTTTAAATGTTTCCCAGCACCAGTCTATTATGGGTGACCTTTATTTTGCCCTGTAACATTGTTGTGGTTGTGACTAATTTTATAATGTCCACACACCTGGAGTGTTCAGCTCATGCGAATGGGTCCATATTGTGTTGTTGATTAGATAAATACAGGGCAGGCAGACGGCACTCCCGGGCTGGACCTCAATGTGGCTGAGGCCTGGAAGATGGGCTACACTGGAAAAGGAGTGACCATCGCCATCATGGATGATGGTATATGAACTATAAATGCATCCCCCATTTTAATTAGTTAACTTCTATCTACTGTTTTCTATGGCATGCTTTAGAAAGGTCTATTTTGTTTGTATATTAATTTATACCACTGATAATGCATATGTTTTGCTATTTTGACAGGTATTGATTATTTACACCCAGACCTTGCTTCCAATTACGTAAGTATACATAATCCTGTTTTATATACCATAGGGATATAACCGAATAAAAAAACATTATTTCTAACCGTGTACAAATACAGATACCAATTGGAGGAGCACTATTTTTTGTGAACAAAACCAGTTCACATATATCCATGTGAGAAATGTCGTTTGGAAATCCTCTGATTATAAGACATAATATAAAGAAAAATTAACTCACTTACACAAACTGCCACAGCCTTGCTGAGATCAAATAGAATAAATCACAAGTATGATAAAGGAGGAGAGGAGAGGGAAAAAACAAAAACAACAACAAAAACAAAACAAAAAACCCACAAGCACATAATAATGCCAATTTTATACATATACATACTTGCACATGTACATGCATAGATTTTACATTCAGTCATAGCACATAACACAGTTAGTCACAGTTCTAGTAGCTGGTTGATTAGTTAGGTATGCAATAGGTGTATCCCAAACCTCTATAGTGCAAGCATGTGCCTTATTTATCACAGCTAAAAATCTCTCTATAATTGCTATGTATCTGTAGTGATTGAGCCACCCTTGCACTGATGGTGCATTTGGGATAAGCCACGAGTATATTATTGTTTTCTTTGCTGAAGTCCTGCAAAAATAACCTTATTTATCAGATACTCTAGCTTTTGCAATAAAGGTTTTCAAGGCATCTGGTTGAGACTGAAGATATACATTGGGCGTGGGATCCTATGGGACGTAACAGGTTTTTACTTTCATGCGGACATCAGCAGGTGGTCACATACGACGTTCACAAAGAAAGGGGTCCAAAGAAAGACCATGTTCATTAATGTGCGATGCATATACAGCATTCATTCATCCCTAGTAACTGCCTGGTTAGGGTCGTGGTGGTTTAAATTTTGTTTATATTTTTGGAAATACTAAATTTCTAAGAAAATATCATGGGCAGTTAAAAAAGAAAAATGTGTGAGAGGGATAAAAAAAAAATACTATCCTGCCTGCATCTCTAGTCGAGACCAATTATGAACTTGATGTAGCTGAGGTTGAGGAACTGTCAGAACCAGAATTCACACAATGGGTGTTTTTTCCAGTGTTTCCTGGGGCATAGTGGCAGGGGTCATATTTAATAATTAATAAATAAATAAATGGATCAACAAATCAATAAATCCCTCCTGTTTAAGTCACACACTATACAGATGGTGTCATTACATTACATCCCTAGTGTGGTAATTTTATTTTCTCCTGTGGATGGAAGGGTGTCTAATATTTCTGCCAAATCACCTATTCTGGATAACTCTAAATCATACCGACAGTGTTACTGTGTTTTTTTCAGTTTCCCTTTAATGAGCTGCTGGTTTGTTGTAGTGCTGTTTAGTACAGAATTTGATGAAATCATAGATGCTATACAGCATTACCTTTGAGACTAATTAATTCTAGCATGATACTCTTAATCTAGGTAGGTGATTTGTTGTTCAGAAACCTTATATGTTTTAGTGCTAAAAACTAGAATCCAATTTGCAGTAAATGCTCTATATGTTAATATTATCAGGGATTTTATGCTATTCCTGAATGTCTGTGAAACACATCGCAATAATTTTACCCCAAACATTATTTTGAAGTAATTTTAATCATTTCTCTGGAAAGTCTTTCTCTGCTTTTCCAACTAATAACCAGCTTTAATTGAAAACGTCTACTATTCATTAATATTCATAAGCAGACCTCTGATGGTCATAAATATTCATTAGTCGAGATGTGTCCAGTACAAATCTAATGTGATGCAGGAAGAAGAGGAGCAAAATGTGTAACTTCTATAATAGCAAGATGTTTCAGAGCAGTGAATTAATAGAACGGTTTATTAACAATAGCCTACATAATTGTAGGACTCAGGAGCCAGCGAGTGGAACAGCTAATAGCATTCTCAATGAAGGGAAAAGTATTTTGCGTGATGTCTTTTTGAAAGAAATGCTTTGTAACCTGTCTCTGTTTCCAACCTGAGAGTGGAATATGCTGATTCATTTTTTTTAATGTAATAATGAATTTTGCAATGTTATCAATGCTGTCCTGAGAGAAATAAGGTGAATATAAGGATTTGAAGAAGAGCTGAAAGATTCCAGAAAATGAGCTTTACCCATTTTATCTTTGATCAGTAACTGAAGTAATTTATCACTTTCTGTGGCTAATGTTTACCAGCTAGAAAGCTAACCATTGAGTCATATCGTAAGTTGACTAGACTCTTGAGATGCAAACACATCTCAGGATGCAGCTCTTTTATAGTACCACCAACCACCAAAATACAGGCAGAATCTAATAGTCACAACCTTTAAGCTTTAAGAAATACAGTATGTGTAGTAAAGAAAATGTGACTGCAGTAGATGCTGGAAAGATATTTCTTTCCTTGCCGTCGAAGACAAATTTGGCTTCTGTGTACAACCTGGAACTGATGAAGGGTTTTTCTTTTCCGTGGTGAGATGGGATCAGACTGCACCTTAGCAATTAAAAACGCTGCCATTCTCCTGCCACAAATCTCAGTCAGTAGAGATTTCAGAGCTGACTGCCACAGATAGAATAAATATCTCTCCATTCTTTATATGTATTTCTCTTTCTTCAGTGAATGCACACACTCATAGGAAGCAGGCAATTTAACAGGTACATGTGTTGTGTTCAGCTTATGTGAAGTCCTGATTCAGGGTTGGAGTCTTGCGAGTGTAGTGTGTGGGCTGCGAGTCTTACCATGCCTTTGAACACGGAGGAGCCTTAACCCAAAAATAACCTTTGCTTATCTGTGGCGCTGGGTGATGCCAGCGCACGCTCCGCTGGGCCGATGTCTCCTGCCGAGCCAAGCTGAAACAGTCATTTACTGCCTCCTCCCCCTCTCTCCTCCTCCCCTTTCCTCTCCCCTCTCTTCCCTCCCCTCCTTGCTGCTACTGTTTTATTTAGCACCAATTCCACCCAGAGCTCCAGCTCCCCATTCCCTCTGAATTATCAGAACACATGCAGGCATCTTTGCTGCAGCATACACAATATACCAGCTCTACAGTGCCCGAGGACAAGACACACTGCTTTATTTGTCTCTATTTTTAGTGGATTAAGATCATTTGTAGCGTACTAAGAAGATAAATCTTAATAAATTTGCTTGGCTGAAGCGGTATGTAGGTTTTCTGACTGTACATGAGTGCATTTTTAGGTGGCAGCCAAATGGAGGTTTGCCAGAGCCCCTCTCTCTTTCTCTCTCTCTCTCTCTCTCTCTCTCTTTGTTTCGCTGTCTTTCTGCCAGACATAACAGATAACAAGCACAAGCTGCCAGTTTTCAACTCTGTGCAGCTTTATGTATATTTTTTTCCATGAAGTTGCCATGGCAATAACTTGATCTCTTTTACACACAAGGAATATCCCACGCTCATCTTTTTATATGTTAATTGTATAATATGTAATTTATGCATATATACAGTACAGTGCATGTTCTCCCCATGTGTCTTTGTGGGTTTCCTCCAGGTTCTCCAGGTTCCGCCCACCCCCAAAAACATGCCAGTAGGTAGATTGGCTACACTAAAGTGCCAGTAGGTCTGAATGAGTGTGAATGTGAATGTGCATGGTGTATATACAATCTTCCATGTTTCTCCATCTTCTCGAATTTGTACATTTGCATGGTACCTTGCAGATGTATCTGTATATGATCATCGCTGCCAGTTGATTGCACTGTTAATGTCTGAATCTTGTAAAAATCCTGTACCAAATCCTCGATTCATGCAACAGAGTGAAATACAGTTAATGTCATTTCTTTTACTACACCTAAATTCACTGGCAGCTCAATCACAACTAGCATTTTAAATTTCGTTGAAATACTAATTACCTAATGTGAGTGATTAAAAAAATGTTGTCATTTGACAGCTATAAGCGATGTTCCTTTGATTTGCTCGTCTTTCTAGATGTTGCGCAATCATGGAGTAGTGAGCTCATTTAGCTCCAGTTAGAAATTATTGCACCTAGGGGTCAAAAACTGTAACAAGTGCTAATAGAGGCCCATTGGGGCAGGAATCCTGCTGCCCTATGCTCTCTCCATGAACATTTTGTTTATGAATGGGGAGGATCAGTGGACAGGACAGTTGATATTACCTCTTCTGTGTTCATCTTGCATACTGTGACAATAGCGATGGGAATCACACCTGCTGTATTGAACACAGTCACTGGCTCTCGGTTCTTTCTTTGAAAACTAATGTACAGCTTTCGTGTTCATTCAGTTCTTGTCAACTCTCAACTGCCTATTGGGTTAATCTAAAAATTCAGTAGATAGTAGCCTGTAGCATAAGTCAAGCGTGATAGCCCATCGACTTAATTATGTCATCATAAATGTCGTCCTGCCCTACCAAATCCTGTTGTCATGAACCACTTCTTCCTAAATTAGATGGACAGGCAAATGGAAGATAGGAGTTGAAAAGAGGCAAGGAGAAGAGCACATCTTGACAACGTGCACTCAGGCACAGCATGTTGTTGACACTGCGTAGACCTCATAGCTCTTTCTGAACACAGACAAGGAAATCCTGATCATCTCTGGAGCATGTTTTTCTGCATCTTTAGGTAAAGGTAGTTACAGTTTGTTGGCCTGTGATTTGTTCAAAGAAAGTACTACTTGTTTTGTTTTTTTTTTTCAGTAATGACCAGTCTTTTCCCTGATATAAGGGTAATGGTGCAGCTAGTAACCCATTATTTCAGATCTCCGGTAATCAACTTGAGCTCTTTAGACATGCGGTCTGTTATTGTTCCTGCTGGTATTCTATTTCAAGAGAGTTAAAGAGTGTTTGCATGACTTTTAAATGTCAAATAATACATTTAAATCCATTTTTAGTCTGAATTTTATGTTTTAATGCCAAATGGTTTTCAGAAGTTAATATATTTGATGCGTGTGAGATTACTGGTAATATACCATTGTGATCTATATTATGGGCTTAATTACTACTAATAAGGCAAAAAAAGCAACTTATATTTTACCAAGAAACCAGACAGTGCTAACTCCTGAAGACTGCCCCATGTGTGTCCGCTATAAAGAGCAGACAACCAAGACTCCTTCCATAAATATTAAATTAACAACAACAAATTATTATCATTAGCAGCACTTTTTAAAATCAGTTTTTTATCATTAAGCTTAGATAATGTGGAGCGCCTGCCATCCAAGTCCCTGTGAACGAGCTGTTGCTATAGAAACGATAACGTATTAGAACAAATGCATTAATATAAACCTATTATTTATGGTGCAGCCGGAACCACTGTCAGAGCCGTGCTGTTATAGAAAATTAAACCACACCCCTCTGATGTGAGAAATTAGCAGCGCTGTGAAATTAATAACTTTAACACTGTATTGTAGAGCAAGCCATATTTAAAAAATATGAACATGTGGACAGATGGTCTATACAGATTTTTAATGAGCTACGTATAATTGTAACTGACTTCTTTTTAATCCTAGTGGAGAGTTATGCCGCTCCAAATTAGGTCGTCATTAAATATGTAATTGAATAACCTACTGCTGTCTGTCTAGAGGATAATGAATCATGGTAGAAATGTTAGTGGAGATTTCTGTGAAAATCACTGTGTTCTAGTACATCTGTGACATTTGAAATTGTGTTAAAAGATTCTACTCAGCTTGTCTCTATGGTATTGATGTCAGCAATTTCTTCCCACCTTAAACCACTACAGTGATCTGATGCAGCCTGGTAGTGTCAATACCCCTCAGCCTTCAGCCATATACACCAAGATACCTGCTCCAAGCATGTCATTACACTGCACAGAGCACGGAGATGAGAGGCTGCCCTTTGTCTCTCACTGACTCATCTTGGCAAATGCCAGCCAGAATACTTATCCCTGGAGCCATCAATGGTTTCTATGTATGATATTTTCAACTACAGCCTAATGAATTCCAATCTCTCAGTGCTGTCTGGGAAATAGGGGTTTTAGATTATGTGTGTGCAAAGCAGAAAAAATAGTGTTGAGAAAAGTAGCACTAGCAGACCCACTCAGTGTATCATTGTAGGAGCAGAAACCAAGAACCGTGGTGCTTTGACAAATAAATGCATTTACATGGACTGATAGCTTGGCAAAATGATGCACGTGATGGGACAGTCATGTATTCAGACAGTCACACAAGCCATTTAATGTTTTTCTATTCAAAATTCAAAACATTAAAAAAAATTCTCAACCATTCTCTACTGTCAAAGGCGTTGACTCCATTTCACCACTCCTGACGTCTCAGCCTCAATCACATTTTTCATTAAATGGAGGTGGACAGAAGTAATGCAGTGCTGGCCAGAGCAGCATTAAGGAGTCTTTCATTCTCCTCATCTGCCTCATCATTATAACTTGCGTGATGCTTTGATGTCCACCCAACATATCGCAAACAAACGCTACGAAAATGATCTCTCTCTCTCTGTGGTGGGGGTAATGTTCAACCACACTTATGCTACTGATTAAAAGGTTGCTATTGTATATATGTAAATGCAGCCCAAGATATGTTTACTCTGCTATATGTTTCAGCAGGTAGTTTTTTCCATTTGACATTTTATCCCAAGTGCTTCTTTAGAAAATTAAATACGATTCCTCACATAATTTGGGTGTAAGTAGCCCATTTTGGTTTTTAGATGTGCCAAAACTTTACCTCTGGGGAAAGAGTGACTTATAATTAAATTTTTAGCAAATCATTAGCAAGAGACAAATACACTGACTGTTTCTGAGGTAAATGTCATTTGGTTCACTCAGTGAAAGACTAAGCTTACATTTGAGTATCAGGTTATAAATTGCAGGTTCTGAAACGTTTTGTAAACTTTAGTGAAAACTTTTTATTGCCAGTAGAAAAGCCTTTCCCAGACAGTACTGTAATTTTTTTTTAAGATGCTCGTTTGAATCACCTAATTTGATACATAGCAAATTCAAACTGAATTTTTACCCAGTTCTTCTTCTATTTTGGTGGATGCTCATCCACTAATTAGTTCTCCCCTAGTTCATGACAGCTTCCTATCTGTGACAATTAGGAATAACACATTTACGTGGAGACACATAAAGCCACCACATCCTTTTGAACTGCTGCTTGGGGCAGCTGAACACACTAAGGAGAGAGAGTTAACCCTCTTCATATGCATTAGATCACCATGATTGACTATTGTCCTACTGAAGGACAGGGCCATCTTTACCTCCCAGATAACAGCTCCAGTTTTGAACAGTTTTGAACTCACCCTCTCACACCAATAAAATGAATTGCCATTGCCATTTTTAAGGCCATAAAAAGACCGTCATGGCTGTTGAGGATTCTTACAAAGGAGCTCGACAGCTTCTGTAAACCATAATTTCACTGTCCCTATGGTAATAGTAGAATTAGCAAGCAGTTACTCTCTCTTTGACCTTAATTATGGTATAAGTAATCAGTCCAATTGGAAGAAATAAACAAGAAATAAACATGCAGGGGCAGAGAAGATACTATATTACAATATACATGAGCTCTGCCACCACTGAACAAACATCAGAGCTGATGTGTTTATCCAAAGTGACTTACAATTGAGACAGGATACAAATGAGCGGTTGAGGATTAGGGATCTTGCTCAAGGATCCAACAGTGGTACCTTAGCAATGCAGGGATCTGAAGACTTGAAATCTTAGCACGCATTCATTAAGTCCAAGCCATGTGTCTGAGCTTGCAGATCTTTGTAATTCCTGGTTTTGACCCTAGTCTGTTTTCCTGTTTATAATTATGGATTATCACTATGTTGTTGCCTGCTTGTGATCTGAACCCTGCTAGGATTTCCTACAACGATTTATGGATCGCCCACGCTAAGTTTATACACCTGCATCCTGCTTTCACTCACTGCATATCATATCAGTGAGGAGAGAAAATGAGAATTGGAACAATTAATTGTTTATTCCAAGGTTCTGCATAGTATTCCTGTAAAATGTGTATTAGGTGATTCTGATGTACATTACCCAGAGAGGACTTGCCTTTCACTAAGAATTCATTGAATGTTTGAAAAGCATAACAAAGCATAAGTACAAAAAAATGGAATGCTAACAAATGAAATCATAGATTGGATTGCAATAATACTTATAAGAAACATAGAAATCGGCCATCCTTTATGGTCCTTATAAGCAAAGTTGGACCCAGAGGACATTTAGCTTGCATGTGGTCCTCTCCTTGACATTAGCTACTAAGGAAGTCAGGGTGATTGGTTGTGTGCAGCGTGAAGAGACTTCAAGCCATCTGTTTTCCCTTCTGTTTTGCCATGAGAAGTAGTTATAGCTGGCGCCTTCAACACTGAAAGGTGTCTCTGTTTGCTAAATGCCTCAAGGCTAACGGAATAATGCCAGTACTGTCTTATAGCATAGCAGTTCATCAGATAGCAGTTCACTGGATTGATAGATATTTGAAGGCATCTGGCTTTAGCCCAGTGAGTTGGGTAGAAAGGCAATAATAGAGACACACCAATCTTTACTGAGATTGCGATTAATAATTTCTTCATATATCAACAGTTTTTAATGCTAATTAGCATTTGAGTTTTGTTTTTCACCTGTATTTTCTTGTATCTGACTTGCTCAAAAATTGATTTTCTTACTCTTTTCCTTTGACTTTAGTTGTTTATTTCCTATTGTGGCTTTGCTGTGCTCTTTTAACTATTTGCATTTTGGGATTCTTTTTGGGCGAAGCTCAGCAAGATAAGATTAACCTTGTTGTCTTTTCCTATATTGTGTATGTCACCATGGGATTTTATCATACAAACAGACAAATATTTAAAGGCTTGGCTTTCCAATGTACCAATGTTATATGAGTAATAATATAAGTATTTAAAAAAAAAAAAATGAGTTAATCAGAGAAAAATATACCTTGCTTGTTATTGAGAACCTGCTCAGTGATTCACCCTGTTCTACACCCCTTCAGCCTCCTTAAAGGATGACACATGTCTTTTCAGCTTCTGATTGTACAAAAGCCACCCAGAATTAATTGACTAGATCTTTCAAAATTGGCTTGCATAAACTTCTTCACATTTAATTGCTGTTAAAGTCAGTCAGGGTATCAGGTTGGCTGATGACATGTGGGGGGTGGGGGGCAGGGTTATCTCCCCTGCCCTCTTAAATCTGCTGCTGCATAAAGCTCCCTATGGGCAGCAGAAGCTAATTTTAACATGATCTAGGCACATTCGTGAGATATATATGTGTGGATATCTTGGACTGAGGGGCACAGCTTTGGATGTGTGCGTAAACAGATCTGTAAAATGATTGAGTGTTGAAAGTAGGTCTGGTGCCAGCATGTATAGTCCTTCTTTATGCTATGTAGGTCACTTCCCACCCCAGGAGCTGGCATTACAGATCTGATCAGGCTTGTTTTTTTCTTAAAAATGAATGATAATAAATGATAAATTATGTGACAGTACATTTTTCAGTGACATGGGTATTTCTTGGATATTTTATTATGCAACCATTTTTTTCTCAAGTAATTGTTAAAATTTATGTCAAATCACTCTTGCATATGTTAAATAAACATGCAATTGCAATCAATTGTATTTTTTATAGTTTTTAATGTGGCGCTTCTGTTTTGCTGGTACTTGATTAGCCAATCTGTATATTAGGGATGTAACTGAATACGAATATGAACCGAATACATTATTCAGAATTAGCAGATGATTATCTGTTCTAAACAGATACAAATACATATACAAATAGGAGACAAACCATTCTTTTTTTTCTTTTTTTATATTTAAATAAAAAATTCCAGTTTAGGCCACCCCAACATCAGGGTTAAATATGAATACAGCTACAGCTGTTTGTAGCACGAAACAGATACAAATACAGAGGCAGATAGTCACATTGCGCTAAACCCCTAATATATAACATGTTGAATATCGTATTGTGATATTGTGATATATTTTGTCATATCACTTCTAACCTGTATACTCAGTATGAAACGTACTTTCAGTTCTATTTCCATATCCAATGTTTTCTTATTTCAGAATGCAGAGGCCAGCTATGACTTCAGCAGCAATGACCCATACCCATACCCTCGCTACACGGATGATTGGTTTAACAGGTAATCAGCAGTCCATCAGTCAGTTGGCTTTGTGACCCAAGACACAAAGGTGGGTGGGGGAGGAAGGAGGATGAATGTGGTGACCCAAGACTGAGTTTCCTGGCAGTGGTTGGCTGAAGGGCTGCTTGCGCTTTCTTATTGATTTTCCTAACACATAGCCCTATTAAGTCATCTTCTCTCTGGGCTCTCAGCTTGGCTGCATTAATATGGAGCACATGGCCCACGCTGACGCCTTGCAGCACACTAAGCTCGCTGTGTCTCACTTGTCAAGGTCTGTGGAGGTGTGACCACGGAAAACAAGGAACACAGAAGGACTGAACAGCATTAAAATATACCAGCTTATAATATTTGAAAATTCTTTGTATTTCCAAAAGGAGAGCATGTGTATTCCTTATATGGCTCAGATGCAGTAATGCAGTTTGCAGATCATTTGTTAATGGAATGAGTGATTTCTTAATGTGTGTGTGTGTGTGTGTTGTGGTAGATGGCACCCAGAAGGTGCTCAGCAGGGTCAGCGGCAGTGCAGATTAGCACGACTCCCTCTTTATTACTGCTACGCTCAAAATCTCAATGTTAATAAATCCTGGCACATTGTGACACCCAAAAAGAGCTTGAGGCCATCCTTTCTAATAAAGAAGAGCAGAAGCATAACTTCTTTTTTGTCCTCTGTGTGTGTGTGTGTGTGTGTGTGTGTGTGTGAAGCATATGATGGCAGCAGTAATATCATTAGTGTCACAGACTTGCCGGTTAATCAGACAGTTATTTATTAACACAAAAGCTATATTTCTGAGAAGCTCCCTATTTCTTTTTATGCGCTGGCTTTCTTCCAGGCTTCATGTTTCTCCTTTGTGCTGGTTTGAGAACAGCGCACAGTTTCCTTATAATGGCTAAGTCTATTTTTAGAAAGAAGAAGCTGTCCATAAATGACATTTTCTATCCTACTTGTCACAAATAGATTTCCATTTGTAACATGTCAGCAGACAGAGGAGTTCCCATTGGTTTTGGATTATGTAAGACTAATTTGTGAGTCTTATGAATGTGCGGTAAGCAGAAATATTTATGTGCGGAACATCAGGCAGTAATGGGTGCAACAACAGACAGTGATCTTGATTTGGTGACACATTAATTGCCTTGAATATATTTAGGATATAGAACAGAAGTGAATCTCCAATAAAGGCCTGCAGTTAAAATGAGAGTAAGCAACTTCTGGCCTTACTTTGGTTCAGACAATTCTTCTTCAAAAAAAAAAAAACCTCACACTAACTCATAGTTTAGCTTATTTTTTATCACTGGGGATTTTTTTCTTTTGGTTGCTCACACTAAGTTAATATATTGTTTTAGCTGTTAATATATTGTGATTCTTGCTAATAGTTTCCATGAATTCTGAATACCTATGTACATATCCTACTAACTTGTAATATTTTCTGAATGCAAATGTTCAGCCATGGGACCAGATGTGCCGGAGAGGTGTCTGCAGTGGCTAACAACAACATCTGTGGCGTAGGAGTGGCCTACAATTCCAAAGTGGCGGGTATATCTCATACTATTTGTCTATCTAATGTTGCTCCTTATATTCAAAATAGGCTTTTTCAGATTCATAATAGGCAAGTTCAGATCTCATGAGTCCACCAAATATTTATTTTACTAATGGAACCTATTCAACCTATTCTATAGTCAAAACAGCTAGCTCGATTTAACTTCTGAAAACAGCATTTCTGTCCATGACGACCTGCCAACATGCCGACCTTTTTTGTCTGAAGCACACAAATAGAAAGGAAATTCCCTATTGTGTAATCAACACGATTTTGGGACCCAGTACAAAAGGGTGCTGATCATTCTTTCACTTTCATTCTTTCTTATTCTTTCAAGACATATTTTTCTCTTTCATCATATTTTGATGTTCAGTCAGATTTGAAAATAAAATGCTGAATGATTGTCTTATGAACTGTTAGCATCTGTGGACACACAGGTGGCTACAGGCACTACACTTAAGTGTAGTTATTCACAATGATTATCTGTAGTGCTTACAATATTCTAGATATTATAAAAGGTCATGGCCATCATTCATGATTATGCTGTTGGCAGTAAGATTTGTGGTGCAATGACTAGAATACACGAGCCACTTAAAAAAACATGCACTCAAAAGGAAAAGAAAGAAAATGGCTCACAACTGTATGAAAGAATGTGAATAGGTATGAAAACTAAACCAGACTAAGACAGATGAACATTCAGAACAGTGTTCTGTGAGGAGCAAAAGCAATTATCGCATATAACTCCTCTATTAATTCTCATAAGGACCAACTCTAAAGAACATGCCTCTAGAGCAGTACAGGACTAGACATGTACATCGTTTCCCAAAGCTCCCTGTCACAGACTCACAGTTTTAGCAGGACCACTGCACATAAAGGTGGAGATACAGATGAAAGATATAAATTACAGGATTCATGGATGTATTTAAGCTGGAAACTGATTTTACTTATATAAAGGAAAAGCCTATTAAAGCAAGCTGAGTTGAATAGTAACTGTCATGTGCAAATTAAAATGGAGATAAGAAACATGGCCTGGCTCTTCCCCCGGTCTAGGCATCCGAATGTTGGACCAGCCATTCATGACGGACATCATTGAAGCCTCCTCCATCAGTCACATGCCGCAGGTTATTGACATCTACAGCGCTAGCTGGGGTCCCACTGATGATGGCAAGACGGTGGATGGACCTCGTGAGCTAACCCTTCAGGCCATGGCAGATGGCGTTAACAAGGTACTCATGGGAAATACGGTGTTTTATTATAAATATGCAGTGCCATGGTATATGATCACATGTTTGTGAATGTGTTGTGTTGTGTAATGTTTGTTCCAGTGAGATTTGCATGTCTATGCTCTGTGGCAGTTTGAACTTTCAGTAAGGTTGGATTTTTTGTCCAGAGTGTATGCTATTACTGTCAGCTACAGACTGAATACACTAAACATATAGCATGAATATTGTATTTTTTTGTTTCAAACTAGAAACAATAACCGTGACAGGCAAAACTTTGATTAACATATTCGCTTTGATTATCATGAGTGCGTGTTGGACAATGGAAGGGTAATGTTTCCAATAATAATCTAACATTTTTACTTATTATAAAATATTACATAAATCTAATTTATATACATAGAACTGCATTAATGGATGGAAAAAATCTCCTGTGGCCCCATCTCCATGGGGTCACAAACCCCAGGTTGAGAACCTATGGTACAGAGCATTATTTTTTGTTCACCTGCAAATATTCCCATATTTGTTCAATATATCATATCTAGACGGACCTCGAAGGGCGTAAGTGATTCTAAAGTAGATGAAATGCAATATCATGAAATTCAAAGAAGCACTCCTGTAAAGTACTAAGCTGTCCCTCCATATTTCACCAACATGACTAACAATGTCCTCATTTGAGGCCTCATGGTCATGGCCTCAAATTAACTTGTTGAATTAATCACAAAACTATGGTGTGACGCCCTCATGTTCCCAAGCGGTCTGGAATGATTATTGCTACCCTCATATTCCTCCCTCCAGACCAGGGTTGAACAAACAACCCTAATCAATTCATATCCCACTCAATCACTACGTGGTAATGGTGGCCTTTTTTTGTGCACTCTAAAAAGATGTGGGGCGAAATTCTCTTGGGGAGTTACATACCACTTGTTACACTGGCAAAATCCAATCACTTACTCTCAGAACATATCACTTTGTTTTTGTTTCTCTAGTCCACTGCTTTGACCTGTTCAAATTGCCACAGCTAATGGAATAAAATGGTGTCGAGAGAACTGTTGCAGCTCTGGTTCTATCAAAGTGCTCTGCTTAACATCGTTTAGGATAATCTCAGGATATTTCACCTCACATTTTGCAACTGAAATAAAAATGACAAAATTTCAAATGCTTGGAATCTAACCCCTTCCTTCTCTTAACGAGTGAAGAGGTTTCCAGTCATGGGCATTGTTGATTGCTCAAGGGTCAGTAGATTATACTTAGCTTAAACAAAAAAGCCTCATCAATTATTTGTTGAGTTGTACGGCACTGTTATGACAGATTTTGTCATTTACTGTAGAATTTTGTCATTGTCATGGCACAATGTTCAGTAAGACCAATATGGCCAATATGTATGGCTTTTTTTTTTTTAAATAAGTAATCGTATAGCATAGAAATGGTCTTCTGAAAGGATATGCATGAAAATACATGAAGCTCCTCTCTCTGAAAGTGTCCCTTAGAAAGATTGTGGTCCTCCCACACCTCGAAGATTCCCTCTTATCAGCTCCCTGTGTGAATAGAGCTTGTTACAAAAGCAGCAGCGTTTAAAGTGCAATCATTTCTTTTAGCTAATTGCAGCCAAGCTGAGCTGATGGGTCTCCATTCAGAGACAGGGAACAGAGCGAGAGAGAATACATGAAAATAGGGGGGTGGGGTGGGGGGAGGAGGAATAAATAAATTCAGAGAGAGGATGAAAGAAAGATGTGTTTACAAAAACAAAACCATAGGCAATTCATTAAGGATCTTGAGTCTGTCTTATAGTTTTATGAACATTACACTGTAAATCCAAGTAATCCACTTAACCAAGCATAGTTAATTGCTACATATAAAGATGATAATCAGGGAACAAGTGGCAATATGAGAGCTAATGGTATGAAACCGAATAAATGTACATTGTGTTTGACATTGATGAAGCTTGTAAGAATAGTGTTGTTCTTCTAGTGTTTATCTAAAAGCCAAAGCTATGCATTTTACCTCAGAATAGTATGACCTACAAGAATAATACTAGCTATTGCAATGTGTTATTGTTGAACTTATTAAAATCGTTGATCACTTATTTGAATGTTAATTATGTGTGTTGTGTATGTACAGGGCCGAGGGGGGAAAGGCAGTATCTATGTGTGGGCTTCGGGGGATGGTGGTGGCTATGATGACTGCAACTGTGATGGCTATGCCTCCAGCATGTGGACCATCTCCATTAACTCGGCCATTAATGATGGACGCACAGCTTTGTACGACGAGAGCTGCTCCTCCACACTCGCCTCGACATTCAGCAACGGCCGCAAGAGGAACCCTGAGGCAGGAGTGGTGAGTAGGTAGTTGTTGTGTTGGTGTGTGTGTGGGAGTGTGCGTGCACGTATGTTTGTTCATATGTGTGTTTATATGTATTTTTTATGCCTTGTCTTCTCAGTAATTATTCTGCTTTTAAGCAGTGGAAATGCAGTCAGTGACTGACTGTTCTTTGTTATGCCTCAAACTTTATTAGAGCCTTATATGAAATGCAGTGTTTCAGACAATACACTGTAGGTTATCAGATGGTGACTTGATAGACACAAATAGTAACATACTACTCAAAATTCAAATAAATTATTTTGAAACAAAACCAGGCATCAGTGTTGCCAGTTTGGAGAATATGTCTTTTTGGTAGTCACTAAGACTAAAAATGGTTGTGATCCAATGTCAGGTTTAAATATCAACCATGAACTGCTTCACACTAAAATATCCAGTTCATTTTACCACCTGGGTGTCAGGACAGAGAAGAGTCTTGATGCGTGCCTTTCTTGTACCTTGAGGGATGGTTGGTCCAGTAGAGCCATCCGAAAGGCTCAGAAAGGCAGCTATGAGAAGACAATGGAGGGAATGTACCAATGGGTTGGTGTGGAAGAACTAGGGGAAATTGAAAACAAGTTGTTCTGCTGCCTTCTGGATCAGTTGCAGTGGTCACCTGGTACAGAGAGGAAGACCTGCCAGAAGCAAGTTGCAGTAGTCCAATCTTGAGGTGACATGAGATTGAACAAACACCTGACTGAGAAGGATAGTTGGTTGTCAAGAACTACCACAAGATTGCAAGCACTGTCAGATGTTGTGATCTGAAAATTCTCCAAGGAATTCACAAGATCTTGACATGAGGATGCATCTCCAGGGATATACAGCAGCTCAGTCTTGATAGAATTTAGTTTAATCTATAACAAGATCTCGGAGACATGCTGAGACCCATGCAGAGACATGAGTGTCTAAGGGAGGAAAGGAGAGGATGAGCTGACTATCATAGTATAGCAGTGGTATGAAAAACCATGTTAGGATATGACCTCACTAAGAGACTGGGTATCGAGGAAAAGTAGAAGGGGGCTAAGCACTGAGCCATGTGGGACATACATGAAAAGTCTGCATGGAGCAGATGGATTCGCTCCATGTCACCCAATATGACCTTCCCGCAAGAATCAAACCAGCATCACGCTGTGCCTCTAATTACAAGGTTTATGAGGATGGACAGGAGAGTCTTGTGACTGAGTGTGTCTAAGGCTTCTGACAGGTCAAGGAGGATGATGACCAATGGTAGTTTGGCTGATTTAGTGCCACAAAGATTCTCAAGGGCTGTTTTCGTGGAGTGTGTGACTTCGAAGCCAGATTGCTTAGGATCTTGGGTAAGAAAATGCTCATGGGAAACCAAACATCTTCATGTACATAATTATAATCAGAATTGATTGACCTGGTTTTGGTGTTCTACAATGGATTCGCCCCAGCCCCACCAATCCCTAATCAATAGTCCTTAAGCCATGATGGAGCCTGCGACACTTGTTTAAGTCTAGCTGGTTTTCGATGATAGGATGCCAGCAGAACAGAATTCCTTAGACCACTGGATCCTTGAAGACCATCTACTGTCCATGCAAATCCTACCAAGACTGGAGGCTGTTATGGAGCTTTTCAGTGGGAGAGGTTTGGCAGCACTGCCAGATATAACTCATTAGATGTTAAAATTTGGGTAGTTCTAAAATGATTTTCTCTCTCATAGAGGAAACTATTAAGCATGAGGCAGAGTGTGTTTGTTTATGCCAGCATGTGCACTGAAACACAGTACTTTAATGTTTTGTGAAAATTAAATGAAGCAAATTTTCACTTAATGGCTGCCCATGCAGATAAGCACAACCAGTTGTGACAGTACCTTAGTCTTTAGTAAATATACAAAAAAAGTTTCAGTGCAAACCTTATCTGACAATGTTTAAAAAATAAAAGCAGTCACACTATTTCTGTGGCTGAATCTTAAATGGATTTCTACACTGTTGATGAGGGCACTAGGTGGGGCATACATCTCCATTATGCTATATCCTATGTAGGATGCAAACAAATAGGCAGCTATTTAGGTGGATTTTTACTTGGATCACTGGGAAGCAAAGTAAGATCAGTATAAAATAGTGATGAGAAAATGTTACTGTTGTTAAATAAACATGAATGAAAAACATTAAATTGCTCCTTAAACTGCTTAAATGGATTGCATTGCCGACTTCTTAAATCCACCACAAAAAGGACTTTTGAAAAGAGTGAGAAACTTTGGAAGACACTACATTACTGAACATTTCTGTGCCAGGAGAGACAATTCCAGCAAGAGACATTTATTAGGACAATTCTGTGATTCACTATTTTCCACGTGTATAACCCATGTATGCTAACATGAATGGTAACCAAGTTAAGCACAGAAAGTACAGCACAGTTTGCTGGGTTTTGGAGAATAACAACAGCACTGATGCTGCACCATCCAGGGGAGAAGTCCACTGCATAGAGATAAAAGAAACAAAGATCAATGATTACGTCAAAGATCAAGATATTGATTGGGAAGCACTGGCTGACTGTTAGGTATCAGTTATCTGAGCTCTTCATAGAATGGCAGTACACAGAATGCAAGTAGGCCAATTGCAACATGTCTGGAGTAAATATATATGAAACCTAGTAGCAGTGGAAGCTTTCTAAAGCACAGAAGGATAGAAATAATAGAGAGCTAATTGCCTTGTCCTTTCTGTGCGTGAACACTTACCTGTGAAATGGAAGCTGCAGGGGGATGCATTCAGCATGGAACCTGATGTACTCGCCCTCACTCAATTTAAAAGATATCGGTTGAGATGGAGTACTTTTTGCATGATAGAGAGGATATTGTCCAGTGGGCAAGGCATCAGAGACTGAGATGAGCTCACATGTTGTCTCAGACTGGAAAAGAGATTTTGTAGCTTCTTCAGTACTTTGATGTAGGTTCGGTTTAGATTTAAGCCAATGCATGCCCTTGGAGTTGATCATTTTATATTTTAAAATCTAAAAATAGTACCTGTTTTATATTTTCCTCGGATACATTATCTCACAAATTCCCACCTCTCACTTTCATGTTTTGTTTTGAGTGCGCTTTTTGTATACATTACCATGTGCATGTGTTTTGGTCTGTTACCTAATGTGTGCACCTGTTCTATGTTCAGCCCTTGATTATTTTGTGTATTTATACCATTCTGTTTCTTTGTCTATTTGCGAAGTCTTGTTCGTCAATGTGCGTTTCTGCGCCTTAGTTTCCTGCGTTCCTTATTTACTTGTTTGTGTATAAAATGTACTAGCATAGTAATATAGCACTTTGTATAGTGCTGTAAAGTAAATGTGAAGTTAAACAAAGCAGAGGATTTTGGTTAATTTCCATTTTTTTTCCAAGATGGCAGCCCTCTTAACACACAGTAACGTGCAATGCTAATTAGCTGATTCGCCTTTATTTTTTGCCTTAGTCCACATAGATCCTGGAGCTATTGTTTTGACACTCTCTTTCTTTCTCTCTCTTCATCTTTCAACTCAGATCCAGAAAGCTTTTGGCATTGGCATAAACTGCCATAAATGTTGGCATAAATGTAGGAGGTGCATTATTGCCAAAGCTACACTGTAGAATAAAATCTTCCTAGAATGAAAATAATGGTGGACCCATATAAATAGATTGTCATTTTCTCTCTCTCTCTCTCTCTCTCTCTCTCTCTCTGCAGGCCACCACAGATCTGTATGGAAACTGTACGTTGCGTCATTCAGGCACATCAGCTGCTGCTCCCGAGGCTGCTGGTGTGTTTGCCTTGGCATTAGAAGCCAAGTACGTACACTTCTGCTTCTTAGCACATGTTACAGCTACACAGCCTGATTAAAGATTTATGAAACCTGCAGCAGAGCTTGTAGCAGAGAGTGTACTGCACTCTTGGTTGTAGATTACCGTCAGTGAATATTTTGCTCTGCCTAGCAGTCTTACCATGATAGTTTTTTAAGCCTCTACTGTTTGTATATCTGATTCCATCCACTTCATGTTTGTGCTTGAAGCCAACACCGAGCAAATCGCTGTATGAATGCCAGCGACCAAAAAAAAAAAAAACCATTGGCCATCATCTGGTCCTTAAAGCTAATTAAATGGGCGTGGAGCTCACACTTTGCATCACTGCATTGGCTCAAAGCGCTCCATAATTTGCTTAATAGAAAGCAAGAGACCTTTAGAGGGACAGGTGCTCAAAATTTTTAAAGGGGACATGGATCAATTTTTAAACTACTAAATACAGCATATCCTGCTGAAACACAGTAACCATTACTCAGGCAGAATTTTAGCATTAATTACAGTCTTCATTGTATTCAGGAAAATTCACGTTTTGCAGAAATTGTAAATGGCAGTGTGAATTATCCAACATAGCCTTGTCAAAATGCCCGGCTTATGCAATACATGCATAGTGTCATATTTTGTTAGAGGTAGAGACCTCCAGCAAACAGTGACCATGAGAATCAGGACAGTAAACATGCTGGATGCTTTCTGATTTCCCTAGAAAGAAAAGCACTGTAAATATATTGTGGCAACATATAAACATTGTTTTAAACACAGTATACATACCAGCGCCACATTTGCTACCTGGATGAATAGCTCTTTGAGTTCAAATTCATCATCACCAATGGTAGTCAGCATTTTACTTGTATTTAAATTATTGTTGATTAAAACTCCTCTTCTTGTTTCTATGCAAATAATTTGAGCACATAGAAAAAAAAGCTAGAAAAGCTAAAACTATTATAGCACCAATTTAAAATACTGTAAGCTTGGCACTAAGTGAAGCCATAATAACACCTCTAAAAAGTGGTGTAAGGTCATAAAGGTCATAAATTAGCCAAGGTAAAATCCTTTATCCACTCAGGAATACAATTTGCTTTAGTATCATTATTGACCTGATCTATATCTGACTGTCTGTTGCGAATTTCACCGTTCGTTCAAGGCCACTTGCCTTGATTCTCTGTAATGGAAAATTGTGATTATTACAAGCACACACAGTGACAATAAATCTGATTTCCATCTTGCAGTTCAGGTGACTGTGCTTGAGGAAACACTCACACATGGGAAAAATTGTTTGATATCACACACACTAAGTGCGAATAGTTCACAAATTGCATAATTGACTTTGTGAAAACCAATTTCCCAAGAGAAACCAAGAGATGTGTACACACACAAATACTATTTTATACATATAGTATTCCTGGCACGTTGGACAATATTGTACCTTACAGCCCTGAAAAAAAGCCTTTTAAACAAACAGTATCGTGAGCATCAAGAGGCAAAGGAGGAAAAGAGCAAAATGCCTCAGGCCACTGTTAAATCTTCTTACTGCATCGTATCAAAGACAATACTGCTATGCAGAATATCAAAGAATTGTTCATTTAATTCCCACAGTCAAAAGAACTACAAGCTGTATTATTAATTTAGCCCTCTTTGTGGTGGAACTGACTTCAGCATGTCATTTTCACTTCACTTGTGCTGCTTGACACAGTCTTTGCTGTGACTGGTGTTGACTGGTGTTAATGAATGTTGACATGACCTTGCTCTGCAAAGCCTCACTGTTTGCTCAGCATTGAATAATGTTGTAGCTGATGGTGGTGCAGGTCACTCGCTCCAGCCAACGGTAAATACTGATTGCAGGCGGCAAGTGCATGTGTGTTTTGTCAGTTGCCCAAACATACTTACAGCACTGTAGTGATACCTGCAACATGCTGAGGAGCAGAGAAGAGACTAGAATGTTTTGAAAGATGAATCACACATTGAATAGTCTAAATTTGGACCAGAGTTCTAAGGAAAAAAATTGTATTTCATCTTTACAAAAATGTTTTTTTAGAGAATGTTGCCATTGCTCATGTTTTTTTGTAATCAGAAAAAACAAGATGGTTCCAGTTTCGGTGAGCCTGTGCCCAGTGTAGCCTTAAATTCCTGTTCTTGGCTGTTCAGGAGTGGAACCCGATGTGGTCTTCGGCTGTTGTAGCTCAACTGGCTCAAGGTTCATTATATTCTGAGATGCTTTTTTCCTCACCATGGTTGTAAAGAGTGGTTATGTAAGATACTGTAGCCTTCCTGAGAGCTTAAACCACTCTGGCCATTCTGCTCTGACCTCTCACATCAACAAGGTATTTGGGCCCACAGACCTTCTGCGCACTGGATGTTTTTTGACTTTCACACCATTTTGTGTAAACTGTTGTGCTTGAAAAATCACAGGAGATCAGTCTCTAAAATACTCAAACCAACCCATCTGGCACCAGCAACCATGCCATAGTCAGAGGGATTGGGATTGCATTTTTTCCCATTCAGGAGCTCTTGACCTATATCTCCATGATTGTATGCATTGTGCTTCCATATGTTTAGCTGATTGGATAATTGCAGGTATACAGGTGTTTTGCTATTAAAGTGGCTGGCGAGTGTATGTTATAGAATTTTCAAATAAGTGTAAGTTACCATAAGACAAAAGTATAACAATAGTTCTTAAGAGGTTACTTCAATGAAAAATGGTATTTAAAAAAAAAAAAAAAAAAAAAAAAACTTGGGTACTTTAGGACCTATATAATGGTTCTACATCAGAACATCAGGACAGCTGTTTGTGACTTAAAACTCAAGAGGCTGAATTAAGCAATATGACAGAAAAATCAGGAGTTATTCGTCAATAGAGCAGTCCCTGACCTTGAATTGATGTTGTGCAGGTAAGCGATTTCATAAAGAGAAATATCATTCTGCAGAGGAAAGGGCCAAAACACATTAATTATTCAGAATGAATTATTTAATTATTAACTATTCAGCAAAGATCCAGATATCCTTCGGCCATATTTCTGAATGTGTTGACCATTACAAAAGTGTTATAGCTATTTTTAATTAATCCAGCCATTTTGCCTTAAGCTTGTTTTCCTTGTGTGTGTATGCATGCAGTCCAAACCTGACCTGGAGGGACATGCAGCACCTCACAGTACTCACTTCAAAACGGAATAAACTCCATGATGAGGTACACCAGTGGAGGAGAAATGGTGTGGGCTTGGAGTTCAACCATCTGTTTGGCTACGGCGTGCTGGATGCCGGTGCCATGGTCAGTCTGGCGCGTGACTGGAAGACTGTGCCTGAGCGTTTTCACTGTGTGGCCGGATCAGTGCAGGAGACACAGTAAGTGCTGCCTGCAGGCTGTATAGTACATATTGTGAACACAAATATTGTGATCCAGTTCAAATATATAATTATAATAACCATAAATGGTTTTATAAAAAAGATTGCATTTCAGTTAATATTTAATTTTCTTTTAAACATATTTGTCCTCCCTATTTGATATTCAGCTGCATGTAAATGTAGTATGGAAGAATGAGTGCAGTGTGACAGCATCCCTGAGCTCCCCATGATAGCATTTTGGATGTGTCAAATCTCCCTCTCTGTTCCCACACAGACACTGGGAGTCCCTCTTCTTTCCCCAAGCACCTGTGCTCCTTATTCTCATGTCTGCTATAATTAGTTCTCTCCTACTCAGTGCTGGCCACAGCATCCTATGGCAACAGCCTCAATTAGACTGGGCTTGAGTGCCAGGGAGAAAGTGTGTGTGCGTGTTCATGCACAAACTGTGTGTGTTTATATTTCTGTGCTTATGTGAGTCCTTGTCAAACCCCCGTAGACAAAAGTGCCAGCTCTCATATCTTACCTAGCAGAGAGATGGCGGGAGTCCTAGCCGAGGCAGTGGGTGAGAATAGCAATTAAAAAAGCAGAAGAGAAAAGAAAGATGCTGCTGAATTCAAATGAGCATGGACATGCAGGGCAGCCGCCATGTGATAAGGCCCCTATCAGCCCTGACTAATGAATGCTGCCAAACCCTCAGACACCGAACCAGCACTGAGCAATTCTGATAAATAAGGCTTTAATTGTTTTAGAAAGACGTTCCCAAAACATGGAAGAAAAAAACTATCAATTCTTGTGGATTAAGTGCAAGTGGAAAAAAATAGGAAACAGAAAGAAAGAGTGTGCGCCTGCAAGAAGAGCAAGAGGATTGTGGGATTCGGTGAAGACCTTGCATTTGTCTGACAGCTGGTGAGAGAGTGTCCACAGAACACTGTATCTGTTAATCAAAAACTCATATATCAAACCCGTATATGAGCTATCTTCTGTTCCTTTTTCCATAGTTCTATACTGCAGTCAAAAGCCATCAGTCAGAGAGGTGTTTCCAGTCTCACAGTACAGCACCTTTTGTTCCAGAGCAGTAATTACAATCAGAACAGCAGCATGACACTCCTCCAGTTGCCGCTCTATTAATAAACCAACTCGGGCTTTAATAATAAACACAACAACACCAAAAGCAACAATAACAAAAAATGCTCGCTCTTCTGTATCACAGTATTTACAGTAGTGAAGATTTGACCTGTTACCAGAGACAGCAACGGCACATCACCTGAGCACTACTCTAGCTGCATCAGTGATTGATAGAGTTGTAACTATCTGTATCTGTTTAGTGCTTCAAATATTCATATGTATATTCAGATTTTAAAAATACAGAGGTAGAAATGCCAGCACTGTCAGCAAGGTGTGTATTTTGGCTCTGACAGTTCCTCAGCTACATCAATCAACTTCATAATTGGTCTCAACCAGTAATATGTGTAGGACTGTTTCTTTAGTCTCACTCACACAGTTATTATTTTTATTTGTGCCTACCCAGAGGGGTGTTCCACAAAGCAAGCTAACTCAATAAGCCAGGTTTTATTTCAGAAAGTCTATATATATATATATATATATATATATGTATATATATATATATATATATATATATGTATATATATATATAGATAGATAAAGGAATAGGAGAATAGGATGATCCTATTTGTATATATTTGTTGTAAACATATTCGTAAATATTTCTATATTTGTGTCTGTTTAGAATGCATATCTTCTGTTCAACCCGAGTAACATGTTCGTATTTGGTTACATTCATAACCAGTGACTTCTTCCCAGATGTGTCTTATAAGTCACATTTTATGTTCCGGTGCAGCTCAAAAAATACACCAATAAGGCAAACATCAGATGATTGCAGATGAAGAGTCAAAGCCAAGAGATATGCTTCCTGTTGTAAATGTTCCTGGCAGTAAAGTGTTAAATGACAATAAATGTGTTTGATTTTCTATTGCTTAGATGAAGCTCTGCAGGTCTGTTTATAGCCACAACATTGCACTTGTTGTTTCACTTATGTTAATCCAATTAGCACATTTGCTCTTAAATGTAGTCAGTAGTGTTGCGTTGCTCTACACTGATTGTCTTCCTGAACATTTCTGTTTTACTGTTGCGTAAATGGTGTATTTATAGAATGTATTTTTAGAAACCCAAGATTTTCATTTCACATGTTGCAAGCTGTGCTTTTAAACAATGCATTTTCATGAGACATTTATTTCCCGAGGTTCCAATTTTCCAAACAACCCACCAACTGGATGCACACTCGACTCTCTTCTTACTTCTATTTTTCTGAATTAGTCTCCCAGGAAACACGCCCCGCTTGCGTACCAGTAGTCTCACGCAGACCCACATACGTAATCTGAGTGCAGTAATGGACCAGGATGGGAGACCTGTCTCTGATAATGCCATTACGTCCACTTTATGGCCGCTCACTCCAACCCTCTGCTGTTATCATCCCGCTGGCACAAAACAGGCTGTCAGCAGCACTGCGCCTTTGTGCGAGTGCAGCAACAAAGCCGTCCTCCTCTTATGGCGTGGACGAGATCCCTTCATCTCGCCAGAACAAATTGTCTAGCACTAGGGTGGTGCATTATTGGAAAAAAGGGGACATAATAGAGTTTCTGTTGTCTGCTCTTTATAGCCTGTTCTTACTGAACTGATATTTCAGGGAAGAAAAAGACTTCAGATCCAACCTTTCCAGATGAGAAATTGATAGTTTAATTTTTCATTTCTTCTACTAGTTATACTATTTGCAAATGTTCGTCCGTGAGTATAGAACACTGCAGTTTAATGTGGTAGAAACTCTAGGGTGACAGAAATACTGATTACACTGTCAGAGTTTATTAAAGCAGTAAGCCACAGGTAAGTGTGTACTTAGACAGAAAGCAAAGCACCTAAAACTCGCTTACTAGTGATAAAATGACTGTAATGCATACCCTCAAGTGGCAATAAATTATTTAATTTATTATTAATGATATTCACAATAAGCAGTTCTTCCACCCCACAATGTAGTGACAGTATGTTAACAGTAAGTCGCTTATGTGTAATGGTTTTATTGGTATAAAACCTGGCACATTAATACAGAAATCAATTTTGATTTGTGCATATATCGATGTATCCATGGCTCAGCTAATCCAATTTTCGAACTGAAAGTGTTCGCTGTATAATTTGCATTAATGACTTAATTTTGATTTAACTAAGACTTAGTCTATGTCACACTGTATTTGTCTTTCTCTCTTTTTCACGCAGCAAGATCCAATCAGGTGCCAAGCTAGCACTCACCATCACTACAGACGCGTGTCAGGGCCGGGAGAACTTCGTGCGCTATCTGGAGCATGTCCAGGCGGTGGTGACCGTGAATGCGAGCCGGCGCGGCGAGCTCACACTCAACCTGACTTCACCCATGGGCACCAAGTCCATTCTGCTGAGCCGGCGGCCGCGTGACTCCGACTCCACTGTGGGGTTCGACAAGTGGCCTTTCATGAGCACGCACACATGGGGCGAGGACCCTCGTGGCACCTGGAAGCTCGAAGTCGGCTTCAGTGGAGAATCTCCACAGAGCGGCCATCTAAATGAGTGGACCCTCATGCTGCATGGCACGCAGAGTGCACCCTACATAGAGCAAGTGGTCAGGGACTACCAGTCCAAATTAGCCATGTCCAAAAAGGAGGAGCTGGAGGAGGAGCTGGATGAAGCTGTAGAACGGAGCCTTGAGAGGATGATGAGCAAAAGCAACTAGCCTCAGCCTGAACTGCATGATGCCTGCCTTCTCTCTCTTTCTCTCCCTTTTTCCATCTCACTTTCCCTCTCAGTGTATCTCTCTCTCTTTCTCTTTCTCTCTTTCTTGCTCCTGTATTTTTTTTCTGTGGTCACAAGTTCCCTGTTGAATGATTGTTTCATGTAGGCCCGCATAAATAAAAAAGTATATTCTCCAAAATGACCTATTCTACAAGATATTACCTCTTGTATTCTCTTCTTTTTTTTTTTTTATAATTTCTAGAAAATGTATATACACTATATATATATAGTCTATTAATTTATTGCTTCTCTTGCTGTCTCCCCACCTCTACAACTATTGTACAGTTTGTGACTGTAAATGATTCTCTGTGTTATTCTACCTAAAGACTAGTACCTTGCTAAAAGAGCAGTGACATTGATTTCTGTTATATTTTTTTGAAAAGACCTATTTATATCTAAACAGGAGACGTAATGTGTGATCACAGCTTGTGGCCAACAACAAAACCTATTTCACAACCTTCGATATATCTAACAATAAATCTGTTCTGCTGTTTGTTAAAGCATTCGAGTGATGCTGAGGATGTTTTACACCATATGGGCTATAGGCTTTTCAGGATTAATCACAGAAAGAGGTTTTCAATAATAAACAGAAACTAATTGCATCCATTAATAGTCTGATTTGCTGCATCTGAACTAAAGAACTAAGGTTATGTTTCTCACATGTACTCTTATCTCAGCATTTTAGTCATTCCTCTCTTTTTAGAATTGCCGTTTCTTTATCCTTATAGACAGATCCATAACAAAATAAAGGAAAAAACACCACGAGCCACCAGAAGAACTGCAGTGCACTTTGGCATGGATTCTACAAGTCTCTGAATCTGTCCTGGAGCGATAAACACCATGCTTTCAAAAGATATTCCTTCAGCTTGTGGTTTGATGATGGAGGTGGAGAGTGCTATCTAATACGTCGCTCCAAAATCTCCCATGTGGTTGAATGGGTTGATATTTGATCAGTGTGAAGGCCTTAGAATATGATGTAAATCATTTTCATCTCTTCAAACTGTTCAGTGAGCCCCCATGCACTGTGAATGGGGGCAGAGTCATCTCTCATCAGGATAGAAATAGAAATGGTTCATCATAGGATAAAGGTGATCAGTCAGAATAACTATATATTGATTTGCAGTGACTCTTCCATCTGAGGAGACAAGTAGACAAAAAAACAGAAAAACAGAAACACTGTTTTTTCATTAATCTGTCCATATATAAAAATGATTTGTCATCTGTCCATATATAAAAATGATTTAGGCTGTAGCCTATTCCCATATAATTAAATGTTGTACAAATTTATTTTATTTTATTATTTTTTAGGGAGATTACAGACAGACCCAAACAGATTCTGGTTATCTCTCGCTCCAGAGAGTAGATTATGCAGAGGTCACATCTGTACTCCACTGGGCCACCTTCATGTAAAATGGATGAGCATCATCTCCAGCTGGCTCACTTAGACAAACACATTCACTTCATAGTGCAGGGTGAGAGAGAGAGAGACTTCACAGAGTGTGAATCCATGCTTCAGTGATAACGCTGTGAAATACTAGCTAATATTATAACTAGAAATAACTAGAATATTACATTTAAATGCTGCTATGGCCATGGCCTGAACTCCATACTTGTATGATACAAACAACACAGAACATTATATTTAAGCATGTTCATCATTTATTCAGAAACTAATACACTGCAAAACAGTGCAAATGGCAATTACTAATTTTTCAAATTAACAAACAGCAGCAACTTTTGAACTCAGGGTTTCTAGGATTTTGGCTGTAGATTAAAAACTATTGGGGCAAAGGACAATAGTGTAAAGCACTGGCTTAAGGATGAAAAGCAGCACCAGAAACCAGAGTCTTCTCATGTAGCCCTGTCCCCATGCTTCTTTTTGGTCATCTTTTCGATCAAGGTCTCCACCACCATGGAAGTTTCCTCATACCCCTTCACTCTGAGGTCAGGTGAAAGCTTCTCCACGGACTCCACCACTTCCACCTTCTCATAGCTCATGGAATCCGGAGCCACGCTGGAGCTTGAGGTCAGGGGTGGAGGTCCTTGTTGCCCACTTTTGTCTTCTTCTTCGCTCTTATCCTTGCCACGCTGTGGAGTCGGGCTAGTTCCTTGGTCATCACCATCTTCCTTCCCACCTGCATCGTCGTCTCCCTTTTCAGTGTGGTTGTCATCTGGGGGACTGGGAGGAATTACTGGAACAATGGTGGCAGCAGGGGAGGGACTAGGTGGAGGAGAAGGAGTTTTACGCTCACAGGGCTCGAATGGGGAGTCACCGTTTTCACAAATGGTGACGAAGATGTGGCCAGCAGAGGGTGTTGTGCTATAGAAGCAGGGGTCCAGGTAGCTGGATTCACCTGTCACCAGGACATAGCGGCCTTTAGTATAGAAATCAGTGATGGGTTCAGGCTGCCTGTACCTTCGCAAGCGGTTGCGCACAATGTTGCAGAGCGTGTCGAAAGCCTTGCTGATCTGGGCACCGTCAGGCACGTCGTTCCGAGCCGCAGGTTTCAACAGAGCAACTTGTTTCACATCCCCTTCAACCTCAACATGGTCAACTGCTTCTTTCTCTTTTTCCTCTTGCACATCCTCTGTCACGTCTTTAGAGGTGAGCTCCTTCTTTTTGATGACCTTCTTGGCCTGGCTCTTCTGACGTGGCTTGGCACTGGCAATGTCCTGGAAGGCTTGAGTGATATCTGAAAATGAGGGTTAATCAGAATCACTGTCACTTATAAGGAATTAGCAGTTGCCAACATTGACACAGACATTGCAAGAAACAAAAATTAAGAAGAGTAGAGTAAGAAAAGTTATATAAATAAACAGTGCAAAGAACTATAACTACAGGAATAACAAAACTAGTTTAGAGATTAACACACTCATAGGCGCAGAGCAAATTATGAGGAAAAGTAGAATTGTAGTTGATTAAATTGTCTGACACTTTGCTTGTGAATATTGTTTATCATTTACAGACTTGCATCTTCTGTGAACCCTTATTACAGAACATCTGGTTGCCATGTGTGACAAATTAAAAAAAAAAAGATCTTTTAGTGATTTGTCAAACCTCTAACAGCACATTATGTCTACCAACATGCTCCCATTTCACTTATCTGCTTTATTACAGAACTCATTTTCTGAACATCAGTGGAGTTTACAAAAAAGGGCTTAATTATTTAATGATAAGCAAGCTAATTGCTAAGGCCAAAATCAAGATAATGATCAGTATGTGATCTCCAGAGCAGCCATACACATGCACAAACAAAGACTAATCACACCTAAAACCTTTTTCTCCACTTAAAACACACAATTGCGTTAAATGAATCACTCGAGTGTTGTTCTGAGCACACAGCAATTAGTCAAACGATTCACACTTGCACAGTGTTGTGCCAGAGGAGTTTGTTGCAAAGGTCAGCATCATGCATCATTGCTAGCAGATGCTGAGCACTGATCCAGCTTCCTCCCAAAGCACCTTAGACAGACAGAAATGGAAAGGAAGAGTGTGGGAATCGACTAATCAGTAGTCTAGGATGTCAGGAAGGGGGAGAGTACTGATAGAAACCAGTGTCCCAATATTTTTTCAGAATAAATAGGTTGAGACTGAAATTTCCATTCGTAAAAATTAAAGGAGGACCTTTGGAGGTTTATCTCCCCTCTTATAGGGTCAGTCTGCCTCTGCACATAGATCCAGTGCAATCAGACCTTTCCCCAAACAGACCAGAAGTAGATAAGTACTTTCCTTCCAACTTCATTTACAGCTTTTTGAAGGGAGTCCTTAATGCAGCTATGTAAGCACCAGAACTTTGTGCAGTGCTGCTATCTTTACACGCATAAATAAAAGATTATATGTGTGTTGCTCTTGTTGTGCAGACACCCAAAATATATTACGTTTCAGTCTAAACTATCATATATCCAAAATACAACCATGAAGCAGACACTATTGTTTATTATATATATATATATATATATATATATATATATATATATATATATATATATATATATATATATATAAAAGCAAAAGCACAACTGAAGATGGATACAACTGAGCAGTTGAAGGGTCTTGCTCTAGACAAGGTATTGTGTTTTGAACTTTCAACCTTCTGAGATATAGAGCAAATCCTTAACCATCATACCACCACATCCCTCAACTAGCTTGCACTAATTCAACCACCTCTACATTTCAAAGACAAATTTCACTGCTTTACCAAATCGAAGGTTTTACTAGCATGCTAGCATTAAAGAGGGTTTGTGTAAAGGGCACAAAAACGATGAATCCCATGATTTGCTGATACAGTGAGAATCTTTACCATTCTCACACCCGCCTAAAACAGTAGATATCCCACAGTGCTTCACATTTTCTGGTATTTTACTGTAAACCAATGCACTGCTCGATTTGTTCATTTCTTTACAGTACAATCCTATAATATTATAAAACATTATTTTGCTGTGAATTACTATAATACTGTAAATTGGCAGAATTGTTTTTTACAGTGTAGAAATACTTTGATTATTCCATCCTATGATCCAATCGTATCTACCAAAACATCCCATAATGCATTTCTGATTGGTTGACTTGACCAATCAGACTGGTCCTAAATCAGCAGCACACTAAATGTACCACTCTCAAATTAAAATATCTTAATTACAGAATTGTCAAAATGTTAAAATGATCATGTATTTTAAATTTAGCTTAGGGACTATTCAATAGTTCAAATGATTGAACGAATAAGATAATTATTATACACATGGCAATTCTAGGCTCATTACAGCCTGCCAAATTGGATAACCCAATATTGGATTAAAATCTGCCCAATTGACTACAAACCAGCCCAATCTGTAACTCTTTGCCAAAAAAAAAAAAGTTAAACCCTATAAATCTACATATACATGAATTTTATATCAATGAGGCCATTTGTTCCAGGCTAATAAGATTAAAAATAGCCCAAATGGACCCGACACACAGGTCTCTGCACCCCTCCCTTCCTCCCTCTGCATCACCCTCCTCCTCCATCACCTTTCCCTCGGCTGGTCATGGCGGGGCTCCGAGTGTGTGATCTGTAACTGGTGGTGAACAGACTAATGGGGCTTCCAATTATAGCTGAATTCAATCTGTGAAATAGAGTGAGACAAGTGTGATCACAACATGGCAGAGCATCAGGCATACCTGTTTCAAAATATGTTTTAGTGTGAAACACAATGCAGTCTTGAATACTGAAAAAACTGTATAATTCACTTTTCATTTCTCAAAACCCTAAAAAAAAGTCTAGTATATGTAGTTTGTACACACCTGAGAATGTTATAGACACATTAGTATAAATACAACATTCATGATCTTATGTTTGAGGCTGATTTTGAGATAGCTTTGACTTCTTAATATTCAAGATTGTCATAGAAACAACAGTGTAGTTGGGTTCTTGAGATTGTACTGCCACCCTGTGGCTACATCTCATAAGAGCTCATGAAGAGACATTCACCAAGCATCCAATAAAGTTTGCTTCCAAGATATCCACAATCATATAACCTGCTGTCTTCATTCTCAATGATCCTCTTGTATCTCTCCAGCTCATTCTCCAGCGAGGTCTGGTACATGGCCAGCTGTCTGCACTCATTGGTGTATTTCTCCAGCAAGCGCTCAGCCTCCTCAATCCCCTTTCTGAGGGTTTCGATTTGCTCATTGTACAGTTGGATCTCTTCATCATAGCTCTCCTGCGTGATCTTGATGGCCTGCTCCAGTGCTGACATCTGGGAGATGGAAAGATGCAGTAGACGTCATGCTGTTACATTTTGTGTGAGAGATTAGTATTTCTTGCAGGACACTGCAAACACACACATTAATTTGATGGATGGTGATTCTGAGCCATGTTTGCAAAAAAAAAAAAAAAAAAAAAAAAAAAAAGTGAGTTTAAAAAGTGAGTTGTTTGGCTTTATTTTGATTTTTATTATTATTATTATTTGAATACAAATAATTGTTGACATTCTACTGCCACCCTGTGGTTATGTATATGGATTTTATTGCTAATTTTTTTGCCTAGTTCACCTTCAATCCTTGAGTAATTAAGAGGCATTAGGCATTAGGCATTGCAATTAATGCCATTTTATAAAATATAGAATAATTGATCATAGAAAAATGACAGTAGTTTCCACTTCAAGCAAGTTATTTTTTTCTACACATGTAGATAATTTTGAAATATTTAATGTCCAATATATATATATTTAATATTCCCAAAATTCATTTTTATGCTCTATTGAGGACTAAATTTTTTGTCACTGAAAAAAAAAAGAATTGTTATAATTGTGCTGGGAATGCTTTTACTGAATGAATAGCTGTGAATAATAAATGCAATTGTATATTGCTTCTATATATAATCATACGTAAGATATAGATGCCAAGTAACTGGCCACTGGTTTGTCTCAATTATTTTGAGTAACCTCATTATCCTAGTCGAGATCACAGTGGATCCTGTACCTATCCCAGGAACACTGGGCCTAAGCTGGGAATACACCCTGGATAGGATGCCAGTCCGTTACAAAGCACTATGCACACACGTTCACATCTCGGGCAATTTATCTTAGCTAATACACCTACTGGCATGTTTTGGGGAGTTGGGAGGAAACTGAAGAAGCAGGAGGAAACCCACATGGGCATGGCGGAGAACACAGAAACTCCACCCAGACAGTAACAAGAGCTCAGGCTCAAACTGGGGACCCTGGAGCTGTGAGGCAGTAATGACACCCTCTACACCACCTCACCACCCATCAATCTGTCATCATAATTTATTATTATTATTTTTTTTAATGGAAGTGACATCTTAACTCCCACGACTGGTTGACATGTCTACCATTTGATTTCTCACTCTTGCATTTACATACTCAAATTTAGTTTCACTAATTTATAGTAGTTAAAGGATAATATGCTTTAAGATAAATAATAAGCTGAGACATTTAATTGGACTTATGTGCAACATTTGGAGAGCAACATGACCAAATGTCACCCCGCTTCACCGTCTCTATGGTGACCTACCTCAGTTTGCAGCTTGTGCTTTTGCGCTTGCAGCTGACAGAGAGAACTCTTATACTCCTCTAACTGAGTGCTCAAAGCAGGAACTCTCCTCTGACTTATCAGCTTCTCCTGCTCCTGCGAGAGAGACACAGAGTGAGAGAAGAGAAAGAGACAAAATGGAAAAGTGAAAAAAAAAAACATGAAGAGAAAGAGAAACACTTTATTAAGAACACTTGTATGCCTGCACACTCGTGTAATCATGTCAACAATATGCCAATTATGTGGCAACCAGTCTGATTTGAGCTGACAGGAAAGCTACAGTAACTGAAATAAGCACTCTTTACAACTGTGGTGAGCAGAAAAGCATCTCAGAATGCATAAAAAATTTAAATTGAATTGAAGCGGATAAGCTACTAAAGCAGAAGACCACATCGGGTTCCACTCCTGTTAACCAAGAGCAAGAATCTGATGCTACAGTGGGCACGAGTTCACTGAAAGTTGAAGATTTTCCAATTTTCTAGCATATACCAGGAACACTGGGAAACTGGAGAACCGGGAACCCTGGAGCTGTGAGGCGGCAATGCTATGTGCTTTGTCACCATGCTGCCCCTATTATATATCTCTTTAAAATATAGCACAGTAATACAGCACATAGTAACTAATTAACAACTTCATAATTTCATCTAATAACTATCATCATTATGGACTAGGTGTGACATAAAAGTCTGCCTCAAATTTAAATTACTGAGTCTTTCTGTGATAATATGCATCTCTCTCTGTCTCTCTGTCTCTGTCTCTCTCTCTCCAGTCATCTCCTCCTTACCTCTGAGATCCCCACTGACACACTGGGCATTAAAACAACAGTCTGGTTGATCTGGTGGAGGATGTTCAAGTAAGTCTGTATCTCAGCAAGATTCTGTGGAGGACAAAAGATGGGGAGAATATGGTTTTAAAAGGATAGCGAGAAGTCGATGTCACTGGCAATTGGGATGATTTACAGACGGTGTGTGTGTGTGTGTGTGTGTGTGTGTGTGTGTGTGTGTGTGTGCGTGCTAAACTGTAGTGTGGAGTCAATAAAACAGCCCAGGTCAAATGAAATGAGTCATCACCGTGTCAGTATGCTAACCATGGTCTACTTCCAAACGCTTTAGTTATTACATTTTCACTGATTTTTAGTTTCATTTCACATAATGTTTACAAATTGAGGTACCGTTATTAATCTAAATAGGTAGATTTGGAAGCTTTATTAGAATTTTAAAATCCATTTCTGTGTTTAATGCCAGGCCAAGCAATTCAGGTCAGTTTAAAGGTGTAATTTAGTGCTTGGTTTGGAGAGAATTCAGATTGTTTATTCACACCAAATCTCTCATTTGCAGTTGTGTTAATTATACATAATTACACTTTCACATAATATGCCGCAATGAATCTAGTTGGATGGTTGTGCTATTATTAATTTTATTCATTTTTTTTATTCTTGGAGGAAACAAGGCATTTTATCATTTGCCCCACAGACAGACCGGCTCAGCACACCTCTCAGTGACCTTCCTCACCTCTGCAGAAACAATGCAGCTATTATAAGCGTCACTTCACCTGACACTCTTAACAATAAGACATGATTAGAAAATAAATGCGTTGTTAACATGGAAGAATTCATTTCCGCTGTGCGACGGTGAGGGTTTAATTATAAGACATTTCAGAGTTTGTTATATGTAGCATGGGCTCATATTTTTATACGGATCATTTAGTACAGCAGAAAGTTGGCTAAGCTTGAGTGGCGTTTCAGTTTCCCATTTATTCTCACTAAATTATTAGTTGTCTCGTAGTATGAAGTCAAAACAACAATGTTAATAAAAGATTTTAGGCAGTGTCAGGTTTCCCGTAATTCACTAGTGATGTAGTGCATTGGACTAGTATAGAAGTAATAGAATCAGAATCAGCAGTAGACTAAAAACACTAAGCTGTTTTTTGCATAGTAAAACTGTGAAATTTTACATATTTAGAATTACCCATTGTAGTTAAAATAATTCAGGCCTTACATGAATCCATTCACTGTGTGTTGAAATACTGAAGACATTTCTCCTTCAGCAGTTGATGACTGACTTCACCAGTCTTTCTGCTGCTAGAGATCTAACTAAAAAACTTCATAGACGAAGTTGGCAAGCTGGGTATACACCCTCATTACCTTTTTATGTCTCTCCTTTGTGGCATTTATGTCATCCTGTAGGAACTGAGACTCAATCTGATACTCCAGGTTTCTCAGAAGTGCAGCGTCTGCCTCCTATAGATTTGATAAAAGACTCGATGAGAAATCAGACATCCTCCTTGAAACCACAATTTCTCTGGAAGAAAAACCGTTCATCTAAGATTGGAGAGGGGTGTGTGTGTGTGAGACTGGGACACCTTCGATCTGTCTGGGTGAATAAATCATGTAACTTCTCATTATTTCCAGTTACGCTTGACATTTGGCTTTTAGAAGATGGGAAAATTAAGCAGATTTCTATTATCAGCAAAACATTGTGAGGGTTCTGGCTAATCCTGATTCCTGTTAGCCATGCCTTCTTTTATTTCATGGTTAAATGTATTGTAGATAAGCACAAATTTCCGTAGGAATGATCCATAATTGGGAAGGGTTATGTGGAACATCAAATAAAATTATTATGATATTCTTGTACCTTATTGAGCTGCTCCAGAGTCCCTCGTAGTTGGTCTTGATATTCACACTCGCTTCTGTATCTGTGGGCAAGCCAAGTTGTTTAAAACCCTGCTTTCAGCCTACCTCGTCAATTTCTATATGTAGAAAGATATGTATATTGGTGTTAGATAGCGTTAGATAGTAGTTCTTATCAAACCTAACACACTTGAACATACAGATGTTCATATTTTTATGTCACACAATCACAGATGTCCAGATAAAATAAATAGAATAAAAGACAAATATTCCCAACCTCAATCTTGTGTCTTCAGACTGAAGTGAATTAATAATTTTCCTGGATATATCTATCTAACCAGAGCATACTACAAGTGTCATAAAGTATATTTTTTTCTGATATGAAGTTTTAGATGCTTTGCTCAATTTCTCTAATGAACATGCAACACGAGGTTTATGTTACACAGATTGTTCTGTTTTGTGTGTGTGTGTGTGTGTGTGTGTGTGTGAATGGAAATAAAAGGTCTTTTTCATGAATATGAATTAAAGAGGTGATGTTAATTTTAGACGCTGTCATATCTCCTATATTTGTATTTACCCACACACACCTGTCATTAGAAGGCATTATATTATATATATATATATATATATATATATATATATATATATATATATATATATATATATATATATTCATTTACAGAGAGATCTGATAACAGTTGGAAAGATACCATAATGCTCATTTAAATCTAATAAAATCAAAGGAGATGAGTTTGTGTCATCTATTGCTTTGTGTTGGAAATGTTGGAGCTAACCTGACACTAAATTCTTCCAGCATGCGCTCGGCATCCTTGAGTTCTCTCTCCAGCTTGGCACGCTCAGCCTGAAGTTCACGGATACGCTCTTGGTTAGTGCTGATCTGCTCACTGAAGACCTCCTCGAGCCCAGCCGCCTCTTCCATGTGCTGCAGCGTCTCCAGCTGCTTGCGGAAAACAGCATTGCGCTGCTCCAGCACACGGGCCCTGTTGATGTAGCGGGCAAAGCGATTGTTCAGCTCCTGCAGGCTCTCCAAGCCAGGTACCATGCTGGAACTGCACAAAGAGGCTTCGGATCCCGCTTCGCCTTGATCCTCAAATACATCAGAGTGTTCATATTTTTCCTTGCGCACTTCGCGCTTGTAGCTGGTCTTGAACATGCTTGCTGGTCTCCTCCTGCCAGTGTCCCAGTGATAGCGTTTTAGTTAGTGAAAACTGGGCTGCTCACCTTCTGATGGCTCATACCATACTGGCCATGCTGTGAAATAGCAACAAAAAATGTTTTCAAGCCCTTGTTGTCACACCATGTAATGTTTAGATGCTTCCAGTTGGATCCTGGTGCCACTGTAGCAGTAAGCAAAAGCGACAGGAATGCGAGGACAGACTTTGCTGTGTCATGCAAACCATTGTGAATCTGCCTTGTTTGCCGCTCAGCTCTATGCTTCAATTCCACACTTTCATAGTGCTAAGCTTAACAGTGTAAACAGAAAAGCCCAGAATGATCTAGCAAAATCTCCAGGTGGCACCTGATGCTTGTGTGATGCACAGAAAGCTTGTGTGCTCATACTAAAAGACTTTCTCTCTATGTGTTAATGTGTATGATGGAGCTAGACAGCGAATGTCAGCATCAACAGTTTTACAAAAGTCTCACTGCTTGCAGTCTTGGATTGTGATGCAAGTACAAAAATAGCTCGTTAGGTACATGAAGGAATTAGATAAAATAGCATGTATGTTTACACAGATATTTAATGATGATTAAATGATGATTTAATGCCAGCTGCACCAAAACCTTCAGACAAGCCCCATAATGCAGTGATCTCTCCGTCTATGCTAGTCCATTGCTGTCTTCATACATCGACTAATAAAATGATTCCCCATACAGGGAGAGATCCCTGTACTATCATATATCTATCACACACATAAAAAAATCACTTTGTTACCTCTGCAACACACTGCACACTCACTAAAGGTCATCCAGTCTAAGTATATCAAAAATGAGTGTGAGCTTGTGAAATGATTGTAATACACTCCTGCTCTTGCCCTTGTAAGTGTCGGCCTTATTTACCCAGATGGATCTGAAGCCGCTGGCTGTGCTCAGGTGAGAGCTAGTGCATGAGTGAGTAATCACAAGCAAGGCTTTGAGGCTGCCCAGAGCAGAGAGCGTGCGGCTACTCTCTGTCATCACGTATCACCATCAGACCACAGCATACCTCGAATGCCTCGTTTAACACCTGCAGCGGATGTACTTGTCCTTTGCTGTGCTCTTTGTGCTCTTTCAGACTGATCACAATTAACACTGACCATAGGGGAACAAGGCAAGGATGTAGGAAATGTGTGCATTCTATGGTTCATAGAGATGGAAGGACTTTTTGCATGACAGTTGCTTTTTTTTTTTTAAGTGCAACAATGGTCCGAGTATGTTTTGTCAGTGGTTGAATAATGAACATGCGAGTTTGCTGGAGGTCAGTAGTTTCAGACATAGAAAAGCCCAGCATAGTCATGAGTTCACTATCAACCTGTATTCTGCATGCACAGCTATTTCCACTTGGTAATAGTTCAGGAGTGTCTAATTCTGCATTTCATCCCATTCGCTCTTCCACCCATAAAACCAGCTTACATATTGACCTATAAAAGAAAATTGTAACCTAAATAGCCTCTGCTTATTTTACTTGCATATTCTCTCTCTCTCTCTCTCTGTATGTGCCTAAAGAAGAACCACTTGCCCCCCTTGCCATTATTTTACCTTCATTGTAATTCATGAAGCTGCAGATAATTTTTTTTTTGCCATTTAGACCCTGAATTAATGCAGCAGAATGTAATGTCGTGAAAATAAGCTTATGCTTTTTTGCAAAAAGGCAGGATATAATATCCTTTTACATTACCACATTACAGCCCCTGTTATTGAGTGTGCTAAGTAGCACTCCAACTAGTGCCACCCGTGACTAGCGTTACAACAACATGAAACTAATACACACTGGGTTTTTTTCCCTGGAGTTTATCTCCATTAAACCAGTTCAAGGAGAATGTCCGTCATCCATTTGGTGCTTCAAGCATGTAACAATTTAACCGTCAAAGATGTTCAGCTCCCAAATGTAAAACATGACCGTTTGCTCACCATTTTCCCTGAAAGTTTTATTTTTGTTTTTATTTATTTATTTATTTTTTACAGACATTTCCATTTGAAGATATGGTACTTAAATATGTCTGAACCATGTGGACATGAAATGATGACATTACACTTACTGTCCACTTTATTAGGAACACCTGTATGTCTGCACATCAATGCAATTATCAAGATCCACTCCTATCAGCCAAAACCAGGAATCTGACTAACAGGAAACCACTTGAGTATTTCCCATGTATTTTATACATTTTGTAAAGCTCTATCAGTGATAATTATTGAGCTCACATTAATAAACATTACATTAGAATACTCAGCATGCATTAGGCAAAAACAAAACAAAACAAAACATACAATCACGTCCAACCAATAATTAATGGCAAAGTGCTTGTGGGTAAATCAAAGTGCAGTGGACAGGATTTAGAAAATATAGATGGGAAAAACTAATGCACTGCTCAACAAAATAACATCTTGCCTCTATCAAACATAATGATTCAGCTGAAGGTTATAGAATGTATGAAAGCTAAATGTGTTGTTTTCCACTGTTTCCCAAAAAAGATTTACAAGCTTACAGGAGAGGCTTCCTGCCACTACCGTAGATTGGTCCAGTGCCACCAACCCCACACTCTGGCTGAAGCCATCCAGAAGGACCGCATGTCCATGTTCCCAGACCATAGAATACTGTGCACCATTTTACCCACCCCTAGAAGTCCACCTACCCCAGCACAGCATCAAAAGGAGCTTTTGCAGTCAAGTCTGATTGCCCTCATGTACAGTGACCTAAAACTTCATCCATTTGTACACAGTCTGTCTGAATATGGATTGGTGAAGTTTTAGAGACTCTTTAGAGACCTTTTCCTGACTGATGAGCATCAACAACTCTTTTTCTGAGGTCCTCATGTTTGTGCCATGATACACTTCCACACACATGTGTTGTAAAGATTGGACTTTGATAGATCCCTGTTCTTTAAATTAAACCGGGCGCTCACTCACACCTGATTGTCAGCCCATTGATTGAAAACATCTGACTCTAATTTCACCTTCAAATTAACTGCTAATCCTAGAGGTTCACATACTTTTGCCACTCACAGCTACATAATACTGGATCATTTCCCTCAGTAAATAAATGATCAAGTATAATATTTTTGTCTCATTTGTTTAATTGGATTCTCTTTGTCTACTTTTAGAACTGATGATGTTTTTGGTAATATTTATGTAGATATGTAAAAAATTCTAAAGGGTTCACAAACTTTCAAGCACCACTGTAGGAGATGAGGTAGGTGCCCCAGGTTTCTGTGCTCCCACGGCTATATCACAGTCCCTGATCATTGCAGGCAAACAGCCAAAGCAAGGATAGAAAGTATAAGGTCATTTCCATGTCACTTGGTAAAATATATTTATGTCTTCTTAAAGCAGAAATTTCAAAGTACATTACTGGTAGAAAAACTCAATTTTAAACTGTTTTCCAGAAGTCAGCTGGAGCAACATCTGACTGCTTTTCACTCTGATTCACTCTGATTGCCAGATATATTGTACATCTCAACACATACAGTGCATCTCAAATTTCATTTGCTCCTTTGCCGCATCAGTGCAGTATTATCAAATCACTATAAGTGTGTTTCAGTGCACTGCACCTGACATCACTTTTACCTACTGTAACATTTTCACTTCTCTGCCACCTGAAAGATGAAAGCCAGGTTGAACATCCTTTATTTATTCACAGCTGAGATGAGAGGAGCTTTGAAGAGTATACATGCCAGGCATTAGTGGATGTGTTGTGTGTATTAAAATATATTGAATATATTTGGTAGAAATGTCAGAAGAAAATATACTGTTTTAATAAACAGTATAGAATAGGCAGTATATTTCTATGAATGTAAATGGCAAAAGAGGCAAAAACTTTGACAAACACTGACAGGTATTGGGTGTATTTGTCTGATGTACAGTTTGCCCCTAGTCACAAAGGCAACAAAAGCTTGGACATATTATATTAATAATCTATATTGTTATGTTGCATCAGAGCTGCAGAGTCCCGGATTCAATCCTGAGCTTAGGTTGCTGTTGCATTGGTCTTCTCTGGGTTCTCTGGTTTTGACTACACTCAACTGCGCCTAGCTGTGAATGTATGTGTGCATGGTGTCTTGCCATGGACTAGCGTCATATCTGTGATGAATTCTCCTGCCTTCTGACCAGTGTTCCCGGGATAGGCTCTAGATACACTGTGACCATGACAACGATAAAGCACTTACTGAAGATGAATGAATAAATCTATTGTGTTTTCCAGGCAATTTTCACTGATGGCTTCAGAAGTATCTCAGAAAACTGTATTGTCTGTTGCATCTTGTGACGTATATCTGAATATCACTGATAAAGTAAAAACAATTCATTACAATAATTCAATGTGGAACTTGAAGGCAGCTTCAGAACACAATAAACAGTAGAGAGGTTTTAATAGGTGCATGTGAGTTTAGGGATCCCTGTAATGTTGTAAGGTAGTAATCCTCCTCTACTGGCAGGAATTAGGGCATTAGATTTTTAATGAAATGCAACCTAATCCTCCACACTTCAGTATATGCACATTCATATCACTGAGTATGCTCATTTGGGTTGAGTGCTAGTTAAAAGACTGTAGGTTTACCCCATTTTTTTTTTAAATGCAAGACATGCAAAACCGCCAGGTTATGTACATTTACATTTATGGCATTTGGCAGACACCCTTATCCAGAGTGACTTACAGAAGTTCTTTGAAGGCTCTATCAATAAATACGTTCTGATACCGGTTCGCTAGGTCACGGACTAAGAATACCATCAGTCTAAAAACTCTGTTGGGGAGATAATACAGTAAAAAGCATACAGACAACACAAAGTGCTAAGGTAGGTAGGTCTTCAGACATGGTTTGAAGACTGCCTGTGACTCAGTTGTTAGGACATCTAAGGGAAGTTCATTCCATCACCTATGTGCCAGAACAGAGAAGAGTCTTGACGCATGTATGGTACTGAAGGGATGAACACTGTTCCTCCAAAAGATATTCCCTCAACTGGTGTTTTGATGATGGAGGTAGAGAGTGCTGTCTAACACATTGCTCCATAGGTGCTCATAGGTGGTTAAGTGTCTTGAGAGCTGGTGACTGTGAAGGTCATAGCGTATGATTTACATTATTTTCACACCCATCAAACCATTCAGTGAGCCATTGTGTCCTGCACGTGCATGAGGCATTATCATCCTGGAAGAGGATAGGATAAAGGTGATCAATCAGAAGAACTTGCCTCTACAAGGATGGCAATATCGGACAGTTTTGATCTAGTGGGGACATTTGGCTGTTCCTCAAAAATAAAAAATAAATAAAATAAATAAATCTTTATCATAGCTTTAATTAACTGCATTAATAATTATATCAAAGGGAGTGTCCTCACAAGAAGAGTAAGACAAACATGTGTGTGACATTGTGTTTCCATTCTGTATCTTATTTATTTTAATACGCAGAGAGAAAGAACTGAATTAAAGGCTTCAGCCAAGCACACTGCTCTGTGTGTTAGAGTGAGAGAGAGAGAGAGAGAGAGAGAGAGAGGAGCTTCAGCCTCACCCGCATCTTCCGTCTTTTACACACATACATTCTCCACACTCTCTCTCTCTCTCTCTCACTCTCTCTCTCACACACACACACACACACACACACTATCTGACTTCGTATTTCCTTCAGCACAAGAGGAGAAATGGGAAATTTTCCGGAATTCTTAGAAAAAGGTGAGATTAACAGCACTGGAAAATTTATAGCACTAATTTAAACTAATACTCAGGAGAATAATCTTAACTCATAATGGCACTGCTTCTAATGACTAGCTTTCTTTAATAGGCTTTTTGTTCTAGCGTTTCACCTTTTTGAAGCAATGTTTCATTTTGTCAGAAATGCCGGAAATTCTGTTCTTGTATGTAAGAGTTCATCATTTAATCGGTTTAGTTTGAACGCTTGGATCAGGAGGATGAACAGTGTTCAGACACTGGCATTAAATTAGACTTTTAGGAATAATGTTGGCTTGAGCTTTCCTTATTTTCTCATCCAAATGAATAAACTATAGTTATCAGTATAATTAAGGGATGATGATGATGTGTGATAATCCTGTCTGATCTGAAGAGCATGTTAGTGATTTGAAGCTTTTGAACTAAAATGAAGTTTTGATTCATTTGATTGACAACTCAGAGCATCAATATTACTCTTACTATTACAGGTTCATCATAATTCTGGAAGCCTGCAGCACAGCCTGAACTAAATTTCTTTCTTTCTTTGGTATAACAATTAAAGTAATATGTCTACTAATATGTCTAGTAATTGCCTACTGGCTGCTTGCAGATTGTTCAGATTTTCTCTGTCATCTAAATGTACACCACAGAATATAGCTTAACATTTAATACAATACCACGGCTTCAGCCAAGGTCAGAAATCTTTGCTTCAAGCTACATTCTATGTCATTCAGTTGTGAATCACGTTCATGTAAGAATCAAAAGAGACTCGGTAGTGTGGCCATCCTCTCATCAGAGCACAAACGTGTCCCCAAAATGTCCTTTATGTCATTAATGATTTCAAAGCAAACAAGATGCAGCACTTGGGGTTTTGGCTGTGTATGCTTTATTATAGCCCTACATCAGCCTTGCATCGAGATCTTATGTCCAATTTGTGTAGTAACCTACTTTTAATTAGACCTAAAACAATTTTATCATGATTGATTGAACAATTCTAAATGATGATCTGTCTACTTTTCCTAAAACTTATAGTACAGGTTTGATTTGTGATTTGTGCATGCATCTCTAAAGGAGAAGATAGGTATCACTGCCACACAGTCCCATAGTTAAGCTTTGAGTGGGTAATTAAAGATAGGTAGGGAGTGAATTTTTTTTTTTACCATTTAAGAAACATAACACAAACATCAGTTTGTGCAGGGTTTGCTGTCTAGATGAAAAAAGATAAATATTTCATACTTAAACATAGTGTTTTAAGGAGGGTTATAGAGAGGTAATTATATTATGCAAAGAAAAAAACCCATTAGACAAGTCAGCAATTAGTGCTAAGCATCTGTTGGAAACAGTGTGTCTGAGGAAACTACTGATCGTATTGCTCTGAATTTGAAAGATGTGAGAACATGGCAAGAAGAAGTTTTATATGAATACCAGGCAGGTACAGAAGACAAATACATGAGACAGTACATGAGACTGGTTCATTTTAATGTGTTAAGTTCAAGAATGATGTGAGACAGACAACGGATTAAAAAATCTGGAGTGTTCATGAGATGTTATAGGAGCTCAAATACCTATGAAGCGATCAAGCAGGAACAAAGAAGCAGGAAAAACACCAGAGCTGGATCTTATACGAATGTGATTAGGCAGCACTTAATAGAATTAATTAATATATTTCTTAACAAAGGCAGTAAACACACTGCAAGGCTTAGTATTCTTTCTAAAAACATGGCTTTTAAATGGCACTCTTCTGAGCAGAGCTTTTAAACAAAGAAAGAGGACATCTTCTTTGGTCCACCCCCTGCACTCTTCTCCTCTGGGTATCATTCATGCTGATTTTTGTCCAAGTTGTCTTTTGGGCAAATTTCAGACATCAAGAGTTCTGTGGACTGAATGAAAAATTTTTTGCTGTCAGCATGAATGAAGCCATTCACATAGAAAGTTTAATTCACATAGAAAATAACAGCTTATGAGCACAAATGATGGTGTGTGCTTCACAAGTGTTCTTAAATTTGACAGAAATGGCCAATTACTAGACCACTTCATATGTTTCACAGATTTTCAGTATATATCTGTGTATCATACCTTCGTTAAATTTTCTATTTAACAAAATTATTTTTAGAGGGCTAAAAAATGTTAACAGTTGTGACATTAATTACCACAAATTAAAATTTCAAATAAAATTATAAAATCACATAAAATATTTCTGTCTGAGCTAAATAAACATTACAAAGCTTAACAAATAAAACTGCTTATTTGCTGGGAACCAGTTTGCAAAACTAACTAGCCAGCTACTGTTAAAATGGCATAATTTCCACTTTATGACAAAAAATGGCACCACATTTAAAGAAATATTGATTTGATGAAACTAGGGCTGGACGATATTGAAGAAAACTTGTTAAATAATGCGATATGCGATATGCAGTATGATAATGCTATAAGTGTATAAGATCCATTAAAATTATATTTTTATATATATATATATATATATATATATATATATTTATATTTTTAAAAACTGAAAATAGCATATCCAACATAGATGTTTCATGTTCTTTTGAGGAGAAGAAAGCATTCTCTGTTATCTGCGTCGCCCTAAAACTTTGACTTTTCATAACTTTTTGACGTATCAAAATCATTCAGTTATTGCAAGCCCTTGCGATATGCATATTGTGATATTTCGATAATTTCGATATATTGTGCAGCCCTAGATGAAATATAAATTTGGTAAATTTGATGAAATATATATGATGTGGTGCCACTTCTTGATGTTTGTCATGATTCGTTTTAATCAAAACCAAGACAGCTATTTTTTTTTTTTATTCAAGGATTTAAAACTAAATCTCATGAAAAAAAAATCTACAAATTCAAATGCAATGTAGGGCTTAATACTACTTGAAACTGAGTCTGTAATTGTTTTAATCACTACGGGGTATCCAGTTAGAACAAGCCGAGGATGTCAGTATTTGACTGCGGAGTGATTCAGCCCGCTTAAACTGAAAAACCCACGCAGAGATGTTTATCACTTGTGGTTCTGCAAACAAAAGAATACAGCACACACAATTAGCATAGCAATGGCATCAAAACAATTCAAAATGCTTTCACAGTAGGACATGATTAGTGGTAAACTTACGTCCTTAGTGCATGTACAGAAAATAACCTATAGTTAATTCAAATGTAAAGATAACCATCCACCAAGGTTTCACATGATATCAGTGTGTGTGCATGCAGGTACACACACACACACACACACACACACTGATATCATGTGTGTGTGTGCATGCAGGCACACAGATGCCACATAGTCTACTAACAGCCTGAGGTAATAGCTAGCATTAGTTTATAAAGAAAACAAATGTAGATTTACTAGTGTTCTCTGTGTCTTTATGTGACTTGCTTAAAGGGCTTGCTGAGCATGACCAGAAAAATCAAATACTGTTCTCCTGGACTTTAAGCTCATTTTCTATCCAATAAGCAATGTCAAGAAGAGTCAGTATTGACACTCATAAGGGTTGAATGTACCTCTTGAAATTTGATCTAAGGTCATGTGAGAGTTTACTCATGAGTCTCATTACAAAGGATCCACAGTCCGTTGCATCATTGTTTTTTCTCTCCAGTATGCTCACTGAAGAATGAACTCATAGTGCAAACATACATCTCTGGACCGTTAATAACATCTGCAAAGCTTACAAGGCTACTGGGGAAGTTGTCCATATATTTTGTTAAGATCTAGCATGATATTAGTGTATGGGTAGAGCTTTCAACAGTAGCGATATTAATTAAGCAATCTTAAAAAGGATAGCAGGAATGGGCCCCTGTACATCTACTGGAAGGTATGGTAAATCATATACTGTACAGTCGAGATTTTGACTGAGTCTCACAATCATGTGACGTCTTGCACCCAAATCTAAAAAAAAAGCCATATGTGACCCAAATAAGCATTTTTTTGTGCGCTGTCTTTTGCTATTTCCCCTTTGTCCTCTATGTGGGAGAATAAAAAAGATACTGCAGTTAAAACCCATAAAATATAAAATCATAGTCATCTAATAATTTAAACTGTAATAGTTTAATATGACCATTTTTTCATCACCTAAAGAACTCATCATCATCACCTAAAGAACTACCTGATTTAGGAGACTATTCACTTTCTTCCAAACAGTCAGTGTTATGTACTATTATCAATATTCCTTATAGAACTCTATTTACTATAATTATTGGTGATACTGATACTGGTGATTCAATCATTTAACAAAAAAGCTTTTTGCAGGTTGTTTACTACCACTCCAACCAGACGTCATGTATGTATGTGATCATTTTTTGTTAATCCCAGTGGCTTCTCTTATATATACACAGCATAAAGTATAGGGTGTCCCAAAAGTCTCCATACATAGCGGAAATTAACACTTTCTAGCAAAATGTCTTCCAAAATTTTTCATACTTAGTTTATGTTATATTGATTGGGAAGTGATGGACATGTAATTACATGCATAACACCAGATCTGTTAAAACATCATCATGAGTGAGAGAGACGACTCCATGC